>NC_134242.1:69227745-69856300 GCF_965152275.1 Natator depressus | reverse complement strand
TCCAAATATCTCACCAGAGGAAGGGGATTAATTGCCTTACCATTTAGCCTGAAAGAAGAGTGCTTAGCACATGACTCAGCTTTAAGGTCTGTGATGGCCTTTGGTTCACGGTAACACCTTCCAGCGTAACGATACGTACACTTCATTACAGGTTTACAGTATACATTTAAAGCAGCTGGGGACTCTGTTTCTCCCTGACACCTTCTAAAAAGGTGACAGTCAGGATAAGTTATAGACTGACATGTTTAAAAGGTTATTTGAGATCATATTTTGCACCTCATGAAGGCTTGTCTTCTTTTCTGTTTTGTCAGGAAGAAACCCCCCCTCCCACATCATTGAAATCTGAAGCCAATCTGTCTGTAATTTCCTATAATTTGACCCCTATTGCAAAGTAGTGAACAGCGGTCTGTGAAAAGATGCCCTTGGCCTCTGGAATATCCATCCATTAGGGTAGAGGGCACACAGCCAGCCTGGGGTGGGGTTAGTCACAAGCCTTCCATCGCTTAAGCAATGCAAAACTCAGAAAAAGCAACACTCCTACACATGCCCCAAAGAGCAGTAATGAGACAGGGACCAACACTCCTAACCTGCCTCAGTCAGCCTCAGCCACAAAGGGAGCCAAGAACTAACACTGATTATTATTGTTATTGACAATATATTTGCTATTTTATTACAGTAGCACCCAGAGGCTCCCACTAATCATCAGCTCTCCTTTGTGCTAGGCAACATAGGTCCACAAATACCTGTGAACCCCACAAGATCTATAGCCAGTTAGGGGCTGCAGAGGAAGATGAGATCTCTGCCTGTGAAATGACCCCCTGAATCATATCCTTCCCCCTCACACTATGAAGTCACCACTGTCATCTGAAGTTCCTGCTGGTGAGGAAAGGTGGCTTCACTGACACTCATTTAGGAAGACGAGAAATCTTATGTGTGGCTTTATCAATCATTAGCAATACAGCTCCCAGACCCATGCCAACAAAACATGCTCACAGAACACTATTGTGTATTCACTGTCCCTTGTGTTTATCTGCATTCCCCCTTTGCATGTAGCTAAGGAGCATTCTCTTCTGTTATGCCAATAGAACTTGAAATTAGTAGTGACAAATTCAATGGTTCTGTTGTCTTATGAAGCCAGTAATCCAACGGCTGATATATACTATTTGATAATCACTATGCAAAGAGTTTAGTAGACATATTGTTATGAAAGTGGGGCTAATGGGCCAAATATCATTAAGAGTCTTGGAAGCCAAGATGATCATAGACCTTATTAAAATACATGAGCGCTGGACACTCAAATGACACTCCTTTGGATAGTTAAAAACAGCTGCTTAAAAAGGAGGATCATGATGCCTGGACCTACCTGGTGAGACTCTACAGCTCAGAGACGAGCATGGAACTTAACAGGGTTTCCTATATTTCAAATACAGAGAGCTGGGTAAAACTATTGTGTGGGGAGAATCTGAGGCAAGAGAGCTGTTTCTTGGGATAGGGCAGAAATGCCTGGCCAGAGACTTCCTGCATGCTGCTTTGCTCCTGCCAATGGTCAGCAAAACAGGATGTGTGTACATTTTGCAAATAAATGCTTTAGACTAAGAGTGTGCTGATTCCCTGTCACTGGTTTCTCATCCATGCTGCAACCACCTTGCACCAGCAGCTTGGCTAATTGGGTAAGTGTAGCCCGACTCAAAAACTGAACATAACATTAGGACCCTCATGCAACCCAATTATTTTTTTTGCCTGTGAGTGCCAGAAGGCTTCTTACTGAAAGGAACAAATTTCCTTGAAGCAGCTACTCAGCCTAAAGAGAATTAAGGAATTCTGGTTCTCTGACTCCAAAATGACATTTGATAAGTTACTCCTCAGTGAAGCATAACTCACAGGGTTAGTCAGTCAGCAGCCAGGTCATTCCCTAATTGCACATGAGAGAAGGTTTATCGCCTCCACGATGACAACCTTGGCAGTTTCTCCAAGTTACTACCCAAGGGACTATCTAGTTCTACCCTGTTGAAATCAGATGTAAAATTACAGTATCTGGTCTGCAGAAATCTAAGTAGATTAAACTGGACTAGAATTAAAAGACTGACACCCAATGCAATACTTTAACATGAGGCAACATCAACGGAATATTTGACGTCTGGAGCTCTTCTATGTGGAATTTTCATTTAAAAACGATTCAGATTTCTGTTCAAAATAAATGAATTTGGTATAACTTTGCCATGCTATACTGGCTGACGCTAAGGAGGGCTAAGTTGTTATAGTGGGGGATTCTGTCTGATGTAGTGAGAAAGTCTCAGACGGTTCTTTCCTTATAAGACAATGATTCTCCCCTGCCATTGTTGGCTGGATATCTGTCAGGCTGAATAGTAAACTCTCTTAGACAAGTGGAGGAGACACCATTTGTCCAGGATAATGACATGTCCAGGATAATGATGTACAAAATGCAGCAAATTTAAATTAAAACTATTAGTCAGAGATGGAAATGTAATTGTTGCAGTGATGAGCTGTAGCATGTCAAACGAGCAACTAAAGCTCACAGTGAGGTGGGGTTTACTAGTACTGCTGTGTCTGCTCCTAATTAACTGGAAAGGATAAAACTAGGAATTTTGCCAATAGTGTTCAAAAGAACAGAATCCATTGTCTTGCAGCCTTTTCCATCCTTCCGCTTACATTTTATTTTTATTAACAATAATGTCATTTTGAAGAGTAGTATTGTACTAGTTTAAGTCCAAAATAAGTTATAAAAACAGAAGGGACCATTGTGATCATCTAGTCTGGAGCTAGTCAATTATTTTTTGTCAAGGTCCACATTTCTTGATCAAGGTATAGTCTATAGTCCAGAGAAACATTTTTCATGTGGCAATAATAATAAGTAAACTAAATCATTTTGCGGTCCATTCAAAAGCATCTGCTGGTCCAGATTTGGCCCATAGTCCGCCAATTGACTATCCCTGATAGTCTGACCTCCTATATAACACAGACCATAGGACCTCCCTGTATAGCTTCCTCTTTGAACAAGAGCAGATCTTTTAGGAAAGCATCCAATCTTGATTTTAAAATTTCTATTTATGGAGAATCCATCATAACACTTGATAAGTTGTTCCATTGTTTAATTACCCTCACTGTTAAAAAATTGTGTCTTATTTCTAGTCTAAGTTTGTCTCGTTTTAACTTCCAACCATTGGAGCTTGTTCTACCATTGTCTGCTAGATTGAAGAGCCCTCTATTATCAAATTTCTGTTATCCATATAGGTATTTAGACAGTGTTCAAGTCACCCCTGAACTGTCTCTTTGTTAAACAACTTGAGCTCCTTGAGTCTCTTTCTCTATGGCATGTTTTTCAATCCTTTAATCTTTCTTGTGGCTTTTCTCTAAATTCTCTCCAATTTATCAACATCCTTCTTGAATTGTGGACAATTCAGAGTTGGTATTCCAATAGTAAATGCACAGTTCCAAATACAGGCAACACAACTGAAGCTGGGCAACTAACAGATTTTTAGGTTCACTAGCAATTCTGTTCTTTCTGGTTGCCAGCTTGTTTGCTGCAGACCCTTACTCTTACTCAGTCAGTCTGTGTGTGAGCCATGGTGCAATTCTGAAAAATCTTAGCAGTTTTGTTTCAGGTCAAAAAAAATGACACTGTTTCAAAATATTCAGTGAATCAAAAACTTGAATTTTTTCAGTCAGGTTAAAACAAAAGGCATTGTTTGTTAAAAATATATATATTTTAAATTTCAGACATTTTGACAAAAGCAAAAGAGTACTAGATTCAAAAAGTGATAGGTGGCACCAGCCCACCCTTATTAGCTTTAGTCCAGTGGTTAGGGTACTTCCCTGAGATGTGGGAGGCCCATGTTCAATTCTCTGTACAATTCCCAATTCTGAAAGTTCTTGAACTTGGTTTTCCACATTATAGGAAAGTAGCTTTGCCCCTGGGCTATGCGCTGCTCTGCTGCAGTGTTTTTTCAATCTCCCCTTTGAAGTTCTTCCACTTTGTGTAAATAATTAAATACTCATGAGAGAATGGTTTTTATTTTGAGTCTCCCCCATTGGCAGCAAGTACCATAACCAGCAAGCTATAAAGCCATTCACATTCACTGTCTCTGCCCAATGACTATTCACTGTCATTCATAGTGGCAATTCATAGTCATTTATAATGACAATATATAGCCATTGGGCCAATGAGAGAGACTGGGAATGATCTATAGGCTGCTGGTTAGAGTACTCCCCCAGGCTGTAGGAGCTTCAAGGTCATAATGTTGCTCCAATTACTATTTCATTATTTATACAAAGTGGAAGAGCTTTGACAGGAGAGATTTAGAAAGCCCAGTAACTGAGGTACTGTCCCGTACTATGAAAGACCATGGTTCAAATCCCCTTTCCACAACAGCCAGAGTGGGGAATCAAACCTGAGTATCCCATATCAGAGCAGAGCAGCACCCTTACCACTGGGCTAATGTTTATAAAGGAAGTATCCTGGTCCCTGGGAGGTCTACCACTTCTGAGATCCTTTTCTAGTCTTTCAAGAGGCAGGCCCATGCCACTGCGGCTTTTTGTGAGAGGATTATGTACTCCAACCTCTCCCTGACTGGGTCTCCGGGTTAAAACACCTTCCTCAGTGTGAACTGATACCAAGCAGGTCCAAGTGGGCTCGGACCCTGGCAAAGTTATCTTTTGGGAGCCTGTGGTCAGTAATAGTCTGCAGTGACACAGAAGTAGTTTCTCTGTAATGAAGTATGATGTATTTGCCCAAATGTTACAGAAAGCTGAAAGAAGTCAATTTAAAAATAACAAAGAGGTCTATATGTATATTGTTTTATCTATGCTTAGCATTCCCCCCAAGCCCCAGATAGACATACCTTAGCTTTGATGTGCTCTGTTCTTTCTGGGCACCAGCTTGTTTGCTGCAGACCCTTACTCTTACTCAGTCAGACTGTGTGTGAGCCATGCTGCAAATTCTCTGTGGTCCCTGTCAGCTTCTTGCTAACCTGACTCTTTCCCCCTCCCTTTCTCCTAGAGGCACCTTTTTAATGCCTCAGCATCTTTTGATCTCAGCCCTAGCCTTGGGAAAAGAAAAATATCCTAATGTAGATGGTGCCAGACAGGTAGGTTCTTCTCCCAACTGATGGTCCAGCCATTGTTGTCTTAATTCCTATGAAGTGGGTACCAGAGAAACTGTCTTACCTGACTCTTTGTTTTAGCCCTCTTGGGTACCTTAACAGCTTCTCTTTACAGCCTCCTTTGATTTGACTATATGTTTTCAGTTAGGCAGCAGTATAAAATTGAACAGGGAAACAAAGTATTTCATTACATTCCTAAGAAATAATACAGACATTGCTCCTATTTGTCACAAGACTTTCCCCTCCTTCCCCTGTCCCCAAGGGTTTTATGAATCTTGTCTTCCTTTACTTTTGTCAATAAGCCCCAATTAAAGTATTTTGATTCTAAACAAAAAATTGTTACAACTGTACTGAAATGGTTTGATTTTTTTTCTCAGTTTGGTCAAAACTATGCAGCAAACTCAACACAAAATTAGGAAACAGTTTTCGGTTGACCAAAACTATTTGCCAAAAAAGTTTTGGCCAGCTTTAAATACAATCTCCCTACACCTACCAGATATTCCCATTTTATACACCCAAGGATCCGACAGTGTCACAATGAGTGCTTGTGGTCAGCTCACTAACCATCATGACCCTCAAGTCGTTTTCAGAATCACTGTTTCCCGAGACAGAGTCCCCTTCCAGCAAGTAGGGCCTACTTTCTTTGTTTGTAGATGGATGACTTTACATAGTATTTGCTTGTGCCAAGCTTACCAAACAGTGCAGATTGTTCTGAATAGGTGTCCTGTCCACTTCATTATTTACCACACCTTCAGTCTGTATGTCATCTGCAAATTTTATCAGTCATTATTTTATGTTCTTCCAGGTCATTGATAAAAATGTTAAATAGTGGAGAGCCAAGAACTAATCCCTGTGGGGCCCCCTAGAAACACTTGATGAGGATTCCCCATTTACAGTTACATTTTAAGACCGGATATTAAATGGATTAAAAACAGGCTATGTGCCATGTTGATTTTGATTAAGAAACTATGTCATGTAGTATCAAGTCAAATACCTTACAGAAGTCTAAGAATGTTACATTGGTTGATAAAGGTAATAATGACAATCAGGTTTTTTATTTATTTTTTTTTTAAAGGTTATCTTTAGCAGGGTTTCACACTTTTGTGAACATTCTTTAATCTCTATTCATCACTTTTTTGCATACATAATACTCTGTAGATGGGAAAAAAAAGTACCGGCACCCACATAGTTTTCATCAAATTCACTGGAAATGGTCATACGAGAACCTGAGCTTGTTTTGGCTAATTCTTAATTTCTTCATGCATATCAAGAATGGCCATAGGAAAACATTGCTGTTTGACTTGGTGAAGTAGCCACAAAAATATTTACAAAAACAAACTTTGCAATATATCCATCAACATGGGAAGTATCTCTGTGTTTGTGTATACAGTAGGGCAAGAACAGGTCAGCTTCATATCATAGGTCAACAAGGCAGCTCTGCTTTAGAGTCTGCTCATTCTGGTCCTCATGAGGCAATCACTTCTGCTGCCTCTACCTCATCTGCTTCCTTGGTGCCACTGTACATTCTTAGGTAAAGGGACAAAGTGCAAGCTATACATATTTTCATGCTAAAATGAAAGAAATAATTTCAGTCTGCAAAGCTGGAACTATTGGTGCCAGAAGTCATTCAACAGTAGTAGGTTCTCAGTAGTGCTACATGAAGAATGAAACTGGGACAACGCAAAATATTGAATTACAAGGAGTTGAGGGATAAAGTTATTCTTCTCTTTCCTTTCCTGTAATTACACTCATTAAGCAAGCATCTAGAGCCAAAAAAAGTGTTGGAAAAGCCCTTTTGTGTGAATTTTCATTTAAATTGGAAAGCAAATTTCAATTCAACCATATCATCAATATTTTCAATGAACACTGGAACACCTGGGCTACACTAGCACAATGTTTGTTCAAGCACAATTTAGACTTAATTACTTGAATATATATATATAGTGACAGGGTCAGGCCAGATGGCTACAGGAGAGTAATTTTTTTTTTTAAGCAAAAGATATTTTTATTTGCATAACACACTTACAAAGTAAAAACAGCAGCATATGCAATGTGTAACACAGCAACCAATCACAATTGTTTTCTCATTAGCTTCAGGGGAGGGAAGTGTTCAAGCTTGCCTGGGCCCAGAGCAGGGGGCTTCCTCGACTCTCTTGGTCTTCCACCCTTCCGAGTTACCTGGTGGCCCAGAGCGAGGGGGCTTCATCGACTCATGTGGTCTTCCACCCCCCGAGTTACCTGGCGCCATGCCTACGTGTCACCAACAAATCCCTCCTCTGAAAGCACCCAACAAGATGGGCAGGCTGTGGGGTGGACAATCCGGGGGGGGGGGGCACGTGCACCCACGTGTGAAAGGACTCCTCTAGGGTGGTGGTGTCCGCAGCAGCAATGGCTGGGGCTGGGGTCCCTTACTCTCTCCCCCAATCAAAGGGTCAGACAAAGGGACCCGGACGGGGACACCGAGCAGAGAACCTCAGACAGCGCCCACCGCTCCTCAAAAGCATCAAGAGAGTCGGTGGATGCCGCCCAGAGGAACTCCGCCCGGATACGTGAATGGACTGAGGATCAGAAAACGGCCCCACAGACACAGGAAACTCCATCGGCCAACCCCCTCTCTCTGGTTTTATAGATGGCCATTTTAGCCAGGGCCAGGAGGAGGTTAACTAGGAGATCCCGAGACTTTGTGAGGCCACGGATGGGGAGTGCACAAATAAAAAGGTGAGGGGAAAAATGCAACCAAAAATGTAATAGGAGATTTGTGAGGAGCTGGAACAGGGGCTGCAGCCTGGCGCACTCCAAATATACGTGCACCAGGGTTTTCATCACACCACAAAAGGGACAAGTATCTGGGATGGGGGTGAACCGCACCAAGTACGTGCCCGTACTCACAGCTCCGTGAAGGAGCTGCCAACTGATGTCCCTGACGGGCCTCGGAACCAAGGTGGAATATAGGCTGGCCCACCGGGGCTGCTCACCCTCCAAAGGTGGCAGAAGGTCTCGCCACTTTGTGTTGGGGCAGGACACTAGGGTGAGGGCGTGAGGGGTGTGGAGCACGAGCGTGTATAGAAGTTTCCTTGGCACGGTTTGGACGCGTACCGGCTGCAGTTCATGCAGCCGTCTCGCAGTGAAGGGGTGGGGGGGTCGATTGGATCTGCGGGGCAGGGGTCCAATTAAAAAGTCCAGTGGGCCTGGGGTAGAGTGCCCTCGAGCAGGACCCGGTCGAGGTAAGCTCGAGCAGCAGGCGGCAAAGCGTCCTTCACCTCCTGAAGTACGTGCCGGGGGGTATGAGGTCTGGAGAGCCCCATGCACCGGGCGAGCATCAGGGGATCCAGCCAGTCTCCCCGGTCGTAGTCCAGGAGGTCACCGACTCTCGTGACTTCTGCCAGGATCAAGTTCTGGCGCACCAAGCGGGACTCCGCCACCTGCACACGGAGCTGGGGGTTGTGTAGCAGGGGCTCTGTGAGGCGATCTACCCCCTCGGTGGCCACCACAGACCTGGTCATTAAAAACAGTTTCCAAGTCCGGAGGAGGTCCTGGTAGAAGACCGGCAGCCCAGAGAGGTCTCACGGAAGACCTCCCGGATGGAGATAAAAGAGCTGCCAGTCATATCAGAGCCCTCGGATGCGGCGCAGGATGGCGTGCGCCAGTGTGCTCCACGCCAAACTGCCTGCACCATAGAGGAGCCTCTGTAGGGTCTGGAGGCGGAAAACGCGGACCTGAGTGTACAGACACTTCAGGCCCTGCCCTCCTTCCTTCAGGGGTAAATGAAGAACTCCGACAGGGGCCCAGTGCATTCCTGACCAAAAGAACTCTAGAATCAATCTCCGGAGGTGGGTCAGGAAACCCAGGGCCGGGGCCAGGGTGCTGAGCCGGTACCAGAGCGTGGACAGGACTAGTTGGTTAAGCACCAGTGCTCTCCCTCGGAGGGAGAGACATCGGAGTAGCCTCGTCCATTTCTGGATCCACTCTATCACCCCGCCCTCTAAATTTTGCCAGTTCTCCGGTGGGGAAGGGTGCGTGGCGGAAAGGTGAACGCCGAGATAGAGCAGAGGACCCGCGCTCCACCGGATGGTCTGAAGCGCGGGTGGGAGGGAGCTCACCCGCCGCCAGTCTCCTACCGCCAAGCCAGAGCTCTTGACCCAGTTGACCCGGGCGGAGGAGGCTGCCGAATAGGTGGCCTGGCAAACCTCTACCGCGCCAAGTTGCCGGGGTCCTGGATCACGAGGAGCACATCATCAGCGTACGCCGACAGGACCAGCCGCAGCTCCAGCTCCTGCAGCATCAACCCTGTCAACTTCCTGCAGGGGAGACAGAGGAAGGGCTCAATTGCCAGAGCGTACAGCTGGCCCGAGAGGGGGCACTCCTGCTGTACTCCTCGCCCAAAGCGGTTCGGTCAGGGTCCAGTTGAGCTTAACCAGACACTCTGCGGAGGCGTACAGCACCCGGAGAAAACCCACAAACTGGGGTCCGAAGCCAAACGCCTGCAGAGTGCTCAGGAGGTACCCGTGGTCCACCCTATCGAACGCCTTCTCCTGATCTAGGGACAGGAGGGCGAACGACAGACCATCTCTACGCCCGAGTTCCAAAAGGTCCCGAACCAGAAATAGGTTATCAAAGATACTGCGGTCCGGGCTGGTGTAGGTCTGGTCTGGGTGGATCACGTCTGCCAGCACAGACCCTAGCCGCAGCGAGATTGCTTTCGCTACGATTTTGTAGTCCGTGCTGAGGAGCGAGACGGGACGCCAATTTCGAAAATCGTGGAGGTCCCCCTTTTTCAGCAATAAGGCGAGCACAGCTCGCCTGCACAAGAGAGGGAGGACCCCACTCTGCAGAGACTCGGCCCAGACAGTGACTAGATCTGGGCTGAGGACGTCCCAAATCACGCGGTAGAACTCCACGGACAGCCCGTCCATGCCTGGAGACTTATTGGTGGGCATACGACGGAGGGCTTCCGAGAACTCGGCCACAGTGAGAGGCAACTCTAGCCGGTCTCGGTCGCTCGCGCTGACCATAGGGAGCTCCTCCCAAAGCATTCTGCAAGCACTAGGGTCGGTCGGATCCAGGGAGAAAAGACTTGCGTAGAAGGCTCGGGCCCTCCCGCATATCTCTGCCGGTTCCATGAGGGGGGTGCCATCTTCTGCCAGGAGGCAGGTGACGTGTTTCTTGGCCCCCCTCATTTTCTCCAGGGCATAGAAGAAGCAGGAGCCGCGATCCATCTCCCGAAGGAGGCGGATGCGGGATCGAACAAAGGCGCCCTGGGCCTGATGGTTTTCGATGGCCCGGAGTTCCTCCCGCTTCTCCCAGCACGCTCCGCAGAGGAGCGGGTCTTCAGGGCTGGCAGCCAGACGCCTCTCCAGCTCTAATACCTTCCGTTCCAACTGCTCTATCGCCGCATTTCTCTGTCGGCTGGTGCCCCAGGTGTAGTCGCGGCAGAAAAGCCGGGCGCGCACCTTCCCCAGGTCCCACCATCGCCACGCCAAGGGAAAGGCATGCCGCTGCCCTCGCCAGGCCAGCCAGAATTCCCGGAAGGATGTTACAAAGCCCAGGCTGTTGTTAAAATGCCAATAGGCCAGCCCCGGCCTCTCCGCACAGAGGGAGGCTGTCATGGTGGCTAGGTAATGGTCAGAAAATGGGGCCAGCCGAATGCTGGAGGAGTGGGCTCATGAGAGATGGAAGCGTAATAGATAAATGCGGTCCAACTGGGAGTGGCTCGACCGATGGGCTTCCACCTGGACAAAGGTGAACATGGAAGTGTCATCCGGGTGGTGGTCACGCCAGATGTCCACTAGGGAGTGATGTTCAACTATCTCCCGGAGGGTGTCCACGGCCGGGCACTGCTCGGTCCCCGAGTGGTCTCGCTTCTCGAGGGTGGTATTGAAATCCCCTCCCAGGACCAGGCACTCGTGAGAATCTAAGGTGCCGAGGAAGGCGGACGCCTGCTGATAGAATTGCAGCAGCTCCAGGCCTGATGTCGGGGCATAGACGTTAACAAGGTTAACCACGAGCCCCTCTATACAGACCCGGAGATGCAGTGGGCGACCCTGCATGGCCTCGGCAACCCCTAGCACCTCGAGCCGTAGGTTGGGGGAGAACAGGGTCGCCACTCCAGCCTGCCGAATCATGGAATGGCTAAAGAAGACCCTGTCCCCCGACTCCAGCCGCCAACTATCTTCGGCGGTCGGATCCGTATGGGTCTCCTGCAGGAAAATTACAGAGTATCCTCCCTCCCGAAGGAAGGAGAGCACCTGGGACCTGCGCAGAGCCATCCTACAACCCCAGGTGTTCAACGTTGCGATGGTGAGAGGTGTCCTGGGGAGGGTTGGGGGGGGGTCCTCACTGGCAGGGACGCTCGCATCCCCCAGCGGGCCACGCAACAGTCCTTGACCCATCCCGTAGGTGAGTAATTGGTCACGGAAGATGCGGACCCGCCAGTAGGCCGCAGCATCCTGCTTCCCCATCCCTTTACCTTCCCCCATGAGGGCCCTTGTGGTCCAGAGGATTTGAAAAAAATCACCCCATCGCTGGAGAGCAAGCTGTACCTTGTTGCGGGAGCCAAGGACATCCTCTAAAAACTTCCACAGCTCTTCTTGCAGCTCATGAGGGGGGTGGGGTTACGGTTTCCCAATTGTTCCCCAGTGGGGCCCTCGGTGCAGCCCCATGGTCCACTAAAACGGACAAGCAGGGTGCGGACCCCCAACGGGGTGCCTGATGGGCTGGAGCTTCTAGGTGCGCCTCAAGCTCTGGGGCGATAGGGGGCGGTGGAGGAAAAATAGCAGCCCCTAATGGGTCAGGGCAGGAGAACACAAAGACCGCTCCCTGGGGGTCATCGGTTGGAAAAGGGAAGGAGACAGCCCCGGGGGCGGCGATAACATCGCAAGAGGTAGACTGGATGGGGGTGGGGCAGGGGCAGGGGCAGAGGCGAGATTCTGGGTTTCGGGAGGCAAGCAGCTGGATGGTGGCACATCCTGATCAGGCTCAAGGGTTAAGGGGGTGGGGAGGGAGCTCTTAGTGACACTGGGCATGCACTCTGTGCTGGATTTAGCAGCCACAGCATCAGGAGGTGGATTATCTTCTGTTGGGCCCCCGCCCGGGAAGGAAATCAATTGCTCCGCACCAACGGGGGGGGGCCCTGGTGGCTCGTTCCCCGGCCTCATGGCACCGGCTGTCATCTGAGTAGGCTCGGTGGTCATCAGCGGGGTGCCATCAGCGGCTGGGTCAATGGAGGAGTCCAGGGGCTCCTCGGAGGTGGGAGCAGAAACAGCAGTTAGGGGGAGGGAGCATGGGGAAAAGAGGGGTGGAGTGAGGTCGCCGAAATCAAGGTTTGCTGGCAAAAGGTCATCCTCCCCCTGGGTGACCGGGGTCAGATCTAGGGCCTCGATCTCCTCAAACATGGAGAAGAGGACACATTCCATCGCCCCGGGGTTCTCCTCGCTGGCACCCACCACGACGGTTGCCTCGGGATTCACGGTGGCTTTGGGTAGTGTCAGGACAGAAGGGGCTTCCTCGAGGGTCTCGGAGGGGAGGGTCTCCCATGGAGGGGAGACACTACCTTCCAGTGCTACCACGTCTTTCCCGGCTGACACCAGTGGATGGAACGCACTCGTGGGCAAAGTGGAAGGTTCGGCATCGGTGTCCCCTTCCTGGTCTTCCGGGGGGCCTCTGCCTCGGGTAGATGAGACACAGCTCGAGCCTTCCGCTTGCCTCGCTTCCCCTGGACTAGGGTCCAGACCTAGTCATCTGGGGGCTGGTTAGCAGGGGTCATATCAGGGGGTAAAGACGATGGCTCAGGGGCTTGGGGGGGAGACGGTGGGACGGCATAAGGGAGGGAGGATTCTCCCTGGGGCAGGCTCTCTCCCATGCCTGGTGGTATCTCTGCCACACCCTCCTCCATAGGCCCTGCCAGATTGTTAGCAGCGAGGGCAGAGCTCTCTCGCTCGTCTGGGCGTTGTAGGGGAGGTGTCCCTTGGGCCCAGGCAGGAGTAGCGGTGGATCAAGCAGGAGGAGAGGTGGTTTCAGGTGCCGGGCGGCCAGGGGCGTCGGCAACGACGGAGCCAATGTCCTGCCGGGTCTCGGGGGTCTCGGGTGCCCCTTCCTGCTGGGCCAAGGGGGAGTCTCTTCGGACATGCCCACTGATCGGCAGAGGTAGCACCGGGCCTCTCCCGTGGAGTAGTAGACCCGATAGTGGGCTCCCTGGTAGGGGACTAGGAAGGACCCCTCGAGTGCCTCTCCGTCACTTGTCACTGGTGGCCGTAGAAGCTGCACTTGCCGGTGGAAGGAAAAGATGTGACGGAGGGTGGGGTCCTTGCAGCCCAATGGGAGAGGGCTGATGACAGAAACAGGTTTCCCCAGGGTGGAAAGGGCGGGTAACAGGGCAGCATTGGGGAGAAAAGGAGGGACAGAGGTCAGGACCAGGTGGACGCCCAGGTCCTCCAGCGGCTCTAGGGGGACAAACACGCCCCCCCCTACCGCCAGGCCCCTCTCCACCACCTCCTGGGCGGCAGCCTCTAATGCTAAGAAGAAGACGAACTTCCCATATATTTTGGAGGCCGCCACAATGGCCGAGGGCCCCACCACCCTCGCCAACGCCCGCACGTAGGTCTCCACGTGGGGTAAGGTGGGCACCAGGAGGCATCGGACACCGTGCTTCCTTGTCATGATGGGGAAGGGGCCCCGGCTGCTGTTGATGGTGGCAGAGGTGGTAGGTGGGAGAGATGACGAGGCGGCAGGCGGGGGGGCTGCCGCCGCCCGGGCATACATCCTGGGGGGTGAGGGAGGGACACCCGCAGAGCCGGTGGAGGGGGCAGCGGGGAGGGACGCTGTGGTCAGGTGGCGGGGCCGCAGCAGTGGGGGTGGCCCCTGCCACGGAGGGCCTGGTGGTTTTAGTGGGGCCCTTCCCATTCTTCTTGCCCTGGCCTTTCCTGCTGGCTGGGGGGGCTCCCCTAGAGTCTGGGGAGGCGGTGGGCATAGCAGCGGCGGAGGTCACCCCGGTGCCCTCCATTGCTGATGCCCCAGCAGGGGCGGTGGCAGGTGGTTAACTGGAGTTGGGGTCAGGTAAAAAGGGACAGACTGTGGGATGGGCAATTCAGGGGAGGGGGCACATGAACCACCATACACTTGTCCAGAGAGTCCTGTTTGGTTGGCTGGTGTTTCTGGCCCACACGGTGGAATCAGGGTGAGCAGCTAAGTCCAGAGGCAGATGTTAAACAGCCAGCAATGATGATGGAGGGGGCAGTGATGAGGATAGTAGTGTGTGTGTGTGGGAGGGACACAGATGGATCAGGGGGCAGCTCCGTGCCACACCCCCTGTGTCCCTACAAATACAGTCACGACACAGTCAAGGCCTCCCCCCACACGAGAGCACAGTTCGAAAGTTACTCAGTCTTGGGCCCCCTCCACGGCGATTTGTAGATTCCCCGGGAGGTGTTCCTCCGGTAGACACCTGTTTCCCTTCCTTGTCCGGGCTTTCTTTTTCACAGCTCCAACATTCCAGGGATGCCGGAGCAGGTGATAAGAAATTCTCTCAGCCAGAGACGGGTCCACAAACAAACAGCAAGCGGCTGGGTCTGGGGGCTGGGTCCTTCTACTCCCCCCCTCCGGGGAGCAGGTCAGCAGGCCCCCCTTCTCTCAGTGGGGGGGTTTCAGCTGGAGTGGCAGCAGCGTCCGAGGGTGGGCGGGGGCGGGGGCTAACAGCCGGCCGGCAGCTGGCCAGCACTCTAGCAACAGCAGAGAAAGAAAAAAAAACAAAAAAAGAAAAGAAAGTGGGAGAGCGTCTGGCCCGGTCGGGGGCGGAGCCGAAGCAGGGGCAAAAAGCAAGAAAAGCCCAGGCCAGAGGGCAGCAGTAGGAGAGCAGGCTAAATAAGTCCCTTTTCCCTGGGTAAGGGAACAGGGAAAGTTCCAGAACAATCAGGAACCTTCTGGAGACAATTAAGGTAGGCTGATTAGAACACCTGCAGCCAATCAAGAAGCTGCTAGAATCAATTAAGGAAAGCTAATCAGGGCACCTGGGTTTTAAAAAGGAGCTCACTTCAGTTTGTGGTGTGCGTGTGAGGAGCTGGGAGCAAGAGGCACGAGGAGCTGAGAGTGAGAACGTGGACTGTTGGAGGACTGAGGTGTACAAGCATTATCAGACACCAGGAGGAAGGTCCTATGGTGAGGATAAAGAAGATGTTGGGAGGAGGCCATGGGGAAGTAGCCCAGGGAGTTGTAGCTGTTGCACGGCTGTTCCAGGAGGCACTCTAGACAGTTGCATTCCACAGGGCTCTGGGCTGGATCCCGGAGTAGAGGGCGGGCCCGGGTTCCCCCCAAATCCTCCCAACTCCTGGTCAGACACGGGAGGAGTCGACCTGGACTGTGGGTTCAGAAAAATGGCCAAGCTGAGGGCTGCAGTGAAGCTCCAAGGCGAGCAAATCCACCGATAAGTGCAAGACCCACCAAGGTAGAGCAGGAACTTTATCACAATATATATATATTCTTGTCCAGTCCCTGCCCCCAAGAGGGGAAAGTTTTCACAAAGAAATTAATGCATAATTTCAAATGTTTTTGAATTTTTTGTGGTTTACTAGCAAACATTCTACCAAAAGAAAAGTACCAACATTAGATTAATGTTTTGCTGTATTTGTTAAGAATTATTTGCTCTGCTCTACATATATAAACTTCCACTGCTAATATGTCTTTACTTGTGGCTGAATCCAATATACAATGTACGGTGCCAACAACCAGCTGTCAAATAAAATGTGTGGACTCCATGGAGAACTACGGTAACAATAGCAAAGGCCTTAATACAGGAGTGAAAAAATCCTGGTCTTTGGCTCTGATGAGCCTTATTGCCATTACAGGGCTTACCTTCCAGATAAGAGAGGTATTTGTCCCCTTCTTTCAGAATGGCAACACAGGCCAAATGGGAAACCCTTTGAGTACGGAACAGCTCCCAGGCACAGACATTAATATTATAAGAGAGAGACACACTCAACTCTGATTTAAACAGAAGGAGTGATTTGTGTTGCAATGGCCACAAAAGAAGCATATTCAAGAATAAAACAGGTACTACAGAAAGACATACACATCTGATAAGAAACAGAAGCTTTTTGTCCTTAATACATTGGAAACATTGCCCAGGAACAGTTAATCCTTGGGAAATATTACCTGTTTCAAGGTCAGTAATGGATTATCAGTCTTCTGAGCACCAGTCTACCTGTCTGAGCTGCCATTTCTAGAGGAAAAAGAGTTGGTACATTGATGGTATCTCATTTATCCACCTACAAGACAATATATTTAATAGGAACTGAATGTTGCCTGTACTCAAATGCAGCAAATTCAGTCCTTTAGGTTGGCTTCTTGTTATTCAGCACCAATGCTGTTTTCCTTCTATATGAGCAATCTTCTAAATAAAATATTGGATATTTCTACAGTTTGATGCTTTAGATGCTATCAAATGTGTATGTCTTCCTAAGGACTCATCACTGAAATCAAGAAGAGTTTTTCCCAAGTAAGGAGAGTATGGTCGAGCCATTAACATCCTTTATCATAGTTCAAAATATTATCAGCATTGACCCTTGGGGAATTAGTGCTACTGCAATTTTAGGTCCACAAACTCAACAGAAGATACTGCCATGAAGATTAGTTGTTCCCCATTCCACCCTCACCTATTTCCATCTCTTCCCTCAAAACTGTGAAAACTTTGAAATCCATCCAGCGAGCTTCTATGGCATCCCAGGTAGGGATATGCAACCACAGAACTGAGTCTCTCACCTTCCAGGAGAGCTCCATTAAGGTAAATACCCCTCTACTCACAGAAGCACGGAAAAAGATAAGATAACTGGGGTCTCATGCCAGGGCACAGTAGGAGGAAACAGGAAAATGACCCCATCATCTTATATGTACACAATAGCCAGCCAGAATTCCAGTCCTTCCCTATGTGATGTTGTAGCACCTCACTGGTTCTTACAACAGACCCTGCACCATTTGTACAATGTAGCACTAAAAAATTAGTCAGTGTCCTGAAAAAGTTGCAGCATCATGAAAAATAAAACATATCTGACACAGCAGTTTCTATTCCTATACTTTAATTAGAAAGCCCAAACAAAGAGGTACTGAATATTTATAGCTCATTGTTTGTAAACCTTGCACTGGGCTTGGGTAATATCCAAAATGTGTGCAAAGAGTAACTATATTGTATAAAAGTATATTACAAAAATAATTCACACATCTGCTGAACCAAGAGGAATATTGACTAATTTTATAATGTGCAACATTTGATTTTACCTAACCACATTTCTGGGCTAAAGCAATCTTTGAATTACACACAAGAATTTGGAGGTACCTTAAAGGATGATCTGAGGCTTGGTCTACACTTAAAAGTTAGATCAACATAGATACTTGGTGCCATATCCCTGACCAACGTAGCTATGACGAGGTAACCCTCAGTGTAGATGCAACTGTGTCGACAGAAGAATGTTACTTATATTTGAGGAGGTGGTGTTCCTACACCACCAACAAAAAAAACCCTCCTTCAGAGTAGGCGATGAGGTCATGCTGGCATAGCTATGCAGAGGTAGCTAAGCCTGCATAGTCTCTGTAGAGTAGAAACACCTGAAATAGAACTTTAGGGAACAAAGAGTATCATTTATTTCATTCAGTAGCAATAAGGAAGAGAGAAAAATGAAAGCTTCCATCATGTACCAAGCCACCAAAGTGTCACATCTATCATAAATTAAGGGTTTATAATACTCCTAAACTTCACAAGTAAGTTGGATTATTGCAAGCACAGTAACCTCTTTTTAACTTTGTACTTCATGTAATAAGAGTATTATCTGCAATCTATTTTTGATTGAAATCCAAGTTTTCTATCATAAGAGCCTTACATAACTGAAACATGTATTATCAGAATTTTGCTGACCCTTACTGCCCTTTTATTCACGAGAAGAACATTCAGTAGACATTGCCAAATAATTTTATGACATTTAGCAAATCATTTCACCATTAAAGGGCACATTTCTTTTCTCTGAGAGTAGCTGGAAGAAAATGATATTGAAAGGATGAGGATGCAAAGTTAAAGTTTAGCTGATCTTAATACGCAATAAAATCAAAACAAATCAGTGCCAACAAGTACAAATAATGAAGGATCAGACATTACGTTGGAGGATAGGGTGGAGAAAGAACAAGACAAATTTGAGAGGAAGAAAGTAAAGTAAAAGGAACAGAGGGAATTTCAGAGGGATTTGAGAAAACAATGGGCTATTTTCTACCAAGGAATAAGCCTTCATGCCCAATAAAAGATAGGATGAGTTATCAAACCAATATAAAGACTCCAAACCAATAAACTAACTCTCCATCCGTTCCAGCCCCAACCAACTAAACATGTACATCCAGTCTGTGCTTGGGGTATGAATTGAGTCTCTTTGTTCATGCAATACAACTTGTTCATTTATCTAGTCTGTGGTCTTGACAAAGAGTGAGGAGCATGATTGAATTTTTTCCCCTGAAATATACTTGCCTGAGACAAAACCCTATTATATGAAACTAAAAATATCTGTGCTGCCACAAACCCAGGGTCATGTTTCCTGGGACACTTTGCTTCCTCACTTCACCAGCAATCCTGAAAAAGAACAAGCAACCCTCTTCTCTGAAGAAGAGCTCTGTTTAAACTCGAAAGTTTGTCTCTCTCACCAACAGAAATTGGTTGAGTAAAAGATATTACCTCACCCATTTTGTATCTCTAATATCCTAGGACCAACATGCTTACAACACTGCATACATCAATTAAAAATGGCTAATACAAGGGGAGTAACACATTCTACCATATCTCCCATGGAGATTTTGTATTTGTTTTTTTTATTCCTCCCCCCACCCCCCTCCCATAATCTGATTTAAAAGCAATCCATAGAGGAAGATTGTTTGCTCTCAGAAAATTTAGTTCCTGGGATATGGGAGGTATGAGAAGAGGGAGTGGAAGTGAGGCAGGCAGTGGGTAATAAGAACAATAGAGTAATTGGAGATTAATATACTCTGTGCTCCAGTCCCTCAGTAAAGACCATTAATGTGAGCCCCTCAGAATGGGGCTAGAATTCTAAAGCAATAATTCTGGGTGCTTTTCCCTTTCTAGTGTGTTTCTGAAGACTACCTATTACTAGATTTACAAAGAGATAAATATTATAATCTGCATTTTTACAGATGAATTACCGAAGATAAGGCACTAATAACATAAGAACAGCCATACTGGGTCAAACAAAAGGTCCATCTAGTCCAGTATCCTCTCTTCCAACCGTGGCCAATGTCAGGTGCCCCAGAGGGAATGAACAGAACAGGTAATCATCAAGTGATCCAACCCATTGCCCTTTCCCAGCTTCTGGCAAAACTGAAGCTAGGGACACCATCCCTGTCCATCTGGCTAATAGCCATTGATGGACCTATCCTCCGTGAATTTATCTACTTCTTTTTTGAATCCTATTATAGTCTTGGCCTTCACAACAACCTGTAGCAAGGAATTCCAAAGGTTATGACATAGTCAAACATGAAGTCTACAGGAGCATAAGAACATGAACCCAGATGTCCTGAGCCAAGTTCAGTTCTTTAACTACAAGCCCATCTTTCCTTTCCATAATGCTTACATTTTACCCTTGGGAGTACAGGAATTCCCAGTAGCACAGTACTCATTCCAGCACCTGTCATCTATGCAAGCAAAAGGGATTATATAGTTCATGAAGAGAGCTCCATTTCTTCATTGTCATATTTTCCTGTTACGGAAGATGGGCATGGATTTCTTAGCTACAAATTGTTGCTGAAGGAAACAAGAAAGAGAGAGAGAGTACAGAACACTTATTGGAGGGGCTCGTTCAAATTTTCATAAAACAATACTGTGACATTAGCAGACCACTTGCCAGCTCGTGCCAAGGTCCTCATATCTCAGTTGAACACAATTTGTCTGGTTCCTTGTGGGTTAATATTGATAGAATAAGTATTGGAATTATAAGAAAGTGTGTGGTGCATTGAATGCTTGTGAATTGCTGCATGCATTAATCTTACTTTTAACATCTGTGCTCCATACTGTAATATATTTGAGCAGTTGTATTGTGAACCTCTGTGACTATATGAATTGCCATATAGGAGAGGGATATTAATTAGTGTGAAAAGCTGCTCTCCTACAGAAAACTGATATGACCCTCCTGAAAGAGGAGATCCACGATGGGCTCTGGGTGGATCTTACAACTGGAAACTCCCTATATCTGGACTAAGAAACCATCAATAAAAAGACTAAACACTCTTATTGTTCTGCTTTACTCCCTGTGAAGATGTCTGGCAAGTGGATGACACCCATCAGCTGAGTTTGCAGCTCAGAGCACATTGTAGGAGGGGGATAAAAACCCCAAACCAAAGGAAATAAGCATTTCTATGCTGCTTGGATTCTGGGGGGAGAGGTAAGGTGTTTCTAAGCATAAGCACGAGATCCCCAGCTGCTTAGTCTGGGTTATCCCTGCAAGTCAAATAGAACTTCCTGATTATAGAAGCCTATATTACCTTTTGAAACCTAAGACGAACTCATTTATGTATCTATGTTTGTTTACTTTAACCTCATAAATAACCCTCTTATTTCCTTTTCCTATTTAATGAATCCCCATAAAGTTTACTATAGGATAGACTACAAACATTGTCGTTGGTGTAAGACCTCAAGTGTGATTGACCCGGGGTAAGTGACTGTTCCTTTGGGATTAGGAGTAACCTGACTATTGCTGACAGGTTTCAGAGTGGTAGCCGTGTTAGTCTGTATCAGCAAAAACAATGAGGAGTCCTTTTGGCACCTTAGAGACTGACAAATGTATTTGGGCATAAGCTTCCATGAGCTAAAACCTACTTTATCAGATGGCGTGGAACATACAGTAAGGAGGTATAAATACAGAGCATATGAAAAGATGGGAGTTGCCTTACCAACTGGGGGATCAGTGCTAATGAGCCAATTCAATTAAGGTGGAACTGGGCTATTCTCAACAGTTGACAAGAAGGGGTGGAAATCACTTTTGTAGTGCTAATGAGGCCAATGTAAACAAGGTGGCCCATTTCAAACAGTTGACAAGAAGGTGTGATTATCAGCAGGGGGAAATTAGTTTTGTAGTGACACTCCTTACGGTATGTTCCACTCCATGCATCTGATGCAGTGGGTTTTAGCTTATGCCCAAATAAATTTGTTAGTCTCTAAGGTGCCACAAGGACTCTTCATTGTTTTTGCTGAGTATTGCTGTGATTCTTGGTTTAAAGGGCCATCTATCAGAAACACACTCATGTGGGTGGCAAGACAGACTGGAGTACCCCGGGGAACTATTTATGACTCTGTATTAAAGATGCTGAAATGCTTGAGGAATTTGCACTGTGTGTAGGTGGTTGGTGAAATCTAAATTTAAAATTTGGGGTTTGTGCCCTGGTTTTCAAACAGTCAGCCCTGAGGTTGATACTCATGCTCTTGTGTCACTGTAGGGAGAAATACAAATACAGCCACAAAGAAAATCTTTGTAGTTTTGCCTTGCTGTGTCTGATTTAGATACATATACTTTTTGGTCCTCTGAGACAATAAATATTAAAAACCGGAGGGTGAAGACATCACAGGATTGGACCCTGGACCATTGTCATCCTGTCATGGCACACACTCAGTAAGTATTAAATTAAGGATTTTCTGTGCTTCTAATATTTTTGTATCAAACAATGTTCTATTACAATTCTGACTCTTTTGAACATTCTATTGGATAATGAACTTAGCTTAGCAATTACTGACTTTGTTTGTCATGCTTGTATTGACACTGCCTTTGATGTTCTTTCAGGCTAACTTACTTGTCCTTTTCTTAACATTTTGAATAGGAGTGCTTTGATTTTACCAACCTGAGAGCACAGCCCATATCAACAAACGAGGGTTTGTTAGAGAGGGAATATACTGTGCTTCGTCTTGATCAGAGGCCTTTTCCTTAATATCACTGTAAACTGGATTATCCTGAAAGATATACTATGGTTCTTGAGGATAATGGTGAAGGCTGTCAGGATGTAAACAATGCAAGCTGGGTCCTGCTTTCTCAATGGGTTGCTCCTCGGTGTTAAAGACACCAAAGGGAAGCAAGCTGCATTTGGCCCACAGAACAGATTTTGGACCCTCCACCTTTTATCGCTAGTATGTTGCAGACTGCCAGCCAAATGAATGCTTAGCAAGTTGTCTATATAGAAAATACAGTATGTCTCCATTTTCCTAAAGTTAATGTTTGGAACGGGGACATGGTGCTCCTTTTATTTGTCTTTCGAAACATGAGCAATAAATTATTACAGCTTCATGGACAATCTACTGCTCCTTTTCCAGCGTCTTACTGCCAGTAATGACTTGTGAATATTGATGATGGCTGGCTAATAAAACACACTAAACTACAAAAAGTCAAACCTATTTTTTAAGTTGGTAAAGGCATGTGATGGAGTCTATATAAATAGACATTTAGTGCTTCACAAAATGTAGTAGCAGGTCCCTTCTCAGCAGTTAGAAAATCATGTGCCTACAATTAGGATCACTTCAAGGCATTACCGTTACTCATTGAGAAGTGGCGTATTGCTACTCTTCTACAGAGATGGTGAGGAACCCCTGCTGCTTTTCTCTCCATAAAGCTGTGACTGGCGCTCCTTAATCTTGTAAGACAGAAGATGCCCTAGAGACTATGGTTCCTTTCAACGTTTAAGGACCGTGATCACTTGGTCACAGTGCACTGTGTTTTCTGCTGTCATTTGAGTTTGTATGGTATCATCTTTATTAGAGCAACAACACAAGGCCACAGCTTGGAAACTGGAAATCTGGGGTGAAATTCTGGCTCCAACAGAGTCTGTGGCAAAACTCCCATTGACTTGAGTGATGCCAGAATTTCATTCTAGCAACTTGACCTGATGTTTTATAATGCTTGTCAGCAACAGGCTTTTCTAAACTGGTTCTGAAAAAGGGTTCACTTCAAATACATATGGAACAAAAACATTTTCAGCATTAACATAGAAAGTAACCTTTATACTTGTTTGGGGGATATTGCTGACAACTATCAGCAGCAGGTTAGTTTCTGGGTGCAGTTGGGGCTTACTCAGTTCAAAACAATTATCAGCTTGCTGTAGAGTAACATGACAATAATGCTCAGTGCTCAGAAATAGTGATAATGAATTTCTTCCTGAAAAGTTTACTACAAAATTAAAAGCTCAGATACCATGTCCAGTTTGAATCAGGATTTTACAGCAGAGATTAAAGTAGGAAGAGGTAAAACAAAAGGCACAGACAAGAGAAATTCAGCTAGAAAACTCAGATCAAAGGCAGTTAGAACTTCTCAGATTTATGCATCCACAGAAGCACCCAACCTCTGTCTTCCCTTCAGAGAAGTGCCAGCTAGAATTCAACACAGCAAGAGCTCTTTTATTTCACAAACAAATGTTAATGTATTTCATTATTTTATCATAATGGGTCAAGTCCTGATCATGCAGCCCTTAGCCACATTTGTGATCACTTACTCAGTTAAGCAGATACACCAGTGTGCATAAGTGCTCACCGCCACAAGTAAAACCTGAGCAAATGGATCCTAAGCAAAAGCTATTTCTAAGAACCTGCACATAGGCTCATTGAAAAATAAACTGCCCCTGAGAAAACACATTGATATATTTAAAACACAATATTAAGAACAAAATGATCAGAACTTAAACTTTAGCCTCTTATAAAAAAATGTATGCAACTACAAATCTTGGGTTCAGTAGGATTATATGCTGGTCTTCATAATGCTGTGTCTTAATACTTTGTATACTATCACTTTTCAGAACAAGCACATAGTATCAAACATCAACATAACAGTGGCACTAAGATCAGTAGGAAAATGTCTGTTTTTTTTAATAATATGCAGGCTCAAAAATTGAGGGTGGTTGTTTTTATTTGGCTTTAGGAGAAATTTGTGGTGAAACAGATTTTTGGCACTCAGACTGGTTGTGTGTTATCTGGGAAAGGTTCTCTTGGTGAATAATTCAAGGTCATCTTCGATTTTCGTATGTGCAACTTTGAAATATGTTATTATAATGAGTTTTGTCATGTATCTAGCATCTGTAAAATGGGGCCTGCTTTTTATGCTGCAAATGCACACAATCTCCATGAGTGGAGAAAAAAATTGGATAATTGTCTGTACAAATCACTAATTATGGACACTGGTTTATATATTTACCTGTGTTGTGAGTCCCTTCACAATAATTGCACATGTAAAAGGGATTTGCAAGCACAAATACCTCACTTGTTTAAAAAGCAGGTCAACATTTTTTTAAAGTAAATAGATTATTAAAAATTAGACTTAACATAAGTTTCTGCTCAAACTTAGGTAAGGACAGAGCAGTATTGAAAAATATTTTGCACGATATTGTATTTGTGTGTGTGAAGAAGGCTGAAAAGTTCAGAGAAGCACAAGAAACCCTCTGAAGAAGTCAGGCAGTAATCTGAGGTTATTAACAAAAAGCAGAAAGTCTACAAGGAATGGAAGAAGGAATGGATCATCAAGGAAAGCTACTTCTTGGAGATCAGAAGGTGCAGGCAAAAAGTGAGAACTGCCAAAAGCCAAGCAGAACTGAACCTTGCAAAGGAAATTAAAACCAATATTAAAAGGGGACTTAGTTGAAAATGACAGGAGGAGGAGAAAGACATGGATGGTTGATTACAGGATGACTATGTAATGTGACTATGAAAAAAGGCTAAGGCAACCCTAGTATGCATCAGGCAAGCTATTTCCAGCAGAGATAGGGAAGTACTTTTACCATTGTTCAAGGCACTGGTGAAACCTCGTCTGGAATACTATTTGCATTCTGGTCTCCCACATTTAAAAAAGATGAATTCAAACTGGAACATGTGCAGAGAAGGGCTACTAGAATGGTCAGAGGAATGGAGAACCTACCTTGCAAGAGAAGATGTAAGGAGCTTGCCTTATTTAGCCTAACCAAAGGAAGGCTGAGGGGAGATATGATTGCACTCTATAAATACATCAGAGGAATAAAGACCAGGCAGAGAGAGGAGTTATTTAAGTTGAGGCCACTGTTGGCACAAGAACAAATGGATATGAACTGGCCATCAACAAGTTTAGGCCTGAAATTAGATGAAGGTTTCTATCCCTCAGAGGAGTGAAGTTCTGGAACAGCCTTCCAAAGGGAGTAGTGATGGTGAAAAAACTTAACTTGTTTCAAGACTGAACTTCATAAGTTTATGGAGAAGATGGTAGGATGAGGTACAATGGCATATGGCCCATCTGCACCTGCTATTAGCAAATATCTCCAACAGCTGGAAATGGGAAGGACTCTGAGTTACTACAGAGAATTCTTTCCAAGGTGTCTGGGTGGTGGTCTCACCCACATGCTCAGGGTCTAGTTGTTCACCATATTTGGGGTCAGGAAGGAATTTCCCACCAGGTCAGATTGGCAGAGATCCTGAGGATTTTTCGGCTTCCCTTGCAGCGTGGTGCACAGGTCACTTGCTGGTTTGAACTAGGGGATTCTCTTTGACCTTGAAGTCTTTAAATCAAGATATGAGTATTTCAGGAACTCAGCCAGAGGTTATGGATCTATTACAGAAAGGGGTGGGTGAGGTTCTGTGGCCTGCAAAATGCAGGAGGTCAGCCTAGATGATCATGATGGTCCCTTCTGGCCTTAAAGTCTATGAGGTGTACTTCGTAGGCAAGTCATGGAGGCATGTGCCTGACACAGACATGTGCTGCTAGAATGGAAGAGGCTGAGTCACATGCCCATATTAGCAGGATCCTTCCTGACCCAGATGTACAGGCTGACACAAACAATGGCAGTAGGTTGGCTTAGTAGAGCTGAAATCTTCAAAGAAGTTGAGGAAGTTAGTTGCTGAACTGCAGTTGAAACCCAGTGAAATCTGGGCACCTAAATCCTCGAGGGTCCTTTGAAAATCCCAAGCTGTGTGGAACTGCTCAGTTTGCTGAACACGGCACAACTCCCAAGTGCATGACTTCTCCATGTTTGTCATCACTGAATTAAAACTGTTATACCACTTTTCTCTAGGTCCAATAGTATGTATGTGGGGTGGAAGGTAGCTGTTTATAACTGTGTACTAGTAGGATATGACGCCACATAATGCTGCTTTGCTATTTAGTGTGACCTTTGTTGGCCCCGCTCATAACCATCAGGTTTTTCTCTGCTCCAACTAATGAAGATAAGTTAATACTGGTGTGTATGTGTGTTTTGATAGTGGTATGGTGTTTTGGTGATTACTTCAATGGACACCGAAGACATAAGATTCTCCAAGATCAAGGAGTTCTTTGTTATCTACCAATTAATCATCTGCTCAGCATGTGCACAGACAACCAACATGGGTAAAAGTTGACTGCTTAAGTATTACAAAATAAGCATGAATCAGGAGAGCAAGCTGCAATATTATATAATATCTTATATATTCTAAAATCTCAGTGTGCTAGAAAAATGCTTGATCCAAATATTTAGTGGCACTGAAATTTTCTTATTCTCCCTCTACCCTCCCAACCCAGTTAATGTTTATTTCTGAACATAAAACATTCAGCATCTTTATTGACTATTCATCACTCAATGATGAACGACATAAAATCAATCAGAAATTGTGAGCCCCAGTTTTGGCTCCTCTCCAAGTATCTATCAAACCTCTAGGGCCAACATCCCAGCATGCAAAACTGCAAACAGTGAAACTGCTGTCAACATCCCTACAGCATCAGCTGTAACGCCAGCCTATCTCCAAAGATTCAAAGCTAGAAGAAAAATACTATCAGCATCCACAAACACATATTATCCCCATCAGGAGCCACAGTCTGAAAGAGAACATGAAAAACACAAAGGGACAGACTCTCACTTAGTGTAAACTTCCCTAGCTTCACTGATTTCAAATATGCTGTGTAGATTTACACCAGCTGCGGATCTGGCTCAAAGTCTGCCTCTGCCAAGTTTGCATTAAAAAACCTGGCCCCACTTCAAAATGGGAATAAATGTCTCACTCTCTCCTTCCTGACTCCAACCCTCCCTGAACTAATTTCCTCACCCCATATTGGGTCTCCACTCAATACACAACACCCTTTTTTCTATCCCCTTAGAACATCTCCCTTCTCCTGGAGTCTGTTTGTCATTGGGTCTCCTTCTTCCTCAGGCATCTTCCCCCACCCTCCCTTCCCTTTCCCATGGACCTTCCCTTGCTATCATAGAACTCTGCCTTGGGTCTTGTTCATATTTTTCATCCCTTCCCCATCCCCCACAGTGGTCTCTACTTCTCCTCACAGGGCTCTCTCTCTCTCCTCTCTTCCCATCCATCCTTATGCTGCCTTTCTCAATTTCTCTCTTTGGTCTCTCCCCCTCCCCCCACCCCCAATCTCTCCCATGTGCTTGGGAACTCTTAATTGTTTCTGCTGGCTCATTCAACGCTTTCCTTCCTGTCCCCAGAACCCTCACTCAGTCTTCCTCCACAAACTGCTCACTCCCAGTCCCCAGTAACTTCACACCCTCTGCCGCAGCATCTCACCTTTCCCCATCAATCCTGCCTGCCATAGCACCCCATCATTCCCCAACCCCTCCCCCATCAGCCCCAGCAACTCTTATGTCCCCTCTGCTTCCAAACCCTCTGCCCCTTAATCACATCTCCCTGCTCACCCCTTTACCACAGCACCTCTCATCCCCCTAGCCCTTGTCTCCTGCTTTGTTCTGCAGTCACACACACAGAGTTGGGGGAGGAAGAAGCATCTGCTGGCTGCAATAAAAAGTTGTGTCATAGTGCTCTTTGCTGGCAGAAGGCCAAAGGAGAAGTGTTGTGTTTAAAAATAATTGCTCACAGCTGGGTTAGATGGCTAGGTAAGAAGTGAAAGCACAGAGGTAGCACCTCCTACTGTCTCCCACAGCAACTAGCCCAGTAGCCTGCCAAATAGGATAATAAACAATACATATAAATGTGTGCAGCATTCACTGCGGCTGTGCCTCACATTCAGACTTGAAAATGGAGCATTTACTAATGCAAAAGAGAAATGTGTCATTTCATGCTTAAAAAACCCAACAAACCACCTTCAAGTGCTCCAGTAACTTTTTAAAACATTTATTCCTGTCTCCCATGGAGGCTGCATTAGGAGATGGAGATGTTACTGGACCTAACAACCCTGGTTTTTCATCATTTATTTTACTTGAGCATGTGTGAGAGAAAGAGGTGTATTTTTGGTGCTCTTAGGAAAAACGTAATTAAAACTATCACATAAAAACAGACCTGTCAAATAAATCAGCATTAACATAGCTTCTAGAAGATAAATAATGTATAGATTTTCAGAGTTAACAACGAGCTTTCTGGAAATAAACTTCACAGTTTACTATAAAACAATCAAAGAGGGACTAGGTAAATATTCAATTTATTGGAAGACTGTTTGAGGATATCTCCAAGATTGAGAAAGTGACTAAGGAGCTGAAAATACTTCTGGAGATGAAATTAATCTGAAGAGTGACAGACATTCAACTAGTATGCAGTCATCAATGTTAATTTTGTGAATGTTAAAGCCATCAATGGAGAAAAAATTGCTTGCCTTAAAGCTGATAGTGACAAAGTCATCAAGAGGATTTCGTTTCATTTAAAAAAAAAGTTGGTTAGTGCTGTTTTCTTCCCTGAATTCTGGGGACCCTCATGACATGAAACAACACACTTCAGTGTAGATTTCCTTAATTCACCATAAATTCCCTGCAGTGTAGAAATTATGCCAATGGCTTCTTGGTCTCCTTTATTGCTGGAACATGCATATTATAAAGTTTAAAGGATGAAATGTGGACTGAAGACTTAGGGATGGATTCTGTACTGAGATCTGGCCATTTTCCAGCCCCTTTACACCTCCAAAGTGATTCAAACTGGCTGCAGAACTTCCCAGACAGAGAACTCCCTATTGATGGAAGTGGGTCTAATGTAGGCCCTATTCCTGCTTCTTCACCCACTCCCTCCAACCTTGGCATAAGGGGCATGGTGGGGCAGGGAAATGGCAAGAGAGAACTAAATCCACATAATTGACGAGCTATGTATATTTGACATAGGAAAATTCTGAAACAGGTAGAGAAGGATGGGGAATGGTCAGAGCCTTGGCTTTATAGTTTACCATTGTGTCATGCAGGTAAAGCATACCTGTACAACCACTGGTAATAAACACAAAACCAGCATTGCCAGCTGTCATGCTTTTGTTGTTAGTCTTGTAATATTCTGTGTTTTTCATAAAGCTTCAGCGATTAGAGACAAGTAATTACTTGAGCTCAGCTTTCACTAAGGAAAAGTAGGTTTTTTAATCCTCATGGTTGCAGCAGAAATCTTGACAACATGAAAACAAGTGCAGCCTAAAGGTGTAGAAACCAGACGGTAGAAAAAAAGTGCACAAAAGTATTTAAAGTGCCTTATGATTTGAAATGAATATTGTGAATCTTGTCTAATTCATTATTTTTGAATGTGTAGTGTTGGCAATACTGTACACACCAGCAGCTTGTATCATAATCACGATACAACGATGCATATGATGAATAGCACTAACTATCTGTCCTAGTACCAAATAGTAGCTGCCGCTATTCAACAAAGATAAAGAACAATAACCATCATGAATCTACAACCTGATGACACTTTGCAACTACAGGAAGATTTGGCTGATGAGCGGTTGATGAAAATGGACCTTAGGAATTTTGCCTGAAGAATGACATACATCTGTAGTGTGATTTCCTGATGGGAGTTTTGGTAACTGTGCCTTTTGATTTCTTAATTTAATTTCACTGAGACTGCAATTGACATGATGTGTTTTGTGAAATTAGCGTATGTACATGCTGCAGGATCTAGTTTCAGATCATATTCACAAACTGAATCTTAGAATTACCAGTTCCAAATGGATGGCTGGGAGCCAATTTTTTAATGGTTGCTTGAGGTTGGAATTCATGAACTCAGACATCCACAGGAATGTGTCTTCTGTCTCTACAAGACACTCCTCCCAATCAGTTCTAATAATCCCCTTCCCCCAACAAGTCTCCCCTTGGGTCTCCCCACTTACTGTTATCATCCTTAACAAACAGGGAATGGTGTAGGGCTCCGAGGCACTATGATAATACAAATAATACATAATAATAATTGAATAGTTATTGTTTGTCTGAATTACCAACATAGTTCTATTTGACAAACTCCCATCATGACAGAACGGAGGTCATGCCAAACCTCAGTGGCACTGGGACCCTGTGCAGCAGATTGTGGTACCCAGAGTGGGAAGCCAAACCCCGATCCATGAAACATGAGCCACCAGTGCAGGGGCAAGTGAAGAGCAGGCTCACTCTCCAATCCATCTCCACATCTCTCCCAGGCCTCAGTTTCAGGGTGGGAGGATGGGGATGCTCAGTTTCAGATTTTGCCCCAGGACCCCAAAAATGTCTGTGCAGTCCTACTGACCAGCATGTTGGGGGGGTAGTTAAGGTCCATCCATTCCCCCTACCCACCCATTCTCTGCCCACCTGAGAGGAAGAAGGCATAGTAGCCCCATAAGGATTACTCTGTGGCCTCCAATGTGGGTAGCTTGTGCAGGGGAGTTAAGAAATCACCCTAAGAGTCCTTATTCCCCTAAACAGGTGTGTTGAGCAAGACAGCCCTTACTCATCCTTTTTTTAAAACACGCACTTCGTGCCAATTTCTCATATCAATTAGCATCAGTATCCATTCTCAGATTAGAGCTACTGATATTCTGAGATACCACCAACATATCCACATAGAGTCAGCACAATTCCTACTCACATTGGGTAATAGTTTATTACACAAGTAGGCGCAGTTAATGGGACTATCTGTAGAATAGAATAAGCAATATGAGTAAAAGGATCTGAATCCAGCCCTGAGTAAATAGCAGAAAAAATGTGAAAGTTTTTGCAAATGATTACCCTCTTCCTCATCAAAAAAACTTTTTAAAAAATTAATTAAAAGTTTGTCATATTTTTCTTGGAAAATGGCTAAATTAATGCTTTTAACCATTTTTTAGTATATAGCTTTTTGATGGAAAGCCAATCTACTAATTGCCCACAGAAATTCAGCTGGACTAGTTCTTTACTCAGATAAGTTTATGACCCAAGAAAGATTGTTGACAGTTCTGTTGGAAGAAGTTGCTGCTGGCGTAAAAAGAGATGCAAAAGCTGGAAAAACATAGGAAATGAAGAGACAAGAAAAAGCCATTTGGGTGTCAAAGTTGTCGTTTCATTAGGTAAGTGTAGTCGGATAAAGGAAGAAACAAGTCAAAAAATGAGAAAAGAGATTAATATTGAGGTTTTTTGAGAAAACTGTATATCAGAGACCACTGCTTAGTAATTTTCACACATAAAATTGCAAAATATTATGCTGCCTTTTATCTGAATTCCACGATTTTTTTAATAATCACATTTACACAGGGCCAGACTCATTGCATCAGTTTTGCATCACTGTAATTCCACAGAAATCAACAAAATTACACCAGTGTAAAAATAGATCAGTGGTGTAGGGAATTGTTTAACTACTTACTCATTAGTACAATGTGGGGCACAGAGTGCCTCGTTCAGAAGAGATAATACTGTTATGCTGGGGGTTGGGTGTAACCTCATTGAAGCTGGTAGGTATAATAGCTACCCTTCATTCAGGATAAATGTAAGAAGCAAGTATGCTCTTTTGGACTAAGATAGCTGAAACAATAGGGTCATCATGCAGGCCACATGCAGTGCTGGTCAGGAGCTGAACTATGTAAGCAGACCTGAATGCACAGTCCTGGGTATTGTTTTTGGTGGGGCTGTGAGTGAGAATGGACAGACACAGTGAGAGAGAGCACAGAAACAGGCCAAAAAAAAAAGGCATTAGGAAGCCAAGGACAGCCAAAGGAGCACTCTAGCATGACCCTTAGAGAACATGTCACCGTTCAGGACAATATCACCTGTCTTCTCACTCTGTGGTCCACTAGGGTGACCAGACAGGAAGTGTGAAAAATCGGGGCAGGGGGTCGGGGTGGGGGGTAATAGGAGCCTCTATAAGAAAAAGACCCAAAAATTGGGACTGTCCCTATAAAATCAGGAGATCTGGTCACCCTATGGTCTGCCAAGCGCACCTGCTGTAGGCTCCGAGCTCCTCAGGTATCACCTCCCTTTGCACAGAGAGCTACATCTCTCTCCTTCCTGACTGGGATTTTTTCCCCAGGCTGCACAGTTCCCTGCCTACACTGTGATAGACTGCCTTGCTGGGAGTGTTTAAAAAGGCCAGCGTCTGCACTTCCATTTCTCTTCAGGTTTCAGAGTAACAGCCGTGTTAGTCTGTATTCGCAAAAAGAAAAGGAGTACTTGTGGCACCTTAGAGACTAACCAATTTATTTGAGATGAAGTGAGCTGTAGCTCACGAAAGCTTATGCTCAAATAAATTCATTTCTCTTCAGAAACTATACCCAATGTATTGCCCATAGTTACAAGTTACCACACAGCTCTTTCTAAGCAAATATATTATTCTTAAGGTGAAAGCATTACAAAGAAAACATATCAAAAACAGTAAAATAAACTACACACAAGCTAAAAAGCTTTCCAGAGGACACCTCAACTCCAACCTTCAGCTCTGGTAGGTGTCAGTTCTTCCAAACCCACAACTGGGATTTTCCCCTGTGGTTACAAGCTGATAACTGTTTCAGATTCAAAACCAGAACACAAATTGGGCAGATCAGCCTGTTTCTTTATAGAGCTCAGGCTTCTCATCTCCAACCACCGGGAACAGGTAATCAGCAAACAACCACCATATCCTCAGGGTATAGCTTCAAAAGGCTGGGTTTTGCATAATCAGAGATGGAGAATTTGCATTAACCTCCCCAAATGTATTTCCCCAAAAGTCCATTCTGCTCTGGCACACTTTCAATATAGTCCTTTGAACTCCTAGGTCTGACATCACATCTTTTCCCTAGAGAGGTTCCATGCAATCCTGACCCACAAGAACACTAAACTTTGCTTTTACTACAATGCACCCCAAAGATACTTAAACTTAATACAATAAGGTTTCCCAGATATTCAGAAAATTCCCATATTTGTCACAGGAGGCTGAGAGAACTTTTTAGGTAATACATTGGTTGGGAAGAGAGACTTGGAATACTGAGCAAAGAAACTGTCTCCTGTTTTATTCCTTTTCTGTACAAGAAATCAGGACGTTGTGGACACTTTGTAAATAAACAGGATTGCAGAAATACCTGACTCCCAATTTGTCCTCTTAACAGAAAAAAACCTCAAAACCCTGATATTGGCTAACCACTTGGGTCAAAGGTGTAACAATAGTCTTACCTCAATAGCCAAACAACACTGGGATAAAAAGAATCCTTAATGAAAATATAAACCAAATCCTTGATTATCCCCAGAACTCATAGAAACATCAAATTTGCTGTCACATCAAATCAAAAGTAAAACTTAATCTAGCATGATCCCTCTTGCAATAGCCAGTACCTACACCTCACAGGAAGGTGGAAATAAAATGTAATGCACCTAGCCAATCAGTTCATGTCCTGAAAGATGACATTTGATTATATTTCTGATTTTAGTCTGCAAAACTCATTACCCACTACTTAGCCTTTTCCTGGTGTTTAGTTTTGTAGACCATCCTTGTACAACTTCACCTTTTTCACCTTCCATAGACCCAAATTTTCAAAAATGGCATCAGATTTTGGATCCTTTAACTTTCAGGTTCCCAACTTTATACTTCTAGGTCAAAATGTTCATAGGTGGCCACTGATCTTGGATCCCCAACCTGAGACACTTTAAGGTACCCAAAATCAGAAGCCAATTTTGATAATTTGACTTTTACTCTATTTTGATCTTGCACACTGCAGTTTTCCACAACAGAAAGAGTCCATGAATGAATAGGATTAAGAGGCGCAGACAACAAGATGAAAAATGTTCTTTTTGAGTATAAATAGCAAGGTTACTATTAATTTGTACCCAGATATTCTTTTTAATATGGCTTTCAATGTCATAATTAATATTTTAATTTATATCCAGTATTGCTGTCTTGCTTATTATCTAAACAATACATTAAAGAAGAAAAACTGTAGTGAGGTATTTTTTTTTAATTAGGTTCTCAATAGGCCTTAAAGTAAGAGGTGAGACTTCAGTCAGTAGGGACTGTATGTTTGTTCAATATTTGTATAGCAACTAGTACAATGGGTCCTGGTCTATGACTGGACTAGTAGCCATTAGCACAATACAAATCATAAACAATAATATCTACAGTGCTAAACATGTAGCTAAATACATATTAGATGGAGAAGGCTCACATGGAGATTTTAGACCAAAATTTTTTGCTGAAGTTGATCACAGCTGCTGTTTCCTTTCCAATGAATCTTTGCTTTCCTGTACATATTAGACAGGATTGATTTTTCAAAATGATATCATTCTCTCAGTCTTTTAGGGGAACAGATTGTTTGTCTCCTGTGAATTAATAATTTTTATTACTTCTGTTGTTTTACCTTTTTCTGAGCCTCTTTCAAAATGAAAACTGTGTACTTATTTCCCAGAATAATGTTCATACTTGATTCTGAAGAAGTGAGCAACACGTCTCCTAAGATGGGTGAAAATTTATTGGGTAGAGAAAGATAAGGTGAAGTAGTTTTCCATGATGTAGCAGAGTGATAATTAGAGTGATTTTTTTCTGGTTTTCGTTTGGTTGGTTTGTTTTCTTTTTTTACTTCTGATCAGTATCAAACTTTTGAAAGTAGTGGCTCATGTTTTTAACAGGGAAAATGTGACTAGAGGATATTTTGCCCTTTCAAGTTCAGCATTCCACTAATTTGATTTGGTGTATATAGCAGTGTACTTATTACAAAAGGCACTAACTGACTCATCAGCAGTGTTGGAACCTTTGCCTCCTGCATTGGACGAACTCTGCAAGTAGTGCACATTGAGCTTTCACATATTACATGTCAATTTTACAAAGACTCTGACACTAATGGTCTTACTTCTGATTTGGACCCTGATTCAGGAAAGCACTTAAGCATATGCTTAACTTTAAGCATGTGTTTAATCCCATTGGCTTCGGTGGGAGTTAAGCATGTGCTTAAGAGCTTTCCTGAGTAGGACTGCTTTCCCTTTCTTGGTATAAATAAAGTCAGACTAAGACCCTCCATTTCTGGAAAGAATGTTCACATTACTCGAGCAAACTCCTTCTAGCGGCCAACACTATACCATGGAAGATGTGGAAGGCTTATTGACAACTGTTCTTGTAAGGTCTGAATGAATTCACCAAGAACAACAATTCAAAGGCAAGAAGGTTACTAGGTTAGGGTATGTTATTTTGAGGCAATTGTTTCACTTTATTTAACAATGATGTACCTTTTGCCCAAGGTGAATTAACCAGAGTTACTCACTTTAGCAAACCAACCCTTTAAAGCTAAATTTCCTGCTATTTTTCTCAAGCTCACTCTTCAACATATGCTGAAAATGCCACTATATATTTAAAAGTGGGGAGTGGAAAGAAAAAGGAGAAAGATCCATTATGAAACTAGTAGGGGAAGACATTAAAGTGTTTTAAGGGTGAGGGGGAAAATGCTGAAATTTAAGATGCCATACAAGATTGTTTTTTATGATCCCATTGTAAGTTAAACAATTGCTAGCTGTCCAAAGTGAATAGGCCATTTAATAGCAATGCATCTGTGTTTCTAACAAAATAGCAGACAACTTGGCAAACAACAAAGACTGCAAAGAGTGAATTTCATGATGTAATCAATGTTTTAAAGAAGAAATAAAAGTGCACAAAGGAGAAATATTTACCTAGGGAGGAGCAGAAGGTTATAACAAGAATGGGTAAACGGCCACGTTCTTTGCTTACTTCAGAAATCATCATAAGATACTCCTGAGGGCATTCTGTGCCAAAAAAATAAAATTTCTGTGCACAGTATTTTAAAATTCTGCAAATTTTATTTGTCAAATAAACATGGATGCTCCAGCATGGCATTGGGGAGCACAGGCCACTGGCGGCACAGAGATGGGAGATCACTGTGCAGCTCCCTGCCCTCCCACCCTGAGACATGGACTCAGCGGTGAGGCTGCACCCACCCCTGCCACAGTGCAAGGACCGGGACTGTCCCAGAAACATGCCTCCATGTGGGCAGGCAGGCTCAGCAAGGCAGGATCCAAGTGTGAAGGGGCTTTACTGGGGGGGGGGGAGGCGGGGAGGAATCCAGGTGTGGGTTGAGAGGGTTCTGAGTGGGGCAATCTGGGTGCAGGTGGCTCAGTGTGGGATCTGGGTGTGGGTGGGGATCTGGATGTACAGGGGCTTGTTGGAGGGGTTCTGGGTGCAACGGTAATGGGACTCTGCAGGAGGGTCCAGGTGAAGGTGGTTTGGGCTCAGCAGGGGGGTCTGGGTGTGGGGGGGGATAGAGCTCAGCAGGGGGGTCTGGAGGTGGGGGGCTTAGTGGGGAATCCAGATGCTGGGGGAGTGAGGCTCAGTTGGGTGGGGATCCTGGTGCAGCTGGTTGGGGCACAGTGGGGTGGGGATCTGGGTGGCTCTTTGGAGTGCTCCAGCTGCAGGGGGAGTGGGGCTCATCGGGGGGTGGGGTGAGGCTCTGCAGGAAAGCCTGGGTATGAGGGGCTCTGAATGCATGGAGGTTGGGGGAGCAGCTCCCTGCACAGGGGTCCCTCCTCCTGTAGCTGAGGAGTGATGGGTGCAGAAAATCAGGGTGTGAGGGGAGTTTGCAGAGCTTCCTGCAGCTGGGGGAGAAATATGGTGGTGGGTCTGTCCCGGCCCCGGATGCCGAGCAGGGGAAGAGGAAGTCCCATCCTCCCCAGCCCAGCCAGGACTAGCAGCTGAGCCCAGAGCAGGGTAGGAGCCACCAGACAGGTCTTCCCCAGTCCTGCTTCCTGCCCCACAGTGATTTCTCTCTCTGCCGGCTGCCCTGGGCACCCAGAACACCCTACTGTGGAAGGTCACATGACTGATTTTGTGACTTCCATTTGCTTCCCTATCAGAAAGGGATTTTTCTATGGGCAAGCAAATAAATCTGCCAGAGACATAAATTCTGTGCATGCACAGTGGTGCAGTATTCCCCCATGAATAATAAGAATGAGATGTCAAAATATGATGCCACATATACCTTTAATTATCTTACTGTACTACTCTGACCTTTTTAATATTCTGAATTTTGTTCACTTACTCCCCAGTTAATAGCTTAAGTTACCTTTGAGAAACACAAGGCATTCAGTCAGCAAGAAGTCAACTGAAAAAGTTAGGGTGCTATATTAAATACAGTATACGTTAATCTTTAAATTTAATGGGCAAAACTCTTAATGGCTTGGGTAGTTCCACTGATTTGCTACTCCATTTTACCCCATCTGAGGATCTGGGCCACTATGTCTTCTGCCAGCAAAAGAAAGAGTAAGTCAACACACATTTTGGACTGATACTTCAACAAGTATATCTATTTTACTAGTTATTAGCTGGATTTTTGTTTATATGTGTGGCTATGCATGTCCATATACATACGCATACTCTTTTCATCCACTGTAAAAATTATGCCTAGACAAAGAATGATTGCATTGAATAAAACATACACTTGAAGTCCACTGTACATTGTGTAATGAATTATGGAGTCATACTGGTTTGCCATTTCTTTTAGTGGTTCACTTAGTCATACTAATGAAGATGTGATACTTTTTGACAGGGTACTGGGTTGTTTTTTTTCAGCCCAGCACTGTTGAATTTAACTGAAATACAGTGAGCATTTGAGTATTAATAAATAATGTTAACTTTTATTGCAATGGTGCTCCAAAAACACTGGGCCCAATGCAAAGCTGATATAAATCCATAGTACTCCATTAAAGCCAATGGAGCTATGCTGACTTACATTGGCTGAGGATGTGGGCAAAAAGACTGTGTTCATAATATTCAGGCAGGAATCCACTGCTTCATGCATCTTAAGAGATCTGCTTCCAAAGTAGAGGAGGAAAACAAAGAAATTTGGCCTAGATGTAGTGTTGTGCAATTTGGTCCCTTTTACATTTCCATAATTAAACACACGCAAAAAAAAACCAAAAAAACAAAAAAACAACTTTTGTCGACTTGCATTGAAAAATCTGTACAGAGAAGTTTATATTCTTGAGGGATGAATGCATTTCAAGGAATACTATGCTTCTCTTCAATGCATATGATATACCAAGTTATTGGTGTTTGCAAATCAGAATGATTTTCTCATACTCTTCTACAAGGAGTTGAATAAAAAGCATGCATATATTCTACAATCATTTTTTCCAAATTAAGAAAAAGATCTCATTTTGCTGTAGACAGATAATTCTGTAATTATTTCATGTTATAGGAGCCCCAGCTGATGAGAACTGCTGGTGTTTACAAAGAAATTGCTTCAAAATAAAGTGACAAAAGCAATACATAAACTTCAGTGAGTTCATAATACAAGTTTTTATTTGATATATGAATTGAGAAAATGTCAAACTCATCCAACATCATGATCCAAAATCTTTTGATATTATTTTGGGCATCTATTGAGCCTTCTAGCCAGAGATCTCAATGTTCTGAACAAAATAAATTAATAAGATACTGAGCAACCCCCATTCAGTGTGATCAGCACACTAAAGGGTGCTTCAAGGTTTTCAGCATGCTAAAGCATTTTGCAGCATCACCCCTTAAGCCTCTCACACATCTTGGGAGGTAGGTACCATAATAATTATTATCCATTCTTTAAAGATGGGAAAACCGAGGCCCAAAGGTTAATGGCCTGACTCTGATTTTACTTACCCTGGCATGAATCAGAAATAAAGCCATTGATGTTTTAATAATGTAAAACTCATATGAGATGAAAAATTAGCCTTATGGTGACTTGCCCAACCTTACAGAGCATGTCTGTGAAATATCTTGGAAAAGGTCAGAGTAGATGATCACAGTGGTTCCTCTTGACCTTGGAATCTATGAATCCAGATTCTCAGACTAAAAGATACTTCATATTGTAGGATCAAGGGTATATAAATGAAAGAGGTGGGAACATAGTGTCCTTAAAATATCCAACAATAATTTAATATAGCCAGACCCTCACACAGAAAGTGCCTGGCCTCATAGGGTACATCGACACTGCAATGTACACCTGGGGTTCAAATTCAGGCTCCAACCTAATCCTCCTTTCCATCTACACACTAATTGAACTAACCCAGGGACCCAGAACTCCATGGGGTTAATGGTTCCAAGTCTGAGTCAGACTGGCACCCAGTGTTCAAACCCTATTGCTTTGCAATATAGATGCAGCCCCACTGTACTCAAGCTCTTGGAGTCCACCAAGGGTATCCACAATCCAATGTACCAACTGTCTTTGCCCTCTGGGCTGTCAAGTTTGGCGGACAGTCAAGTTTTCCCACACTGCGCCATGCACAAAGAGCTAGAGTGGTCACATTTTAGGAGGGCATTAGGAAGTCTGGGATGGGGTAGTGGGACTCAGGCTCACATAATACAGTTTAGATGTTGGAGCCCCAGGTTGGGACCCAGGGTTCAACAATTCCTAACCTGTGGTTACAAATTAGTGTAGACGCTCAAGCCCTAGTTAAACAAACCTAGGGACTGCAAACTTTAGTTTTACTAACCTGGGTTTACACTGCAATGTTGACATACTATTTGAACTGGTGACAGGTAGCACCACTCCAAAATTGTACTTTCTTTCCATTTCCTTCAGCTTCTCTCAAACCATCCCCATCTGCAGCTGGGCAAATAAAGGAAAGGAAGCCCATTACAATATTTTCTCCTTTCTAAGATCCTGAAACCTAGTTTAAGACCCTGTAACATGGTGGCACCCATCTCTCATGAGCATCCCCTGGTTCAGTGCATGTGCCTGTACTCTTAGCCTGTGGTGACCTCTGTGTCCATGGTTTCTTCTCAGGTGGGTTTTCAACAACTCAGCTCTCCGGCCAAGTCACCCACACAGTCTGTATGTGAAACAAACAGAGCCCTGCCAGGGTATATGGTCAACCAGGGGCCTATCCCAGTACGCCTCTGTTGGTACCTCTATCCCTCCTGAGGCTCAGCCTTTAAATAGTCCCAGCCCTGCTATGGGGTCATGCCTGCAGGGTTTCCTCCCTGGAAACTCTTCACCTATTCTGGCCCCAGCCTTTCTTCTATCTTCAGGAGCTCCCTCTGATCCAGCAACTAATCTGTCCATGGTCCTGCTACACCTTCAGCCAACCAGGAGGAACACAGTCCTCATTCCTCCAACTCCAGGCAACAACTAAGTGACTCTAGTCCTACAACTCCTTTTATGCGAGCCTGCTGGGCCCTGATTGGCTGCTCCCTGCAGCCTCTCTCATTGGCTGCTTCCCCTGCAGCCACTCTAGGCAACCTGGAGGACTTTTCTACTGCTCCTTTCTGGAACAGGTTTGGTAGGACTCTGAGGCCTCCAGTGGGGGCCCTCTGAACCTGCCTGGTACATCCCGTTGCAGACCCACAAAGGTTTGATTCTCCTCACAGATTTTTCCCTGTTTAGCTCAGTGGAGTTACTTTTGTTCTACATCAGCATAAGAGAGAGGAGAATTAGGCCCTAAGGTTTTTGTTGGGCTCCACTTTCTGTTGCAAACTTTGTAGCTTTCAAATATCAGAAGAAATGAGGATGCCCAGCATTTCAAATGATTCCCATTGTAAAGCATAAAAAACCATGGGTCAGAGAAGTTTTCCACCATTGCCGGTATACAGATTTAATCGTTCCCATTGCTCTTTATTTCAATGACAGATTACATTGAGAGTAAATTTACATCCATTGCTTATAATTAGCAGCAGCATAATTTTATTTGTGTATATGATTCAGTTAAAATGTCAGTTTAAGGTGAAACTCAGTTAAGAGCCAAGTCCTACCCCACATTGCAGAAAGATAAGTATGCAGTAAATCCTTAGCATTTCACCAGTCATGCAGGGGATTTCCTGCCCTGCAGGGTGAACTCCTTAGAATCCAAGTGGAATCTGAAAACACCACGACTCTACGCTCGAGTAGTGTGCCAGTGCTGTAACCATATATTCACTAAGAAGGAATACGTATCTTGGTCCTCTGCCAGACAGATTGTTTGCTACTGGCAGTAGCTAGGACAGAACACTGCTCCTGCTGTGTGCTGCATCTTGTGTTGTGCCAGAACTCTTGTAACAGTAGGATATCTCAGGTGTTTCCTATTCACCAGTATCTCTCCACCCTGTTCTAGAAAATATTTAGTCCTGCCACGAGTGCAGGGGACTGGACTAGATGACCTCTGAGGTCCCTTTGAGTCCTATGATTCTATTCTCACCACACAGGGAGTTTTCTGTGGAACGAAGGTACTGCTGTATGCCCTCATGTGGCTGGACTGACCTCAGTGCTGACCCTACCTAATGAGATGGAGCAGAGACTCAGGTGCTTCTTAGTACATTTCTACACGGCTTATATTAAGCCACTGTGAAATATGGTGTACAGTGAAGTTACTTTTTGTTTATCTGTGGTAATAGCTGTGACCTCTAGCCTCTGTATATAAGATGTTTACTAAATCATACAGCAGTTCAGAGCTTAGCAACATTCAGTGTGCAGCACTGTAGCTTGCGAGTACATGGAAAAGCTATATGGGCCCTTTGAGCAGATGCTTTTTGTCCTTGCCCTGATGTTCCTAGGTGTGGTGAACAATTAGGCTTGCTCAGGGATATTGACAAATTGCTGGGTGCCCTCTAGCTCAGATTTGCCTAGAGTAATTTAAAAACAAAAACACTACGTTGGTGCTGTTTGTGTTTTGATTTGGCTAAGGTTGCTGAAAGGAGTTTAGCAAGCAAGCAAGCACGTACGTTCTCTATACATCTTGCATGAGCTTCACATTTATTTTCTGATGCTTAAAATAATGATTTTTTAATTCCTATTTTTAACATCACAGTGCTTCTTTAAATTGTGGAAAATGGAACCTTTGTGGTGAACCTAACTGTAAAAGCAAAGGGACAAATTTCATCCCAGGTCTAATTCAACTGAAATCAATAGCGTTACACCAGACATGAATTTGGCTCAGTGTGACATCAGTTGTAATTGACAAAAGTCTTCCTAGACCATAAAAACAAACAAACAAACAACAATAAAAACAAGCTTTTAAAGGACAACATTTTCAGATCAGAAATTCATCACAGATCCCAATTCCAACCACCCCCACCCCCACCCTTTTCACAGAGATTAGAAAAACAGAACACTGGAGTCAAGGTCCACTGTTGACATCTGAAAGGGTAGCCCCCCTCCCCCCTCCGATACAGCACCTAATATAACATCTTAGTCAGAAATATTGGGTTAAATTTTGGCTGACACTTGCAAAAGTTCACATTGGTGGGAAAGGCACAATAAAATCTCACAATTAAATCTCACAGACCTTTTTCTTCCATGCAGGGGCCAAGGAGCTGCTGCTCTCTCCCTGAGGGGCTAGCCACCTCAATGGAGGCAAACAGGGCTGGGGAGGAGATATGGACAATGGAGGCAGAACAGGCCAGACACCAAGGAGGGAGCTGGCAGCACCCTCTTGATAAATGTTCAACTGTGCTTCAAGGAGCACTGGGAAATATTATGCCTTCCTGGGCACAATCTGCCTATAAACTATACCTAGAAGGCTGTGGCTTACCAAAAAGGGCCAATCCCTATTAAATAGTCTAACTTATTATTAAGGAATTCTGAGTAGATCAGATATATCAAGCCATAGCTAAGATGTAGATGGCCCATTTTAAAGCACATCTATGGTACAGGTGTAAATCAATAAAGGTCATGAAGTTTTTTTAAACACTATTCAGTCCCAAAGTCAAATTCTATTCACAGTAATAACAGTGTAACTCTGCAGCAATTCCAGTAGATTTACTGTTTTTATACCATTGAAACTGAGAAAAAAATTCACCCTCTCTGTTTTGAGGATCCAGGTGAAAAAGACTAATAAAGTATACTTTAGATTGGAAAAGAATATTAGTTCACAGGGGGAATATGGGTCAAACCAAAGTCTAACATCCAAAAAGCCCAGATTTTGGAGAATGTTGGATCTGAATTTTGTAATTTGGACCCATCTCTAATATCCAGCAAAGAAACTGATAACGCTTATAAATCCAGCCTTATTGCTGAACTAAGAGGCAGATTGCTACAGGCCAGATTGTATAACCCTTTCTCACATTGAATACTACACTGAAGACAATGGGACTTATTTTGGAGTGAGGTACTACTCTGCCTAAGTAAGAGGATCACAGTCTGGCCCCAAACAAATCAGTGGGTTTTTTCCTGCCACTAATAACTAAGTATAAGTTCTGAACCAATAACCTTTATGACAATTATTCAAGGAACTCACCTGTCAAGGAGATTATGTTCCCAATCTATGAAACTATCATTTTGATCACACCAAGTTTGTATTTATTCATTAATACCATTTTCACTAATCTCTTTATTGGGGGGCAAACTATATGGAATATTCACAACTGTCGTATCCTTCCTGATAAAGACATTAATTGCAGAAATTTAATCTATACAGAAGGACTCAAATTCTTTCAGAATTCTAAGACTATGAAAGAGAACACAGAAAATAACCACCACTCTGGCCTGAACATTTCATTACAGCGTAGGATGAGTAATGGATTTACACCCCTACCATTTCAAAGCAGTGCACCTGGATTTAGCCACATGACTCATTACAACATCACTGGGGTATGTCTACACTGCAAAAACAACCTGCTGCCGTGAGTCTCAGAGCCCTCATCAATTGACTTGTGTTAATGGAGTTCAGGCTGAGGGGCTCAAAATAGCAGCATAGGCATTCAAGCTCAGGCTCCCACATAGAAGGAGGTGCTTCTTAGAGCCCAAGCTCCAGCCCAAGTGAGAATGTCTACACTGCTTATTTTTAACTGCTTAGCACAAGCTGAAGGTCAGTTGACTGGGCCTCTTAGGCTTGCTACCATAGGTCTTTTTTCCTCAGTGTAGACATATCCTCAGAGGCTTCAACCAAAGTCCTGGACCCATTCTACTAAGCCCTGTACAAACACACAGTAACAAACAGCCTCTGTCCGGAAGCATGTGGCCCATCAGGGTAATTCGCTAGTGGGCCACGAGACAATTTGTTTACATTGACCATTTGCAGGCCCGGCCGCCCGCAGCTCCCAGTGGCCATTCCTGGCCAATGGAAGATGCAGGAAGCAGCACGGACTGGTCATCGCTTCCCGCAGCTCCCATTGGCTGGGAATGGTGAACCACAGCCACAGGGAGCAGCAGGCAGCTGTGCCTGTGGATGGTCAATGTAAAGAAACTATCTCACAGCCCACCAGTGGATTACCCTGATGGGCCGCATGCGGCCCGCGGGCAGCAGGTTGCCCCCCATTGACCTTGAGTCTAGGTAGGCAAGATAGATAAAGTGTGAGAGGAGATACAGATACACAGAGGGATGAAGTGACTTGCTCAAGGTCACAGAGCAGGTTAATAGCTAAATGAAGAATAAAACTCGGATCTCCCAAGTCCCAGTCCAGCGTATTCCCCCTAGACTACACTGCCTCCTGGATTCATGTGAGGTTAAGGGTGCTCAGCAGCTCTGAAAAAAATCATACCATTCTTATACACCTAAATAATGGATGTAGATGCCTAACTTCAAGCATCCAAGTTCACAAAGTTATGCCTAACGTACCACTAATATAGAACATAATGTGGATGTAATTCAATCAATAGATCACGATGACAGAAGGGCAAAATTCAAGCAGTTGGTTAATATTACCTGAACTTCAAGATAAAATTATCACCCTAATCTAGATACACTTAAAGTGTATTATAACACCAAACATGAGGATAATTGCCTTTCTTGGAGCCAAGATAATAGGTTCACTAGAATTCTATGGAGACACTTGCGGCAGTTTAAAGCCTTGTCATTTTCATAGTGTGTTCTCTGCTGTTCTCCATTTCCTCGCTCCCTCGCCCCTGATGACTTTGGTGACATTTCGGTTTTATTATATATTTTTCTAACATCAGAAAAAGAACATAACATGCAAACAACCATTGGTAATCAACCTTTTACAGGCTTACATATATAATAGAAGAGATCCCTTGTGTGCACACATAACATCTGAACCCAAACCAGTCATTTTCTGCACTTGTACAGCATGCCTGACAAAGTAAAGTCTCAGGCTTTGAGATCATTTCTATACATAGATAAATTTCCTTAAGTGATCGTCATCATCTAGTATGTATCTTTTTTTCTATCCCTTGCTTGCTAACGCTGCTACAGTTCCTTGATTGGCTCTGGAGTGTATTGAGATTAGTACAGGGAATGTTTAATAATAACTGATTGCTCCACTAAAAAGCATCGGTAGAATCAATCAGGAAGCATAAAATAAATTGTCCTTTAATACAAGTGTAACACACTGACAGCTACTTAATATCTGAAGTGAACATTTACTAGCACAACTTTTTAACTAAATCTCTTCACACTAAACAAAGAAGCTCTTTGCATGAAGTTTGGCTTTTTGAGAGTCTTGCTGAGAAAGGCTGGAGATGTGAGTTGTGGGTTGTTTAAAATTTTACACGGAAATGATTTTTCATCAAAATCTTGGGTTTACAACTAAACAGAATTTTTGTTTTAAATATTGACTTTCAGTGGAAAATTTGAACCTTTCACTGAAAAGCCAAACACCTGAAAACCAAAAAGGTTTCTGTTTTCAGCCAAAAACTGGAAAGTCAGTGAGTGTCCTCAGCCAAAAAACATTCTCACACTGCAGCATGTCCAGAGACCCCCATTCTACCCACAACACATCAGCAAAAGAGATGACAGTGTGTCACGGAAGGTGTCATCAGACCAGGAAGCCTAGCACATAAATGAGAATGGTGACATGAAGCACGCATGCTTCAATCCACAGGAGGCACCATGGCAGCACATCTGAATTGAGATTTTTCCAGTTTTCACACAAAAGTTTGTTTTTTTTATTTTTCACCTAGAATTTGAAATTTTCCTGGGGTGGGGACCCACATTTTCCAATCAGTGCTAGATGTGAGGTATTTTACTTTGGGCAAATAGAACAAGAAGTACAATTTCCACCTTAGGTATTTTGCTCTTGTATCTTGGATGAGACAGCAGAGAATTCAAGCTGTTCCTACTACACTTTCCTCTAATGATCATTGTCAGTAATATATAAGTATGCCCATGGTGTTTTATCGAATAGTAACAAGTACATAAAAGAGTTCAGCTCTGAGGTCTATTATCTCCTGTTTATACAACAGGAATTGACATCTTAGAGCTTGTGCTGCCCTGGGAATATGAGTATTCTTATACTGGGGAAGTGTGACATATCATGGCCACTATCTGTGGAACTTGACTTAAAAAAAAGACAAAAGAAAAAATGAATCCCCCACACACCGCTACAGAAGAAGAGGATGAACAGCCTGGCTGGGGAGGGTGACCCAGCAGCACAACTGGTGGCACTGCTGAATGTGATGCAATTGAAGAGACAATTTTTATGGAGTACTGAACACAAGATCTGAATATAGAGTAGGGAGTAGGGGCAGTCAGTTTACAAACTTCACACACTCATATGTTAATGCTGCCACATTAACAGTTCTCTTTTACGCAGTTGTGAATCCCAAATGGAAAATCACTTCATTTCCCCTTTATGTAATTCTTTCCTACTAGGGTCTGAACAAGCTAAGTACGTACAACCATGACTTTATTGTTCACTCAAAATCATTAAGCCACATTTTGAGACAGTGGGAGATAGGGCAAATTCAAATGCAATGAGTTTATATATGTTAATTCCCTGTCCCAAACATTCCTTAATGAACTGTGCTATGTGTTTTACAGGTGCCAGGATTGTGATAGGCTGGATTAGAGTGTGAATAGTTTTCTTCTTTGGGTGGATTCCTCTGAGGGGAAACTGAAATTCACTATGTTATTTTATGGCACCAGCTCAATCTCAGTCACACTTAGTCTCTTTGGTACACAATACATAGTGATTAATATTCTGGCTCTGCTACTAATAGCTCCTTCAAGTTGGACTACATGTGCCTTTGAATCTGGTACCTCAGACTTCTCCCTCACAAATCAAGTAAAAGCCCTAGATCTGGACTTACTTATAGGTTTTATGGGTTTGCTCATGGCTGTCATCCCTCCATTGGCACATTGATGTCAAGTATAACCTCTGAGAAAGCACAGTGCAGAAAGAAGAGGAGGCATAATATGAAATTATCTGCCATAACTTTGGTCCATAATAAGGTGATGGCTCCAGACTTTACCCAGGCTTTAGCGGGTGATACCCTGAATCAGTAATGAAATAGACTGACAAAGTAGGTCATCTCTTTTCTTGGATCAACTTCTGTTGGTAAGAGAGACAAGATTTCGAGCCACACTCTCTTTCTCACCAACAGAAGTTGGTTCAATAAAAGATATTGACTTACCCACTTTGTCTCTCTTATATCCTGGGACCAACATGGCTACAACTACACTGCATATGATGATATTGATGGCAGAAATGGTTTGGGTCAGCACCAGCGACAGCGTGGCTACTCCACCCACTGGGCTGAAACATCATCTTCTAAGTGGCTCTGCTGCAGGGGTGAGAGAACTCCAAAAGAGATTCCTAGTTTATTAGGTTGTGGAGAGTGATTGTCTGTAAATGACAGGTTTCAGAGTAGCAGCCGTGTTAGTCTGTATCCGCAAAAAGAAAAGGAGGACTTGTGGCACCTTAAAGACTAACAAATTTATTTGAGCATAAGCTTTCATGAGCTACAGCATCCGAGGAAGTGAGCTGTAGCTCACGAAAGCTTATGCTCAAATAAATTGGTTAGTCTCTAAGGTGCCACAAGTCCTCCTTGTTTCTAAATGTGCATTCTTTTTCCCAAGAGACAAGACTCACACATTCTTAGTCAATGGAGCTCTACATTAAGTTACACCAGCTGGAGTGTCTGGCCCATAATGATAATCCCTGTAAAAAAAAGATAAACAAAAATCCAGTTTGCAAAGCACTTTTATATCCCCAGATGAAAGGTGTATTGTATGTGTAACATATGATTATTGCTACAGAAAGGGAAAATATGTTTGCAATAGATCAGAAATATATTCACCTCACACAGGAAGCAAAAAGCTTTTCTGTTTAAGGAATGCATTGATTAAAGTAAAGAAAAAAAGAGTCATCCCATTTCCATGACAAACATGATTTTTTATGCAAATGATAGTTCAAGCCAGAGAGATATTGATTCTCAGACAGCATTTTGTTGTCTCTTATGGAAATTTAGAAGGTGTTAAATTATTGTGCCCCTAGACTAATCCTACCTGTCCTTTTAGACTGTTCTTCATGACAAAAGGTGAACAAAAAGTCAAAAAAACATTATCAAATTCTGTGCTAACCTGAAATTCAAGGTTACCGTTTATTTTCTTTCTGTTAGAAATCCAATATGCAGAAAACTACTGAGATCCCTTTAGGTGTTTTATCAAGAAACATCTTCCTCCTGCCCCAGTGACAGAACCTGCAGTAATAGTGGCATTAATTTAAGGTAGTGTCAGCAACATGCAGCCCCCCCATTGCTGCCTATCCAGAATTGTACACAGCCTGCAGGATGCTGAGACCTCTTTTCACAAAATTCCTAACATTACTTTCAGGTTTTAACTCCTATCAGCTCCTCCTGTTCTTAATCCCATCCCTACCATCCTTTCTAATTACCATCCTGCATGCTTGAAACGTATTAATTTAGGGCTCGATCCAACAAGCTGCTGAGCATCCTGATCCAGGAAAGCACTTAAGCACATACTTAAGGCTAAGCTCACAAATAGTCCTATTGTCTACTCACCCATTAGCTTCAATGGGACTACTCACATGCTTAATGATAACTGCATGCTTAAGACCCTGATTCAGGAAAGCATCCCTATTTAAGAAAGCACTGAAGTACATGTGTTGAAGTCCCGCTGAAGTCAATGAGGCTTAAACATGTGCTTTTTTAAGCACATGCTTAAGTGCGTTGCTAAACTGGGGATAAATGCTTTGCTGGATCAGGGCCAGAGAGCTCAGCACCTTGCATGATTTGCCCCCGCTATCCTCAGCCAGAATAACTGTTTTGGATGTTTCACTTAGTGATTACGGTCGATGAAATTCAAGCATCAGGGTTGCAATATAATCCTTCCTTGGGTATTACTTCAGCCTACAGACTCGCTATGTTCATTGCCCCTCCACATCCATACACAGGGATTTGTTACCACTGGATTCACATAGTTGTAGATACTACGACTTCCCTGCAACCCTAAGGCCTCAGTGCTTTGGCTAGTTTGAGGTTGGCATGGATCCCCACCAGAGATAACCTCTACCTGCCAATAGTAGAGGGGCAGAGTGAGGGCAGCGGCTTCAGAGGATGTCACTGAGTATGCTCAGTCCAAGCCAAGCAGCAAATCTGGGGGGGGGGCATGAGACCCCTCCTCGATGCCTCTCCCCCCCCATGTGGCACCTCTGATCCCCATGCTGCAGTAAGCTGGAGATACAAAGACTTTCCTGGGCTGCTAGCCCATCTGAAGTCCCACTTGCAGAACATAATGCCTTAGTACCCAACACCACTTTTGAATTTCCCCGTTAGTGAAGATTTGGGGCCTGAATGTGCTCTCACTTACATCACTGTGTATCGGGAGTAACTCCACTGCAGTTAATGGAATCCATCACAGCACAACCAGCATAACTGAGAACAGTATTAGGCTCTCTCAGCAATAAAATCTTTATATATGAATATCTACCCTCTGAAGTGTTGTAACATAAGGTCTGATCAGGAGCGAGGCCACATACACTCAACAGTCACTGAAGTCAAAGAGGATGCGGTATTCAGTACTCGAGCTAAATAAAAAATGGAATTTCCATCCCACTGCAACTTTTGATAGTATGACATTAGTTTTCATCCCAAATTTGGACAAACATTCAAAATAAAAAACTTTTTATGGAAAGAAAATTCTCAAAAAAAATAGATTTGGAAATGCCAAAACCTTTAATATTTTGATGTTTCCCATTGAAAGGAACCATTTCAACATTCCTGAAATAAAACATTTCACTTCAGATCAGGATGATATTAATCTTTGTATTGGCATAAGCCACAGCAGTGCCTCATGGAAGTTGTAGTTCCTGGTCCCTCGTGGCTCCATTCTCCTTTATGGGCTCGGCTGTCCAACTGGACTACATCTTCCATGATGTACCATGATCTCTGTCCCAAACTGAAATGCTTTATTTAGATTTTTCCTACCAAACATTCTGCTGAAATTGTCCTTTTCCAGTGGGAAAAAAATAATGAAACCATATTGCCAGGTGAGGCAATGTTTTAACCAGCCTTTCCAAGAGCTATTCTGCATTTTGCAGATTGGGCCAATGGCTTGTCTCTTAAAGAAATCAGAGAGAACATGGCCAGGAAAGTAGACGAATGATCAGCATTTTACTTTCTAAGTAGAAGAATATTTTAAATTTTGCTCTTTTAGGAAGAATGTTTTTGTAAGAAGCATTATGTCCTGGACACCATGCATACAAAATATTGCATTTCCTAGAATTTCCTTAATTAGAAATAAAGATGCATCGGTATTTTAATGTTTGGTATCCTTTCTTTGAATTCTGTGTTTTCCACCTTACTGGATGGTATTAGATTTTCTAGGAATCATCTTGGAGTGTCATTAAGTCACCATTTTTGTCTTGCAATATTTCCATAATTTAAAAGGTGAGAGAGGCTTAAAACAATGAAGATGTTTCTCCTTACTAGGCAATATAAAGGTCATGAAAGTAATACCAAGCACATCCAGGAACAAGCTGGTAGCCTAATATCATGAGGAATCTGAAGTATTGGTTAACTACCTATCCATATGTGTATTCAGTCACAAGGTTAGGACTTCCTAAGAGCATTACTGATCTACTCATCTCAAATCATGAATTCACACACACATACCCCAATGCCTCATAGTTATTGTATAACTTAGATAAAAATAAAGAACTATATCTGATGTCTATTTAGCTCGCTTTCTCTTTAAGACTAGGATAATCTAGTAATGAGCCAGCATCATATCTCTTCAGTGCCCTTTTATGTTTATAAATTTTGAATATATATCATGGTTTAACATGCACATCCATCTGAGGCTTATAAAATTATATAATTATATATATATATATATACACATACACACACACACATACACACACACACACACACCCCTAGCTAGCAGAAGAAATTAATATTTAGAATCTGTATATCAGACTCATTTATTTTCTTCTCTCCTCACCAAAAATATTTAGCCAACGCCCAACATTGACTAGAAGACAAATAATGCTGAAGATCATTTTATAGCAATGGATTCAGCTGAAATTTTACTATGTACCTTTAGGTGTCATTTTCACATAGCTAAAAAGACCATATGCAATCATTTGTATTTAAATAATTCAAACTCATACAGAAGGCCACTGTTTAGAAGGCAAAAAGTAGATGTACTTTTTTCCACCATTTTTCAAATGGATAAATGATCCATTATTAGTCATTTGTGCTAGATAAAACCTAATATATAGCATTAAACTTTCCTATTGAAAAGTTCTAAAGCTATTACCCAGAAATCTCAAGGGGCATTTATAAATCCCATATGTTTTTTTTTCACAGAGACTGCACATCAGAATTTAGTTTCCTTTAAATGCATCTGCAACAAGAGACAGAAAGGTGCCCACTCTTTATTTGATGTCAATAAATGTATTTAAGGCCAATTTGACCTGACTATGCAAAACTCTAAAGGTGGACAAAAAAAGAGCCAAGTAAACTGACATTAAACGAAATAGTCTTAAAAATGCAAAATCCAGGTATAAAATGTATTTGTCCATCTTTAACAATGATGATGATATTTCACTCTTCAGTAAAAAAAGAAATTACTTTCCTCAGTGTAAATATTGCAATGCTGCTTTAGGTTGGATCGCTTGTATTTAGAACAGCAGTCCAATAGGTCTAGGGCACGGGCGTGGAGTCAATCTCTTGTACTTTCTGGATCCCGAATGCTCAATACCAGAATTGATTCATTCTTGAGCTGATTGTAGACACAGACTGGAACTTTTTACAACCACTTTCCTTTAGCTGTCTTTCAACAGTGGCATCACCACACCCCATTTATTACTACCACAGGGTGTCACTATGTAAGTGACATCATAGGGGAATGATGAGGATTTGCCAGGAATGCTCAAACCACACAGCAGCACTATGGAGATCTGAGTTTATGAGCAGCCAGCCCTATGTTTTTAGAATGCTGAACACGTGCATCATCAGATCTATTACCTGTCACCACAGTCCCTTGGACTGGGTAAATTATATCCCACAGTTGGGTAGTACAAAGGTAATTCTGTTGCCATATGTTGTGCCAAAGAGCTCATGCTGTGACAGGGTACATTACAGATGATACTTGTCTATGTGGTGCCCATTTTCTTCCTCGTCTACAGAAATCTCACCCCCTCAAAGGTGCTAAACAATCTAAAATAAAACAAGAACTTCAGTGAGCTGTTTGCTGCAGGCTCAAATTCTGATTACAACACCCAAAATGAAGCTCCCTCCAAATTCTTCAGGTTACTGCTCTTTCTCCTGCGTTACTGGCAGTGGGAAGAATTTGCTTAATTCTCACACACATACACAATTCCACCACACAGTATCAGGGAAATTCAAAACCCAGCTTCTATCATGTTAGTTAGTTAACAGAGGAACATAGACTGCCTCATGATCATGCTTTGAACAGGGTTTTTTCTATCCTGATATCCGTGTGAGTTGAAGCATGAACAAAAGAGATATTCTGAGAAAGATGGGGATTGTGGACTGTACCCTAAAAACCCCACATTAAATCATTTAATTTACTATTCAGTTTTACATTTAGGGAAATTAGATAGTTAAAGGAGCTGATCATGGCACAGAGAAGATTGCATCCATTAGTATCCAGCTCAGCTCAGCAATGATCAGAAGTTGTTACTATCTGATAAATCTTCAGTGGCTTCTGCAATGTGAGGAGGTATGGAGGGAAATGGCTGCATTACCTTCTCAAGTGATTTCATTCTCCAGAGAGAGTTTGAGATACACTGGCAGGAAATTATGTGTAGCGGTGTGAACCCTACCCCTGCAGATCCACCATGTCAGGGAGCCTTGCTGCCTTCAGTGAGGGAATCTACACTTTCCCTGCCCCCACCGAATATGAGCCGTACACCTTGCCACCAAGTGAATTTTTACAGGAAGGTTTGAAGTTGTACATACCAGTTGACAGACTATAATCTTCACCTCAATTACAAAGCTACTGGTAACATGCTCCTTCTGATTTAAGGCTTTTGCCTTAAGCTAAACTATAGTCCACTGTAATTATCCTCATTATAGAATCTAGAATATTTGGCTCCCATGGGTAGTAGTGGTGTAACAAAGATGGAATGAATTTCAGCATCCATTGACCTCTAATTAACACAAGCTTATTTCACTGAAAATTGGGCATGAAGTAAAAGAAAGCCAGTGCTTTCTAATCACAGCCTGAAATATTGAAGCTTGGTATAAAAGCCATCATTGGCATTCCCTTTTCTTGCCCACATGCACAATTTGTGGTCCTGATGCTCCTCTGCACTTTGGGTGCTTTAGGACACAGTGGTGGTGCAAAGTGGCTCGAATGTTGGTGTAGACTTGGCCACAATAAGATTACTCCAATGTAGGGAGACCATGTAAAGCCCTGTGGAACAGCTCTTGCAGCATTGTCTCTCTCTGCAGAGTGGAGCTGGTCAGGAATTCTTTAACAAAATGTTTTTCCCTCAGAAAATGCTGATCCATCAGAACTGAGATGCGAGGAGAAAAGTCGGTTTTGGCAAATTTCCTGTTTCAAACTTTCTTTTGGAAAAGATTTTTGAAATTGTTAAAATGCCCCATTTCAACCATTTCTAAACAAAACAAATAACAAAAAGGTTAAATTGACTTTTCCTTTAGAAATGTAAGTTTATTTATCGTAAAAGTAAAATGAAATAAAATAAAAGATTGAAAATCAAATGTTTCAAGATGGTCAAAATAATGCATTTCAATTCACCCCATCTGCATTTCAGGGAGAGGGGCGGGGACAGAGGAGAGGATTTTCAGTTGTGAAAATTTTCAAAAAGTTTCAATTTTTTGTCCTGATTTGGAACAGGAAAATTTTAGAAATTTCAAAAATTCTCACAGTAAGGGAAAATTGTTTCCTACCCAGCTCTACTGCAGACTTCATAGGAGGCATGACACCTTCCTCCTACCCTCAATGAGTTGCACAGACCAGGATCTGAGCTCGTCTTATCATGTGAAGAAATTGTGAAAGAATAAGGATGCTTTCCAATTTTTTTTTGAATTCCTAATTTTGCAAAGGTCTTTCCACGTAGACTGAAGTCCACAGAAGAGAGGGGTGGCTTTGGGACACAGCTCTTGGAAGGAGTGGCTGGATTTGGGTTGAGGGAATGCTTATGGTCCCCCTTCAGCCCTGAGGAGCTTACCTGGAGAAAAGGAACAAAGCATTGGGATATATTGCCATTTCTGTGACGCCCTCCCCACATTGCCTTAGGAATAGTGAGAGACTGACAGCAAAGCACACTAATTAATCCTCAGTGTGGTGGGATCTTCCATTTGTTATTATAATCATAATAATTGACTGTTTATTACTTGTATTACCTAGAAATACCAAATGGGATGAGGGACACATTGTTCAAGGTACTGCATAAACCCTTACTAACAGGTAGTCCTTCACCTGACAAGTTTACAGTCTCGTGAGGACAAGATACAACAAGTGGGTATAGCTAAGAAATGGAGCTAACTGGGGAGCAAAGATGTTAGATACAGTAAGGGGAATATGTGGTAGCATGGGCTCGCTGTGCACATAATTAACAATAGATAGATTTGATAATGCTAATAATCATCTAGCCATTTAATAGGACTATTTGGCATATGGAACCTGGACTGAGATTGCTGAACTCATTTCACATAGGCTACCAACTGCTAGCATACTGCCTAGTGTGAAGAAAATGTTATAAGCAAAAGTCTGATAGGATTTGTTATTTCAGTATTTTTTTCCTCTTTCATTTTAGCATGCCCCACTAGTTGGCAATTACTTCCTACTGTACATCTATTAAATATTCATGTTAGATATTATTTGCATAGTGCAGCTTTACTCTGATAAAAAATTATGTTATTCATTCACTGCTTAGAAGATTGACCCAAGGTCCCTACTTTAAACACACCGTTATATTGATTGTGAAAATACACTAAGAAAATTATGTAGTTTATATGCATGCATTACTTCTCCTGAGTCATCCTGAAGCTTATAATTTAAGCCCCAGTGTTTCAGGTAAAATGAAATTGCTTCACTAAGTAAGGCTGCTTTGATTTCAGCTTTACTCCAAGCTTTGCCAGGCAAGCAGAAAATCTTCATAGGATGAAAGGTCTTGTTCATATAGAATGTACAGTCATGCATTGCTAAAATTGTATGCGTTCAAAACACACCATGTCACTGTTCAAAGATTGTTTTACAAAACCCTTTTTTGCCTTATGTAAATAATCCTATATTAATGGAAGATTGTCACAAATGAGCAATGAATTTAGATTTCAGAGAGCTTTGCTATGCCCGCATTACATTGTACACAGCAGAAAAAGGACAAAGGAGGCAGAGGGGCTTGCTTCAGATAGAAAAGAAAAAAATCAAATTAACACCTGCAAGATGAGATAAACTGACTTAGAGCTACAAATACATTGCTCCTTGTGTGAGATGGGATTTTGTTTGGAAAGAAACTTCGGGACACACAATTTTCTTCTCCCTGTCCCATCATAGCCTACCTTTCTTTTTCAGTCCTTCCCACTTCCATGCTCTTTGTGTCCTGTATAAGAGCCTATAAAGACAGATGATGGATATATAATCTTATGTTCATTCCTCTGCCTCTCTCTCGCCCTATGCCCAGTCACTTGGTCCTCTTTCTCTGGCTCCTCCTCCCCCATTATTGCGCTTTCCTCTATCTTCCCGCACTTTTCCTCACCCAGTCCTTTGTTTTCTTTCTCTGTCCTTTTGGCTCTCTGACTACTTCCTGCTCTTCTCTTTCCTTTCATTCATTCTTTCTGTTCCTTTATATTCTCCCCTTCTCAATGATTATGACTCCCTTTCAAGTAGTCACATATGCTGGTTCTGCTGATTCCTTGCAGTATGGTGAAGGGAAGAGAATACCAATCAAAAGGAATATGGCAGTGTGATCACTGCAAGGTGAAATTCACCCCTCTGCAGAGGATCAGCACAAAGCCTATGCACCACATACACCCTAATTTGAGTGAACAAAAATTGAACATATAGAGCAACTTAGTCCATTTATTGACTATTGTATAGTGCAGCCATGAATCCAGAAGGTACAGAGATGCAACTTTGACCATCCTGGCTCTGCCTTCTGTGCTGTGAAAGGAAACATGCCATGCCATTTCCAGCATTGTTAATGACTCACTTTGTGAATTTGGGCAAGTCACAATCTTTGCATTGTAGTTCACCTATCTGCAAATCTGGGACTATATTACTATTATAGTCTACAGGTGTGTTAGACTTAGTCATTAAGGGGCAGATTTTAATACTTTTACGTTGCATAATGTCTTATTCAGGCCCCAGGCAAGCAGAGCACTTAAGAACGTGCTTAATTTTAAGTGCATGAGTAGTCCCAATGATATCAATGGATATCAGGGAATAAAGTATTACTCAGGGCTTGTCTACACTGGCACTTTACAGCGCTGCGACTTTTTCGCTCAGCAGTGTGAAAAAACACCCCCCTGAGCGCTGCAAGTTTCAGCTCTGTAAAGTGCCAGTGTAGACAAGGCACCAGCACTGGGAGCCACACTGCTAGTGCGGGCAGCTATTCCCTTTGTGAGGGTGTTTTTTTCAGAGCTCTGGGAGAGCTCTCTCCCAGCGCTATGCTGCGACTACACAGCCCGCTGCCACCGCCAGCGCTTTCACCTTGCGAGTGAAGACATGCCCTCAGTGTGAATAAAGGTGTCAGAATCAGGCCCTTAATATTTGAAAAGCACTTTGAGAACCTTGGATTCAAGATGTTCTGTATCTATGTACACATTTATTATTATTTTGCATTTAATTTTCTATTTGTTTGATTTTCCTGCATGACCCTAGACAATCTTGAAGTCTCTTCCTGCAGGGAATTTTACTTCTTAGCCAGAGTAGAATGCTTTTTCGCAAGGTAGTTTATTAAATTGATTCCACAGAAAGCTTTAGTGAAAGTTGGGTTTCCTTGGTGATTATTTAATGAAAAGACCTATATAAGTACCTATTCCAGCTTCTTAAAGCTCAGTACAAATATTCTTCATAAAATGCACCTTTCTTTATTGTGTCAGTTGCTTGGCTTTGAACAGCTCTCTCTCACAGTGAGTGGATGCATTGTAAGCTGTGTGTGCAACAGGAAGATGCATCTTGAGAACAACATTCATATGAATAAATCTTTGGACTGATTTTCCTTTCATGCTGGTGCAAATCAGCAGTGATTCCATGGATAGCAATAGTGTTCTGCTGAGAGGAGAATCAGACCCTTTTCTCTCCAAGGTCTGTGGTCGTACAAATAAGTAATTTGTAGCAACTGTGCTGCAGGGCTAGCTGCCTGACCACTGAACAATTAAAGCAAATGGTTATAGGAGCTGTAAGTAGTTGCTTCTGAAAAACGTATCATCCTCTAAGGGGGAAAAAAAAGTATTTTTCTTGGCTAATTCAGTTAACATGCAATAATAACCCAATCAGCTTTATACTCCTTGTACGATATTCTTGGAATCTCAAGCATTCACACTGTTACGGCCCATAGCTTAGTTTTGTGATGACACCTCTAGCACAATATCTCACAACATTCTTAGCATAAAAATAGGGGAAAGGGAAAATGTGTACATGAAACATTAAATATGTATTTTGCTGTTATCTGAGGTTTCAGGTTAAAAAAAAAATCCCTTTTGTTCGTCCTTCACACAAAGCTCTTAAGCACTGGGACCATTACATGCACACCAACAATAGCAGAAGGCTCATCCTGCTTTCCTGACATGCCCAAAAGCCAATGGAAGTTTGAGTACTCACAGAAGTTAGGATATGGCCTATGATTTTCATACTCTGTCATGAAAACACTTAAACACTTTATAATTGACAATATTAAAATGACAGAATCACAGAGAGTTAGCAGTGCACAATTTAATACACCCTTCTTCCCCTACCTGCCCACAGAATATGAAGGATTGCAAACATGACTTAAAGCTATAGTAAGCACACCCGGTCTGAAGACCTCAAATGCAGGAACAGGATAACTGAGAATCAGTCCCAGAGATTATAAAGTAGAGAAAACAAAAGGCTGAAGGCTCGCACCTATTCCCATTGATTTCAATGAGAGAGAGATTGAGCCATGAATGAATTAAGAGAATGAAGGACACAGGGAAGCTTGAACTGAAAAGTGATTGTAAAGAAATCTCTAGGGTTGCCAATATGAGACCAGCTGCTAATTGAGAAAACAGATAAACCCAACTCTCCTTATTAAACATGTTAAAATTTATTAAGGAATTGAATGGCATTTTGTCTACTCTCTTTCTGTGACATTTTTATTACCTACAAAATACGGGTTAGTGTCCCTAAAGGAAATTCAAACAGTAGGAAGTTGCTACATCTCCTGTTCAGATTAATGTTTAGAAAAGAAAGCTTCTCATCTCAAGTGGAGTTCTTTAGTTGGTAAATGTGTTATCTGCAGCATTAAAAGTAGCTGTGTACACACCGCAAACCCTACAGTGTTAAACAAGCTACGGATTTTCCTAAAGGCACCTACAATAGTGATAGTATTTCTCATTGAACAAAAGATACTTAATAGCTTTTAACCTATACCCAATAATCTATCTAGATACTTGTATCATAATATGCAAGGTCACTAACTTTCAGCACAATATGATTAAGTTACTCCAACATTAATTCAATATGCCAGATCTCGTCTTTAAATCTAAAATTTCTTAATCCCATTTCACTTTCACTTGTAATGACTGAATTGTGCCTTTAAGACACATCCCCATATCAAATGATGGAGGGAAGACATACAAAGAAATAAAGCGAGGAAGAATTTCTCTGAAAGCTCTCTGGCACCTAAAGTGAGCATGGCTTTTGCTCTTCTGAGTGCTGGTCTGCTCTGTGGCCAGTGCAGTGAAGGGGAGGGGGCAGAGTCACATGCATCCTTGGGGCACATGAAAGGAATCTCTCCCAGAAACACACACACTAGAATTCTGATTGGGACACACACCCAGGGAGACTTCTTGCTGGTTCCCCCCACATGATGTCCTGTTAGAATCCAGCCCTGTGCAGGTGAACTGTTACTAATGTAAGAGTCCATTTATTGTGTGATAATACATGTTCTCATTTAGCCTTTTCAGTACTTATGAAAATTCCTTTTTTTAGAAAGGGAGCTGTGTGGTTGATGAAGGGACTAGGGTTTGGGATGTGTATTAGTAACACATACACACTCAATTCAATGGGAGCTTTGTCAGTTTTGTGTGTATCAGGTTTAGAAACCACCACTCTCACTGGGGAATACTTGGTGCAGAGTTAGGCAAAACCAATACTTTCCCCACATGGCCCTGAATGCTCCTGCATTTAAAGACAACAACATTTTTCAAACCAACTAAGCTAATCTCTGTTCTACAATAGGCTATTCCTTCCCTTCAGCAGCATCAGTTATCTTTAGATGTAGTTGAGAATTATGGTACCATGGTAGACTGGAACATTTTTCTTTTAGTTCACTGAACTGGTCCCATGTCTTCTGCTAAACAAAATATTGGAAAGCTGTAAAGGTGCCATACTGGCTGAGAAAAGGCCTCATCTCCACAAGAAACACCTTATGAGCCTAAGCCACTTGACTCCTGATTCCCATTTGTGGCTTGCTAAGCAGAGATTGGACTGCTGGGAGATGCCTGACTTAGATGCCTATTTCTGAGAAGGGGTGGGGCTTAGCACATACCTCTCAAATCGGCATCTCCCATTGGCTAGTTTAGGTGACTCCCTGCTTAGCATGCTGGCTTTTATGGTTTGCATTGTTATGCACCTCTCTCTCCCCATTCATTGTATAGGAGCCTAGGCACCAAACTCAGCTTCGTGGAACAGAGTTGTTCCTAGGATTTTCCAAGCACCTAAAAGTTAGGCTCCTGTTACAATGCCTAAATTACTTCCTACAGTGATGAGAATTAGCAAATTAAAACCAGGAAAATTAAAGAATCTAAGGGAGTAGAAAACAGTAGGAGCAGTGTCACCAGTGATAAAAGAAAGAGCTTAGCCACTGGAAAGGACAATGCATAGTCTCAAAAGACACATGTAGAGCCTGAATCTGATCTCCTCTATTGTGGTGCAGATCAGGAGTCGTTCCACTGAAGGTAATTAAGTCACACCCCAGTGTAAGGCCAGAGTGAATGAGGTAAGAATCAGGCTCATATGGTAGAAAGGAACATGTACAGTGTAAGATACAAGGATGAAGGAGACAAACACATTAAGACAGCAGCAGAGAGGAATTATGTTAACAACCTTCAGCAATGTGTCATGCTGAGACTTTTTCAGACCTCAACCATACAGTTCTACAAATTGTGGAAATCCTCTTTGTAACCACCAATAATCTATACCTGGAGCCAGATAGAGAATTCCTCTAAATCTTCTATTTAGTTAGGAAAAAGTAATTTAATTAAACAAGGGTTTGTGTTGCTAAAAAACACACTGAGTAATTGGTTGCTTTTTTCTCTACTGATCTATTTGTGGGCAATTACTGTGGCAATGAATCAGGTTTATCGGATAGGGAAAAATTACTGTTTTATGTAGCCTTCCCTGGGGAACTGCACTGTGATGTGGTGAAGATGTTTTTCTGTTCCAGTGAGTCTGAGAGTGATGCTGATGGGAGTTTTAACTCCTGGTAGACCCAATCCAGACAGGTCAAAGGCCTTGTCTACACTAGCCAGTTTTGTTTCATCGACAAAACAGTGGTGGTGTACATTACTATAATGCTACTTCTACCAACAAAACTTTCCTGCTTTGCCGACAAAATAAAACCACCTCAACAAGAGTTATAGAGCTTTTTGCAGCAAAGTTATATCGACAAAGTGTCAGTGTAGACACTGGGCTTGGTTATGTCACTGTAAATGGCCATCCTGACCACTCTGGTCAACAGTTCAAACTCCACTTCCGTGTACCCAGGGCATCTTCTCAGCAGGCCACAGCGGCTGCATGCAGCAAATGCTCTCCTGCTTGGAGCACACCTGCATTGTTAGATATGCTGGCACTGTGGAAGGAGGAGGCTGTGCAGTCCCTACTCTGCTCCAGCTGTAAAACTACAGTACCAACATGCAGATTTCTTGTGGCTTGTTGGATAAGGGCTACAAATGGGACACCCAGCAGTGCCGTGCAAAAATAAGGCAGCTGAGGCAGATGTACCAGAAAGCAAGGGAGGAAGACTGTCGCTCTGGTGCTGAGCCAAAGAAGACCTGCCACTTCTATAAGGAGCTGGGCTCCATCCATGACAGCAACCCTATCTCCTTCGCCAAGAGCCACGTGGATACTTCGGTGGGGCTGGAGGCAGCGGACAGTGCACCTAACCCCAAGGATGAAGTCGTGGATGAGGAGGTCAAGTTGAAGGATGATGTGGAGCACACGGCAGGGTTGTCTGGCAGTGCAGTGAGTCAAGACCACTTTTCCACTCCAGAGGGTTCTACCAGTCCCAGCAGTCTGTCTCTGGTGTGCATGATGCAGGAGAAGAGAGCTCTGGTAAGAGATCTTTTTGAGTTGATGCTGCTCAGTTATGTGAGATAGAGCTGTATATTCTAGCAGTGGTTGAAGGGATAGAAATGTACCAGACTAGCTATGTTTGAGTTTGCTCTACATTCCCCTGTGAAACTAAGCAGTGCGGCAGAACAGTGTGTTGATGCACACCGAGATTTCACAGGAATCCTCTACAGAGATCTCTAGAAAACTTTCCTGGAGGTACTCGCCAATCTTCTGCCAAAGGTTCCTTGGCAGAGCTACTTTGTTCCTTCCCTGATTGTAGGAAACTTTCCCATGCCACTCGGCAATCACTTGTGCAGGGACAAAAGTGCCACGCAGGCGAGCAGCATTGAAATGGATCTGAAGCTGCATGCATGCTGGACATGCGGCCTTGCATCCTTGCTTACCCTCAGGAGTGAGATAAAAGCTTCAATTACCCTTGCCTATAGGAAATGGTGGCAGAATACACATTATTGTCCCTAGTTGCCTGCACTGATCCCCTTAAAAAACCACCTAGACTCTTTGCCCTAGACCCTTGAACACCCAACCCCCACCCAGGCCAAACTCACCGTGTTTAGGGTGTTCACCAAGACGTATGCTTACCAAGAGACAGTGAGATAGTGACTGGTATGTTAAAAGAGGTGTATTTTACTATAATTATTCAATTCTGTGCACGAACTAACAATCATGCTTCTGTGTATTGTTTCTTGTGCTTCTGCAGATGCAGCTTTCAGGGGAATCCCATACATACCGGCAGAGCACCTCTGCCAGATAAGGAAGTGACCAAGGTGGAGAAAGAAGGAGATGTTCTGAGAGGTGCTCCAATCCTCAGAGGCTGAAAAAAGAGAATGCAGCGAGTGGAGAGAGACCCTGAAGGAAACATTTGAAATAGAAAGGCAGGATGAAAGGAGAGTGAGGATTATATTGTAAAGGGCCAAGAGTGGATGATAAAAGTGATGGAGAGCAAACAGAGATGTTGAAGTCCCTAATCAGGCTCCAGGCAAAACACACACATGCTGTCCCGTCTTCCCTCCGCAGCTGATACAAAGTGCTTTCTATGCCCTCCACAAATTCATCCCACACATTCCTTGCAGCTTCCTGGAATATGTTGGTACCCCATTCACACCACCCTTTGGACAGCTTCCAAAATGATAGCAGGACTTGCATACAACTCTGAGAGCCTACACTGCCCTGCACTGTTGTCTCCCTTCCCAACAAACTTTTTTGTGTGTGTTGTAAGTTGGTATTTAATAAAAAAAAGTTTAGAAAGAACCAATCTTTATTTGTCTCCTACACATGGTGGTTGCTGCTGGTAGTAATACACAGTGGTCATTTGATCATTTGCTGACTACAAATCCTGGTCAAGAATCATCACAATTTTCATGCAAGGCAGCAAGTTAACAAAGCATGGCAGAGTCCTGTACAGAAAGACACCTAACTGGTGCTCATTATCAAAATATTTCCTCAAAGCCTCCCGGATTCGAATAGCCCCCGTTGTGCCCCTCAAAAATCCCTGGTATCTTGCTGCTCAATTCACCAGCAAGGTGATCTCCCACCGTGCTCTACCTCGGGGGAAAACTTTTCATCCTTAGCCTCAGACATATTATGGAACATGCATCAGGCTGCTATGACCATGGGAATGTTTTCCTCATTTAGATCTAACCTGCCATAAAGACAGGTCCAATGCACCTTTTAATCTGCAAAAGGCACATTCCATGGTCATCCTGCACCTACTCAGCCTATTGTTGAAGTGCTGCTTGCTGCTGTCCAGGTTTCATGAGCCATGGGAGTAAGTATTTTGGGCATTTCATCATCCCGCACTGGAGTCTTCTGGTCTGGAAAGCAAATCCCTGCTTGGAGCTTTCTGTACAGGCCAATGTTCCTGAAGATGTGTGCGTCATGCACCTTCCTGTGCTACCCCATGATGTCATCAGTGAAACAGCCATGGTGATCTACCAGTGCCTGCAATACCATAGAGAAGGACCCCTGTCTATCGATGTATTCCGTCACAAGATGGTCCATGGCCAAAATTGGAATATGAGTGCCATCTACCGCCCCTCCAGTTAGGGAATCCCATTGCCGCAAAGCCATCCACTATTTCACGCACATTGCCAAGTGTCACAGTCCTTCGTAGCAGAATGTCATTAATGGCCCTGCACCTTGCATTAATGCAGCCCCAACAGCCCACTTCCTGACTCCAAACTGATTCACGACCCACCAATAACAGTCTGGGTCATCAGATTCCACACTGCGATCTGCCATGCACCTCTGCACCGAAAGGGCAGCTCTCATTTTGGTGTCCTTGTGCCACAATGCTGAGGTGAGCTTCACACACAATTCCAGGAAGGCACCTTTCCGCGTCCGAAAGTTCTGCAGGCACTGCTCATCATCCCAGACCTGCAAAACGATGTAATCCCACCACTCAATGCTTGTTTCCCCGAGTTCAAAAGTGACCATCCACCATATTCAGTTGCTCCGTGAATGCCAAAAGTAATCTGATGTTGTTTCTTTCCATGGCACATATGAAGGTCAGGCAACTCTGATTTCTGTTCAGATTAGGAACTCATGATATACTGCATGAGCATCTGTGATGTGTAGAGAGCAGTGCGGGATTCATCCTTTCAGACAGTGATGGTGGGTGCGCAGTAAACGTGGGCTGTTGAAAAACTGCATGCACTGCAGTCGGAAGACCATGGGATCATGGGACAGAAAGAACTGCATCATGGACACTGAGCCCACACTCATGATGCACTGCCATCCGCTCCACCTTCCCACAATTCCTCGCTGCAGAAGGTGGTGAGTTGCACAGTGGGATAGCTACCCAGAGTGCATTGCTCCCACTGTCGATGCTAGAGCACCAAGTGTGGATGTGCTCTGCAGACAGAGTGTAGTGTGAACATGCACAAGCGATGTAATTATACCTGTTTTTGATTGTCAGCTTAATTTGCCTATACAAAACTCGGTAGTGTAGACAAGGCCAAAGTGTAGGGGCCAGGAAAAAAAAGCAGCGTGCTGCTCCTCCAAGCTGGAGGTAGAGAGGTATGCCAACAACCTCTCCCCAAAAATAAAGTTAGGTTATAAAAACACAACAAGGTAGCCATACTGACAAATAGCAGGGTACATATGGATGGCGGAGCCTGGCCTGTGCCCTAAACAACATCTGACATAATGGAAAGGATTTACGCTATTAAGTAGGAGTCATTACTTTGGAACACAAGACAAGGCAGAAAGGTATGTATGTGTGCACATATTTATTGGGGAGGAAAGAGTGCAAGATGAGTGTTTGTCTGAGGAGAAGACTTGTCATATTGTGCCATCCTTTTATAAGCAGATCAGCCCATTGTTTACAAGAAAGTGTCCTGTTTTGTTTTGATTCTTAAAAAGCTGCATTATTCAGCCCTACTGAAAAGCCACCTGAAATACCTTCTGGTTGCTTAAATCCACGTAATTTTTTTAACCCTCAGCTTCCCTCTGAGAAGGACCCTTTTGTGTCCAAAGGCTTGTCTACATGGTGGGACTAAAATGATGTATGGGGGAATGATTTATAAAGAGCACTAATGTGTTGAACATTAATTGGTCCACATAGACTCTGCTGGTGCACACTAAAGGTTCCCATGTGTGCTTTAAGACAGTGCTGTTTGAAACAATACTATGCTAAAGTGCACAAGCAGCGTTTACACAGACCAATTAATGTGCAACACAGTGTACTTTAGAAATCACCTCCCCCACCCCCCCGAGTACTTTTCCCCACCATGTAGAGAAGATTTGAGACATTCTCAACAGTTGGATAATGCCCGGAAAAAAATGGAAGGAATATTTTAACTTCTGACAGCAAAATCTGATCAAATCCTAGATACCTTGGGCCTAATGTTCCTTTACTTACATCTGTATAATTCAGAAATGACTCCACTGAAATCAGCTAGCTTTACACCAAAGTTAAACTGATTAGCTGAACCCTGCACGTAATCTTAAATGTAGCTTCATCTATGCCTTAGGTCTTAAAGAGAATCAGCCCCAGTGTATCTACTGGAGGACATAAATATGTTTTAATATATTTATAAATACCCCCAACTTCCTGGCTCTGGGTACTTGCTCAAAAACATTCAGAAGCATACACATGCGCATGCATGCTTCTTTTCAAAGGGAGACATGAAAAGCTAAAAAGGATGACCATGTCCTCGCTTTTTTATTAATATATTGTGGAAGGACTTAGAAGCCCCAAAGAACATACTTTCCAGACCTAACAAGTTGGAAGGTAAACTGGAGAAAACAAGTGAGAACGATGCAGTCCTAAAGAGTACCACATACAGAGCACCATGCCCCTAGCACACATACCTGTGTCATGGGGTAAATCAGGCAGTGAAGTCTACAACTCTTCCATGCTGATGTGTGGTGGGCTGTCTGTGCAAAGCAGGGCACAAAATCAGACAAAAATGCAATGTACCTTTAAGGCTCAATAATATTACACCATTCCTCTGCCACTGGAGAAAAGAAAATCCTTCTGAGGACTCTCTCTCTAGAGAGAGAAATGCCTTGTAAGGAAAATGCTCAGGGCAGGGCCGGCTCTACCGTTTTTGCCGCCCCAAGTAGCGTGCCGAATTGCCGCAACCACGAGCGGCTGAAGAGATAGAAGCTGCCGCCGAATTGCCGCTGCGGGTGGCTGAAGAGAGAGGCTGACACAGAATTGCCACCGCCGCGGAAATGCCCTAACGGGACACGGACTGCCGCCCCTTGCAGATTGCTTGGAACGCTGGTGCCTGAAGCCGGCCCTGGCTCAGGGGATTTGTTTCTGGTAAAATGCTTGCAGGAAATGTTTCATTTGACAACATTTCTGCTTCCCTGTATTCTCCAAATAAGGCTTTTACAAGATCTAAACAGCCCACAGGTGAACTCAGCCTATTGCTGAGCCTATTGCTTCACTCGTTTAGCCCATCATGATTAGGGTGACCAGATGTCCCAATTTTTTAGGGCCAGTCCCAATATTTGGGGCTTTTTCTTATATAGGCTCCTATTTTCCCCCACCCTCTGTCCTGATTTTTCACACTTGCTGTCTGGTCACCCTAATTATGATCCCTTGTAAAATGGTACCCAGCTGCTCTCTCAGTTCCTCCCATTCATAAACATGTATTTAAATAAAAATATTCATTTTGTGGAAATAAGTTTGAGACACATATTGAGCCTTATTTTCAGAGGTACCTATCCAAACAGCTCCCACTGACTTCAAATGGAGTTCTGAAGTGCTAAGTACTTCAGAAATGCAGGCCCATACTGTATTAGTGAATCAGAGACAATTATTCCCAAATTACAAACAAAATCCGTTTTCATCAGCTGTGTTCAAGAATTGAAACTAAGTAGCAAGAAAATGATGGGGAGAAAAAGGAAAGAGGATCAGAAAAAAGACACCATGTAGAGTCCTCATATAACCCATGACAGTTCTTGGTTATCACTCCTGTACAGTATTTTAATCATCTATGCCTATGAATGCTATTTCCTCAAAGGCAACAAAGCTCTGATTTACAAAGAAAAGGAAATTCTCCAGAGTTGCTGTATTATTCAGCTTGAACTGGATAGAAATTACAGTTTGTTCTTTCCGCTTTGCAAGATAATATTTTTGGCCATTTTGGTGCTCTGAGTATATTTTCTCTCTTCAAGGGGCAGATAGAGCCCTTATTTCCATCATAGTTATGGACAAAGAACAAAGGATCATGAGATAGATCAGCACAGAAAATCAAATTCACCATGGCAAGAATGTATTGCCAGGAACCTAAAATAACCTGGCAACCCCAAAACATCTCTCTGAGGGAATTATTTGTTTCACCATATTTCCTAAATGTATTTACACTCTGGGAGAAAAACAAAATTTCTTGACCCAACCGCTCCCTACCGACTACTTTGAATAAAATTTGAGCCAATGCAGATTACCCAGAAATCCAGGATTCTGCAGAGAAAAGGAGCTAAGTTTTCTCTTACATGTTATTAATGTGTGAGGAAAGGTGGTCCAATGGCTACAGGATTGGGTTGTGGCAGAACCAGGTTCAATTCCTTGTTCTGTCTCAGACATCCTGTATGACTCTGAACAAATCACAGCTTGTGCGCCTCAATTCCCATCTGTAAAATGGAGATTGGCACTTTCCTACAAACCAGCGCTTTGTGAGGATAACAGTTTCCAATGTGAAACTGCAGAATTGGAATTAAATTGCAAACAGGACACCATCAAATTAAGCCTGAATAAAGACTGGGAGTGGATGAGTCATTATAAAACCTAATTTTACCATACTAATTTCCCCTCACTGTTACTCACACCTTCTTGTCGACTGTTTGAAATGGGCCACCCTCATTAACACTACAAAAGTGATTTTTCCTCCCTTGGTATTCTACTGTTAATTGTATTGTCTCATTAGACTAACCCCCCCCCACACCTGTTAAGGCAACTCCCATCTTTTCATGCACTATGTATAAATATACCTGCTCCTGTATTTTCCACTCCATGCATCTGATGAAGTGGGTTCTAGCCCATGGAAGCTTATGCCCAAATACATTTGTCAGTCTCTAAGGTGCCAAAAGGACTCCTCATTGTATTTGCTGATACAGACTAACACAGCTACCACTCTGATACATTAAATATGGTGAGGTGCTGAGATACTAGGGAGGCAGTATAATTATCTCAGTTAGATAGAGACTAAGGCCCTGCAAATACTTAACTAGGTTTATAACTTTAGTCACAGGCGTAGTCCCACTTAACTCTCAAGAACTACTCAGGTTCGTGAAATTACTCATGTGCAACTGCAGGATCAAGGTTTAAACTATTCTGTTTAGCACAGTGGGAGGGTTCTTCGAAATACTTAATATAGATATAATTCTTTGCAAACCCTCCTAGTTTCTTGTGACAGTCAGATCTTTCCTCAATAACTACATCAAAAGTGTAATCAAACATTCATATGTGTATGTAACAAGGTTTTCTTACAATGTGTCAAGTCAAACCACATAATTGAGATTCTCAGATTTACTTACTGTCCTGGCTCCACTAAACACCAGAATTTAATTGACTGTCTCTTAACCTTCATGTATTTCCATAATGGAGTCCTTTCTATGCTATATTTCTTTTGCAGCTGTGAAAATGCTACAAATTTACCATGGAAAGTAATCACTAAATTTTCCTACTTTTATCTTTAATCTCTGGATTGTTCCAGATGCATACACTGACATTTTTACATGTATGGAATAAAGTGTACTCAATACTGAAAACAAGACCTTTCTCATGAAGAATTGCTCGCAAGCAAGGATACCTGCTGCAGTTATGGTTAGAACTGAAGGTTATAGGTACTAGCTGAAAGCATTCCTGTTCTATGTCAAACCATCTAACAATTTCCTCATGCTCAGACCTACTTCTGTCACTACATTCCTTGTGGTCTTTTCTCATGTTTAAATCAAAATATACATGTATTCACACCAAATGAGATCTAGATCATCTTAATCTAGGTAGAGTTTTCTTCTTTCATGTTTTTTTTCCACTGGTAGATCTCAACACACTTTACAAAGGAAGTCATCATTGTCACCCTTATTTTACAGATGGCAAAACTGAGGCACAGATTTCTTTTTAATGACCTGCCCCAGGTCATCCAATAATAGAGCCAGGAATAGAACCCAAGTCTCCTAAGTCCCAGTCCAGTGCTCTATGCATTAGGTAACTCTGCATTGCCTTTGGAACAGACCTAGGAAACTAGTTACCCTTGATAAAGTTAATTTCCTCTTTCTACATAACTGATATCGCTTCACAAATTAGTTCTTACTTTGCTTTTTACTGTTAGTTATACTTATGTACTTCAGTATTTTAGATTTATCTTTTCTCTCTCTCTCTAGACTGGCTGTTATTATTATTAGGTATATCATGCTCCAGGAACACAGTTTTATTATGACCCCCTCAACAAACTAACACCGTTATGCCATATAGCCATGTCAGGAAAAAGGCTCAGACTGGATGAGAACAGAAATCGTTGTCCCTAGAAGCATTCTTCATATCGCAGGACATTATAACATTTGAAATACTGTAACAAATTTAGCATTCAAGTTTTTCCAAACATTCCAATTGTAAACATGAAGGAGAAAAATTATTTGGGGTAATACAAGAGGTAATAATTGGATAATGATCACAGTGATAAAATCCTTTGAAAATAAGGCGAGGGTTGAAGAATGCAATCAGACTAGCTCACATTGTTGCTCCCCATACTGTACTTGCTCTGTGGATAAAAAGGGGACTTTATTCTCCAAAGCCCTGATCCTGCACACACTCACATAGATGCTTAATTTATGCACCAAAATAGTCCCACTCACTCAATCCTCCTTCCTTCTATCTACCTGGCTTCGGCCATCAATCAGCTGCTCTAATACTATGTTCTGGACCAACTTCACTTTCATGGGCCACGGGTATGACTCAAATTAACAAGAAAGTTCCCAAGATGGCAGAAAGTGTTGATAACGGGGAGATGCCATCATTTCAATCACTGAGACAACCCACATGTGTAAATTTAAGCATAAATGTTTATAAATCTGGTGTCTTTTGTAACCTATAAATTTACTTTAAACCTATAAAAATACATGCTGCATCAAGCTTTGATTTTGAAACTCAGCTGATAACGAAATTTTTAAAATGTTTTTTTCCACGCAGGTTATCAGAGGTAAAAGAAAAGAAAGTAATAGATTAATACTTAATAAACAGAAGCAAACAGCACACATTTATCACTTGCATAAATTCTATTTTATTCTCACACCCAGAGAAAGGGCAGACAAAGTCAAATACTTATCCAATATTGGCAGATTCTTGTAATATTTCCTAATACTTTTCATAAAGTTTTACAAAGTTTTAAAATAATTAGAAATAAAACTAAGTAGTGTTTTACAAGCTCTATTATGTGTTACGTTTGTATCAAATTGGCACTGTATCAAATAAGCCCCTTAGTTGATCTGGCTAATAAATCCTAATATGATAAATTGATAATTTAATGTCAGAACTGAGATGGCAAGATTTGTATTCATTAACTGGTAGCTTCTGAGCATTTGTCTTTCAATTAGTTGACATTTCCAGAATACGAAAGTTAAAAATAAAAACTCATGGTAGAAGTTACAATGATAAATACTTCTGTTGCTTTTACTTAGTCTTTGCAATCTATTAAATGGATTTTTTTAAACTAAACCAATACTTTCATTGTACATAATCCATATCATTAATCCACTACCGTCTGTGATAATCGGTAGCTGTAAAAGCTTATTATGGCATGTCCATTCATCTAGACATATTAGGGCAGATTGTGACCTCTATATTTTGTTTACTGAGAATTTGGGGCACACTGAACACTGACACTAAATAACAGTGTCCTAAATAATTTGGAGAAAGTGTCACTTCCTAGCACCATTAGAAATCAGATGACTATGAAACCAAGGGTCTGATCTAAAACCCATAGCTGTCATAGAATCATAGAAGATTAGGGTTGAAAGAGACCCCAGGAGGTCATCTAGTCCAACCCCTGCTCAAAGCAGGATCAACACCAGGGCTGGCCTTACCATGAGGCGAACTGAGGCTGCCACCTTAGGTGCCAGACTGTGGGGGGCGCCACTAGGACCCAGAGTGTAGAAAATTGTGTCTGCTGCTGGTGCATATGTATTCTCTCTGCTCTGGATGCACAGAGATGGTGGAGTGCTGTGCTGGAGGAAGGAGGGCACAAGAGACGTAACAGGCAGGCAGGAGAAAAGGTGAGAGGGAATAACAGAAAGCAGCAGGAGCTGCAGGGAAAGAGAGGAGGAGGAGGAGCCTCTTATGTACCTCCCTAGCACCCCCAGGAGCCTGGACTGATTAACACCAGCTTCTCAGGGAGCTTCCTGTTTCCTGCTGCTTCCCTGAACCCACCTGAGGAGAACAGGCAGTCAACTGAAGTACTGAGAGCCAGTTAGGCCCTTAAGATGCTGATATCTTCCCTCACTCAGGTCCTGCTATCATCCTCCTTATTTGTCCCCTTCAACTGAGTGTTGAGAGCTACTACACCTGGCACAGAACAGCAGTCATGAGTGAAAGAAGAAAACACCCCTCTGGGGAAGCATTCAGAAAAAGAAAGAAAGCAAAGGAAGCTTTTCTTTCTAAGCAGGAAGATGCTCTCCTGAGATACATAGACACAAATGTTCACGGTGAGCCTCCGGCCTCAGTGAGGATGTGAGTGGTGAGGACATGGCTGACCTTCCAGTTAGCCAGATTCTACAGGAACAAAGGACTGGAAAAATCTGACTAGAAATCTGGCATGCCATGAGAAGGCAGCAAATCACCAGAGAGCGTTCCATAGGTGGAAAGAGCTTGAGATGAGACTAAGGTTAAAGGCCACCATAGATGCTCAGCATCAGTTGAAGATTGCATCAGAGTCTCTTTACTGGCAAAAATGTTCTGAAAAGGCTCCTTGCAATTGTGAGAATGCTTGCTACCCAAAACCTAGCACTGCGTGGCACTTCAGATCAGCTGTATGTGCCAATGGAAACTTCCTTCAAATTGTGGAGCTGATGGCTGAGTTTGATGCTGTACTCCAGAAGCATCTAAGAAGAGTAACCACCCAAGAAATGTACACACACCACTACCTTGGAAAAACAATTCAAAATGAGATCATACAGTTACTGGCAACAAAAGTCAAACAGAAGATTGTGGTAGATTTGAAGTCAACAAGATATTACTCTGTTATTCTTGACTGCACACCTGACATCATATGGAACAAATGACTTTAATGGTGCATTTTGTAACAACAGAACCTAGTAAAAATGTCCCTGAAATGGTGACTGTCAGAGAGCATTTTCTAGAATTTATTAACATTGATGATACTACAGGAGCTGGTATGACAAATGTGCTTCTTAAAATGACGGAGGGTAGGGGAATTGCGATAGCTGACATGAGAGGTCAGGGCTATGATAATGGTGCCAACATGAGAGGAAAGAACAGAGGAGTGCAGACACGGATCCGAGAGTTAAACCCTCGCTTTTTTTGTCCCATTCAGTTCTCATTCATTGAACTTGGTGGTCAGTGATGTAGCATCAGCTTCTAGTGAGACTGCTGAATTTTTAATGTAGTTCAAAGCATCTATGTATTTTTCTCTGCATCAACTCATCGATAGCAAATTTTGAAGCAACACGTGGGAACATCCTCTCTGACACTGAAACCACTGAGTGCCACACGATGGGAAAGTCGACGAGGCGATAAACCCTATCAAAGACCAAAATGGGAAGAGAGCTGATGCCCTACCTGCCATTATGGAGGATAATGCTATGACAGAAACTGTTCATAGGAGAACAGTGGCAGAGGGAAATGGAATCACCAGAAACATACATAGCTTCAAATTTCTGTGTGGCTTAGTGTTGTGGCATGACATACTGTTTGAAATAAATGTTGTAAGCAAGAGACTCCAAGTTGTTGACCTTGATATATCTGGAGCAATGGAACAACTGGACAAAGCAAAGTCATACCTACAGTTTACCAGTCAGATGAGAGATTTCAGAATGTTCTGAAGAGTGCACAGAAGTTGGCAGAGGAACTTCACACTGAAGCTGTTTTCCAACCCATTCAAGAATACAAGAGTCACTGAAGAAGAAGACATTTTGATTACGAGGCATGGGATAATCCCATAAGAGACCCCAAACAACAATTCAAAGTTGAATTCTTTAAGCAGGTGCTAGATTGTGCAATACAGTCAGTTGAAGAACGTTTCATGCAGCTCAAGGAATATGGCAGTATATTTGGGATGTTGTATGATATTCCAATACTCCTCACTATACCTGAAGACGACCTACACCAGAAACGCAGGGCACTAGAGACAGTGTTGACACATGAGGACATGCGCAATATTGATGTGAGTGATTTAGGTGATGAACTGAAAGCCCTTTCAAGATACATTTCAGCAGGATCAACTCCAAAGGCTGTTCTGGAATATGTGTGCATAAATAAGATGACCACCCTCTTTCCAAATGCTTTTGTTGCTCTGCGCATACTTCTAACACTTCCTGTAACAGTTGCCAGTAGAGAACACAGCTTCTCCAAGCTCAAGTTAATAAAAACACATCTATGCTCCACAATGACACGGGAGAGGCTGGTTGGTCTTGCAACCATCTCAATAGAGCATGAGCTGGCCCAGACTTTGGACCTTCAGGAAGCAGTTCAAATCTTTGCAACCAAGAAGGCATGGAAAGTACCACTTTGATTATTCAAACAGATAAAAAATGCCAGTGTTTACTCTGCAGACAAGAAAAGTTACATTTGCTGTTCAGGCATTTGAAAGTTAAGTGTTACTTAAAATTTTTGAACAAGGCATTTTAAGTTGTTAGTTCTCCTTTATTGGGGTAGGTAGCTGTCAAGGTTCCTTCCCCACTCTGAACTCTAGGGTACAGCTGTGGGGACCTGCATGAAAGATCCCCTAAGCTTATTCTTACCAGCTTAGGTTAAAAACTTCCTCAAGGTACAAACTTTGCCTTGTCCTTGAACCCTATGCTGCCACCACCAAGCGTGTTAAACAAAGAACAGGAAAAGAGCTCACTTGGAGACACCTTCCCCCCAAAATATCCCACCCAAGCCCTACACCCCCTTTCCTGGGGATGGCTTGATAAAAATCCTCACCAATCTGCATAGATGAACACAGACCCAAACCCCCGGATCTCAAGAACAATGAAAAAGCAATCAGGATCTTAAAAGAAGAATTTTAATTAAAGAAAAAGTAAAATAATCACCTCTGTAAACTCAGGATGGTAAATACCTTACAGGGTAATCAGATTCAAAACATAGAGAATCCCTCTAGGCAAAACCTTAAGTTACAAAAAGACACAAAAACAGGAATCTACATTCCATTCAGCACAGCTTATTTACCAGCTATTTAAACAGAAGGAAATCTAACGCATCTCTAGCTAGATTACTTACTAACAAGTTCTATACTCCAATCCTGTTCTGTTCCTGGCAAAAGCATCCCACAGACAGACAGACCCTTTGTCATCCCCCCCTCCAGCTTTGAAAGTATCTTGTCTCCTCATTGGTCATTTTGGTCAGGTGCCAGCGAGGTTATCTTAGCTTCTTAACCCTTTCCAGGTGAAAGGGTTTTGCCTCTGGCCAGGAGGAATTTTATAGTTCTGTATACAGAAAGGTGGTTACCCTTCCCTTTATATTTATGACAGTAGCAGAGCAGAACCACGAGAGGAGTAGAACAGGAAGAAGGCAGAATTTGGACCTTTCAAAGTTTTGGCCCAAGCGAGGGGGCATGGGGGCGTCATTTGAGCTCCCGGCCTCAGGTGTCAAAATGTTGTGGGCTGGCCCTGATCAACACCAACTAAATCATCCCAGCCAGGGCTTTGTCAAGTTGGGCCTTAAAAACCTCTAAGGATAGAGATTCCACCACCTCCCTATTCCTGTGCTTCACCACTCTCCTGGTGAAATAGTTTTTCCTAATATCCAACCTAGACCTCCCCGACTGCAACTTGAGACCACTGCTCCTTGTTCTGTCATCTGCCACCACTGAGAACAGTCGAACTCCATCCTCTTTGGAACCCCCCTTCAGGTAGTTGAAGGCTGATATCAAATCCCCCCGCTCACTCTTCTGCAGACTAAATAAGCCCAGTTCCCTCAGCATCTCCTCCTAAGTCATGTGCTCCAGCCCCCTGATCATTTTTGTTGCCCTCCACTGGATTCTCTCCAATTTGTCCACATCCCTTCTGTAGGGCGCAGGGCCCAAAATTGGATGCAGTACTCCAGATGTGGCCTCACCCATGCTAAATAGAGGGGAATAATCACTTCCCTCGATCTGCTGGCAATGTTCCTACTAATGTAGCAATAAGCTGTTAGCCTTCTTGGCAACAAGGGCATACTGCTGATTCATATCAGCTTCTCATCGACTGTAATCCCCATGTCCTTTTCTGTAGAACTGCTGCTTATCCAGTTGGTCCCCAGCAGTGCATGGGATTCTTCCGTCCTAAGTGCAGGACTCTGCACTTGTCCTTGTTGAACCTCATCAGATTTCTTTTGGCCCAATTCGTCTAGGTCACTCTGGACCCTATCCCTACCCTCCAGAGTACTGATCCCTCCCCCCAGCTTAGTGTCATCTGTGAACTTGCTGAGGGTGCGATCCATCCCATCATCCAGATCATTAATAAAGATGTTGAACAAAACCGGCCCCAGGACCCACCCGTGGGGCACTCCGCTTGATACTGGCTGCCAACTAGACATTGAGCCGTTGATCACTACCAGTTGAGCCCTATAATCTAGCCAGCTTTCTATCCACCTTATAGTCCATTCATCCAATCCATACTTTTTTAACTTGCTGGCAAGAATACTGTGGGAGACCATATCAAAAGCCTTGCTAAAGTCAAGATAAATCATGTCCACCACTTTCCCCATATCCACAGAGCCAGTTATCTCATCATAGAAGGGAATCAGGTTGGTCAGGCATGACTTGCCCTTGGTGAATCCATGTGGACTGTTCCTGATCCCCTTCCTCTCCTCCAAGTGCTTCAAAATGGTTTCCTTGAGGACCTGCTCCATGACTTTTCCAGGGACTGAGGTGAAGCTGACCGGTCTGTAGTACCCCAGGTTCTCCTTCTTCCCTTTTTTAAAGATGGGCACTATATTTGCCTTTTTCCAATCATCCAGGACCTCCCCCAATTGCCAGGAGTTTTCAAAGACAATGGTCAATGGCTCTGCAATCACATCCGCCAATTCCCTCAGCACCCTCAGATGCATTAGAACTGGACCCATGGACATGTGCATGGCCAGCTTTTCTAAATAGTCCTTAACCTGTTCTTTCACCTCTCTGCTCACCTCCTCCCGATACTGTGTTGCCCAGAACAACAGTCTGGGAACTGATCTTGTCTGTGAAGACCAAGGCGAAAAAAGCATTGAGTACTTTAGCTTTTTCCACATCATCTGTCACTAGGTTGCCTCCCCCATACATTAAGGGTCCCACACTTTCCCTGACCTTTTTCTTGTTGCTAACATACCCTTCTTGTTACCCTTATCATCCCTTGCTAGCTGCAACTCCAATTGTGTTTTGGCCTTCCTGATTACACCCCTGCATGCTCGAGCAATATTTTTATACTCCTCTCTAGTCATCTGTCCAAGTTTCCACTTCTTGTAAGCTTCCTTTTTGTGTTTAAGCTCACTGAAGATTTCACTGTTAAGTCAAATTGATCACCTGCCATATGTGCTATTCTTTCTGCACATTGGGATGGTTTGTTCCTACATCCTCAATAAGGTTTCTTTAAAATACAGCCAGATTTCCTGGACTCCTTTCCCCCTCATATTAGCCTCCCAGGGGATGCTGCCCATCAGTTCCCTAAGGGAATCAAAGTCTGCTTTTTTGAAGTCCAGGGTCCGTATTTTGCTACTCTCCTTTCTTCCTTTTGTGAGGATCCTGAACTCATCCATCTCATGGTCATTGCTGCCCAGGCTGCCAACCACTTCTACTTCCCCTACCAATTCTTCCCTGTTTGTGAGCAGCTGGTCAATAGGAGAACAGCCCCTGGTTGGTTCCTCCAGTAGTTGCACCAAGAAGTTGTCACCAACACTCCAAAAACTTCCTGGATTGTCTGTGCACTGCTGTATTGCTCTCCCAGCAGATGTCAGGGTGATTGAAGTCCCCCATTAGAACCAAGGCATGTGTTCTGGAAACTTCAGTTAATTGTCCGAAGAAAGGCTTGTCTACCTCATCCTGGTCTGGTGCTACCCACCACAACATCACCCTTTTTGCTCTCGCTTCTAAACTTAACACAAAGACTCTCAACAGACTTTTATCCAGTTTCATACTGGAGCTCTGAGCAATCATACTGCTCTTACATACAGTGCAACTGTCAATGGGAATCTTTCCATCGACTTTAGTGCACTTTGGATCATGCCTTAAATGCTCAGCAATCCCTTTGCTCAGAATATAGAGGAGCAATTTCCTTTTGCTTCACAATCTGTAAGTTAATTATGTGTAACTCGATATTACAGCAAAGGGAATAGGAGAAAAACCTGTTTTTGCTGATATTTTGAATAGTTTAGTTGCCCCTGAAGTTTATTACTCACACCTTAATATTACTGATCACCCTGCATCAAAATGAAGATTGTAGTTCTTAACAGTACGAGGACAAACATTGAATAATGAAGATGGGGTAAAAGATTAGACTATCAAGGATTCTGAGCTATTACTTCACCTTATATAAGAAGGACCTGAGGTCTACAGTACCATTCCATTTTTGATTTAGCAAGAGCATACCATGCTACCATTCCCCATACTTTCTGATGATCTAGTAAACACTGAATCAGACCTAGTACTTGTTCCCGATTATTCCTCACATCAGGTCTTCAGCACTCAAAAACTTCTCCAATAGCTGGTTGCCTTCCAATTTTTCTCAAAATGGTCACTGTAACCCACCCGAAATATCACTGTTTGACAGATATTCTGAGAAATTACTGTCCCATTAATCTTCTGATAACTTAAAGTGTTTTAGGGAAGGGTGTTGAACTTGATCTGTATTATAAACATCAGCAAGATACTTTATCGTAACATTTATTCATGCTTGAGGCTGTCATATACTGAGACTGCACCTGTGATAGTTTATAGCAGTCTACCATTGTTGCAATTTTTATTCATCTGTTTCTTAATTTAACACAGAAAGACAATGGGGTCAGTACAAGTACTAGGTGGGACAATCATGCAGTGTGTTAGGTTAAATTTTCCTCCTGCTTTTGGAATCACTTTAGATGTGTTGCATACCTCTCACAGATACATTTGAATTGTAGAGAACAGCAGAACACAACTGGAATGGTTTTAGTTTTCCTGTTCTATTAAATAAGGTCACGTTCCAAACCTAACTTTTCAGTTCCTTGTAAATTTTCGGCCAAATCTTGCTCCCTTCGCTCATGGGAGTAGTCCCATTCAAATGAAGGTTAGCAGGACTCAAGTCTCAAAATAAATTACAAGATGTTTATTAATTTTAGTATTTAAATAATTTGATATCTTAGGACACATACATGATCACTCCTTGTTAAGAAGTACAATACATATTTTTGTGTGTATTCTTCTGTAGTGTCAAATAGATATTCACTTCAATATCTGCTACCTTTAGTTTATTCAGGAATTTTCCTTTAGTTAATCATGGAATTTACTGAACCTCCAAAAATCAACAATGAACCCATTTTGTGTGTTAAGCATGCAATATTCAAAGGTTGAGGTTTTCATCACTGCCTTAAAATAACAGTAATAGTAAACAGCATTTTCCTTAAATTTTGATTATTCTATACTTTACTGTACAGCATAGTCTATGATTTTCTTTATTTCAAAGGAAAGTATAGGTGCAAACAGCAGAATGACAAGCAGCAGTAAGGATAGGATTGCCAAAATTATGTGATACATCTAACGCTTTGCACATTTGTCATTGCATTCTTTTTCACTTATCAGGAGATATAGTCAATCACTTGTGAAGATACTTTCATTTTGCAGGATACACAAGCCTAATTAATCACCATGCTTTAGATCCTAGAAGCCATAATGAGTTCATACGCCAGTTGATTCACCTTGAGGATGTCACTTAACTTCTCTGTGCTTCAGTTTAAATAACTGGGAAAAAATAGCATTTGGCAGTAATCACCATTCAGTGAATCTCTGAGATACTACAAGTTTCCTCCATACTAAGGGAGAAGAATAGCTTTGGTCAGTATTTTAAATATTGACTTAGTGACCACTGTGCATGATGCTACAAACATCTTATATTTACATGTTGTCCTGCCTCCCTGAGAAAAAGTACAGTATCAATGATTGTTCTTCAGAACAATTAGGCTATCACTGCAATAATAGGTTTACGTGAGATATTGATTCTTTTAACATTATTACTTTTTCTTTTTGGAAAAAAGATAATGAAGAAATATTTTAGTTTATATAAATGTCTTTCAGAGAATAGTCAATACTTGTTTTTAAGATCTTTCCTTCCCTAAAAGCCTGTAATATTCTCTTGTGTCCTTACAGGTTTGCTTACTGACTTGATTGTAGGCTCTCGTTTACTTAATGTCTTGACAAGCTGATAATGCTGTAGCAAAATGTATTTAGGAGCACTGTGCTACTCTCTAGGCTAGGGTAGTTTAAGTTCCACAGCTTGCTTGTTTCATTTTAAAGGCCAGATGTTCTATTCTCTTAGCTTCTTAGAAAATGAGAACACTGACACAACTTGGCTTCCCCTCTCAAACTTCTTGATACTTCCATCACTGTTTTCCTTTTCAGAAAAATCACTTCCTCAGTGCACAATCAAGTTTCACTAAAGATTTCTCCAACACCAAAATACACCTCTCAAAGAGATCAACAGAAATGTCTCAACACGTTACTCTCGGAAGTAGTTCACTGCAAAACCCAACCCTGAAGGCTCATGATTTCTTTAACATGAGCCTGGCATCTGTTCCTGTTTATTATTTGGTACTGACATGCACTCATTCTAAAGAGGATAAAGTCAAATTTAGACTCATTGAAAGGAGAATCCAGCATTGCCAGGGTTCTCCATTCAGCACACCACTGGGGACATGCTGAAGGATGGCTTAGATTACATTAAAAATAACCTATAATTTTATCTTTCTGAAGGCAATATTCATTTTATTGGACAATGGAGTAATTAGAACTCATCTTGCTACTTATTTTCTCAGCAATTTACTCATCCACGTTTTACTATTAACCCACATTCTTATTTCAAACCTCTCCCATACATATTAAAAAAGATTGAAAAAAAGATCACTGGATTTATTTAGCAAAGAGTTTAAACAGGAACTACTGTCACATCCAACATATTTTACTCTTGCAGAAAAATGGTCCCTCTCCTGCAAGCTGCTTAGAGTCCCACTGAAGTCAACAGGGGTCCATTGAGGTCCAAGGCTCCACCCACGTGAACCAGATTGCAGGGCTAGAACCTACGTATAGAATAGCCTAAACATTATTGCAATAAACTATCTAGTTGGTACAGCAAATACTTGTCCTGGCTCAGCAGTCAGAATTGGGGATCTGATTTTTTTTAATTTGTTTTGTGAATGTGCACAAGTGAATGGTTGCATACTGCAAATTAGGGCAAGTATAGGGATGTAACCATATCTTTTTTGAATAACTATGTTGTAGAACAAGACTAGAATGGTGACTGAGTGGAAGGACAAGTTGCAGTGCTGCAAGAACAGAAATTAGTGAACGTTAGCCCTTCAAAATGATGGGTGCCCAGAGGAGTGGCTGCATATTTGAACTAGTTATAGAAGATTAAAAAAATATAAAACTTGAACAGGTGCTCTCCGGCACCTCCTGATATGTGAATTGAAGTTGGCTCTCTTTAGCTGTATGTTGTTGCACTCAGAATAACCAAGAGTCACTGGAGTAGAGGGAATGGAACCCAGGTCTCCCACATCCCAAGTGAGTGCTGTAACCACTTATCATGCTGGTGCACTCTTGATGGCCCTACATGATTCTATTTATCCAGAGTGCAACAGCTTCAACAGATGAGATAGAGAGCCCCACATCAGAATATCCCATAGCCCAATGGTTAGAGCACTCACCTGAGCAGTGGTAGATTCCTGTTGAAGTCCCTTCTCCCGTCCAAGGAGGGAGGAGACTTGGACTAGGATCTCCCACATCAAAGGTTAGTACTCTAACCACTGAGATAAAAGTTGAGGGACTTCACATTATCTCCCACCCCCTTGCAAAGAATAGCATGAACAGCAAAGAGGGCTCCTTTCTGAATCTCTAGCAAAGATAGGCGCAAGCCTACAGCCAGGATTTAAGGCACCTATTTCTATGCAAGGGGTGGGGTTTAATATACACCTTTCTGGTAAGCATCTCCCACTTGCCTAGTTTAGGCACCTTCCCACCTAGCTTGCTGGCTTATATCAATCACAGCTTAAGGCACCTAGCTCTCTCCATTCATTGTAGAGGGAGCCTAGGAACCTTATCAAGCTTTGTGAATCACATGGACTTTCTAGACACCTAAAAGTTAGGCATGGCAACACTCAGCATCACAACATTTCCCTCCTTTTGTGCAGCCAGGCCAGAGGTCCTAGTTCTCTTATTGTTCTAGGAGGCGGTCTCTTTTCCCCTTACACATTTGATCAGAAAAGGAGCAGCTTAAACAAATTCATAGCCTTACCTTACCTCAAGGCCTTGAGTCAGAGCAATCTTATAGTCAGAAAAGCAAAGTATCTAACATTTAAGTCAAGCCAGGGTCCTGGACCCTACAACTAATAGTAATCACTGTGATGACATCACTCCTCCCCCCCCCCCCGTTTATATATAACCCCAGCTCTAGAGTGGGAGAGAGTGTTTCCTGATTGTGCCCAGGCTGTTTTGACAATAAGCTCCAGATTGCCCTAAAAGGGTAGTATTCCTTGCCACACACTCACTGGAGTAAATGGGAAATGGTTGAGGTAAGGAGTGAAGGATTAGACCCTACATTTTCATGTTGACCTAATGTATAACTTCTGATTTATGGGTTTCTTCCACCTAAACCGGAACCGTCCAGTACTAGTTACCATACAGACACTGGACTAGATGGAGCACTGATGCTGATCTACTCTGGCAAAGCCTGTTTTCTTAACATATATTCTATCTGTCTCTGAAAAACCTGGAGACATTCACACCTTGCACAGAATGATAGACAGATAGATAAGATATAAGCAAAGAAGACCAGTTAGATATGCAGTTCCTTGTACATGGACATTTAAAAAAACCAACATTCTATACTAAAAAATGGATTTCACAAGATTATAAAATTTTAGTCAGAATTGCTGCTTTAAAGTAATTTCTAAGCTTCATTTATTTACATTAGCTCTGTGACTCCCTTTTTTCCTATTAGCCCCAGAATCAGTAAGTTTCTAAAGTAAAGGTGAAGAATTGTCTGGCAATATGATTTTTTCTGGCCTATTTTACTGTATGCACACACTGGATATTTTTGAAAATATGTTAACAATGACGTTTAGTCAGAGCTCTATTTAACTGTTCTAATTTTGCAGCACCATAAATTATCTCAGGCTTATAAAGTCTGATATATATAAATTACTCATACACTGCTGGCCCAGTGGCAGTGGCTCATAGTGCCAATTGGAAGTCCTAGATTTAGCAGTTTAGGCAACATCTCAGACAGCTGCTGGGCCTACAATGTTGAATGACTCAATCTTTGAAGAAGGGGGGTCTGCCAAGTGTTAAATGCACTAACATTCCTTAATGGCTGAATCATTCATGTGGTAAAACTGATAGCCAGAAGATGGCACGTGCATCAGCTTCAGCCACATTCAAATAGCTTTGGCTGCCTGTGGGAGATAAAGGAGAAAAACATATAAATAGTGAATTATATACAGAAACAACAACAAGAGCAATTTATGCTTTATGCAGCAGCTTTTATGTAAGAGGGTGCTGCATAATGTTCTCCAATGTACTGACCTCAATCAATGAAAAATCACAGGCAGGAGTGGGACCTGTTAGGTTAGCAAAAATGAATAAAGAGAGAGAGTCTTTTAGAGTAGCAGCAGTGTTAGTCTGTATCCGCAAAATGAAAAGGAGGACTTGTGGCACCTTAGAGACGAACCAATTTATTTGAGCATAAGCTTTTGTGAGCTACAGCTCACTTCATCGGATGTCTGGTTTTCAGACCCAGACATTGTTTGGATTCAGATTCTATTTTTTCCAAACCAGTGACGTGTGGGTTGAGAGAAAATGAGATTCAGAGAAAAAGGGTATGTGTTTATCCTATCCTTATAATAGGTAAATGGGAGTTTGGATTTGGTTTTGCATTATTAAAAAACCAGGAGAGGTTCCTGGAAATTGCAGGGAGGGATAGTAGGAAGTTCACTTAAAATATTCCAGTTTAGGGCCATCTTTAGAAAAAGGTATCCTGTTAGTTCCCTTGATGTCACTACAGTACATTTATTATTATTTGTTATATAACCAGCTGATGCATCATCATGAATAGCTAGGAATCAACAATTATCAACAATTATAGAAGTCAAGTACTCTGGACAATAACTAACCAAAGGTTTGAAAATAGCCAGAACTTTAAACTTAATTGAAAATCTTGGAGAAGATATTGCTGAGACTTTACATATCAAATTGTCATCAAAATAAGAATAATGCACACTTCTATAGAACCTCTCCTGGAAAGGGTTTCTCATTTTCCAGTGAAGAATCACAACATGCACTTTGTTTTACACAAGGGGAAACTGAGGCATGGGGCCAATAAATGATTTGTCTTAGGTTAATGAGTCAGAGGCAGTACCAGAGACAGCACTGAAAGTTCTAATCAGCAGTGTCTGCTTCCTCCCTATACAGAGAATAACTTCAGAAATGAATAATCATTTCTATTTACATGAAATATTTAAGATACGTGTGATATAAAGTCCTAGCTCTTTGTTAGATTTCCCCTTTATAATCACACACTGATTTTTTTTTGTTAATATAAAGGGGACAGATTGGCAGGACCCCCTGATTTTATAGACCATATCACAAGAAAAAGACAAGGGCAGATGCAAAGCAGAAATTAATCAATTTGATTTTTTTCCCCTTTTGGACAGCCATATTTAAGAAAGGAAGGAGTAATTTGCATATTATACAAAAATGTCAGGTAAGGATAATGCAATCATAGAGGACCCCAAAGCAATGATTTAATACTCATCATTTTAATTAGATTTTATGGATCAGTTTTGATTCTTACTGAAAAGTTCTACATGAACTGTATTCTGAAGTGATAATATTTGATATAATTGATAGTGTTAGGACAATTCTATTACATATCATATACAGTAGCATTTTATGAAAGTAAATTATTCTCTTTTTACATTTTGATTTACATGTCTCCAACTACAGCTTCGGAGCTGGGGGCAAGATGGTTCTGGCTGGCTGGGGTACTTGAGGGATAATGTCTTATCTGAGCTTCTCAGGGGTACTATTACACTGTCTGGCAATTCATTTTTAAGCCAGTCTCTAGGGTTTCCTCACTTTTAATCCGAAAGTGAAACTTTTTATGGTTTGCTTGGTCTGCCAAACTTTGAATAGGATTGTGACGTTCCCGTGGTGTTATCTGGACCCGTGATCCGCTAGGTCACTCTAATCCTTGACTCTGGGAGCCAGCCTTACCTGGCCTGCTGTGACAACCCCCACTCCTGGGCTGTTCATGCCTCTGGCATGTAAGCTGCTCCTTGGACTGTGCAACCAAATGATGCTAGCCAATATCTCTGGTCCCAGACACAACCTTAGGAACCTCCATCTTGCAGTGTCCAATTATGCCCACTGGACACTGCAAGTTTATGTGTGTTTGTCAATTTAACAAAGAAATTGATATGTACCAGGCGTGTTAACCCAAGGGGAGTCTCTGACATGCTTCAAACCAAACACACTGCTTCAGGTGGTATAAACAAACAGATTTATTAACTATAATACATTTTAAGTGATTATAAGTCAAAGCATAACAAGTCGGATTTGGTCAAATGAAATAAAAGCAAAACACATTCTAAGCTGATCTTAACACTTTCAGTGCCCTTACAAACTTAGATGCTTCTCACCACAGGCTGGCTGGTTGCCCTTCAGCCAGGCTCTCCCCTTTGATCAGCGCTTCAGTCGCTTGGTGAGGTGTCTGTAGATGTAGGTGAAAGAGAGAGAAAGCAAACATCTCCCCTTTTTATCATGTTCTTTCTTCCCTCTTGGCTTCACCCCTCTCCCCCCTGCACTCCGCCTTCAGAGTCAGGGGAGCATTACCTCATCACAGTCCCAAACTGACTAAAGAAAGGGGGGTGACTCACTTGAAAGTCCAACAGATCCTTTCATTGCTGCCTAGGCCAGCGTCCTTTGTTCTTGTGAGGCTGGGCTGATGTCCCATACATGCCTGATGAGATGTGAACTGCCTCTCTGCTCTTGGAGAGTTTTTGCCTGGGCTTATTTTAAGCCACGAGGATACATTTTCAGCCTCATAACTATATACATGAAATTATAACCTAAAACATTACTATAACATTACCGTAACAACAATTACTATAACATCACTATAACAACAATGCTCAGTGCATCATAAGCATTCCGAAGACACCCAACATGACAAACTTTGCATTGGATACCACACAATCATATAACAAGGATGAACATGGGGGTACTCTGGGTATTTCCCCAAGGTACAGAGCATCACAAGGATTGATAAAGCCATAGGGATAACATGGAGGCTAAGGATTGAGGTACCGTATAACACGTCTTCCAACTCATGTATACAACTTAATGTTAAGAACATGAGAATGCCCAAACTGGGTCAGACCAATCATCCATCTAGCCCAGTATCCTGTCTTCTGACAGCAGTCAATGCCAGGTGCTTCAGAGGGAATGAACAAAACAGGTAATCATCAAGTGATCCATCCTCTGTCACCCATTCCCAGCTTCTGGCAAACAGAGGCTAGGGACACCATCCCTGCCCATGCTGGCTAATAGCCATTGGTGGACCTAAGTTCACCCTGGATACTGAATCTTGCAATATGATGGGGTATTAAACTTTGACCCAGATCATGTGACTGGGGCCTGGAAAGTAAGCTTAGTATGACTATCAAATGACACTGAAGGCCTCCTGGTTTGTGTGTGGAGGCTGTCGCACACCTATGTCATTTTTAGGTAATGCCCTGACCACATCCTTGCAATAGTCATCATTCTGCAATGCTGTCGCTGAAAGGTGAGCCTGTGTCACACTGTCTGGAGTGGCTCATGACAATGGTGCCTATCTCATGGCAGACTGTCAAAAACAGGGCAGTCTCCCCAAATTGGTGTTGTGTTCTACAATTAGATTTCACCAAACCAGTAACAAATATTAATTGCTGGGTCACTATAACAGTCTTACCAGGGAGCCACAGACAGTCCCCTTAGATTCTGTAATCTATCTTTCCACCCAGACAAGCTGGACTTAGTAATAAATGGTCAGTTACACTAAAAATCACACAATATTCAAGTTGCTTCCAAGTCCCAAGAGATCAGTCACTTCAGATTAATTGGGACCTAGATCTTACACCAAAGATGCCTGTAGCCAATCCTGTAATAAACTATCCAAAGGTTTGTTAACTAGGAAAAAGAAATAAGAGTTATTTACAAGTTAAAGCAAGCGAACATATACATAAGTGAATTGCAATCTAAATCCTAAGAGTGACGGAGTTGTAGTGATCTGTCAATTCAAAGTGTCTTTCAGGTTGGACCCAGGAGGTTGCCCCTGGGGAACTCTGACTTCAGTTTGTTGACTCTGACCCCATGAGAGTTCAAACAGCAAAGAAATTTAAAATTTTCCTGTGTCTGTTTTATTTCCTTCATTCAGCTTCCAAGTTCATAGGAGGAGCTTTCTTGCACATAGCATTCCAAGGTGCGATAGGGCCATTAACCAATCTTTTGTATTGTGATTTCCTTGATAGCCCATCTGATTTTGAAAGTCCTTCTGGACAGGCAGGGCAAAACACTCTTCCCATCTGAGGGCTTGTCTACACCGCGAGGTTGTCGACAAAACTTTTGTCTTTCACGGGTACTTTAAAAAGCCCCCCGCGAAAGACAAAAATTTTGCTGGTGCAAGTGGCAGCGTGAACGCAGCTTTGTCGGCAGGAGTGCTCTCTTGCCAACAGAGCTACTGCCGCTCATGGGGCTGGAAGTATTTTGTCAGCAAAAGTGCTGACAAAATACCAATAGAGCACGTTCACACACGCTGACTTTTATCGACAAGGCAGCCTTGTCACTAAAAGCTGCGTAGTGTAGACAAGTCCTGAGTTCACAAGTTTAGGGAAAATATGTTCAAAGTTATAAAGTAAAACTTACCTATTTCCTTACAGCATGGAATATAGACACCATAAATAAGATTAATACATGTAGCAACTTACAAACATTCTATACAGTTTAAACACTAAATACATTCTTATAAGTCTAAAAACCTATTTTGAGCAACACTAACACATAAGTGAACTGTCTGGTCACCAGCTATGAGTTTGTCAGTTCTTAACTCGTGCCTGTGCCCTTGGCAAGAGGTGGCACCTGGCCTGCTAGCTTCAATGTCTGAATTTTCAAGGCTGTTTTGCCATTCAGAAAGCTCTGGAGCTGATTCTCCACTCATGTACACCTGTCTGTTACCAGTGTAACTCTACTGGCTTTTAGGAAAATACTTTATATTCATACCAGTATAAGTGAGAAGAGATCCAGGCCCACTGTCTTCTGGAGTTCTTACTCCACATAATAAGGTGCAAAAAACCAAGTGACTACACACATCAAGCAGAAATTTGTATTACAATGACAGTATGCATCACCACAAGGGTCTCTATATTGTCTAACCTATAGATTAAACAGTGCAGCCTAAGTCTGAATTTTGAGCTAACAATGGGATCTGGAATGAGTCAAAATATCACCATTATCATTGCTTGACATAAAATTAAAGGTGGGGGGAGAGACTCACTCTGGAAGTGGTTGCGCATACATTTAACTCAGTGATGTACCAAGAGAATGAATGGAGCTGCCTCTCATGACCTACAAGGAAACAGAGTGGAATAAAAATGTGATTCTGTACTTAGTCTTTTTCAATACCTGTCACGACTCATAGATTCACCACTTTCAGGAGGATCACTGCTCCTCTCTCACATAGAGCAAATTGTTCTATGTGTCCTTGAGGTGTCTGTTAATTCTGGGCCAGACTATAACCTTATGATCAGTTCTGAATGTAGTGGCACTCAGATCTCATCCCTCTCACCCCTCTTATTCTGGGAAGGAGTAAATTACTTCACTCTTTCCCACGGAGCACCTCATTCCCCCCGTGTGCCCAGCCAGCTGCTCTGGCCTGTGAGTGAAGGTGAAACCAGGGCTCCTCCCACTCTCCACACACTTGCTCACAGAGGGTGTGGGGGTGTGTGTGTGTGGAGCATGGGTAGCACCAGCTCTGTCTAACATTGCCACCTCTGAGTGGCAAAAAACAAAAAACCAAAAAACCCCAAGACATCTAGGAGGATCCTGAGCCCATAAGACTGGACAGCTGGCAGTGTGTACAGAGCATCCTGACAGATTTCCTGGAACAGGCTCATCCCTCAAAAAAGGGATGACGCTGGGAAAACTTGGACAGGTGAGAATCCTGAGATCTTTCCCTAATTCCAGCCAGATTCACCTTCTGAGTAGAGCTTTAGAGAAGGGCCTTACTCCCAGTGCAGCCGAGTAAGGATAGAGAGTCGAGCTCTCCACGAGGAAAGATTCCTTAGAGGGCCTGCAGCCCATACTTCCTTTGTAATACACAATACTTTGCATTTGTATAATGCCTTCTGTCTGTGGATCTCAAAGCTCTTGCCAAACACCTAAAGCCTCACAATATTGCTGTGAAGAAGGCAAGTGGGCATGAATAAGGGGGAGACATATTTCCAAGCATAAAATTCTTCTAAAAAGAGTATCTGCAGTTCAGAAACTGCTTCTCTTTAATTGACACTCCTCAAAGGAATATTTAATATGGGAATTTAGTATATTTTGCAGAATTATTAATTAATTTACCTTCTAACATCTGTTTACTGTATTTGTAGATGGAAAAAGAAAAAGAAAAAAACCATCCGAAATGAGGGAAGGACTGAGTGTTGCATATGTTTCAAACACTTGCATTTCAGCTGTGGAGTCTTGGACAACTGCAGATTGTATGTCACAAGTGAAATGAGTTTAGGTTTTACAGCAGTCCCTAATGGATCCTCGCAGTTCACAGAAAATAAAGTTGACTGACACCTGGATGATCTGTTTTTTAAACCAGCTCAGCTACTTTTTTTCTTTTTTTCCTTCTCTTACATGAAAGGAGGTTGAAGCAAAGCAGAAGTCAATTTAAAATAATACTGAAAACAAATCTTTGATAAATAAAAAATAAAGATGCTGTATATGACTCTCTGGATGTTTCTAAACCTTCCAAAGAGAGCCCCAAGACTCCACAGAAGGTAATGGAGCCGGAAATTCCAAGAAAAGCATTAGCACATAGAATTACACCCGTTAATGTTCAAAGAAATGTTGCCCAAACCTCTCCCGATTCTGCCTCCTGGTAGAAGGGGGTTTCTAGTTTGAAAAGGGGATGACAGCCCTCCATAGGAACGATCATTAGTTTGACATGATTGGCAGGATCTTGGGAAATGCTGCAGCACTAGCACAGCAGTCCCACTGCATCTCGACACAGAGGTACTTTGGAAGTGCTTTGTGCAGCAGATGTTCAGACTCTGCTACAGAGTACACTGTCACTGTCTCAGTATGTCACTTGCCAGTGATGCCCTCTGACCCAGTTAGTTTATTGTTTTAAAAAACCTCAAAGTAAGAATGCAGAATGTAGCAAAGCCTTCATGTTAAAAGCTCCAGTTCTGAGCTTTCATTAGTATACAGAAGGCGAGCGTCTAATTACTAATCTTTCACAGTCTGTAACACCCCACGGCTTCCAAACATCCTTCTTGGAGGCAGGAAGGATGTTTAAAACTTCAGTTCAGTTCCCCTGAACTTTTGACAACAGCCTCATTGCAAAAGGAAGCTGTTCAGCTCAGCTGTCAGAGCTAAACTAGCCCAACCCTGACAACTAAGTGCCCCTAATTAATAGAGATGAGCATGAAACAAGACTCAGCATCAAAATTCCCCTGAACTGGCCCATCTCTATCATTCAAATGTGCTGGCATGAAAAATGTACATCTGTGCTGGTTAAGCAGGAGCAAGCTTCTGAACCTGGTGGACTGGCATGAGTCTTGCAGCTCCATATAGGCTCTGGCTCTCGGCAGCCCTGCTATCAGCTGCCTGGTAGCATAGTTCCATTGCAGCCATCCACAGTGGAGTCCTCCTAGCTGCAACAGCCCTTGGGATCTCCAAGAGGTTGGGGTTGGAGGAGGAGGAGGAGGAAGTGGTGAGTGGAAAAGATAATACTGGCTGGGGCTGTGTTAAGTTTTCTGGGTAAGTTGCATAAGGCCAGAAGGACCCAATGGGCCTCCTTCAGACCTATTCGCTCCTTCTCTGATTCACCAAGTCCCCTTTCCTTTGCATGGATCCATGGGATGTCCTCTGTGGGATTGGAGGATGGGGAGCAGTGATATAGAGGCAGCACATGAGAAGGGGAAACTCCATGTGCTGATGATCACATGGATCCAGCAGTGGAGTTGGGCAGCAGGAACTACCATTCAGACTCTTAAGTCAAATACTTAGAACATCTCCTGCACCCCTACATGGCTTTTGATGGGATTTTCAGACACTCAGCACTTCTCAGGATTTGGCAGACACTCATCATTTACAGAGTGAATTAGGTGTTCATGGTGTTTCACAGCAAACAAAGAGTGACAATCTGTGCCCCAAGGTGCGTGTGATCCACCCCACCCACCATCCTAATAGATTGTGCTGTAAGCAGAAGGGCAAACACCCTGATATGACTGGGTGCACTTGTCTGACACATCTTGGAAATGTGTGAATGAAATTGCATGGGCTTTATCGGATCACTGAAAAGAAATTAAGCCTTATTGGACCTTTTGAATTTCATATTGCTTTTAAAGCAGTAGTTCTGCATTCCACTAGCATCTACCACCTATGATATTATCTGTTAAAATGTCAATAGTTTTTTTATTATTATTTAATAAGAAAAAAGCTGAAGTTCAAGTGACTGGTCTATAGTTTCAATGATCTGCATATTAAAGTGTCATTGACACGGATGATACAAAGGAACCATTATAGAGCTCTGTGCCTGAAACTCAACATTCAGGAAAAGACTGATCTGTAACCGCTCTAAAGAGTCATTTTGATCTCTAGAGAAGAGTTTGAATGATGCCATTAACATTGATCAAGTTTGAAAGAGTCTTAGGCATAATACAATATTAATGGCAGCCTTTTTGAATTTTTTTTAAATGGTTAAAATAAAACAAAAGGATTTGTTCTGAAGACTCCATTAAAATAATATCAATGGTCAGACTTAAACCCACAAAAGATAGGAAATCCAGAGTTAAAAGCTGCTACTTCGACTGTATATCCCTGGCCTAAATTCACAACAGGGTGAGTAAAGGATGAAACGATGGCCTTTAATGCTGTATTTCCTGCCTCTTGTGAGTTTATGTCTAATCCTTAATGCATTTTTTGTGTATCATACCAGAAACCAGCTTGTAGTTCTCTCAGTGTTTTAACAGATGTGATTGCTAATAGAAAAACTGTCTTCAAGGTGAACAATCAAATCTCACAAAGACACCAAGGGTTGATTGTTTGGTCAAAATATTAACATCCCATGCTAGGCATAAACTATTCCTAAAAAAAAACCTTAATTTTTCAAATCTTTATATAGTCTTTTCTTTCTCTGTTTATTGCTTACCTTTTTTTGGACCAGCAGACAAGTATAATAGAGAGATGTGTCCTGTCTCCATAGTTATGTTTGAAATTAGCTTCATATTCCAAGACCAATTTTCACCCCACTGTTTTCTAATATTGAACTACTGGACTTAAAAATTTGTCATGACACATAGCATTAGAAAATGTGGGTTTCTTGGAAAGTTTGGGACAAATGGGAGAGGTATTAGGAATTAGAAAATAGGAGAGTACAAAACTAAGTGGCTTGATTTACTATAGATTCTTCTACTTTTGTTTGTTTCCTCTGCTTAACATATTCCTTTAGCTACCAACTTCAGAATGATCATATTCTTTTTTAAAGGACTTGTCCTCCTAAATCACTTAGTTTACCTCCAGTCAGTGTATTTCCTTTCACTTATTATTTCCAGATTTAATGGACACCTGAAGAGATATTCACTCCTGTTTGCACAAATATACAAAACTCTGCATGGCTCATGAGTACAAGTCTGATATAGTCTTTTTATATGCAAATTTAAAAATATTCAGAAATTTGCACCTTTTGTCTTCTTGGCTAGGCATATTTTTCTATGGAAGCCTATGTGTTCATATATGTAAAGATGAAGATATATATGTAAATAAATTCTTATTCTATGATCATTTCTAGGTGTATAATCATACACATATGCAAATAATTCAAATATTTTTAAACCTTCAATAATCTATTTTATGTGTAAAAATGTGAACAATGGTGGAGTGCACAAGGGAAGTCTCGGTGCCCAGAGAAGGCAGTGGAAGGGAACCAAATAGCAACAGGAGTGTAGGATGTGTAGGGGACAGTAATGGATGGGAATAGAGGGATTTCTGCATTGAGGCTAGATGCACCAGAAATTGTATTGGTCCCCATAATCAGATTCCTGTACAGATACATGGTACATCAGAATAGTGACATGTACAGACTCTTATGGTTCAAGGAGAACCATTTTCCCTGTCCTAACTCTGGGCCATATTGTACCTTTACACAGACAAATCTGTAGGCAGTAGAAAGAGGGCTTAGGAAACTGCACTCTGGGTTGTCTCTGAATGCTTTCCTTAGGGTTGGTGGGGAAAAGGCAGACCGCATGGGACTCCAAACCAGTGGAGTCCAAGGATCTTTGGGGTCTTGGGGAAACAACTCCATTGATCCCAGAGCTTTCCATTATGACAGGAGGGTGCTGCCCCCTATCTGAACGTCTCCATCAAGAGTCATCAGGGCATTGGCTGCCTCTCCAATGACTGTGCAGAAAGACTATATTGGTAGGGCTAGCGGAAGAAGAGAGAAAAACTGGAGGAGTTAATAAGGCTCTAATTTATGCTAGGGTACCTTCATATGGATGACTGCAGGCAGAGGCTGCTCAAGGCAATCTGCCCCTTAGGCAACACTTTGGGGTGCCGCCCCCCCCCATGCCAACAAAATTTGCCCTGGATGCCCCTCTGTCATGATGGATGGGTAGCCATGCCACTCAGGTTTGGCCCAGCCACCCCTAGACAGCTGCCCAGAAATCTGCTGACCTAGGCAGCTCCCTCCCTAGCTTACCTATAGCTAGAGCAGCCTCTGACTGCAGGCTATGAAGGAAGCATACCCAGCCTTCTTGCCCTGAACATGACCCCTCCAGTCCTGAGGAACCTGGAGCCCAAACTATTAGAATAAACTGAATTGTGCCTCCAAGTCTGCAAAGCTAGAGCTGCTGATCAGCCCAGAACAAATGTAATCACACTGAGCAGGTCTACACTAGCAACTGTTGTCAGCATACCCTTGTTAGGCAGGTCTGTGATTTCCCTCTCCCTACCCCCAACATGTTTATGCCAGCAAAGGCCCATTTAGACCCAGTTATTCTTGGGAAACAGAGCTTTTGCCTGTCTTGCATATATTGCTACTGAACCAGTGTGAGATATATAGGCAAAAAAACACTTTTTTGGGCCAGTATAATTATGTTTACACAAGGAGGGTTTCACAGGTATATCTGCTATATTGTCAAAACTTTTAAGGCGTCAATTAGGCCTTTCTCCCACTTCCACACATCCTCTGTTGTAACAGGTTTCCCTGTCTGGGGTTCTCTCTCTAGGCTGAGTTTAATCATCTTGTCCCACAGCACTGATGTACTAAAGTGTTTGGGTTAATCAAACTGGCTCAAGGTTCCATGTAATTTTTAAACAAACGTTCTTACTTACTGACAGCTGCAGCAGCACAGGAGCCAGCAAACAGAGCTGTAAACAGGGGAGTTTGAGTTCTGTTGGAGGAGAAGACTAGCAGGACTTAGGTGAGAAGGCGATGACAGATACAGAGGCAGCAGTGGTAGTGACCCAAGTAGTGGAAGACGCAATGAAGATGACTGGATGAAGAAGCTGCAGCATGTACATGATCCTGGAGGGGGTACCTGAAAAGAGTTTCATTGACATGAAGTGCTGCCTGATAGAGCTGATGGAAGAAAAGATCTGAGGATTGGAGATGCAGGTGGAAACTTTGGTCGAGTTTAGAAGGGGGTTCGAGTGGATGATGGAGCAAAGACATGAGGAGGCTGAAGAGAAAAACTCAGACTTGCAGATGGAAGCAGGACCAAACAACTCTGAGGGGATACTCCTTGGTGAGGAAAGTGGACAGTAGAAGCATGTGACTAAGAGAACCAGGCAGAGGAAAAGACGGGCTAGTGAAGGAGAAACAGAGCTCAGGAACAGGTTTGCGGAGTTGGAAAATGAAGAAGGGGCACAGCAGGTGGTCACTGAAGGTGAGAGGGCAAGGAAGAAGAGAAGAGCAGCTAGCCCTATAGGAAGAGGGCAAGAGTCAATGGAGATAACACCACCAAATATGAGCCCCAGGAAGATATGGGATGGGTTGCAGAAGATTGCAAGGGACAATGGGAATCGAGAGGACTTGCAGCCAGAGGGAACAGGGAATAGACTGGAGAATCGCATCATCACCAGGAAAAGGCAGGTCTACATGATTGGGGGGGCTCCTTACTGAGAAGGATAGACAGGCCTGTAACAAGAGCTGATCCAGAGAAGAGAAGGGTGTGCTGTCTGCTGGGTGCTAAGATACGGGATGTGGACCTGAGGCTGAAGAGGATCGTAATGGGAGTGGGAAAGAATCCACTGATTGTCCTTCATGTGGGAACAAATGATATGGCTAGATTCTTGCTGGAACATATCAAGGGAGACTATGCCAGGCTGGGAAAGATGCTTAAGGAAATCGAGGCTCAGGCTCTTCAGTTGGATTTTGCCTGTTCCTAGAGAAGGGCAACAAAGGTGTGACAAGATTATGATGCTCAACAGATGGCTCGGGCACTAGTGCCATAAGGAGGGCTTTGGGATGTATGGTCACTGGGAAGCATTCATGGACAGAGGACTGTTCTCTCAGGATGGACTTCACCTGAGTAAGGAGGGAAATAGACTTCTAGGATGGAGGATGGCACAACTGATCAAGAGAGCTTTAAACTAGGAATCTGGGGGAGATGGTTGGGAGATGTCCAGGTAATCTCCAAGCCAGATTTTAACATTGAGACAGAAGAAAATGAAGTAAGAAAGGATACAGCCATGGGTAGGAGAATGGACATAAGGAAGGGTAGTGTACATACCAGTCTAATAGGTGATACTGATAGTAGAATGTGCCTAATCGGGTAAAGAATGTGAGCGAGGCCAAACAGCAAAAATTAAGATGTTTGTACACTAATGCGAGGAGTCTAAGTAACAATATGGAGGAACTAGAGCTACTGGTGTAGGAAGTGAAACCAGATATTATAGGGATAACAGAAACATGGTGGAATAGTAGTCATGACTGGACTACAGGTATTGAAGGGTATGTGCTGTTTAGGAAAGACAGAAATAAAGGCAAAGGTGGTGGAGTAGCATTGTATATCAGTGATGAGGTAGACTGTAACAAAATAAGAAGTGATGGAATGGATAAGACAGAGTCTGTATGGGCAACAAATCACATTGGGAAAGAAAGCTACTAGAGCCTCCCGTGGGATAGTGCTTGGGGTGTGCACTGCTAGGATCCGATCTGGATCTGGATAGAGACCTCTTTAACGTTTTTAATGAAGTAAATATGAATGGGAATTGTGTGATCATGAGAGACTAACTTCCCAGACATAGACTGGAGGACAAGTGCTAGTAATAATAATAGGGCTAGGACTTTGCTGGATGCAATACTTGATGGATTTCTTCACCAAGGAGTTGCTGAGCCATTTTAGATTTGGTTTTGGTGAGTAGTGAGGACCTCATAGAAGAAATGGTTGTAGGGGATAATCTTGGTTCAAGCAATCATGAGCTAATTCAGTTCAAACTAAATGGAAGGATAAACAAAAATAGATCTGTGACTAGGGTTTTTGATTTCAAAAGAGCTAACTTTAAAAAAATTAAGGAAATTTGTTAGGGAAGTGGATTGGACTGAAGAACTTGTGGATCTAAAGGTGGAAGAGGCCTGGAATTACTTCAAGTCAAAGCTGCAGAAACTATCAGAAGCCTGCATCCCATGAAAGGGGAAAAAATTCATAGGCAGGAGTTGTAGACCAGGCTGGATGAGCAAGCACCTTTGAGAGGTGATTAAGAAAAAGCAGAAAGCCTAAAAGGAGTGGAAGATGGGAGGGATTAGCAAGGAAAGCTACCTTATTGAGGTCAGAACATGCAGGGATAAAGTGAGAAAGGCCAAAAGCCATGTAGAGTTGGACCTTGCAAAGGGAGTTAAAACCAATAGTAAAAGGTTCTATAACCATATAAATAAGAAGAAAACAAAGAAAGAAGAAGTGGGACCGCTAAACACTGAGGATGGAGTGGAGGTTAAGGATAATCTAGGCATGGCCCAATATCTAAACAAATACTTTGCCTCAGTCTTTAATGAGGCTAATGAGGAGCTTAGGGATAATGTAGGACGACAAATGGGAAGGAGGATATGGAGGTAGATATTACCACATCCGAGGTAGAAGTCAAACTTAAACAGCTTAATGGGACTAAATCAGGGGGCCCAGATAATCTTAACCCAAAAATATTAAAGGAGTTGGCGCATGAAATTGCATATCCATTATCAAAATTTTTTAATGAATCTGTAAACTCAGGGGTTGTACCATATGACTGGAGAATTGCTAACATAGTTCCTATTTTTAAGAAAGGAAAAAAAAGTGATCTGGGAAATTACAGGCCTGTTAGTTTGACATATGTAGTATGCAAGGTCTTGGAAAAACATTTGAAGGAGAAAGTAGTTAAGGACATTGCGGTCAATGGTAAATGGGACAAAATACAACGTGGTTTTACAAAAGGTAGATCGTGTCAGACCAATCTGATCTCCTTCTTTGAGAAGGTAACAGATTTTTTAGACAAAGGAAACGCAGTGGATCTAATTTACCTCGATTTCAGAAAGGCATTTTATATGGTTCCACATGGAGAATTATTAGCTAAATTGGAAAAGATGGGGATCAATATGAAAATTGAAAGGTGGATAAGGAACTGGTTAAAGGGGAGACCACAATGGGTCACACTGAAAGGTGAACTGTCAGGCTGGAAGGAGGTTACTAGTGGAGTTCCTCAGGGATCGGTTTGGGGACCAATCTTATTTAATCTTTTTATTACTGACCTCGGCACAAAAAGCAGGAATGTGCTAATAAAGTTTGCGGGTGACACAAAGCTGGGAGGTATTGCCAATACAGAGAAGGACTGGGATATCATACAGAAAGATCTGGATGACCTTGTAAACTGGAGTAATAGTAATAGGATGAAATTTAATAGTGAAAAGTGCAAGGTCATGCATTTAGGGATTAATAACAAGAATTTTTGTTATAAACTGGGCACGCATCACTTGGAAGTAACAGAGGAGGAGAAGGACCTCAGAGTATTGGTTGATCACAGGATGACTATGAGCCGCCAATGTGATATGGCTGTGAAAAAAGCTAATGCGATCTTGGGATGCATCAGGCGAGGTATTTCCAGTAGAGATAAAGAGGTGTTAGTACCATTATACAAGGCACTGGTGAGACCTCATCTGGAATATTGTGTGCAGTTCTGGTCTCCCATGTTTAAGAAAGATTAATTCAAACTGGAACAGGTACAGAGAAGGGCTACTGGGATGATCTGAGGAATGGAAAACCTGTCTTATGAAAGGAGACTCAAAGAGCTTGGCTTGTTTAGCCTCACCAAAAGAAAGCTGAGGGAAGATATGATTGCTCTCTATAAATATATCAGAGGGATAAATACCACAGAGGCAGAAGAATTATTTAAGCTCAGTACCAATGTGGACACAAGAACAAATGGATATAAACTGGCCATCAGGAAGTTTAGACTTGAAATTAGATAAAGGATTCTAACCATCAGAGGAGTGAAGTTCTGGAACAGCCTTCCAAGGGGAGCAGTGGGGGCAAAAGACATATCTAGCTTCAAGACTAAGCTTGATAAGTTTATGGAAGGAATGATATGATGGGATAGCCTAATTTTTGGCAATTAATTGATCTTCAACTATTAGTGGTAGATATGCCCAATGGCCTGTGATGGGATGTTAGATGGGGTGGGATCTGAGTTACTACAGAGAATTGTTTCCTGGGTGTCTGGCTGGTGAGTCTTGCCCACATGCTCAGGGTTTAGCTGATCTCCATATCTGGGGTTGGGAAGGAATTTTCCTCCAGGGCAGATTGGCAAAGGCCCTGGGGGGTTTTCGCCTTCCTCTGCAGCATGGGGCACGGGTCACTTGCTGGAGGATTCTCTGCACCTTGAAGTCTTTAAACCACGATTTGAGGACATCAAAAGCTCAGACATAGGTTAGAGGTTTGTTACAGGAGTGGATGGGTGAGATTCTGTGGCCTGCGTTGTGCAGGAGGTCAGACTAGACCATCATAATGGTCCCTTCTGACCTTAAAGTCTATGATTCTATGATACTTAATTTCAAGCTGAATCAAAATATTTTGTGTTCATTTTCGTCTAAACTCCTCACCTCCTCAGAAAGAGTTAACATATGAAAAGAGAATTAATATCTAATCAAAGAGATTTGATGGCTGTTGATTCCTTCACAGAGCAGTAGCAGAAGCAGTAGGGGGCAAGCAGCAGCAGAGAAACAGGAAGATATTTGGAATGAGCAGCATAAAAATTAAACTTGTCTTAGAAGTATATTTCTCTCTTCTAGTGTTCAAGTGTTCTGGAAATCTCTAGTTATTCTGCCTTGATAGTGTGTAATCCAAATAATCAAATATTATAATGGTCCTGATAGCCTTAAGGCTATCTGAGGTAATTTTAATTTAACCTTTGAAGGATGCATTGTATTTGAACTTACTGAACATAAGAACATGGAATTGTTTCAAAAAATTCACAGTATGTTTGAAGAAACAGCTTGAACACAAATGAGAATTTCTAATTGACATAAGATGGGTATATTTCTTTTTGTATTGTTCCCAGATATATACTTGGTTGTGTACAACAATTAACAGACATTCCTCTATTTTATTGCAAAGAAAGCTTACCTCACTAATACGTAAAATGTCCAGCTGGCATTAGTGTTGCATAGGGAAAAAATGACATTTTGCATATGCCTACACTGCAATTTGAGCGGTGATTGCAGCTCATGTAAGCATATCCATGCTAGCTTTGATCTAGCTTGCATGGGTAAAACTAGCAATGAAGACATGACAGCACAGGCTCTGGCACAGGCTAGGAATGCCAGTACATACCCAGGGTTCCAGGCAGGTTTGTACAGCTCACGCTGTATTTTTAGCAGTGCTAGCTAGATTAAATCTAGCTGGGTATGTCTACATAAGCAGCAATCACACCTCTGACTGCCATTTAATCATACCCTAAAATACAGCTATTAAAGAATACTCTATACCCCCATGATATAATCCAAGTTTCCACTAGTTTACCATGGTCAACCCGATTACTGGAGAAAGCACTGTCCCATCCCCGTTGGAAAAAAAAATAAAACAAACACCACCACCATGACTCAGTGTCATCTATTGATGTCTCAATACCATCTTTTTTTGATGTGTCTCATGCAAATTGTGACGAGGCCTGACCTCCCCTAGTTTGTAGGACAGCTACTCACAACACAAGGTAGATTGGCACAGGCCAAGAAAGGATAGATGAACCAATTATGAAAAAATAAGAACCACTGTAAATTGGTCCCACTGGATCCAGAACCATTTTTCATGTTTGAATAAGAACTCTCCCATTTCTTCCCCGTGACCCTTCAGAAGGTCATTAGCCATCTTTCACTCCTATTTTGCTCTGAATTTCCCTGAAATTCTCTAGCAGACCCAGATACCACTTCTTTTTCTCCCCATAGACATCCTTATCTTTGAAGATCCCATTGCTGGGCTCAGCAGAGAGGTGGCTGTTGCATATTTGCTCTAGAGCAGGGGAACTGAACTTTATACATAATGTGGACCGTATTTCAACAGATTGTCTCATGGACATTGAAACTCCCATTCACAATCATTTGGGCCACCTCCCTAAACATTCAAGATAGTACAATATTCCAATGGCAACTACAACACTTGCTTACATGGAAAAGTAAATATTAGGAAAAATATCTAATGTCTATTTAAGGCAAAACAGCTGCAAACAAGGAAGAGCAATCAGTACAATGTGACCAGCCAACTCTCTGCAGATCATCAGCAAGTAGTCGGCAAGCCACCTGGACTCTAGGGTATGTTGTCCACTGTGGGCATGCATAGCCCAGGAGCATGTACAATTTCAGTCCAGTCATGCTCAGGAATTAGTCACATAGAAGTAGTTAGAACTTCTGGTCTCTATGGGGTCTTCAGATATAGGAGTGAACTTTGGCCCAGGGTCCAATCTGAAGGGCCAGGAATCTATCAGAGGAGGAAATGAAGGATGCTGAAGGCAAATGGCAGGAAGAAAGGAAATAGTCTAAGGTCAATAGATGGCCTCAGAAATGGATGCAAAGAGTTTGGATAGAGCAATTATCAGCTCAGCTCTTTGACGGTTTATTTTAACCAAAACTCCAGAGCTTTTTAGAGTCATTTATCACAGGTGGCCATTGAGGTGGTCCAGCACGCAAAGTGTGGATTGGATTTGGATTCATGTTCTACATTTCAGAAAGTTCAGAGTGAAGCAAGGTATATTCAAATCAGTAATTTTAGGTAAGTGCAAAATAGAGATAAGACAAGCTGCAAAGTTTATATCAGAGTCCAGATCTGAACTTTCTCCAAGCCCTAGGGTGGTTGCATTCAGGATGTCTGTTAGGACTGATGCTCTCTCACAGGATCCTTGACCTCACATTACTTTCTAAAATTCTGATCTAAAACCTCCTGAAATATAACAAAACCAAATATGATTATTTGATTCCTGCCATCAGAATCTAAGGAAAGATCAATAAAGTGTTAAGAATTGTTACATCCTCTGACACAAGAATGTCTGTTACATTGTTACATCCTCTGACTGCCAGTTGAACTCCCCACTGAACTGGTTTCATTAGAGTAGCTAGTTGAAAATCCCATAGAAACCTTTGTATTTCCATTTGAGATTCCAAATTCACAAAGGGGCTTCTGGAGTTTGTAGTTACTTTAATTTTCAAAACAAGGGCATTCAGACTAATCAGCATCCATTTATAATAAAATAAAATGTTTCCCTTGTTAATTGTCTTTCCCTTGGCCCTTTTCCTTTGTTGTTAGGTGCAGCCAGCTCCAGTGGTATGCTTATGGATGAGGAAAGTCATGGGAGTCTGCTGCCTCAGTCAAAGTGCACTTTATTTGTCATTTTTGCAACTTACAGTGGTTTTGGTGTAGATGCAGAGGATATACCACCGGGACAAGCTATAGTTGTTTGCATTAGGGTATTGTTCTGATCTGGCTAGCAATTGTTTTGATTATAGAGAGTTCAGAGAGAACAAGCTAACTTGTCTATTTGTCTCTGCTGTTCTTCTGAAGAGCAGACAGTTGTAAAACTGAAGCTTTGGGCAGCCTGATTTCAAGGTAATTAAAAGTAGAGTTTTCCTCCCCACTCTTTTCCCTCTGCCCCAAGATTTTTCCTCCTGAGCAGCAACTTCCCATTGACATGAATTGCACTTTCATGGTTGACATCTTCGGTCAGTACGGCTACACTGGTGCAGCAGTGATTTTACTATGCTGTGCCTTGTTTAATCAATTGAGAACGAAAAGACAATTAAAATAAAGCACTTTAAAAGGAGTGCCTGCACTCGCATACAGGTACTATACACTTATCAGAGACAATTTCCCTCAAAGAAGCCAAATTCAGCTATTGCGTAAGATGGTGCAACCCTACTGATTTCAAGTAGGGACTCCTGACAGGTGGAATTCTGCTTATTTATCCCAGAGCTGAGGTGCTCTGATCACTTTCACAGGGAGTCACTACAACACAGCAAAATGCCCAGGGCACGAAGGACAGGGAAAGAAGAGAAACTTGATGTTCTTTTCTTGAAATATAAACATTTTTCCAGAGCTGCTTCCAAAGATACAACCACCCCAGCCGTCTATAATTGTCTCATTTTTGGAATTTGTTGCTGAGATATACAATTGTTGACCATAAAAAAAAAACCCAATGGAGATGGAAAAGCAACCAGACACTATTTATAGCTAGTCTTTCTGTGAGGTATGTGTTTACTTGTACAGTGCAGTGTTGATTATATTTCGAGCTATGTGTAGCTTGAAAGCTTGTAGTTTCCACCAATAGAACATTTATGACCAACATGTCATCTATATCATACATTTGGGCCATTAAAGGATATTATCTCACCTACCTTATTTCTCTCATAGCTTGGGACCAACATGGCTACAACACATCCTTACATAGGTCAGTCCTACCTCTGTCTGTAACAAAAGATCTCAAGAGAGAAGGATGGTCTTGTGACTAAGGCACTTAAGAAATCTGAACTCAGCTCTGAGCTCTGTCAACCGAATCACTTAGGGCCAGATTTTCAAAAGAACTCAAGGCCTGATATTCAAGTGCTCAACAGGCATGATAGGGGCCAGATTTTCCAAAGCTCCTCCTAAATAAGATTCAGATTTTCAAAAGCACTCAGCACCTAGCAGCTCCCATTGTGGCACTTGGGGCTAGATTTAAAATTAGAGCTCATTACATTGGGCACTTATTGAAATACATAAATGGGAGCTGAGCTGTGGCCCCCATTGTGATACTGAACCCTTCTGAAAGTTCCATTCTTAAACTCTGAGGGATTGTCTATACACACAATCCGACCGCTGCAAGCTGGACTGTGAATTTACCCTGCAGTAGCTTGCTGCGGTGTAACTGTCCAAATGCACCCTGCTGATTCGCATTAACAGTTTGTTAGAATGATTGTGAGCTAGTCCTGTGATCAGAGTGCTCTAACAAATTGTTAATGCACATCAGTAGGCTGCACATGGACAGTTAGGCCACAGAAGGCTCATGCAGGATAGATTCACACTCCAGCTGGCTGCGGTCTGCTTGTTCCTGTAGATGTAGCCCCAATTACTCTATTTTCTATCTGTCAAATGGAGATAATATACAATCCTACTTCACAGGGATATTGTTAGGTAAACACCTGGGAGGTGCTCAGAGACTGCAGTGTTGGAGGTGATACAGGGAAGGAGAGAGAAAGAGAGAGTCTTATGTTTCATCACAAAGAAACATTTTAATTTCACCAAGAGATTCATCTTAATACAATAGCTGGGCTGATGTCAGTTGAACAAGAGAGCAAAATTTAAATAATTACAGACAAAAATCATAATTATGCTCAAAGGACCTCCCAACATATGGTCTACCTAACTGGTATTTTAGTAATAGTCGTTTTGAGGGTGTAGTGAAATAACCCATGAAATTCAATCCTGTAATATTGTTTCAGAAAAGTCTAAACAAAATTTCAATGTGACCATACTGAAATTAAATTTCTAAGTTAAATTTTCAAGTTATATTTCATTTTGATAAAGTCAAAAATTGTTTTTTCCAATAAGCTTGAAGCATTTCATTTTGACATCATCTTGACAATTAGATATTATTTAAAATGTAAATTAATATAAATCTAAATGTTTCATGTAATAAATATCATATAATAGTCATGTCATGTCTTAATATATATCATAACATTTTGATACATTTTATAATATTTTACTTTAATTATTTATTTATATATTTTACTATGATTTAAATTATAACTAATATTTTTAATGTAGAAGATAAAAGAAAGGAAAAGAAAAGATTATGATTTGTAGTATAATTGTTACAGTTAAGTGCTATTCTAACTGGTAATTATTGAAATTGGTATTGTAATTGGTGTGGCAATTGGTACTTTGGTAATTGAAGTATTTAACTGGTCATTTCACTTAGTATTTTAATTTATAATTGGTAGTATCCAATTGTAACTGGTTTGGGAATTTCTTACTGTAACTGGTACAATATCATACAATATAAATGGTTGACATAATATGTAAGTCAACACATTTCAACTATTATATATTGTAAATTATAATACAAGATAAAACAAAAATAAAAAAATAAAGTTGACACAAAAATGTTTTTATTTTATCAAAATGAAACTTTTCAAAACTTTCCCATAATTTTTATTCTGATGAAATCTATATATATCTGTGGAAGGTTTTTATTTGATTGAATCAATATTTGGTGTCCCATAAGTGTCCAGGTTCCAGCACTGGTGTCTCCCATCCTTCCCAGGTCTCACATTGGTGTCTGCCAAGACCCAGGAATGACAAGAAAGTGAAAGACTCTCACAGATCTTGAGTGGGATGTTGGAAGGCTCATATAGAGTGTGCTCAATAAAACAGATCACAGGCCCAAAAAGTTTGTGTGTGGGGGGAAGGGTCACCTTCCAGACCCATAAGCTGCTGCCACCTAATCCTAACGATAAGGCAGTTTATAAGCTGCAGTTCCCATCAGGCATGAATCCTTCACCTGCCCCAAGCGTCGGGGGAGTGAATAGAACCTCCATGAGCTGCGGCACCCTTCAACACCGGAGAAGGTGAGTCTAGAGCATCGGAGGGGGCAGGGGGAAAGGCATGAACTCACAATCAAACCTTTATGGGGTGAACAGAGATTCCCAGGAGCTACTGAGCCATATGGAATTTCATCAAAATCAACAAGCTCCCCTGGGAAGTTTCAGTTTGGATGAAACACCTTTTTCTAATGAGTAAAACATTCCGTCAGAAAAATTTCAGTTTGCTGCAGCGCTCAGCTTTGCAGCCTTAATATTCCTTTAATGTGTTTTTTGTGTGTGGATAATTTCCTAGGTTTTAAAAAGCAAACTGAAAAAGCAGAAATTCCATCATATTGACACCAACATAGGTCATCAGCAGCATTTGGACCTTTAGATTCACCACGCTGATTTCTGCCACTTGAGCGACTGAGGTAACTGATAGCAGCAGAAGGTTGTCTCTCTCTATGTGGACCAGCACTAGAGGGGGATGAGACACACTTTGCATTGGGGTGCACAGATATTTACTGGCTGCAGAGAAATTGTGAGGCTCAGGAATGTTGGGTCCCATTCCAGGCTCTGAAGGGGAGTGAGACACAGACCCCACCTTCATCCTGCCCAAGCCTGACCCCATCCCATTCCTGTCTCCTCCCAACCCTGGCTTCTCATCCCAGTTCCAGTCTCCACTCCTCAAGCTTCTCGTTCCATTCCCAGTCTCCTTGTCCAGCCTGTATTACTTTCTCCTTCTGGAGAAAATGGGTGTGCCATTTTCACACCCCTGCCTCTTACTCCCAGTCCCCACCTGCCCTCTGGCTCATCATGTGATCTGTTTCTGTCCCCTCACCCATCCCAGCACTATTTCCCCCACACAGTCTCTTAGTCCTAGTGTCCCCGGGATCTTCATGCAATCTCCGTCTCCCTACTCCATGACTCCTTTTCCAAGTCAATGCCCTCCATGGCTCCTTGTCCCAGACCTTTTGCCAAACCAGTCCTAGTTATCCCCCTGCTAGTTGTTAGATCTGTCGTCCTCCCCAGCTTGCCAGATCTTAAACTCTTTATTCAAGCAAAATTCTTCAGGCCATGTTTTTGCTTATGAGCGTTAATTTAGTCTCTTAACGTTGGCTGAACACAGTCTTATCTGGTATTTCTAGAATACTAAGAACACAAAAATACATTTTCATGATAAAGACCATGATATGCAGAGGAAAATAGAACTAGTTCATTCTCACAAGCATCTGAAAACACAGCAAGGACAGAAAATAGGCCATTTGGGGCATCTCAACTGCAGAAACTGCAATGAGATAAAATGTATATTTCTGAAACGTGTTTGGCACACAGTCTCAGAGATGTGTCATGGGAACAAGTCGGATATCACAAATTCTAGACAAGTGAAACAAAATCACTAGTATATCCAGGAATATGTTGGCATATAGAACATAGGTGTTAATCTCAAGGTGTGGTGGTGATGATGGGAATTAGCTAATACTAGATCCTAAACCAAGTGCCCTTACAAGGTAGTCAGACCAGATGCTGAGTGGATATGGTGAAGAATCCTGTTTAGGCTACAGAACGGCTGGGATGAGTGGATACCCCTTTGCTGATTCTCTCCATCACAGGTGGGAAAGCCCAAAGTACAATATTTGCATAGTAGTGATTCATTAGCCCATTTTAGCTATCCTACGCCTCCACCCATCCATCCACTATTCACTGCTATTCAAGGAGTCCACAGAGAGCAGATCTTTTCAATCCCACATTACTGTCATCTGGAAAATAACCATGTGACAAAACCACTCTGCCCTATGCCTCTTAATAGCATGGGAATCCTGGGAGAGAACCTAAGAATTTATGAAGGCCTTGTTTTCCCCTCTAATGATCTCTCCCTTCTTTCCACGTAAGTCTAAGTCATTACAATTATCTAGCACTTTGAAGGGCTGTGTGGTGGGGTTGTCAGTTTGGTCAGCAGGCCTAGTGCCCCACTCTCTCTTTTCATCCAATGTGTCTGGGACCCTTGAACAGGGTTCAGATGGGTCAGCCTCCTTGTTGCTAAACCTCTGGTCCTGCCCATCCCAGGGTTAGGTACAGGTGAATCTGGGAGGTGGGGGTAAGGGGACCCAGACCCTCCCACTTCACTAGGTCCCAGCACAGGGCCATGAAAGTGACAGCACAGGCAGGCCTACATTTGACCATCTCCTGTTCACCTTCCCCTAGCCCACCTCCTACCACATCTGATGCATCAGTTTGGGGTGCAGCTGCTGTTTGATTATAGTCCTTTGATCCAAATCCCGAGTGTGTCAGGTCTGATTCAGGTGAATTTCTCCTGCCTCCACACATGGGTCTCCCTACCTCTGAGGTGATGTTTCAAAGGAGGGGGGAAAAGACTCACAGACAGACCTCCTCAGGAGGAGAAGGAGATGCTGCTACTCCTCCATCTCCCCTACCCTTACCAGACAGTGCTCTTCCTGAAAATGTCTTCTCTACTCCCAACTTCCTGGGCTGCTGGAGCTCTCTTATACCGCTCCTTTCCCCAGTAGCATGCTCAGTGCATGGTCTGGGGGGCAGAACTTTCCTGGCCCAGAACTGCTCCAGCCTTTTCCTGGCCTCAGCCTTACTGAGGCGTTTGTAAACCCTGTCAGACTGAAAGAAACTCCTAAATTCATTCAGTGTTGATCCCCAACAGTTAGCATGTGTCATGTTTATAACTGGAAAAGCAGACTTTTCAGCATATTTTGTGATAATTTCCTTAAATTTTTGTTGTATCATCCACTGAAATGGATTTCAAAGTGCTTTAACGCCATTTAATAAATGAGCCTAGATTATCAGATGGCCCTCAGCATAGGTTTCACTTCTGTGCATACAATATTGCATTGTTTACCAGAAGCTGGGATTGGCCCACAGGGGATGGATCATTTGATGATTACCTGTTCTGTTCATTCTCTCTGAAGCATCTGGCATTGGCCACCGTCAGAAGACAGGATACTGGGCTAGGTGGACCTTTGGTGTGAACCAATATGGCCATTCTTTTTCATAGGTTTTAACATTTTTTCAACTGCATGAGCCAATGTTTGCTACTGCAAAGCATGGGTACATCTACGAGCAGGAAGAAGGAAGCTAGGAAGGAAAGATTTGTTCTCCAGTGAGAGTACCAAGTTTTGTCTTCAAAAGGAGTTCTGCACCACTGAGATGCAACCATCTCTGAATTGAAATAAGGATGTGATGTAATAGCCCACAGTAACACTTCATAACAGTTGATAAGAATACAATATACCCAGCTAAAACTGAATGGGAAGAACTATCAAAGATGGAATTTCACAAGGACACCACCACAAGTAACACTACTGCTCTTACAAAAAGTATTAAGTAACCTTCAATGATCATAAGAGATCAGGACTTTGGGTTTCTGTGTCATCTGAAGAAACAGCAAGTATAGCAACAGTGTCTACTAATACCATACTAGACCATAGTACTAACTCTGATGAAAGGGCGTCAGCCACTGAATTAACAGTACCACTTCCTGCAGCACCTAGAGGTTTCTGCTCCAAGTATTGTTCCTACTTAGGTATTATTCTGAATTTGTATTGTAGTGGCAATCAAAGGCCTTAGTCGGGCCTGGTGCCCTATTGTGCTAGGCACTCTACAGATATATAGTGAAACATATTCCATGCCTTTATACTTAACATATGAAAAATTAGACAAACAGATACAGTTGCAAAAATCAGAAGAGAGGACATATATGCAGGCTATAGCTGGCCATACGCTCAATCTATGTCTTGATACAAAACGTATATAGGCTGTTGGATTTTGGCCTTAAATTCAAAAAAAAATTGACTGAAGTAGCAAATGAAGGAAATTCAGTGTTTGAACAGAAAACCTAATCCTAACAAGCACTCTGACAAAACAAAAAAAATGCGGTTACCTTAGCAGAATGAGCATCATATTTCCCAGCAGCATAAGTTAGATGCTGCATTTGTCTTTAGATACATTGTCTTGTATTTAATTTCCTGGTTTAATACAACCTGAAATTTATTCAAATGGTAAAGTTTACTCACATATAATATAAAACAAATGCATTTTCATAAAGGAACCATTTCAGTCAATGGCATACAGGTATATTGAACACATGCTTGGCATAGTAAAAATGCCTATAAAACGCCTGAAAAAGCATTGCTGTATATTTCCAAGCACTTATTCCTATTTCCAAAACTATATAGAATTGCAGGTGCAGAGGATACTTATACTAGAGTTTGGAATAATGTATGCATTATCCCCCACACTAGCTCCTTCCCATCATAGAGTCCCCGCATGCATGTCTGATTGTAAATAGAACTATGTGTAAGAATGACAGAAGAAAGAACTTTACAAATTGTGTCAAGTAACCCTTAATCCTGCTAAAAAGAACACAAAGTAACCCTTCCTTTTCTGAGAACGAAGGCTGGGTTTCTATGAACAAGTTTTCTAGGAACATTTATTTTTCTCCTGAATAGAGTGACCTTCAGTAATTGGACCTTTAATTGTGGAGCTTCCTTACATAAAAACTTTCATCACTACTTTCTTTTTAATGTACTCATAATGAAATGCTTCTATTTTCATGTTGGTCTCCTATATCAGAGTTAACTTCATTAGCATCGGAAAAGCTGCACTTATTAAAAAAAGGCAGGTGAATAAGCCATGTGCTATTCATAAAGCACTGTGATTTGCTAATAATGCTAAGTGCACTTTAGGATCAGATACTACATAATGAAGGTTCTGCATGCTAATTGTTTGCTATGCAGTGATGACTTTGCCCTTTAAGAGCAATCATGCATCTGTATAATCCTGTCATGAAATTAAGATGGCTTGTTTTTTCAGTGCAAAATATTAATTTCAGGTGTTTGTTTCTTATAGGTCTATTCTTCCCTCTGTATGCACACATAAGTCACATTGACATTAATGGAACCTAGAGCATGTGCAATGTGGAGAGGAGAGACGTCTCTGATGGCGTTAGTAAAGATCCTGAGAATCTGGATGAACTCTATGTTAATGATCTGGGAGGTGCAAACATTCATAAATTAAAAAAAGATCACTACATTACAAAGAAAAAATATGGGCAAACATGGGGACGTAGGAAAAGTATATTCAGATTTAAAAGTGCCCAATTTCTTTGGGACTCAGCATTTACATTGCAACCACAGCTATAATTTGCAGCTCATGTAGACATACCTGTGCTACCTTTAATCCAGCTAGCTCGCTAAAAATAGCAGTGAAGGTGCAGCAGTGTGGGCTTCAGTGCAAGCTAGCAACGTGAGTGTATACTCAGGTGAGCAAGGTGGGCTTGTATAGCCTGTATTGAAGCTCGTGTTGCTGTGTCCTTGCTGCTATTTTTAATGAGCAAGCTAGATTAAAACTAGCATAGGTATGTCTACGCAAATTTCAGATAACACCAGTGGCACTGTAAATGTAGTCAGACGTGTATCTCAGGAAGTTACATGGGCTTGGAAGTGTGGGCTGATGAAATTCTCTTAGGTATCAGAAGGGTAGCCATGTTAGTCTGTATCTACAAAAAGAACAAGGAGTCCGGTGGCACCTAGACTAACAGATTTATTTGGGCATACGTTTTCGTGGATAAAAAACCCCACTTCTTCAGATGCATGGAGTGAAAATTACAGATACAAACATAAATAGACTGGCACATAAAGAGAAGGGAGTTACCTTACAAGTGGAGAACCAGTGTTAACACAGCCAATTCAGACAGGGTGTGTGTGATCCACTCCCAATAATTGATGAGGAAGTGTCAATACCAAGAGGGAAAATTTGTACTGAGCCAGCCACTCCCAGTCCCTATTCAAGCCCAAATTTATGGTGTTAAGTTTGCAAATGAATTGTAGCTCTGCAGTTTCTCTTTGAAGTCTGTTTTTGAAGTTTTTTGTTGAAGGATGGCTACTTTTAAATCTGTTATAGAATGTCCAAGGAGACTGAAGTGTTCTCCTACTCGCTGTTGTATGTTACCATTCCTGATGTCTGATTTGTGTCCATTTATTCTTTTAAATAGAGACTGTCCAGTTTGGCCAATGTACATGGGAGAGGGGCATTGCTGGAACATGATGGCATGTATCACATTAGTGATATATTCATGTGCCAGTATATTTATGCTTGTATCTGTAATTTTCACTCCATGCATCTGAAGAAGTCTTTAAGGTGCCATCGGACTCCTCAAAGTTCTATTAGGTCCTCTTTTATGATCATTTTCATCTCTTGCTCTGTGCCTTTGGTTTGGATGATGATCAAAGTAGAGTAGGGCAGTCATACTCTGCTGCCAAGTACCTCAACTAAACTACAGATTTATATATCATCTTCACTTCCCCGGTTTGTTTTGTAATCATTTTCTGTGACAGTTAGAATTTATCCACCCATTGGTTTCCCCTTCAGAACAGAAAAACAAATGTTTTACATCAAAAATTAGGGGAAAGAGAAAAAAAGAGTTACCTTCAAGTTCCATCCCCATTATTTTATTGGGTTAGTGTCAGATGTTTACCACAGTTTTACATTAAGAATAAAATGATAAAGAACCCTATATACAGTCTGAAGGGGAATGCATTTGACACAAAGGTTATATTGCAAATACTGTATATTTTATCACGTGTCAGATAATACAGAATTGTTTTATTTTGTAGGCGTTACATCTTTAGCTGAGAAACAATCAACTGCCTACTACATATAAACAAGTACCATTTGAAAGGGTCTGATTCTCCACTCTGTTACTCCAGTTTTAAGCTGGTGAAAATCAACTGAAATTAACTGGAGCTGCACCATTCAGTTTTGCAGATTATACAAGTTTGGCTAACCTCTGGAGTCCCAATTTAGCAGTCCATCTCTATCAGGCAAAGCACTTAAGCACACACTTAAGTCCCATTGACATAACTGACATAAGCACATGCTTAAGTGGTTTGTTGAATAGGGCCCAATTTAACCAAGTACTTATATGCTTGACTTACCTGGCTACCAAGCTAAACCAATGTAAGTCTCAGCTGGAGAAATGATCAGGTTCACCCATCCTTAATTTCATCTTCACGCCAAATATACGTAGATTGCTCTCACTGGAGTATATATTAAATGGACATACTCAGTGCTCCTTCAGGAAAAGAAAAACTCTAGATAAAGTTACAGCAGTATAAATCTATACAGAAAGGATAAGAGAGACAATAAATTGGGCTATTACTTTCTTTTCAACCTTGTATTCTCAATTGAACTGATATTCTGAACAATTGCCTTGTATTGACCTCCTCTAATGTCTAATGCAAAACAGAGAACAAGAAGACTGCCATAAGGGCACAGTGTGAAAGGCAGTTTAGACTTTTTTTAAAAAGGAAAAAATATTTGTTTTTGTTTTTTACATATCAAGGTGTTTTTACTGAATACAAACTCCATTAAATGTCAGTATCTCATTAATTCATCCAGTATACTCGTGCTTGTAATTATAGGTCACTTATAATTAATGTGCTTTTCTGAAATGGTACCTGTTCCACCGAGGATTATTTAAAAAGTACGTCCTTGGAAAGAGGAATTAAATATTTTACTATTGAACCTACACCAGTATTTCCATATGTTCAGAGTTTAAATGCCCAATTCCTAATTATTTGAAATGATATCTTAAAGCAAGCATACTTTCCTGTTCACTTATGTCACCTTCTGACAAGAAGTTCAAATTTGAGGATGGTAAACAAAAAGAAATTAAGATACTAAATTATAGCTAAAATATTTTTAATTCCTGTGGGGTAATTCGCTATGCAGCTGCATGCTGCATTCTGTGCACTGCCACCATAAGAGTAGAGTGGTCCCAAGTATGGGCACTAGTACAAGGTAACTGCTGACACAGTGAGAGTCACACACACTGTGCTCTGTCTCATCGGCATATTATGTTGCTCTTTCTCTGTTTTTTCTTTTGATTTAAAATCAGAGTAAAGGTACTTGTACTCTCTCTATGGAAGAAAGAGCAATTCTCTTGCTGTGGGAAGGTGGAAGAGAACTGTTCCATTAGAACATATGTCTTTTTTCAGTTTTTTTCTTTTTGTTACATCTTAAGACACAGTTATAACCACATGTAGTTTTATGTATAGACTAGTGTTATAAATCCTAAAATAGGAGCCAAAGTACTCACCCCTCGCAGGACTGAGCCCATGGGGTTTGATGTAAAGTCCACAGAATTCAGTAGGAAAACTCCCGTTTACTTTTACCTTAAAGCGCCCCCCCCCTTCTTCCTCTGAAGCATCAGGGATGGCCATGGCTTGAGATAGGACACTGCGCAAGGTGGGCTAGGGCACTGAGGTGGTACTGAGCATTCTCTCTCTCAGGCGCTTGGCTGGCTAGTTTTTGTTCACCTGTTCAGGGTCTAACTGATCACCAGATGGGCGGTGGGGAATTTTCCCCTAGGTCAGATTGGCTGTGACCTTGGGAAGGTTTCACTTTCCTCTGCAGCACACAGCTGTGGGTCACTTGCTAGCATTATCTGGGTTTATCTCATTTAATCATTTCCCTGCCATTGCACACTGGTACATTTCTGTCCCTCCTATTCTCTACCTATGTCACACAATAGTCTAGTCTTCTGTGGGTCTCATTTACTTTGGACTCATTTCGGTTGTTGGGTTTAGTATGCAGGTGCTGGCTGGTGTTGAGGCCTGTGATATAGAGGAGATCAGACAAGATGATCTGGTTGTCCCTTCTAGTCTTAAAATCTATTACTCTAATAGGCTTTGGATCAGGCTGAGAGGTGTTGATTTGAAGTTGGCTCTATATATTTGCTGACCGTCTCATCTAGCATATGATTTGTTAAACAAAAGACAACCTGAACATTCTACAGTTAAATAAACTCCACTGTCAACCTCTTAACTCACTGTGCTAGTTTACGGAACACTACCCCAAATGGGTTCCATACTGACCACACCTTCCTTCCCTCTCACTATATGTCAGTGATCCATGTGTTTCCAATATTCACAATGTTGTTTATGGTGCTCCTCAGCCATAGGCTTTCAGTCCCATTTTAAATGTAACCACTCCCATTAAGTGGTGTCGTTAAAGTCATCCCAAAGCACTCTCCGTGCTCTATGAATGCTTAAGACACTGAGGCTTGGGTGTCTTCAAATTTCCTAAAACTAAATGTTGACAAGCTAGAATTCTTCTTGGTCCCCTGCATTATGAAGCTGCATTTTCATCATTGACAATTCCTCTGACTACACACACTGCTCAAGAAAGATTGTTCCTTCAAATTATGTTTGACCAAACTCTATTTTAAGCACTTAAGCAAATGCTTATCTTAAGTGGTTTGCTGAATAAGCATCTGCTTAAGACCATCCATAAGCGCTTTGCTGAACCAGGGCTTAACCGCATGCAAATTCAATCATTTTCACCTTACAATACAATTATGGGACCATAATGTATCTTGTGCTCCATATCTGTATTATTGTGAAGATAATTAGTTACTTCTGGTTTATAAAAAACAAAATGCCCATCCCATACTTTGGGTGTTTGCAGACAAATTTGAAATCTCAGATTAATTTTGATTATTCTTGATATTATAACAGCTATTATAGATTGCCCCTTGTAACCCCATAATCATCTGTATCCTCTCTATCAACCCACCTGGCCCACAAAAATGCCTTGGAAAAATAGATGGGCTTTGCAGCATATCTGGAAGATTAACAAACCTGCTTCCTGCAGGATCATAGAATATCAGGGTTGGAAGGGACCTCAGGAGGTCAGCTAGTCCAACCCCCTGCTCAAAGCAGGACCAATCCCCAACTAAATCATCAGAGTAAGGGGAAAGCAAATCCTAGAATCAAGGGGCCCTGGTGAGCCTTGCTAGCAGCCCCACTCATTTAAATTACTCCTGAGGGCATTCTGTGCCTAAAAAAAAAAACTGCAAGCAATATTTTAAAATTCTGCAAGCTTTATTTATCAATAAATAAATGTGGAGACTCCAGCATGGCAGTGGGGAGCACCAGCCTCTGGCTGCACAAAGGTGGGAGATCACCCTACAGCCTCCCCACCCCCGAGACATGGACTCAGTGGTGAGGCTGCACCCAACCCTGACACAGCACAAGGCCTGGGTCTGCAACAGAAACACCTGGGACCCTGTCTCTCTGTGCCAGGTGCACCAGGCATGGGGCAAGCAGGTTCAACCAGGCAGGATCCAAGTGTGAAGGGGCTCAGTGTGGGGGGATCCAGGTGTGCGGTGAGAGGGTTCTGTGTGGGACAATCTGAGTGCAGGCAGCTGAGTGGGGGGTCTATGTGTGGGGGATCTGGATGAACAGAGGCTTGTTGGGGGGGGGTTCCAGGTGCAGAGGCAATGTGGCTCTGCAGGGGCTTCCAGATGAATGAGGTTGGGGCTCAGCAGAGGGATCTGGGTGTGGGAGTCTCATCGGGGGAATCTGAGTACTGGAGGAGTGGGGATTGGTGGGGTGGGGGTCAATGGTGTGGGTGTCTGGATGTGGGGGCTCAGGATGATGCAAAGGCGTGCGGATCATCAGGGTGGGGATTTGAGTGCAGGGAGCTCAGTGGGTGTGGTCTGCCATGCAGGGGTGGAGGTCCAGAGGCAGGGGGTCTGGGTGCAGGGGGTCTCCAGATGCAGGGGTTGAGGTGCAGTGGGGTGGGGTTCAGGTATGGAGTGATAGGGGGCTCTGGGTGTATGGGGTGAGGCTTGGCAGGGATGTCCGGGTATGGAAGGTCCGGATGCACAGGGGTTGGGAGGATGGGGGAGCAGCTCCCCATACAGTGACCCCTCCCCCACACAGCTGAAGAGTGATGGGGGAAGGAAGAAGGGGACGATGCTGAGCTTCCTGCAGCTGGGGGAGGTTTCTGGGGATGGGTCTGACAGCCCCAGACACTACTTGCAGGGGAAGAGGAAGTCCCGTCCTCTTCTGCCTCCAGCCCAGCCGGGATTGGCAGCTGATCCTGGCTCAGGGCAGGAGGCACTGCCTAGGGTGTCCCCAGCCCCACAGTGATTTACCTCTCCACCAGCTGTTCCGGGTGCCTGAAACAATGTATCTGTGCTGCTGGGGAGTGGTTTGTGACTGCTTTTGCAGTTTCCCTTTGCTTCCTTGTCAGAAAGTCATTTATGTGCAGGGAAGCAAAAAAATCTGCAGGGGACATAAATTTTGTGCAGTGACACAGAATTCCCCCAGGAGTATTTAAATCCAGGAAGCTCCAGCCTGCACTTCAGCATGCACTTCCTATAAGGGTTCCTGACATCTTGTCCCCATCTCCACGGTCATGAAGCAGGGGCAGGCTTGGTAGAATTTTCCCATGTGATTGTCTGTAGGGAGTCTAACATACCCTATATACTAAACTCAGCATTTTCAACAGATCTTAATTTATTTTCCATTCACTTACGAGTATAATATTCTCAAGTTTTTGGTCATATGTGCTTAATTTAGTATGCCTTGCACAGTATGTGGTTTTATCTGTGCATTTTCTCCTGCTATACCATTACTGCCTGTGGTCTCACTTATTGAGAATTTCTAGTTGAATTCTCTTTTAAACACTGTATGTCTATTTTCACAGACATAGCTTATTATCCTATTTATTAGGAGGTGTAGTATATTTACAGACATATCATTTGCTGACATTTTAAACATCTGGAAATACCCGCAGGAAATTACTATTTGAGTAGTGAGTGATGTTTTCTACCTATAGGACAAAATCTCATTCTCCTGAAAGTGCATCAAGTCATCTTTACATCCATTAGAGTCAACTGGACTACTCACATACTAAGAGAGAAAAGGATTAGGCATATAGGGCTAGATACACAAAGAAACATTTAGGCATTAAGGGTATGTCTTCACTACCCACCGGATCGGCAGGCAGCGATCGATCGATTTATTGCGTCTAGTCTAGATGCAATAAATCGACGCCCAAGCGCTCTCCCATCGACTCCTGTACTCCACCGCTGCAAGAGGTGCAGGCGGAGTCAACGGGGGAACGGCAGCAGTTGACTCACCGTGGTGAAGACACCACAGTAAGTCGATCTAAGTACGTTGACTTCAGCTACGTTATTCATGTAGCTGGAGTTGCGTAACTTGGATCGATCTCCCCACCCAGTGGAGACCAGGGCTAAGAAAAATCACTGGGATTCACAAAGCCTGAGTTCAGTGCCTTGGCTCCCAATAAATGAATGAAGAGAGATAGGTGCTTTAGAATGGGATTCACAAATTCTTCCCTATGGTAGCCAAGGGGAGATGCCAAGCTTATGGGTGTGCAGTAAGTTCCGCCCCTCTCTTGGAGATAGGCACCTAAGTCTGGGCTACAAGGAGATACCTCCCTCTGCGTGGGATTCAATCAAGTGCTCTTTCAGGGTCAGGTGCCTATGTCATTTTAGCAAGAAAGGTGGCGGGAAGGAAGATCTCCCTCATACTTTCAGCTCAGTGGCTAGGGTACTCACCTGGGATGTTGGAGATGCTCAGGTCAAGTCACCCCTACACCAGATAGCAAGAGGAGAGTACAACTGGGATCTGAGCACCCTAGCCTTTGGGCTATGGGATATTCTCAAGTGTGGGGCTTCCTCAGGGCTTCCTGTTGAAGCTGGTCTACTGTGGATAAATAATTTAAAAAGTCATTGTAGCAGGGGATTGGATCTTGGGTCTCCCATACCTTAACCACTGGGGGTAAAAGTCATGTTGCAGATCCTCCTCCTCCCTCTTGCCCCCATCCATTTTGTGTAAGCTCTCTCATAGGGCCTCACAAGTGAGGTCTCAGCATGCTTACTGGATCAGGCCCCACAGGCATGTTAGGCAGAGGAATGCCTATTTTCTTCCAGTTTGTGAATTGCTCCTGGGGGGTGGGGAGGGGTAGGTTTCTGGACACCTGGCATGGGGCTGCACTGTGTATGCTCAGAGGCAGAAACATAGGCACCTAGGGAACTTTTATTGCAAAAACATAAGCTCTGAGTGATTTTTAGATGCCTAGAGGGTTTGGGACCTATTGAGCAAGGCTTTTGTGAAACCCAATGGGACCTGATTCTGGGATTTAAGTGCCTAAAATGGCAAGTCAGACACCTACGTCCTATTGTGGACCCACCCCATAGTTTGTATACTATGTCACTGAATCATTGTATTGTAAAGTGCTTTGGCAGCATTCTAAATGAAAGTGTTGTATCCCTAAGTTATTACTGGGTGAAAGATTTTGGGAATCTTTGTAGAACATCCTCAACAAAGGTGGCCCTTATTAATGTCATCTAATTGGAATCCATTGTACCTTACAGATAATGGTAGAAATAAAGCAAAGAAGGCAGAACTATAACCACAGCCTACTTTGGTTGATTTCACCTTCAGAACATTATTACAAATTCAGCAGAGAACATTTTCAGTTTCCATTAAGCCACTAAATATCTTTAGTAGCACAGAAGAGAATAGATTAACAATTTATTTTATCCATTTGAATGAGACTAACAAAAAAGTCAGACTAAGGCATTAGGCTCAGATAACTACTACATTATGGAAAAAAGTATCTTTTCTCAGCAAACATAACTCCCGAATCTCATTATCAAGCAAAGCCCATATGTAGTTGGATACCAAAATAAATAAATAATCTAGACAGGCGTTTTGAAAACACCACAAAGAGAGTCTTGGGAATGCTTCTTTTGCACATTTTGGGAATGCTTCTTTTCATAGGAGCTGACAAGTTACCTGGTATTCTGTACCCAGACACTGAACTATAAAAGTCTCAAACACTGACTAAAAGGAAAGGAGAACTAGATGAAAGTGCAAAATCTTTCTTCTTCGTGTCATTCATCCTTTCAACATTATTGACATAAAGCCTTTATCTGTTGTGCCTACCCATCCTCATGTCTTGTGCTAGTATATTCAACTTCTGTGTAACGTTTTACAATGGAAATACAGATCATTAAATCTACAGCTGGAAGGGATGAGAAACATACTCAACAGAACCCAAAATAAACAGTTCTCAAAAGTCACAGGGTGAGATGGCAATGCCTCTTCCTTATACTCTCAACTGAAAAAAATCATTTCAATATATTTAAAAATATGTATTTACAAACAAGAGACAAACAACATGTCTCCTGAAGCTGGAACCTGTTGCCATAGCAAAACTTACAATTGATTTACCATTTTCCAGCCCAGTACTGGACCATATAGTAATCTTTCTCTGATGATGAAATTCAAAATTCAAGGTTTATGGACCACTTAAATCACACTTAAGTCTGGTGGCTTAACAGAGGCATTTGCCTTATGCTTGCTATCTGCACAGGGATGAATTTCTCCTCCGGTTTTGGGCCCTACTGTTAGAATAGAGCTGGATCTTTTGCTGTTGGTTTTATTCATGATCTTGGTGTAAATGCAATAAGCTTGAAAAAAGCATTTTTTTTAGCAATTCCACCATTAAAAGCAAATATCATTCACCTCACTTATGCTCTTCCATTGAAGTTAATGGGGCTACAAGCACCAGTGACATTCATGTTTCCAGAATTGCTTACTTTATATGTATTGTTTCAGAATTTCTCAATGCAACAAGATCTCCCACTCTCTGCTGAAATAATTCAGAAAGGGTTTCTCTCTTTATTGTACTCTGTTGCCTATACTGTGCGAAATGGTGGTATCTAAATAAAAAGGGTAACGACATGCTGTAGAAGTATTGTCTGGATTTTTAATTTGTGAGGAAGCTAATGACTCAAAGAAAGAACCATTTTCTTCACAGGAAAAAATAATGACTGAATCTAGACTCAGGATTGTCCTACTTTATTTCTCATTTGCACAGCTCCTCCAGAGTGTGCTTTTGCTATGAGTAGTTCGGTTGAAAACAAGCACAACTGAGACCTCAGTACTCAAACTACAGGCAACATCGTAAAAAGCTCTACATCAGCACTTCTCAAGACAGCTCCTAGCACATTAGAGATGAAACAATGGCTTTGAATGCTGTGGGACGAGAAAGTAGTAGCTGAAGGCAGCACTATGACTGTGAATGTGACAGTGTCTTCAGGAGTTCCAAGCAGTGTGTATTACAACAGGTGCAGGAAAAGCGTAACCTGGTCTCCACCCCCATACTTTCCTGCTGGTGCATGCCAGTGTGGAAAGAACAAGGGCAATATTCTCACTGCTGTTTTCCTTATGCTTTCCAGCTACGGAGTACACAAATTATGTCTGACTCCTGTGTAGGTGCTCTGGGTAAAGGGCTCCTTGCTGGGGTCAACTGGACAACTTGGAGGATGATTTTGTAACAGAAAAAATATGTTCCCTCTTTTACTCAAGGATTCACATTTTGGTTACTAACCTCTCATCAAATTCAAAGGCCCCACTGCTCCACAAAAAGAGATACCTCCAGAAAACCAACAAGATGTGGAAAGCTTAAGTTGCTCAATAGCTGATCCATCTTGATTTTAAATGGAAAAGATGTGTAGTGTTTGGACTTTTCATTGCGATATTCCTACCCATAAGGAAATTCTTTAATTAAATCGGCGAGGTTTATGCCTTCACCACATCTTCTGCCACAATACAACCAAGAAGTAAGGATTTGCACTGACGTGCATACTTCATCAGATGGTAAGAGTCTAAATAAACATTCATTGCCATCCTGTCCACACTTTCAGCACTATTGATCATAGATACACAGTCCTTTTCAAAAAAGAAAGCAAGGATGCTGAAGTGCCATGCATTCTTTATGTAAGTAATACAGAAAGTGGCTTCCAAAACTAAAAGCAAACCCTAATCCCTTGACATTATCCATCACCTGCAGCACCACTATAAATGCTGTGTAGGGAAAGCATGACCTTGGAAGAATAAGACAAGCTTTAGTCCCCCGATAGAGCTATTCTCATAAAATAAACACACGCACACAGTTTAAAAGAAATGACAGCCCATGACTCCTCAGGAGCTCTCTGTGTCTCTTTAAAAAAATAAATAAAAATGAAGATACAGATATTGAGACCAATGTAAAATGTCTGCTATAGAGCCTGCATCTAACATTTCCTGAGAAGGTCTTTGTGAACCTGTTCAGGATTAAAAAAAGAAAAGAAAAGAAAAAAAGAATCCCCCAGCCTGAGCATTTGCCAGCACTGGCATTTATAGGACTACCTCTGTCCAGCGAAGAGGTGCAGCAGCAGTTAACCATTCACAAAAAAGAAATCTAAAAGACTTACTAGGAACAATGCCCAGTGTGAACTCAGGAATTTCTATATTGGATCAGACTGAGATCCATCTAAGTGCACTATCCTGTCTCTAACCGTTGTACTAGTACAAGATGCTTTGGAGGATGGTGTAAGGAGCCCCATAGTAGGCCCATCTAAGGTAATATGCTCCCAACATCAGTCTGTGCTAGGATGAGATGAGACCTGTTTCAGCCCAGAAGTTTTGGTTTAAGTTTCTCTCAGTTCTGACTAATCTGAACAACATTTGTCATATCCAAATATTGCTTCTCTATTCACCCTTCTTTCCATATCATTAATAAGTATATTGCACAATACAGGACCTTGCACAGAACCTTGAAGTCTTGACTGTTAAACTTTTGCCATGAAACAAATTGACCATTACTTTACTGACACGTTCAAAGAATTCTAGAACATTAGTGAAACATGACTTTCCTTTGCAGAACCTGTGCTTGTCTGACCTTATCACACCATGATCTTCCAGGTGTTTATTATTCTCTTTTAAAATTATCATTTTAACCAATTTTCCAGGAACAGACATAAGGTTTACTGGTCTATAATTCTAAAAATCACCCCAAAGCCTTTTTTACACAGAGATATATATTTGCTAGCCTCTGACCTTTGGAACAGGACCTGTTTTTTAGTAAGCAGTTGTGTATTTCTATTAGCAGCTCAATCACTTCATACTCAAGTTCCTTTAGAACTCTTGGATGTACCATTTGGGCCTAATGGTTTGTTTTTTTAAATTACCGATTTGCTCCAGCAACGCTTCTTCCAACATATCAGTGTCAATCTTCACCATCATAAAAACAGCAAGTCCACGGTAGGAATCTCCCCAACATTTTCAGCAATAAAGACTGATGCAAAGAAATAATGTCGGTTCACTGTGATGTCCTTATCTTCCTTAATTTTTTCCTATTAACCCCAATGATGCAGCAGATCCACCAATTCTTTTGCAGGCTTTCTCATCTAATATACTTTAAAAAAAATCTATTGTTTGTTATTAGACCATGAGCTATTTGCTTGTAAAAGTCCATTTTGACTCAGGAACTGGGTTGGGATGAAATCCTCTATTGGGATGGAATTTTGATGAAATGGAAGGTGGTTAAGATGGATCACATTTAGAGGTAACATCTACAATCAACTTCAAACAAACATAATAGGCAAATTACATCCTAATATGCAGACACACTTTCACTAAAGTCAACACACCTCAAATTATTTTTTTCTTGTTAATTATGGGTAACACTTGCAAAATAAATCTGTTTTACAAGTCCACGCTTCCAAATAGATGAACCACAACTTTAAAGTCATTAAAAAGCCACAGGGAAATAAAAAGAGTTGTTCAGCGGAGGATTGATTACCTAATCCGGAGTCTGTTCCTATTCACAGAAATAAACAATCTCATTCTTTTTACAATATCATTCTCAATTGAAAAGCCCACAATAGACTCAACTTATTTGAATACCATTGTTAACAGAATAATTTCTCCATTTATATATATATATATCTTCCTGTATTCTTTTCAAAAACAAACACCACCTTAATCTGGTCTCGTTATTCTAAGGGGCTGACACCTGGAGCAAACTATTTTGTTTGTATTAATTTTTATCAGGCTACTCAGCAGGGGGAGGCCCAGGTGAATAATCAACTAATCAGCAGTACAGCATGGCACTCCAAAGCACAGGGGAGATCCTGAAACATGACACTGTGCAATAAAGATAAACTCTTGTATGAGCCACAGTGCCCACAACTTGCAAGATGGAGCTTTTAGAGACGGGGCAGTAACCAATTGCTGAATTCTAGATGGGAACTCACATGCAGTGATGGAATGCACCCCTGTATTCACATCATACACACTATTGCGACCATCTTTGACAAAATATGCCTTGTGAGGTATCATTTGAAAAACTAGTAACTCACTGGTCAATAATATCCTGGTGAAATGTGTGCAGCAACATTATATATAAAGTTATGAATACCCCCTGAATGATGATGGTAGCACATGTTCAAACCCATGTAGCCCTGATTAGGCAGAACTGGTCAAGCAGGTCTTAAACAAAGGAATGTGTGTTTACCACAATTTACATATAAATTGTAAACAGTGTCCTCAGGCAGCAAGGGGGGGGCGGGGGGAGAAAGAGATAGGAGGCAAAGGAAATCTACATTTCAGCAAACAGAGATGAGAAGAACCAGCATGGAATTTCTTTCACTACTGGACACTATGTTCCCTACTTCACTGTTTGAATAAATTTACTTTTAGGAGTAACCTTCAGGAAAATGCATCTCAAAAGGGGACTGGACTATAAAAGACAAACATACCCCAAGTTCTCTCCCCGTCTCCATCTCTCTCTTTCCCACCTAAAATGACAAAAGAAACAGCCTATGGACTTGGGGAGCAGATCCTCACCTAAAACTTGGTCAGCAATGTTACTGGAAAAAACTTCACTTTGAACCAAGGCTAGTTTTTTAAGTTAAGAAAGCATTTTGTTTTTATTTATTTTGTAACCATTTCTGACTTTAATGCCTTATATTTGTACTCACTTAAAACCTCTCTCTGTAGTTATATAATCTTGTTTTATTCTTTCATCAAAACTCATCCAGTGTTGTAAACTGTGTGGGTAACTCCATTTGAGGTAGTAAACTGTTGCATATTGAATCTCTTACAGGAGCAAGGGACACAATATACCTGGACTGTCCAGGAGAGGGATGGAGAGTGTAAAATACATGGGTTTTGGGGGGAAAATCCAGAACTGGGAGTGTTTGGGTCATCATGCAAATGGTAACCCAGGCTGGTGGAAGCCAGAGTGTGCTCGCAGGCTGCAGCAGTACATAGGCACACAAAGTATTACCTGAAGGCTGTCTGTGAAGGGCCCAGGTGGGAGCTACAGCAGCAAAGCATTATGAGGCACCCAAGACACAGCCCCTCACGGGTGTGGATTGAACCCCAGAATGTCATACATGGGTCTTTTAAGTGTAATCAGCCAATAGAAATTATTACTCAATTATTCAACAGAAAAATGCTTTGGAGCAGCAGAATATATGCACAGATGGAGAGGTAGAAAATAATTTAAGATCAGATATTGCATCACTACTTATATTGGTGTTAGCCTCTGCAAATTGCTTATCCTTGTCACACCAGCAAGAAGAGCTACCCCTATACAAGGGAGTGCAGGCATAAGACCCTCTAAACGTGTACAAGTAGCCATGCTCTGTGATCCACTGAGCCTTGGGAGGTGTCTTGAAATGTTGTTTAGGGCCAGATTTTCAGCCAAACCTTAACCCATCTCTCACTTTGTGGGGGCAATTATTAAGCATAAGCAACTAGGCATCTAACTACTAATATTTGTACCAGAAATTAATTATGAGCCCAGAAATGTTCATGCAATTATTATTTCTGTGCCTGCAAAAATGGAAGGCCATTTCTGAAACTCTCTCCCTTAGGGTCTGCAAGAAAATGACCAAAAGAAAGAAACTTTCCAGGGAAGCTCCTGAAACACTTTACACTAAGTACAACATGTGTGCTCCTTAATTATCTTTCTATTGCATTCCCAGAACTAAAACCTGCAGTCCATAATCCTTAGCCAATGGGAGTTTTGCCTAAGTAAGGACTGCAGGACTGGACACACAGAGTTGAAGGATTGCACTTAGCTGAGAATTTCTGTATTTCTATTACTCTGTGGAGGAATCACAGAGTTCCCCAAGCACTTAATAGCCCAGATACCGATGGCAGGGACTTCCAGCTTAGGACGTTGCCTGTTTAGAGATTCTGTTCCCCAAGCAAGCCTTATATATGTATCCTATCACTCCAGTAATTACAGGAGAAACTATAGTGCATCATCTTATACCAGTGGCTCTGCATAAACAATGGATCCCTTCCATGCTAGGTGCTTCCCTACTCTTCCTATAATCAAAACATCATTTGGGGTATGACTAAAAAAGTAACTAATCCTACATGATGTCTTGCTCAAATGCAATCACTTACACTTTGTCTAAAATGAACCCACAACATCCCTGTGGAAGAAAAATGAGAGGAGATGTTGGTTTGTCCAATTTCTCTTTATTGATGAATGGACAGAGAACTGTTAACATACTAACTCAATTACTATTAAAGCCAAATTAAAACTAATGCACTTCTGTATATTGTATGAGTTATATTTTTCACCTCTGAAATTGGCTAAATGGAACTTACACTTTTGAGAATCATGCCAGAGATGGAATAATGAGCCAGGAAATCTTCATCCTGGACTACGGGGCCACTCCACTATCTGTAACATACACAGTATCTGGAAAATTTTTAGAACTTCGTGAATAGGACTCGGTACTTGCCTCACTAGTTGTCGAGATCCAGGTGTTTTATTTTTCATAGTATGAGAATAAATTATAGCAGTCAGAATTGCCCAAACTATGCTAGACTAATAGATAAATAATTCATTCATAAATCATGGAATCAGTCTAGTATTCGGATTAAGGGGAAATTCTGTTGGTTCCCACATGTCCATAAAAAAGACATTTAACTATTGGTTCTTTACAATGGCTTTAGATGCGATTCCTGTTTTTGTATCCTATAGGTTATTATTTACAGGCTGCAACTGAGATAACAGCACTGAGCACCTACAAACACATAGTAAGAATCATTTTCTGCCTCAAAGCACTTACATTCCAATGTGTCGAGACACGTACATGGAGGGATGGGAAAGTGAGGCACAGAAAGGCCAAGTGACTTGCCTAAGGTCACAGCAAGTCAGTGTCAGAGCCAGGAATAGAAAACTGGCCTCCCTAGTCTCTATTCAGTTCCCTAGATCACAGTTCAGACCTGTTGTAAATGGAATATTTTTTTCCTCAAACGCATAGCAATAGATAATGGAACAGAAGTCAATGGCACTCCAGTGATTTCCACCAGCTCAAGATCTGACCCAAAATATTTTAAAAAGATGGGAGGGAGGATGGGTGAAAGTGATCTACCCAGATATTCACTAAGTAGACTGCAGTGGGGGATATACCACAGAGTAATTAATGTGCTCAAAGAGTATGCTGCAGCTGTAGGGGCTGTCTCAGAGGTCCTAAACACATGTGGGTCAGTAAAGATCTCATGGCATTTTTCACAAGGGTAAGGATGTTAATTCCACTGTCTTAGCCCTATGTCTGTGAAATAATATGGAAATTATTACATGCTGGGTAAAGGGGCAATACAGCTTAAGGTGTTTGATTGTTATTAATTATTGTTCGGAGACAAAATTCCGTATTGTTCGGAGACAAAATAAACACACATTTTCCTCCTGGAAGTATTGACTGACAATTATGAAAACATCAGAATATGCATACATTTCAAGTCATTTACTGCTTTTTCCCTTTACATTGTACTCTGGAATATAACAGTAAATAGGGTACCATAAGAATTACAACATTATTGTACCATTAAATAGACAAAACTTAATAAATATGTTTCCTTTACATCACAGCTTTTTCCTTTTTTGTACTCTGACTGTGCACTTTTAGGAACAGCTTGCTGCAATATCTGACTGACAACATTGACGGTACGTTATTAGCTAGTTTTGCTAGGAAGGCAAGCAAATAAATCCATTAACTTTCTTCTAAAGTGCCATAGCTGTGATAAAAACAAGGTATTAGGTATTTAGTCTCCTAAATGAGGATAGTACAAAGCTTCTAAAAGTCAGCAAATTCTTCACACATCTATGAGCACCCAGCAGTCCTTGTTTTATATTGTATTCTCTTTTCTTTAGTAGCATATGTTTGTAGGTACCTTGCAGTGGTTCTGAAGCATTGCTGTCTTGTTAGACATACTTTCAACTGTAGAAAAAGTGCAACTCAGAAGCTGGTTTCATCTTTAAATGTTCACTTGGTTTAACCACTGAAATGTGCATGAAAGAAGATTTGTTTTTCTTTATAAGTCAGATAATGACTGATGGCTTAGATCTGAGATTTTGGACCAAATTCATCTCTCCTGTAATGCCATTGGCATCAGTGTACATAAAGGATGAATTTGACCCTTTCAGCATAATAAACAGTGAGAAGGAGTAGTCATCAGTCAGTCTCCTACATACACTGCCTTCTAACAGTAAGTTCATTTAGACATGTTGAAAGCTTTATGTAGCCTATGGATAGTTCTAAAAGAAAGAAAAGTTAGTGAAGATTCTTAAAGGGGCCAGAATATCTTTCTCAACGTCTTATTTTTGACTGAGTTTCAAAGATTAGATTTTTGGCTGGGATTTTCAAAGTTCCTAAGGGAATTAGGTGCCCAACTGCTATGGAAAGTCAGTGTTGGGTACTGTAGGCCCTTTGACTGAGCCCTGTTAGTTTCTTTTCTGGATTCCCTTCATACTTTAAAGGTTAGATCCAGTGCTAATGGAAGTCCATTGAAAGACTCCCATTCAGTTCAACGGGTTTTAGATTGGTCATTAAAATGTTATTCCAATGTGTCTTTTACATCTCTGGGTAGTTCCTACTCCATTTAGTTTGGCAAGAGATGTCTGCATATCGAGTGGCCATTTTATTTGACTGATTTCAACAGAGGGGATCTGTGAGCAGAAAGGGAAATAACTTGCCATTAATTAGTGGTTTCTGGTAAGTAAATATGTTATATCTAGGTCAAGCTAGGGTTTCAATTTGTGAAAGAAACGAAACCCTGGTCTACACCTAAACATTAGATTGGCCTACCTACATTGCTCAGGGCTGTGAAAAATTCTTCACCCTGCGTGACACAGTTAGGTTGACTAACCCCCACTTTAGATGCAAGACGATGGAAGAACTCTTCTGTAAATCTAGTTACCATCTCTTGGAGAGGTGGATTAACTAAATTAATGGAAAAATGCCTTCTGTCATGTAGGAAGCATCTACACTACAGCGCTATGAGACCAATCATAAAAAACATCAAAATTAGTTTGAGGACAATTTTGAAACATAAAAAGGGGTTAATTTGATGAATAAATTGTTTACCAGGCATCTTTACCTGTAGATGAAAAGTGCATGGATGATTACGTGGACATCTGCATTTCAGAGAGATATTTGCTGACTCGAGAACACACATGCATGATGCAGGGTACCATAAGCCACCAATCTGAAATCCAAGATGAGCAGCAGTCCTCTAATAGGACTTTGAGAGTACAAGCTATTTTAGTAAAAGGTAAGCATGAAGCAACATAAATATAGTGCAGACATGACTTCCAAACCCCTTTTTGTAAATGCTTCCCCAGGCCAATAACCATCCTTTCTACATTATTCAGGTTGCATTATACTCACAGTACTTTCATCCAAATTCCTATCATAGTCAGACACTGGGAAGGTAAAAATCATTATTTATATTGCTATGTAGCAGTCCATGGTACTTTACAGGCAAAGCGAAACTGTAGTGTGGGCAATAGGACTTCAGAATCTGGTTGTCATGTCAAGGAAACAGAGCACAAAATATTACTATTAATAAATTAAGAAACAGAAACATTGGCTCTCTCAACACTACCTCCTTAATTAATCTTCCATTACCAGAAGTGAAAAATACATTAAAGTAATCTTTGAATGTTGCATGTATTCTGACACTCATGGCTCTAACTACCCAAAAGGAAACCTTTGTGTTTGTGATAATGAAGTGCCAGATTGAGAGAGTAGGAATCCAAGAACCTGAATCAAAGTGTGTAGGATCATTTGAGAGAAGATATAGGTACACAGATCTTATTTACCTCTAGTTAGAATAAGATAGCGTGCCAGGGATCAGGGCCTGAAGCAGAGTCTCCTGGAAACCCAACAAGCACAGTTGGCCTACAGTAGGCTACCTGATGACTGCAGCACCTGACTGGTCAGGAAGGGCAGCTGGCTGGCTTTTGAACCCAGCAGCAGCTCTCAGGCTGCACAGTGTGTTTATGCCTGACCTGTGATCCTCCCTATGTCTGCTGCTCCTCACCATGCTCCAGTCCTGCTCCTAGTTCCATTACTGCCATGTTCCCCTGCTTTGCTCCTACTTAGTCCATGCCACCTCCCTCACTCCTGGTCCTGGATTCCTCATTCTAACCCTCATTCCTGGCTCTGACCCTGAACATGTCTACTAGTTCTCAATCCTGGCTCTGATTCCTGACTCGCTCTGACTTGGCTATTAGCTCATGGTCCAGACTCCTGACATAGCTATTGATTCCTGAGACCGCCCACTAGGTTTGATTCTTGCTCTGTCCATGGCCCAATCTCTAACAGAGTGATTAAATACTAGCATATTTCTTGGAAGTGGTTCTTATGACGTGTGTTAGTTTTTGAGCTTATATTGCAGGGGAAGTTCACTAGTGTAATCAACTCAGCTACTGAGCAAACAAGCTGGGAAATTCATATTAGCCATTTATAAAACAAGAACCTTCTTGTGACTCTGATCTTTATTTTATTCTGATATCTTTTAGCAACATTATGTCGATTTACTGCAAATATTATTTAATACACCACTCTCCTAGTTACAACAATTGAGTTACTTGACCCAATGTACATTACCTCCCATTCCCAACCTTCAGGTGCAGTAGAGCGTACTTCTTGTAGCCCTGTTAGAGAGTTACCAAAAGACTCCCACTATAAAATACAAATAAAATACAGTGACTTCATATTTTTCTGAGTAGCTGTTTGAACTGGCAGGATAACATGCGGATAACCTGCACTCACACTACTTTCTACAGTGATTCCCATCAGATCTTACATATAGGCCCTTACACAGATGTGATGTGGAAGAGTGAAAACACACATTTCTGTACCCCACACAAGGTCTGTCAAGGTTGCAGTTCTTGAATTCAGAGGACTACAGGGTGTGCTCCCTGGGTCTCAGGAGGGGAGTGGGAAAGAGGCAGAGTCAACAATCCACTCAACACCAGCCTTCAAAGTGGGACTGCTGGACTGGAGGAAGCAGGCTTGGTTATTCTTTATAATGCCACTATATATCAAAAGTGCTTAAGTGATTTAGGAAAAAGTGACTTGGGGCAGATTTTTAAAAATGTTTAGATGCAGATAGGTGTCTTGTGGAATTTTTAAAAATAGCTAGGCAGTTTAGGTTGCTAACTTCCATTGAAATAATGCAAAATTATTTTATAAAGGTAAAAACTGCCACCCAGAAAATACAGGGTATATATACATTTTTAATAGACTTCCACTCAATACTACATATTTACCTCACAGGGATGTTGTGAGGCTTAATTAATATTTGCCAAGCACTTGACAATCCTTGGATGAAAGGCAATATATAAGTGGAAAGTATTATTAAAAACACTACAAAACTGATATATAGACTCAGGTTGCCTTTTACAGTGGTCTTTAGACACTGTTTAATTAAAATCATGACTGAAGCCGAATAAGATGATCATTTTACTATCTGGACACTCCTAGCTATTAAGGATATTCCACAGCTTTGTGAAATTACTGGTGATCTCAAGAAAACTGAAAGGCTTCAGGTTTATGTAGCTCCACTTGTGTGGCTCAGTGAACAAATGATTCAATACATGATACATTGGGCTCAGTCATACATTATGACATATGATCTGTGCTCTGCTCCTAAGCAAATGATGTAAGAAAGCATACAGCAGTGGGCAAGAGTGGCATGGAAAGAGAATAGACTGAAGCTGACCTACTATACGAGCTGTAGTGTGATTTTGGAGTCTGGCTCATTGTCAAATACAACATACAGAAATGTTCATATTGTGTGGATTAAAAAATGGTGGCAAAGTATAGTTCCACAGGAAAAAAAATCTGTTGATTTACAATTCAGATTGCTGTACTAATATACTCTTACCTCAAAAGAGAGAAAAAGATTACTGAAATTAAAAACAAAACAAGACAAAAACATTAAAAAGAATGGAAATGAGTAGTTGTGGCAAAAATATAAGAGCTGGTGAAATTTTTTCAACTGAAAAATGTTGCTGCTGAAAAATAAGGTTTTTCTGAAAATAAAATTTTGCTTTTTGATGGAAAAATATGAAATGAAAAAAAATGGTTTGGTTTCAAATTGAATTCTGTTTGTTTCTCCCCCTCCCCCATTTCTTTTTTTTTTCCCCTCTACATTATCTCCCTCTTTCTTCCCCCACTGGAAAATGTTTTTTGCCTTTAAAACAAAACAAATGATTCAAAACACAATAAATATTGTTTAGTTTCTTTTTTTAAAAGATCAAACCATTTTGCAAGAAAAAAATGTTGAGTTTATACAATTCACACAATGGGTCAATGAAAGTGCTTACACAAAAATTCATCTTGACAAGTCCAATAACAGCCTTAACTATAAGCCACAAGACACACTGACAAACTCTTCCAATATACACATAACTAATATGTTCTGCATGTATGTGATTCACTAGGTAAAGTAGATAATTATTTGGGATTATAAAGTAAATGAATCAGTTTGGATTCCACCTCTGAGTCTCTAAGTTGGAGAGAAATTTGGAACAAATGAATAGGAATCTTGTAGTCTTAGGGTATATCTACACTGCAATTAAAAACTCATGGCTGGTCCATCCCAGCTGACTATGGCTTGGGCTAAGGGGCTGTTTAATTGCAATGTAGACGTTCAGGCTTGGGCTGGCACATGAGCTCTAGGAGGTGAGTTGGGAGAGTCCCAGAGCCTGGGTTGCAGCTGGACTGAACATTTACAATGCAATTAAACAGGCCTTTAGCCTAAACCCCGTGAGCCCAAGTCAGTTGGCACAGGCCAGCCATAGGTGTCTAACTGCAGTGTAGAAATACCTTTGGTGCACAATGTGACAATATGAAACCTGATCTTCATAGCGTGAAATCATTCTGTTACACTGGTTCAAGACTGTGGGCCAGATCCTCAGTTGATTTCAATGGAGCTAAATTAATTTACACCATCTGAGGAGCCAGCCCAATATTGTACAGAGAAAATTATAAAAGAAAGAAAGTAACAGCGAGTTTGGGATGGTAACTGGAATCTGACACTTGCTTGAATCACTTCTGGAGATTAAAACTGATCCAACACTACCACAAGATAAAGGTTATTGTAATCGAAGGTGCTGACCCAGGTTGGGCAGTGTTTACCCACGTCTCCATAAGGGGAGCTCCAGGAAGCATTGTGTGTCCGAGGCACCATGCACTTCTCAGAGCTTCTGAGCAGTGTAGAAGTCACATCACATTGTAAGTGTGTGCTGTGTACACTTGCCGTCTTAGCTGGCCAGTTGTCCCCTCGCATATTGTCGTTTTGTGCATCCTAGGGGATATTAGCAGGTGAAAGTCCTTGTGCTCCAGGAAAGAGAGAAAGCAATTTTAGGGACCGCTACTTTTACCTTCCCCATCTCTCTTTCAAAGAACTCTGTGGGGCCATTCACAATCTGATCCACAGTATCCTGACTGCAGAAAAGTTCCTGGTATCAGGGAAATCTCTAAAACTAGGGTCTGATACAAAGCCCATTAAAGTCAATGAAAGTCTAGGCACTTAATTGCAGAATCTTAAGTATGACTTACTTTTCCTATTTTTATAGTACAGTATGTTATGTAATTTTTATGCTCATCAGCAAGATTTCATGTGTAGTGATTTCAAATTCCATAGAAGTTACCTTCTCCATTGTTACAAAGAAGTAAAAATACAATAAAAAATACTATTCCTAAATATGTTACTACTTATTTTATTAGCCCTAACACCACCATACATTGCTATTCTTTACCTGAGTTATCTGCAATTCTGATTTAACTGACAGCACATCCAGTACTCACTAGTAATTAAAAAAATCCAACATTGTGTGTGTGTATATATATATATTATACGGTTTCCTGCTACTGTCTATCATGCAATATATGCCACATGCTGGTTGTTTGACACTGGGTGTTTTAGGAGAGGGAACCATTAAAGAGAGAAAATGAACAGTGCAATTAAAAACAATATTTTATTCTTTTCACTGCACTCCCTTTTATTTCAATTCATTATCCTCCTTTTGTGTTTTTCTTCCAATCCCAGTGCACTGAATGCTGATGAGATTATGCCTGGGTCATCTTCAGCCAACCAGGTAATTTAAGAGATCTGAATTCACCAACTCTTTTTACTTGAAATAAGTGTATATTGTGACTGTTTTAAAGTGTTATTTGAGCACCTTAAAAGAATATTCATTTTTTAAAATAGACGATTGTGGAACAGGGGGATCACGGTGGAGGACACATACAATCATTGGGGGTTGTTATTAAAAAGGTTTAACTCTCTCTCTTGGAACGTCTTGCCTCTTACTTTTTAATCTATTGCCAAGAGAGGAGGGATGAGAATGTTAGCCATGCTTCCATGGTAACAACCAGCAATGCAACAACAGCCTCTGCCTAGCAGTCATTTTAGCTATGTGTTTAATGAAGTCTATGTGACAGAAGTACAGGAAACAGCTCCAAAAGGAGTTCTCTTATAGCACAATTTATGACATGTAATCTGATGTAATTCTTCCCGTGGTCCATGGGTAATTCAGTGTTAGTTATGCTCTTTTCGTTCTAGTACCACCTCTGCGGTGCCGAAATTCTCCAAATAAGAGGCCAGATTGTAACCTACCTTAGATACCTGTATTATGGGTAGCAGTGAGAGACAGAGACCTGACTCCATAGAGCTGTTACATCCCCTCCTACACATGTGGATGGAACATTGAGCCTGCCCCCATTGCATTAGTTAATGCAGCTGTGCTGGGGAAGTAATTTGTGCCAGACATAGGGCTGGCACAGATTATTTGCTTTCCACCCCACCCCCCCAACACAAATACAAAGAACCAAACAGAAACTGGGAACAGATTGTGACTGAGTCTCAGTCTAGATCCCTGCCTGCTCCTGGGGCAGTACAACTATGCTCTGATTCTCAAACAGGGTTTGTGGCAAAGCCATAATTTAGCCCCAAAACAAGTGGTCTAGGTGCCAGGAAGACAGTGTAGCTCAGGGGATGGTTTGTTTGCCCTAAGTATCAGGCTCTGAACACCCAGACTGAGATACCCAGATGCAGCTAAGCAGTGCACAGAAAACTCATGATGGCATGTGTTTGAGCTCCCCTAAATCCCAGTTACCCCAACTTTCCTTGGGATCACTGGTAACTGGTGTAATTTAGGGAAGTATTAAAGCCACCTTTATGCCCCCTGCCCCCCAATCCCAGGCTAGGCATCCACCAAGTTAGCGTCATGGTATCAACTAGAGCAGACCATGGCTTCCAGTGGCCCCAAGCTGATAAAAACATAACAGCTATACTGGGTCATACCAAAGGTCCATCTATCCCAGTATCCTGTCTTCTGACAGCGGCCAATGCTAGGTGCTTCAGAGGAAGAACAGAACAGGTAATCATCAAATGAACCATCCCCCATTCCCAGCTTCTGGCAAACAGAGGCTAAGGACACCATCCCTCCCCACCCCGGCTAATAGCCACTGGCGGATGTATCCTCCATGAACTTATCTAGTTCTTTTTTGAATCCTGTTACAGTCCTGGCTGTCACAACATTCTCTGGCAAAAAGAGTTCAAAATACTTCCTTTTGTTTGTTTTAAACCTGCTGCCTATTAATTTCATTTGGTGACCCTCTAGTTCTTGTGTTCTTGTGAGAGTAAAGGAGTAAATAACACTTCCTTATTTACTTTCTCCACACCACTCATGATTTTATAGACCTCTGTCATATCCTCCACAAGTTCTCTCTTTTCCAAGCTGACAAGTCGCAGTCTTATTAATCTTGCTTCATATGGAAGCTGTTCTATACCCCTAATCATTTTTGTTGCCCTTTTCTATACCTTTTCCAGTTCCAATATATCTTGTTTGAGACCAGATCTGCACGCAGTATTCAAGATGTGGGCGTTCCATGGATTTATGTAGCGGCAATATGATATTTTCTGTCTTATCTATCCCTTTCCTGATGATTTCCAACATTCTATTAGTTTTTTGGACTGCTGCTGCACATTGAAAACATCCACTCAGAGAACTATCCACAATGACTCCAAGATCTCTTTCTTGAGTGGTAACAGCTAATTTAGACCCCATCATTTTATATGCATAGTTGAGATGATGTTGTCCCATGTGCATTACTTGGCATTTTATCAACATCCACTGAATTTCATCTGCCAATTTGTTGCCTAATCACCCAGTTTTGTAAGGTCCTTTGTAATATATCACATCACAGCAGCTTGGGATGATCAGGATACAGGGAAATCCCATTAACATCTTTGGACCACAGTGGGTCTTGGCTGATTCCATTGTACTTAAGGCTGCTTTGCACCAGTGTTGTGGTATGAATTACCCTGAACGCATGGTCCCAGATTCCCCGGAATTTAGCTCCTAGCAGTGTTGCAGCCCGATGTAGAGAAATGCTATTTTCAGTGTTGGTGCCTTTAAACCATAAAAATCCTGACCACTCCCCTCAATCCCAATGATATTGTGGGGGCTGAGTCTCCCTCCCAGAGGCCCTTCCAGGGTGCCATATGGCCATTTTACCTGGAGGATATTCAGCTGACTACTCTTTCCCACTCAAATCCCAAGGCATCCTTTACTGGAAAGAAAGAAACCTGGCCATTTCTTTTCTGCCAATAGGTGAATGGGAACCAGGTGCAAGGAAAAACTACCTCTTACTTGGCTACTACTCTGAATTCAGGGGCCTAGATACCCTTTACACTTTAGTGAATTGATAAGGAAACCTGGTAATGCTCTATTTTCCAGCCTTTGTTGCCTGGGGGTGTGGCAGTAGTGTCAGGCTGCTGCTTGTGGCTTCCTCAACACAAGATACCCAGCTCGTTTCCAAGCCATGCCAATGGAACCTGATGGAGTCATCGTCCCAGATTACTGTTCTTAATTAAACTCAAACATTACTTGCCACTGTAACTAAATATCCCAAGACACACTGAGGGCCAGACCCCCCAGCTCCTTTACAACATTCATGCACTGTGAATAATTGAATCATTGAAATTCAAAGTGCTAAAATTTCTTTTCTTACTTCATTGTACTGTTTGGTACATTAATACATTGCACCAAAGTTATTTGTTAATAAAATATAACAAGTTACAATGCAGACCAGGATGAACCAATTACAAATAGATATAAACATTAATCCACTGATCTAGTCATCTGCGTACTCATATATAAACATCTTCAAAATACCCATAAGTTTACACAAACTTTATGTAATGGGGTAAATTTAGAGGTATTTTGGAGAGATGTTTGTATGTAAGTGCACGTGGCATTAAGGCAGTAAATTAGGACACTGTAGCTACGCTTTGCCTTTTCACTTGTAAGCAGAACTCATAATGGCTGTAGAAATGTGGAATAGTAGTGTATTGTTCCATTGTGTGAACAGTAAAAGAGTTTTTCAGACAAACATTCTCTTTCAGTAATGGGTACTTTTAATGGAACTATATCAAAGCAGTATTTTTTTAATCTGTTGAAATACATTTACATGAAATACTTTTTTCATTCATTTTGTTTCAGTAATATACTGCTATCAATGACTTTTGTTTTCCACTGCTGTGAAGATTCCACTTTTTTGTGATTAACTTTCATGAGCTCTACAAAGCCTTTTAAAAAAAAATATAGTACCCTTATTTGAAAGGCTTAAAAATTTCACTGGTGAAGAGCCCCTATAGGTCAAGCCAGAACTTGTTATTGTTATGTCACTTCTCCTTATATTGTCAATGGTGAAAGTCTGATATACTTCCTGTGATTCTGATCTATAGCAGCTTCTAAATCAGATGCATGAAAGACAGGTGTGCCAAGACTCCTGAGAATTCAGCGAACAAAGACTTTCTCTGATTCTTGGATAATACTGTTTATGACACATTACTACTACATATCAAAACACTATCTGATTTTATAAAAAGATATATTACAAATGGTGAAATCCTAGAGCCCTTAAGTCATAAGAACGGCCATACTGGGTCAGACCAATGGTCCATCTAGCCCAATATCTTGTATTTGGACAGTGGCCAGTGACACTTGCATCAGAGGAAATGACAAGAACAGGACAATTTTAAGTAATCCATCCCCAATCATCCAGTCCCATCTTATGGCAGTTGGAGGTTTAGGAACACACAGAATATGGGGTTGTGTCCCTGACCATCTGGACTAATAGCCACTGATGGATCTATCCTCCAAGAACTTATCTAATTCTTGGTTGAACCCAGTCATGCTTTTGGCCTTCACAGCCACCATGGCAACCAGTTCCACAGATTGACTGTGAATTTGTGTGAAGATGTACTTCCTTTTGTTTGTGTTAAACATGCTGACTATTAATTTCATCAGGTGACCCCTAGTTCTTGTGTTATGTGAAGGGATAACTAACACTTCCCTATTTGCTTTCTTCACACCAGTCATGTTTTTACAAATCTCTATCACATCCCCTCGTTAGTAATCTCTTTTCTAAGCTTGAACAGCCCCAGTCTTTCCAATCTTTCCTCATACACAAGCTGCTCAAGTCATTTTTGTTGCCCTTTACCAATTCTAATGTGTCTTTTTTTGAGATGGGGCAACCAGAACTGCATTCAGTATTCAAGGTATGGGCATACCATGAATGTATATACAGACATTAGCACATTGTTTTATCATCTATCCCTTTTATAATGGCCCCTAATATTGTTAGCTTTTTTGACTGTTGCTGCACATTGAGCAGATGTTTTCAGAAAACTGTCCATGATGACAAGATCTTTCTTGAGTGATAACAGCTAATTTAAACCCCATCATTTTGTATGTATAGTTGGGATTATGTTTTCCAATGTGCATTACTTTGCACTTATCAATACTGACTTTCATCAGCCATTTTGTTGCCTAGTCAACCAGGTTAGTGAGATCTCCTTTTAATTCTTTGCAATCAATTTTGGACTTAACTATCTTGAATAAGTTTGTATCAGCAGCAAATTTTGGTTATTTGTTTCCAGAGCACTTTTTCTTTTAAAGGACTAGGGATAATAATATCTAGTGTTCTGGTCAAAACAGCTCCTGCAGTTTCCATTGGCCACATTTTTTTTTCTTCAGTTCCTGCCTTAAACTATTTGGCTGCATTTCAGTGGTGAAATGATCCTGATACAGCATATAGTGCATAGAGAACTAAAGAATTAATTCACAGAAAAGATTTTACTCCACAAATTTAACCTCTTTCTGCTAGTGGGATGTCCACAAGCTGATCGTGTTTTCCTCCAATTTATTGAGTATTTGAATTTACTTTATAAGTTATTTTCTAAGGTATCGTCCTATTCCCCACTTTGGACTGACTGCAAATAGTTATTTCTGAGAATTCAATCCTCACTATTTCAAATTTGAGCTATGATGGTTAGTTGTGATTGGTCACATAATTCACATGGTGTGGTTCCTCTTCCCTGACTAGATAATCAATCTTTTTAGGGCCTGATCCAACACCATTAAAGTCAATGGGAGTTTTGCTATTGACTTCAGTTGGTAGATCAGGACTAACATCAGAAGGAGGTCTTAAAGAAACCATCCTGTCTTTGAATTACTTGGGAAGAGGTGGTAGCTAATCAGGATTAGGGATTTTGGGAACCTTTTAAATACTTCCTAGTTTGGATTGCACTGGCCTTGCCTGAGACAATATTCCTAAAAAAAGTAGGCTACTGAAAAATGTATCGCTTGTGTGCAGAGCCTAAGTTCATTTTTCCCCTGTTCCATTTTGTCACAGGGCCCACTCACCACAAATAGGCACCTCCCCCTGGCCGCTCTTAGGATTAGCTCCTTCCAGTCAGAGGCCCATTTCTACTGCTTACGGCACGCCCAACTGCTGCTCTCCCCCTCATTCTCAGTCTCTGAAACTCCAGGTGCTCCTTCTTCATGAAATGGCCCTCCAGCCATGTCACTATACCTGTTTCCCCCTTTCAGGGTATTAAAGTATTTCCTTACTGGCAGTCTTCCCCTTCACTGCCCCTATGATGCTACCTCCCCAGTGGCTGGAAGAGGAACCCAGGCATCTCCTCTACTCCAGGTTCCAGCTCAGGGACCTTCTAGCCAGCAGCCAAGGTCTCTCCCTACCTAGACCTTATTGTCTTTTCCCTGTGTCTTTCCTTACCTCCTGGCTCTCCCCACTTCTCTAGGTTTGTCAGCCTCATTACTCCCTCCTCACAGTGAGTAACTGTAGGCTTCCTGCCTCTATAGCCCCAAACACACCTCCCTTCTCCCAGGGAGTAATTGTCTCTATAGCCTGAAACTCTCACAGGGAGTTGACTGCAGAGCACTTCCCTGAAGCCTCCTCTATCAGCTTCCTGCCTTTATGAACCCCACCCAGCTCCTTCCTCCTCAGCTGGGCTCCCTCATTCAGTCAGGGCATTACTTAAGCCACTTGATTCCCCGCAGCTGCAGCCCATCTGGTTAATTGACCCCCTTGGAGCCAAGCATGGAGGTGAACACTCCAACACACAGCTACACAATATAATTGTGAGCCAGTATCACCCTTCTCAGATAGGATCAGATAAGATCCTTGTGTGGCTCACTTAATTTCCTCTGTTCCAGGCCCATGTGATGTGCCCATTAGTGTTCCATCTTCTCTAAAAGACTCATGATGTGCGAGAATCCTTACCCCCTGTTTAAGGGCCAGTCAGAGTTCTAGAGAATCACATGGACTGCTCCCTCCGTACTACCCCAGGGGAACATGACATACCAAAGGAGGTGTGGGGAAAGATAAGGAGCCATAGCCTGGAGAGCAGACAAGCTGCATGGGGAGAAGAAAGCTGTAGCCCACACAGGGAAGTGGCATTTGGTGCGCGCCCCCCCCCCACCACACACACACACCCCTCACCAGATTTTCAAAAGAGCTAATCTCTCATCTAATTGCCTAAATAACTGGCCAGTACTAAATGGAAGCTATCAATATCTGGCCCCAGTTGTTAGTGCTTTAGCCCTTCAGAAAAGTGCCTTGGCCCAAGTAATTCAGGCATGGCTGAGAACAGGCCCTAGGTTTCCTGTCTAACGTCTTTACCATAAGACCATGCTTTTCTTAAATATTAGCTTCCTACAAATAGAGTCTAAATTATTATTTGACAGGTGCAGTTAGGAGAAGGAGATGCAAAAAAGGGAAGAATGAAAAGACAATAGAAAAAAATGCAGCAGCTCTGGGAGTTGGCAAAAACCTGTACTATTTCCCTGAGTGTTCTCCTAGTGCAACAATGATCACAAATATGGACAAAATATTTAACAATTTACATGTTCTCTGGCAAACTGGCTGGCAGCAATCTTGGACTGCATGACTGCCTAGTGATTTATGGGTCTGACGTGTCTGGTGTGCATTCCGAGGATGCACTGCTGCCTCCCTTTGCGTTTACAAGGATATAATGGCTTAAGGAACCCTCACCACCAGGCACCATATCAGTACAGGGACAGGATCAGGAAAACAAGAAGGCTCTTTTTCATTCAGATAACAAGGCAGAATAAATTGATGAGGTCACAGGCAGCTGGCAACATCCATACAAAGCTGTTAATTTTTGGCAGCAGTCCTTATTTAATAACATCTATCCTAGCTCATACTTCACCCAAGGAAGCTGAATGATATTGCTGATAAGTTACCCTATTTCCCATGACACAGCCTCCTTTTTGGCTCTGGAGGAAGACAAAGAATGATGCCTGTTTCTGATTCCCCATCAAAATTCTTGTGGGATTTTTGGCAAAAAAAGGGCATAAGACTTATCAGGATGCTCATTAATTTCAAACATACCTGAGCATGAACAATTTGGTCTGGCTCCAAAGAAGGAATTTATTATTAATATGGAGATAGATTTGGCAGGTGATCTAGGTTCATGTTGTTGCCAAAGTAGGTTAGAAAGTATATGAGCATGGAAAGAAATTAGCCAAGGAATATTTTTTTTTGTCAACTTTAAGCATTCCATTTATAAAGCCAAACTAATAACCTGCAATTCTCCTAGACACTTTCAGAGTTCAGTGGTCTGTCACTGAGACAGACATATTAAATACAGATGTGGCAGACAATGTGTGGCTTGCCTGTAGCAAGGAGGACATTCCAGGAAACAGATCAAGTTCACCTACATATTAGCAGAGGCCCATCTCTGGAATTAGGGGAGGAGAGTTGTGGGGAAAAAATCCCAAAATAAGAACATGGGGAACCCAATGTTATTATTAGCTATTGATGGAGGGGGAGGAAAATCATTCCAAGGTACTGCACATTGGAGAGAACAGTTGGAAGGGAATATCACTACCATTGTTTGAATGGTTTTTCAGGTGCAAAGTGTGCATGCTGTTTTGGAAGAAGGCCAGTCAAGACTAAAGGGCAATACCTCATTGTTCTTCAGCTGTTTTCAGGCTACTTTTGTTACTTGTATGTTGTTGTTTTGTTCCATGTATGTTGCTAGCATTTATGTCTATTTAGCACACAATGTGCCAAATTCTGCATTCTCAATCTCAATTACACAGGTAAAAACCTCAGCTCTATTTATTCTATTCCATTCTGTTTCTTATACTGAAAGTGTCACTGTGGTACCAGAACACCTTGGAGTCAAGAACTCAGTGGGAAAAGTCCCCACTTACAGACCTATGTAACAAGGTGCAGAATTTGGCCCAATGTTATTTGTCTTTATTTACACACATACAAAATAGTCAGTTCTGTAAATCTCATTTTGAAGGCAACTGCTCTGTGACAATCAATAATAATGCACACTGCTACAGGGTGCTCCACTCACTGCTGATCTGGCACCTCCTCCTATAGTCACTCCAGGGATTAGGTTTAGAGGCCAATGCCCCCATCTGCAATTTGTACACCATCACTGAGTTTGGTCTGTAGCTCCTCTTGCTCCAAGACCTCCAGTGTCCTCTGTGTGACTTAGCCCTCTGGCTAGGTCACTCAGCATTCCCCCTTCCGGGGTGCAGTCCATCAACAGTCCCAGGCAGTCTTCCCATTCACTGTCCCCGGTGCCTTTCCCTGAGTGGCTGGTCTCTGTCCAGGCCTACCATCTACTTCAATTTCCAGTTCAGGGAGCCTCAGCTTCACAGTTCCAGGCTTCCTCACTTGGCCCTCACTGCTCCTTCCCTGGACTGCTTCCTAGTCTCTGGCTCTCTTTTCTCTCTGTGTCTATCAGACACTCCTCCCTCTTCCTAGAGAGGGACCGTCCTTTCTCAGCAGCAGCCCCAACCTATAGCCCGCTACCTGGCTTTATAGGCCCTGCCGGTTCCTGCACAGGTGTGCCTGCTCACAATCACTTAGTTCCCTGGTTCCTCCAGGTGTACCCTGTTGAGTTAATTGGCCTGCCTGGCTACCTTAACCCCTTCCAAACCTGTGTGGGATGGACACCCCATTCCACACATATTTGATTAATTTGTATTACAATAGTGACCAGACACCCCGTTGAGACCAGGATCCCCAGTGCTAGATGTTGCATATACACATAGTAATATTGTGCCCTGGGCCTAAAGAATTTGCAAAGTACAGGTAAGAAAAGAGAAAGACAGGCAGAGAGAGGAAGTGACTTGCCTACATTTATGCAGCACATCAGTGGAAGAGCAAGGAATAGAATGCAGGTCTCCCACGTCCTAACTCCGTGCCCTATCCAACGGATCACACTGACCCTCATGGCTTGCCATTTCTGGAAAAAGCAAGGCAGAACATGGTTTATTTTGCTTGTGAAAAGCGTATAGTCTGTCTGGAACTGTATATAAAATGTTTGCAAATTGCCTTTACATTTCATGTCAGTCCTATTTTCAGAAAAGCCTAGTTAATGGTTTCCTTTGCTGATTTAAAAGGTGGCCTCAAGAATGAATAGAATCTGGGGTACTGTGTTACTAACAGAAAAACAAAGACTTCCTTTTGGAAGCCACAAGAAGAGAATATAAGGAAGAATTCTGCATTAGACCAGGAGGGCATCAGTCCTCCAATCATGTGGTTAGTCTGGGTCTCTGTCTCATGGAGAAGCGCACAGTCTGTAAATCAAAATGCAGTAGCCCACTGTGCTTCTCCACTCCTGTAGCACTGTCCTTTTGATAAGAGGAGGGAAGGATTGGCAATATTGGACTCGCTTCTCTTTCCTGCATGAGTTCCTGTATTCCATGAAGCTGGCACCAGCACCTTTATTTCACTTTCCTAATCCCTGCTGCTGCATGCCAACCTCCTCTTTGAAAATATGGATAGGATTTTTTATTGTAAAAGAGCATTCCATAAATGATTTAAAATATATGTGCTTGTTCTGCACAACCTTTTTGATGCTTTGGTAATGAGTTTGAAAAGAGTATTAAGTCAGAACTAGCTCAACTTTCAAGGAAAAGCGGATCAAAATTAAATATAAAGGATGAAGGTTTCTGCTTTATCTGAGTTGGAAAATCAGTTGCAGGGGTGGGGGTGGGGAGTGACTTCTTTTGTGTCTTTGATAATAAAATAACCTTTCCTTTTCTCATCATTACCCTTGGGTGGTGTATTGAGTCTCTCTTCTTAACATTTTTCATCTTTAAATTTTTTATGAAAAGAGTTCCCATAAATGTCAGGGAATTACAGCACTAGCTAGAGGCAGGTACAATGAGGGATGGGCATTATCATGGAAGCATTCCCACCTAGCCCTGCAAATGCACCTCAAGCACGACCCTACAACACCTCTGCTATTGAATTCTGGGCTTCTCAAATAAGAGACAACAAAAGCATGTGTTATTTTCAATTTAAAATCTGCCTTCACAGCATTGACGACCAGTGCAAACACAGAAAGGGTGTTTGGTGACCTATGGATGTGCAGCAAAGTTAATCTGTCACAAGCAGAGATCAACAAAGCAATCAGGAGACTACAGCACAAAAATTATATCCTACGCTTTGTACACTGCTGCAGACACAATAGTGGCTGTCCTTAATAGAATAAGACTGCTGGGAGAGATCACCATTTGTTTCCTGATGTTAGTGGCTCCTTCCACAAAAACAAACAGTAATAACAAAGACAGAAGCTTTATTGCTGAAAAGTGCACAAGGCTCTCAAGAGGAATTTGGGAATTAAGATGTGTTTAGGAGGGCTCCTTAAAATCTAGGAGTTCTTGAATCCTCCAGCAGAATTTTTATATGGTAAGAACTCAGAGTGGATAGAAATACCCTTCAGAAAACTTCAGCAGGATCAAAGGCAAATTGCCATTTTCAGTTTAAAAGATTTAAAATGAGGCCATTTGCATTTGAGAAGATGGGAACAGAGCCTTAGCTGGTGTAAATTGGCACACTCAATGTTACTCCTCATTCTTACACCAGCTGAGGCTTTGCCCCACGTTAATTATTCCCATCTGTATATAGTGATTCCCTCTTAGCTATACAGGTGCTTAGACACTGTGATACTGCTTTGCATTTTCGTTTGTTCAGAAATATAATTTATTTTCAGATTCTTTTTTTGTGGATGACTTACCACAGTTTATTCCCTGTGTTAATATATAGATATGGCTGCATTTTGCAGGACTACTCATTTCATGATTCTCACTATCCCCTCTTATACCCTGTACTTAAATATCTGCAAGCCATCACCTATGACTACAGTATTCAGGTTTATTATTATTCCACTAATCTAATTAGTTCACTTGTAAGACCTTCTGACTAAATTCTAGCTTTAATTTTCCTTACCTACAAACCTTTGTTCTGCCACTTTTTAAGACAAGTAGGCTGGGGATTTCCATAGGTGCTCAGCATTGGCCTAATTCTGCTCCACGTGAAGTCAAGGGTAAAACTGCCATGCATATCCCATCCTGTCCCAGACTCATTCTGGCATGATTAAAGACATTTTCAGTCCACCCATACATTTATTATTCTCCAGTCCTCATATTATTTTGACAGGTTTCAGAGTAGCAGCCGTGTTAGTCTGTATTCGCAAAAAGAAAAGGAGTACTTGCCACAAGTACTCCTTTTCTTTTTGCATATTATTTTGGTTGCCCTTCGTATTTTTTCTAGATTTTGTGTATCCTCTTGAAACTCTGGAGGCTAGAATTTGTCACATCTGAGCTATACCTTGTTTAGGTAGAGCGATATTGTACCTTCTATTTGCTATGACTTCTTTCACAAATAAGTGGAGATTAATGCTATTCTTAAAAGTCTTCCATCACTTACAGAGCAGGAGGTTTTGGTAGATGTGGGATGGATTTGTGGTGAAACCAAGCACTGGGAATCAATTTTACTTCCATCTCTGCCTATGAATTACATCATGGACAAGTCACTTATCATATCTGTGCATTAGTTCCTCATCTTTACAATTAAGATAATTCATATTCTTCCTAAGTCACTATGATCTTTAGGTACTATCAAAGGATGATATGTAGTAAAATATATGAAACATATTATAGGAATACTCTATGAACTAGAGCAAAGTCAATAGTGAGAGAAATGACTGCAACACTTCTTTTGAATTCAGTCCAAAGTTAATTTTGATTTACTGTATTCTGGATCTTTGGTGTTTACTTTAAAAAAAAAGAGCACTTTAGCTCTACTAGTGCAAATATTTGTGAAAAGTGGTCAAGGGCTTGGTCTTCATTAAAAGGGAATTTTGAATTTTTTATGCAATTATAATATTTGTAATTCATGCTGTGTCAGTAAGTTTCCTAATTCACTTAGTCAGGGAACAGAAACAATACCAAATGATTTATCACACTAGCCAACATAGAATGAATTGCAAAGTATAAATATTGACAAGAAACTTCCTGTGAAACATCTGCGGAGGAAGAATGATCATCACAGACACTTTGGAATACTTTCAAATTAGAAATCTATTTGAGAACTTTAAAATCAGTTTGTGAACTTAGGAAAGGTGAAACTCACCAGACAAATTATTCAATCTGAATTCTTTGCTTAGCTCCAGTATAAGCCATAGTAGAACAAGATACCCCTGGGATGGAGCTAAGATATAAAATTTGAAAAAAAAAAAAAAACCTTTCAAAAAGCTTGCTGTTTATGGCTGGCCTTATGTCTTAGCCAGTACTACAGTGAGCTCCCAAGTGGGGTGACAGCAGTTCAGGAATATACCTTGGGACTCTTACATGGATGGTGTAAGATATGTCATCTATGCATATGAATAATGCTTTCTCTGAGGCTGGTTTATGCCATATCAGGAGTATCACTTAGCTGCTGCAGGAGTTTTCCCTACCATTGTCATCTGGAGTGGCTACTGCATAAGGAGGACAGTGCAAACAACAAAATGTCACATTTACAATGTTTGTCAGTCTGGCCTCCAGCTCACTTAACTTGTTCTTCTCTTGAGGGAAAGTGTCACATGAATTCCGGTACTGTACTTGCTTCACTTTTCCAAAATGTTAGACATTTGTTTGCAAAGCAAAACAGGGAGCTGAATTTATGGGACTTTCTCATTACACAACCCCCCAAACAGAAAGCTGCTTGCTTTTAGGAACATGTCTAATGGCAGAGTGAGGAGAATTACAAACTCTAAACAGAATGGGCAATCAAAGAGTTTATTTTTTCATTGACTTGTGATCACACAAACAGCCGAAGTTAAAATTACATTCTAAAGAAACATATTTTTGATCACTTGTGCAGTACAAAATGGGATCTCTGGTGTTGGCAGTTGCTCTTTTATAGAGTAATACTTTGCTGCATACTGTGTGCTTGGAAAGCTAACAGGTCCCGATTGTTTGATTAACTTATCAAGTGCCATGAACTGTAAGTGATAAATGTCAGTCCTGCCTTCTACATGCACAGAGTTTGCACTGTGAAACATCACTGTGTGAACTCAGGATAAGAGTTAATTAAAAAGTTTGTAGCAAAGAAAACAGCCACAATGGGCATCAATCTATTGATGACTTCAAACAACATGGGTGGTTATGGGCTGATAAAGAAAAGGAAGAGAAACTAAAGTTTTCACAAAGACAAGGTGCATCACTATTCTCCACTAGAACTTTTATCCATTAAACCCTCTGGACTATAGGCCACAATCTGCTACACAATGCGAAAAGTAGCACACAACATTACCAAACAGACATTGAGGGGACAAACAATCCTGCTGTCTTATTACTGTGATATCTGAACACACCACAATCTTTATAGTATTTATCCTCATAAGATCCCTCTTGGCTATTATCCCTACTTGACAGAAGGGGAACTGAGGCACAAAGAGGCTAAGTGACTTGCCCATGGTCACAGGAATTCATTGGCACAGCAGGGACTTGAACTCAGGTTAGTGCACTACCTATTGGACCATTCTTCCTCTCACCCTTTGGCTGCCAGATACAGTGCTTGGTAGGGTAAGGAACAGCATCAGAGAACAAGTATAATGAACACCTTATTTTCCTTGGCAGGAGCCAACACTAACTTCCAACAGCAGCTTCAATCTCTGCCTTGGAAGGGATTTTGTTACAGCCATCACTGTGGACTGCATGCCATGATGGCATTCTTAGAAGCCATGGTCCCATTGGGATGGTGGCCAACATAGTTGTAGTGGCTTGGGGTGCTGAGTAATTCCACCTCTGTATGGAGCAGTTTGGAGGAAAATGCTCCTCAGGAAACTTATCAAGTTCTTTAGCCTCTGTGCAGGTTTTCCCCATGTAGGACAAACTGTGGCTCTAAGTTAGAACAATAAATGTAAAGAAAAAAACCCACAAAATTTATCATCTTCTACTTCAGAAGCCCAAACTGGCTCTGGACTTCAGTCTTTAAGTAAAAAGTTTAGTTTATTTTTCTAGTCACTTTGCATAATGCTTTGTTTAAAAAAAATAGCTAGGGAAAAGAAGAAACTGGGAAAAGGGGGGAAATTATAGAGGGTCTTTCAAAGGAAAGCTAAGCGAATTCATTCTATCCCCAAACATTAAGGATCTCATGATTTTCAAACTGTGCCTCCTTCTTTGTGAGCAGAATTTGGCAAGCACCATAAATTGTTCTGGGAATTTTGCTACAGAAGTTCATCTGGACTTTTTTCCTATATGGTACTATAGTTATGTAATAAAGATTACTAGTGTCATGGCTGTCTCTTTACAGTCCTATCAATTGGAGCTGGAGGGAGCACGACACCTGTCCAAACACTTGATTCTGTACCACTATAGTTAAGGGAGTTTTTCTGCTGACTTGAATAGGATCAGGATCAAGCCCCAAAGATAGTCTGTATTGCAATCTGTATGCATCTCCTGTGAAAGGAACTGTTCAATCTCTATGCATAATCAATGCAAATAACTGAGCAATGGGCTTTTTAATATTATATTCTGTGATTCTGGAGGATAAAGCATGCTTTAAAATGGTACTCTAGGTGTGCTGCACAGCTCAGAAGACTGACAGCTATCCCGTTTAATGACACCATTAGTGCTGAGCAAATACTCCCCCAAGATTTCTCAGAAATTTGCTCACATTTTCATGAGAACCTGCTTTTGCCAAGCCTCTTTTACATTCATTTTCCATAAACATTTGTCCTTTCTAAATTTCCCAACAAAGTGAACTGCAACGTCACATAGTGCGCAAAATGAAATGTCATGAAAAGACACAGCACAGAGAGGAGTTTCGAAGGGAGTAACTGCAGACTCTGTGTTTGGAGGTAGTGGGACATGGTGAGTGGTGCATCTGGCATGTCTGTGGATTGTTTGTCTAACTGTTTTCCATGTACAGGTTGCACAGCTGGGCTGTGGACCCCTGAGTAAGCAGCATCCCTTGTTAAAGTCTGTGAGGCTCTAACCCCTGGAGCACTGATCAGCCCAGCTGTTTGACATCTCTGAGAGTACATTTACAAATCAAAGAAAAACCCAAGGCTGTCCCATACCAGCCAACTCTGGCTCGCACGGTGTGGGCTGCAGGGCTGTTTCATTGCAGTGTAGACTTCTAGGCTTAGGCAGGAGCCTGAGCTCTGAGACCTGGCCAGCCCACAGGGTCCTAGAGCCCGGGAGTCCAGCCCGAGTCCAGAATCTACACAGCAATGAAACAGCCCCGCAGGCCAAGTTTCGTGACCCCAAGGCAGCTAGCATGAGCGAGCCATGGGCGTCTAGTTACTGTGCAGACATAACCTATGTGGTTAATCCCTCCCTGGTGGTGAGGGCCACAGCTGAGCTGTGCTAAGCAGGGAAGATTTGGTATAAAAAGTTTGCTAAGCAAACTAGAGTGACAAACAGGCAGCTATCAGGGCAATTTCAGAGGAGGGTGCGTGGCTTTCCTTCCAGATGCAGCATTCCATGTAATATCAAGATGGCCAGCAAAGGAACAGTGGTGAAGCCTCCAGTGGGTGTGCTACAATCTCTTTCCTGTCTAAAGAGAGAAGGGATTTCATTTGCATGAAGTGCAAGTTGGTGGCTGTGCTGGAGGAAAAGGGTCTTGGATTGGAGGGGCAAGTTGAGACACTACTGAGAATTACAGAAGCTGAGGAGTTCCTAGATAGACAGGTCTGGGAAATACCAGTATCACAGATTCAAGGAAGAATGGAGCTGACCAACAAGGAATCAGAGATAGAGGAAGTCAGAGAGCAGACCAGGTGGTTCATAACCACCAGATGCAGCACCATTCTATGTGGCTGGAGACAGATAAAGATGGGCAGGCTGTGTCCACCAGCGAGAAGAGAACTGGGAGGTATTCCACACAACTAGAAGTTTCAAATCGATACCTGGTCCTCAATGTGGAAACTTTAGAAGATACTTCTCAAGATCCAGTTGGCCCAATGGAATGGAGAGATGTAAGGGACACACATGTGAATGGGAACTCAACCCAATTTGTAGAATGGGGGACTGCGTCCTGGGAAAAGTGACTGTCTACCACAACCTCCATAGCTTTTTTAATCACTGAACCTGAATTCCAAATGTGACACTGTGGCCAAAAGAGCTAATGTGATCCTGGGATGCATAAACAGGGGAAGCTTGAGTTGAAGTAGAAATATTAGTTTACCTCTCTGTGTGGCACTGGTGTGACTACTGTTGGAATACTGCATCCAGTTCCAGTGTCCACAATTCAAGAAGAATGTTGATAAATTGGAGAGGGTTCACAGAAGAGCATGAGAATGAGAGAATGACTGAGGCTTCAGAAAACATACTGTATAGTGACAGACTCAAAAAGCTCAATCTATTTCGCTTAACAAAGAGAACATTAAGGGGAGACTTGATTAGTCTGTAACTATATACATGTGGAGCAAATATGTAATAATGTGCTTTTCAATATAACAGGAAGTTGAAGCTAGACAAATTCAGATTGGAAATAAAGTTTAAATTTTTGACTGTGAGGATAATTAACCATCGGAACAATTTACTAAGTGTTTTGGTGGATTCTCTATCACTGACCATTTTTAAATCCGTATTGGATGTTTTTCCAAAAGATGTGCTCTAGGAATTTTGGGGAAGTTCTGTGGGCTGTGTAATACAGGAGTTCACACTAGATGAGCACAGTGGTGCCATCTGGCCTTGGAATCTATGAATAGATGAGCTTCCAAAAACTGAATTATAAATTCACACATGTATTTGCATCAGAAATGTTACCATATTTTATCCTGTCAGTCAGGGCTGTTCTTATCCATATGCAAACCAAATTTCCCAGTGCCCTATGCAGCTGTGTGCTGCTCCAGCAACCAGCCCAATCCCCCAGCCGGTTGAGCCGACCAGGAAAGCTGCCCCTGCCCCTGCTCTGCCCCGCCTCTTCCCCTGCTTCACCCCGCCCTCCTCTTCCCACCCCTGCTCCGCACCAGACCCACCCCCACTCCACCCTTTTCCCTGAGCTACGTCCCAGGGGACTGCAGCAGGTGTTGGGCATGCCCTGCACTCACCGAGTGGCAGGAAGCGGAATGACCTGGCCCCAGCCTGCTGCGCTCTGCCGGCTCCCAGCCGCATCACCGGTGAGTGTTGGGGGATGGTTCCCCCTTGCCTCCCAAGTCCCAAGGCTGGGAGCCAGGGGAGCAGAGCAGAGCAGGCTGGGGCTGGGTCACTCCACTTCCCGAAGCCCCATGAGAGCGGGGTCGGGCCCACCCTACAAACACCAGGTGGCAGGAAGTGGAGCGACCCGGCCCCAACCCGCTCTGCCAGCTCGTGCTGGGGGGCGGTTTCCCCCCATGCCCCAAGTCTGCTTCTGCCCCCCACAGACCTTGGGCGCAGCCCACCCCCCGCGGAAGCTTGGGTCCAGGCCCCCCACCGGGGGGCTGTGTAGGTATGGCCCTGCTATCAGTGAACAGAAACAATTCCATACATGACAGGTTTCAGAGTAGCAGCCGTGTTAGTCTGTATCCGTAAAAAGAAAAGGAGGACTTGTGGCACCTTAGAGACTAACAAATTTATTAGCGCGTAAGCTTCAAGTGAGCTGTAGCTCACAAAAGCTTATGCGCTAATAAATTCCATATATGCTTCTCTGACTTCTCCTAACTGATACTCAAGATGGGTTAGTGAAACACACAAAGATTAATCTGGATTTTTAAAAAGTGACCATAAAATTCATTGAGTTTTTATGCCAAATATACATTTGAGGGGGGAAAAAAAACTAATTTAACTGGATAATTAGAATAATTTGATGAGCTGTACCAGGATTGGCAATGGCTAGACATTTTATAGTGCTCCATGTAACATGGTTCGGGGGTCACTGAGGTTTCTAGTGAACAGGTGTGCATACTATAAAATGTACCATTGTATCTGGTACCTGTATTAAATTATCCATCACTGGATTACACAGCTCAATGTAGGTGGTTACAAGGGCTGTTTATTCAGACTGTGATATTCACCTTTGAGAAAAATTTTCTAAAGGACAAAAAATGTTTTTCAGAAATCACTAACTCCGATGTTCTCTGGTTTTGGACTACCCTCTTGGACAGGTAAAACTCTTGCGTTAACTGGTCAGTGTAACCAGAACAAGCCTATTCACTAAAGTTTTAATTCCCAGTTCTCTGAGCAATATCCTCCTCCATTCTCACTCTCACTTTTTATGTGGCTCAGCAGGCCTGGTAGCCGGTTGCTGTTTGAAATTAATTAACTCTCAATACTGACTACTTACATTTCACCCTGACAATTGCCTACTTTTTCCATGTAGCAAGCTCTGATGCATCCTTTGTTCACAAAGGTGGGAAGCAGCCTCTTCCCTAATATGCAACTGGTTGCCAATCTGCAGAAGAAAGGTGCTACTAGGGGATAACAAGCAAACTTCCATTCCTCCTTTTTCAAGATCAAGCCATATCTAACAACAACAACTCTATCTGCAATGTCAACGTTTATATGAACTCAGCACATTGTGTGGGGTGGGAGGGAAGCAGTTTGGCCAGGCTGTTTGTGAGACTCAGAATGTTTTGTGTTTTTCTTACAGCCCCAGCTCCTGGAGTCATGAGAATCTCAATTTGCATATTTTAAAAAAGGTAAGTTTCTACTCCTCATAGTTGTAGAGAAAAGCTAAAAACTTGACCTGAGTGTAACCCAAAAAACAACAAAAAACAAAAAACAGAAGACAAGGAAAAACAACCCAAAGGCTGGATTTAAAAAAAAAAACACAACACAACATGATTTTTAAGAATCTCTTGATTTACCCTGGCTTGACTCATAATTTATGAATATTGGGGTTGACTATACCAGGAAAAGAAGTACTACATAACTCTCTACTTTCCAGGTCCTCACTTTCTCTGTTTTCAAAGCTCCAAACCATTTTCTTGTGTTGTTTCGTACATTCCCAGTCTCTTTTCCTTTCAGGAGTAATATGTAGATTACATCTTGGCTGTAATGTAGTATTTCTCCTGCTCAGATAATACCATACTTAACATACTAGTTTGAGGCTAGGAGCCAGATTCTCCACTGCTCTGCATTTTGTGTATCCATTACACCTGTACAAAGTGAATGTAACATGGATGAAAAAAACCTACTAAATCAAAACTCTCCATTTATTCACACTGTTGGAAGTGTTTTACACACATTTTGTGCAGAGGTAACGGCTACACAAAATGCAGAGCTGTAGGGAATCGGGCCCTCTCCTCCTCCAAACTCAGCTTTGGGTAGGCTCTCTCTCCTCTCAAGAGACTTGATTCTCCTCCTGAAGGATATATGCGACTCCCACAGAGTCCAATTGGAGTGATTTGTATCCTGTGGGGAAAAGATTGGGACTCACAGTTCTTTGTCTCTTGTTGAAATACTATATTTTCTCTCCTTTGGCCATTTTTTCATCTTGAACGATGCACTGCTAGGCTATTGGACACATTTTTCCATTCACTCTGAACAACAGGTGCTCATGTCTTACCTTAACAAGCAGCTGTTCTCAAAAAAGAGTTGTCATACTCCTTACCTTGTACAAAAGAATTGTAGGAAGCAACTTGAGACAAACTGCATCCCACCACCACTACCTGTGGAATAAATAAAAACAGCATGTGCACCAACACTGGTGATGGAGAAACATACCTTCTTCAGAGACATTAACAAGGATGGCTTTGTGGTTAAAGCAGCTCCTTAGAACTTAGGAGATTCAGGTTCCATCCCTAACTCTGCCACAGACACCCTACCACACAGGCAGTGTAATGCTCAGAATTTTAAAGTCTCACAATATCTGTGGTTTTCTTAAAGCTTCAGCTCCTGGAGTCATGTGAGAATATTAGTTATTATTTAACAAGAAAGTAAGTTTCTAAGTCTCTTGGACATGGAGAAAAGCGTGAGAACATAAATCCTAAGGGCTCAAAACCAAAAGACTAATAAAAAGAGTGAATATTTATTGTATTTTCCAATCCTGAATGCTAAAATAATCTGCTCTTTTTGAAGAGGACTCTCTCATGATTTCTCAGTGCCAATACTGTTTAGTTGATATAGTCTGGCTCATAATCATACTCTATCTTAGATACCTATCTGCAAAACAGTGATAATAATTCCTCTTTTGCACAGGGTTCCTGGAGGTCAGTACATCGATGTGCCTGATATGCTCAGGTGCTATGGTGATGGAGACCATCACCTAAACAGATCAATAGACCTGTTCTCGGCGTCCTTGAAGCTGCTCCTAGACTTCTTCAGCTCAGATATGCACAACTAAAAAAACATCATAAAATGAAATAGGTACAACCATACCAAAGCTCCGAGTCCTTGGTTGGTATTTCTTCCTCACCTCTGATGCAGCAGACTGCAATATATTAACATACCTTCCCATCTCTCACATCTTTCTTTTCTTTCCTCTGCTTCCTTCTCTCCTTTCAGCTCCCATAAGAGACACTGGGATAAGATGTGTTCTCATGCTGATAAGATGGTATATTAATATTGTGTTGTAACATCAATCTAGAGTGCACTTTATTTTCATGACCATTTTCCTTGCCCATTCTTTTGCTCATGAATATACTGTATACTGTCATTTTGTATGAATACTGCCCAACACCTGGTTTTGTATAGTTGGGCATCTCTTGAAATGTACTGAAAATGAATATAAAATATTAAAGATGATATTTTACTGTGATGCAGGGACACGAAGGCTATCATATAATTTTCATAGGCACCATTACTATTGTGAAGATGTTGCTGAATGGTTTAAAGGGGCTGCAGTAATATCCCAGTGGAACTTTTTAAAGGATTGGTCATGTGATCAAACTTGTTCTTCCATTCCTTTGAATGGGCCCCGATTCCGGAAGCTGTTCCGAGTAAGCAGATTCCTGTGTGGAGCCCCACTGAAGACAGTGTTGCTCCATGACAGCACAGTGTTGCTTTCAGCTTTGGGGACTCTGACATTTGTACATTATACTAGAAAAGACTTCTCTAGTCACACAACCTCAACGGGCACAGTAGCCTGAAACTGATCTTAAGTAATGAAGCTTAATTTGTTGGCTTTTTGACCTAAGCTTTTAGAATTTTTTATTGTCTAGTTATAAACCACACACCTTAGGAAGGATGTAAGAAACAGTAACTAGGTATCTTAATTAATCCTGGCAAGGAAAGTCTGCCCAGAGAAGGTCATTTACTGTATGTGTATGAATTTCCAGTAATGGAATGCTATTTAGTGAGTAATGTGTTTTCTCTTTTTCTGTTACATAAAAGAAACCAGGACTTCACTTGCATGGGGTGGGTCAGTGTGAAAAATAAAGTTATAGACGGAGTAAACACTGCATTATGCAATATGAATGGTTCTATTATTCATTTCTGTTTTAAAGGCCAAGTGTTAGTGTCTTTCAGAAAGTGATGTGGCATTTTATTTGTGACACACTGTTGACTGTTCTCACTTTTTTTTATACTAAGACCTGTGTGACCCTCTGCTCTCTGTTGGAAAACATTGCTAAAATACGTATTTTTATAACTTGTTCTAATTAATTTAATCGGCAGAGTTTTTGGAGCAACAACATGGCATTTTAAAGAAGATATTAATCAAAATTAAATTAACTACTATACCTTTCTAGCTGGAAATCCTGCATCATCTGGAGCTACCAATTGGAGTTATAGTAATTCTTTGAAGAACTACTAATCAAAAACCCCAGAGCATTGACTGATGTAAGGAGCCTGCCACATGGGTTTGGGCTGCATCAAAAACTGACAGACGTGAGCATCAATGAAGAGAAGGGTCAGGGAATGAGGTCAGATTATTCTTTAGTACACATTATGTATTCCATATGCATGAATGCAATGGGAGCTCTGACTGCTCAGCACCTTTCAGGATCTGAACAGTTAGTCAAAGATGTGAGCTGAACAAGGCACCTATAACATATCTTTGTGTGAACCTGACATACTGGAAAGTTCAGATAATTTTATTGATTTTTTCAGTTTATCGCGAACTGTTATGAGCCACATACATGTGTTTCATTGAAATAAAGTGAAACGTGTTGCAAGTATTTGTCTGTGTGTTGCATGTTTATACTAGTTCCATTAAAAGACTTGTGACAAGGTCAGACTTTTGGATTGAGTGAACCCCTAATTCTTGCAAATCTTCCTGCATCCTTACGCAATGAACAGTGCCCAACAAAACTCACTTGTTTTGTCTCAGTTCCACCTTTTCAGTCAAGCTATCTGGAGTAGCTCATGAGAGTGAGTACCAAGCTCAGGGAAGACTGTCAAGAAGCAAGGCATAACCTCCAAATTGGTTGTGAGTTCTACATTTAGATTTTGCCAACCAAGTAACAAGTGTGAATTCCTCAAGCATTATAGCAGCCTACCATGGAGTCACAGACATTCCCTTTGGGTTCTCCGGTCTAGCTTGCCACCCAGGCAAACTTGCCTTTGTGATAGACGGTCCCTTACACCAAAAATCACAATAATATTCAGGTTACTCCCAGTCCCAAAGGACCAGTCACTTACTCCACATCAATTGCACATTAGACCTCACACCAAAGACAATGTTTGAAGCCAATCCTATAATAAACTAACTAAAGATTTATTAACTAGAAAAAAGAAATGAATTAGTTACAAGGTTAAAGTGGGTAAACACACGTGCACACACACACACACAAGTTACAGCCTTAGGTTCCAAAAGGTAATAGAAACTGCTGTGATATGCAAGCTTTCTATGTCCTGCTAGAGCTAACCCAAGACAAGCAGCTTGGGGATCCCTTGCTTAGGCTTAGAAATATTTTCCTCTCCAAATTCCAAGCAGCACAGTGATACAGTTCCTTCTCAGAGATTTTTATTCTCTTCCCCCAGTGTTCAAACTGATGGGACAAATATTTGCGCCTGTCACCCCTTCATGGAGAGCAGGAGGGGGCAATCAACATCTTTGGCCTTTGATGTGTCACAGTGGCTCATTTGGTTTCAATGGGCCTTCTTGTGTACAGGAACAGCACTTTAATTAATGCTTCTTTTCTGTTTGGTGAGTTAGGAAGTTACAGATGTTGTCAATGCAAACACTCAATATAACTTTATTCCATGGGTACAGATGTTATAAATAAGATCAATACTTGCAGTATCCCACAAGCATTTCATCAAGTCTAAACACTAAATGCATTCTTATAAACTTAACATCTATTTAAACAATGCTAACACACAGGAGAGCCAGACTGGCTTCCAGCTATGTATTTGTCAGTGTGGCCTAGGGGCCTTGCCATGAAGTGACTCCTGGTCTGCCAGTGTCACACCTGGATTTATAAAACCTGGAAGTCACAAACCACACAAACCAAAAATGACCAAAAACTCTAGAAAGTGGAACCCTATATAAACTGAAGCAAGCAAGTTCTCTGCTAGTCTACCTTACAGCTTCAAGACTGAAAGAGTCTGTGAGAAATATCTGGGTTAGCACGGTGCTACATGTAGTTGATTTCTACAGAAATGCTATACTTCCCAGTCAGGTGCGGACGTGGCCTCCCAATTCAATGACTGCACTATACTAAACAGAGCCCAGTGCAACCCTTGTTTGCACTCACCTCCCTCCTCACCCTCTCTCTTGCCTCCTCCCCAATCTCCCTTTCCCTCCAGTTCCCCCAGATTCCCCTTCCTCTCCTCATCCCCCCAGTAGCTTTTCCTCAGAAGCCCCAGGTCCATGGCAGCAGCCAGAACAGACACTTGATGAGGAAGACAGGAAACAAGATAGGCCCAAGCGTGCAGCTCCTGCCTCACTATGTAATGGATCATATCCCCACCCTCTGCGTACAAAGCTCCCATCCCTTAGAGGAGAGATGCAGGATATGCAGTAAACAGGGGCCATGAAGATTCGAGTCACGCCCCTGTTCCACCCTTCCCCAGTAGCCAAGAGGGAGTCAAGTACTGGCCTCCAATCAGGAAGAACACATGACTTCTCAGCCAATGGGGAGGAGGCAGAAGTGGGACCCAGGGATCAGGAAATCGTGTCAGGACTATAAATAGGCACATGGAGGGGCTGTTTAAGATAAAGTGTCCCCAGAAGGGCAATAGTGGGGGGGGGGTCAGACGAGGGGCAGTAGTCAGTGATTTTGCACCCTTGAATTCGATGGCTGCAACGGAACCCATGAAACCCTGCTAAAGTCACACCTGCTCCCAGTTAGAAACAGAACTAGGAATATTAGTTGTATATTGAGATTACAGGTGAGAAATGGCATTAGAATTTCTTCACACTTCTACACATAATTTATGGGTGTGTTTGGCCTATAAGTTTCATATTCTTTTCTTGCCTAACTATAATGCACGTATTAAATGGATACCTTTTTACAGGTAGGATGCTACTTTGCCTGAAGCAGAAGTTGTACAACATGAGCATTCTGTCTGTTGTCCACTACAGTGCTGAAACTTGGACATTGACAAAGAAAATGGAAAATTAATGTAGAGTGGAGAGGGCAATGTTGAGTGTCTCTCTGAAGAACAAATGTATAGATTCAGTAAAGACAAAGATAACTAATGTCCTCTACAAAAAGAAAAGTGGCACTTTGCTGGCCACCTCATGAGATGGACGTACAAAAGTAGTCTGAGAACATTTTATAATGCTGTCATATAGTTTGCATAAAAATGGAAGGGGGGCTGCAAGCTAGATGCAGCGACAAGTGGCAGGTTGAAGTTACTAGGATGGGAATGATACAGGATCAGAGAAAGTGGTGTTTAATGGGAAAGGCCTTCATCTAGTAGCATACTAAAAAGAGTTGATTAAAAAACAGTGATCTTGAAGAACAAGATCAACTGTTTCTGAGAGAATGAAATCCTCTGTGTTGAGGCCGAACACAAAGCCTGTGTGTGATTTAAATGCTACTACACATAGACCTTGGGCTCACACCATGCATTTGGATGAATTTCACCCCAGTGACTTCCCATCCTGACATTTCAATCAGTCCACTTAGCATGTATCCCGCCACTCTCTCTCTCATTATCGGTAGCGTCATACTCCACAAGTAGTCCCACTGACTTCAGTGAGATTACTCAAATATTGTATTATTCAATTGGAATAAGGGTGCCAGAATTTGGCCTTTTTAGCTTTCATAATTTCTCATTATTAGCAAAAAAAAGGCTAGACAAGTGGTTTCCAAGGCTTCTGAAAGGCATCATATATTTCTATATTGATTCTGGCTCCCTCAGAACATGTTGCTGCATGAAAACCTTTTCCCCCATGACGACTTCCATGTCCACTCAGACAGGGGACTCATTTCTATCCTTATGCTTGGTCTTTTTGCAGAATTTAAACATAATCATATGTAACATACAGTTCCTGTTTTGACTGTTAGGATTTTTCTGGGTTCCTCCAGTCCCCTGACTGTCAATGCTCTCAATTAATGACCATAAATGTTATTTTGATTATCTTTTCTGTGCATTCTGAAGTTCCCCAAGGTTTGGTTTTGAATTCTAAGCTTTTGTACATTTACAAGCATCCCAGAGGTATTATTTTCTATCAACTTTGCTTCCGTTTTCATTGTTATGCAGATGTTCAAATTTATTTGACATTAATAGATTACCACAGTTCTGTAATGAATATTCTTGGTAATATAAAATCCAGTCAAGTGACTTCCTTATACTCCACCTAGGACTTCATCATCATATTCCTCTGATTGCTAAATAAGGTTTGAGATGGATTTATTAGGAGGTTCTGGGTATTAGGGTTTTCATAGGAAAGTCTAGCTAGTCATTATTATTACTGACTAAGGTCTGATCCTGGCATTTTTGACTATGTACGGAGTATATAACCACACTATAAAAATCTTTTGTTTTTTAATTGCTAATTTAATTACTAACATCTTAATATTATTCTTCACCTGGTCTAGGAATATTCAAAACCTAATTTTATTAATATATAAAGCCTTTTATACATTAGTAGGAGTAGTAAAGCTCTCAGTGTATGGAATTATCTTCCTATTGATAAAGGGCCAGAATCCTTAGTTAGTGTAAATTGGCATGGCTCTATTGATTTCAGTGCCTTCTCAATGGATTATACAAGCTGAAGATCTGGCCTACACTATTTAGCTTGCATGATCTAGAGCAGTGGTTTTCAAACTTTTTTTCTGGGGACCCAGATGAAGAAAATTGTTGATGCCCACGACCTAATGGAGCTGGGGATGAGGGTTTGGGGGAGTGGGAGGGGCTCAGGGCTGGGGCAGAGGATTGGTGTGAGGGCTGCAGGGTGGGTCCAGGAATGAGGGATTCAGGGTGTGGGAGGGGGCTCTGGGCTGGGGGTTGGGGTGCAGGAGGGAGTCAGGGCTCTGGCCTGGGGGTACAGGCTCTGGGATGGGACCAGGGATGAGGGGTTTGGGGTGCAGGAAGGGGTTCTGGGTTTGGGGGGGGCTCAGGGCTGGGGACTGGGGCGTGAGGCACGGACTTACCTCCTGCAGCTCCCAGTCAGCAGCGTAGTCAGGGTGCAGAAGCAGTTTCCCGCCTGTCCTGCCCCCGTGGACCGCACTGTGCCTGAAGTGGCCAGCAGCAGGTCTAGCTCCACGCAGCTCTCGCCCACAGACACCGTCTCCCCCAGCTCCCATTGGCCAATGGAGCTGGTGCTCGGGGCAGGGGCAGAGTGTGGAGCACCATGGCGCCCCTGCTTAGAAGCCGGGCCTGCTGCTGGCTACTTCCAAAGCACAGTACTGTGTCGGAACAGGTAGGCACTAGCCTGCTTTAGCTGGGCAGCATTGCTGATGGGACTTTTAATGCCGATCAGAGTGACCCAGTGCCTGACATGCTGCGACCAGATACTGCGTCGCAACCCCAACTTTGAAAAAAGCTGATCTATAGCTCTCTAAATTTTAAAGGATACACAAGAAATCTCAAACCAAAAACAGATATGGGGGCCAGAGATAGTCATGGCACAACAATGAAAACAACAATAGAAGGCCTGTGTGCTTCAGTACAGCAGGGGATCCAGAGAAAATAATGATCAGAAGTTATGTAGCATTTTCCTCAATTTCTTATAACTGGCACTGCTATGTTGGCTTTTGAGCAATGAACCTGTACCCTTATGTCTGCTTTTTTGCCAGTCCTAACAAGACATTGGGCTGAACTATGACGTTTGCTACACAACTACCTGTGATTGTGTATGCTACTGCATTAGCATTTCTTGGGATGAGGGGAACAGAGTGTTGACTCTTCCCAGTAGATATTTGTCACTCTGGGGGCAAGTTGCTCACTTTGCAAAACAACTACAAAACTGGAGCCTGGATGCTTCATCTGTCTTTCCTACTTTATCTAATTAACATTTTATAAGCAGCTTGATATCCGAGATATACACAGTGCTCTGGAATGCTGGCATATGTCACAGGGTCCATTCATTACAGTGGCACCTCCTACTAGCTGTCCTGGGAATTAGCTCTCCAAGGCCTGTGCTCCTCCTCCAGTGGTGTCTTCCCCCATCCTCTCCCATTCTGCAACCCCTCTCACTCCGGGATCTGCAGTCTCCGCTTTGTGACTTAGCCCCTCCAGCTAGGTCACTCAGCGTTCCCCCTTCCAGAGACAGTCCATCAGCAGTCCTAGGCAGTCTTCCCATTCACTGCCAAGGTGCCACTCCCTCAATGGCTTGTGAGAGGATCCAGGCCCGCCTTCTATTCTGGGTTCCAGTCCAGGGACCTCAGCTCAGCAGTCCTGGGCTTCCTCTCTCTGCTCTCACTGACGCGTCCCTGGACTGCTTCCTACAACTCTGGTTCCCCTTGTCTCTCTGGGTGTACCAGCTCCAAGAACCCTCTTCAGAGGGAGTGACTGCTTGTCTTCTTTCAGCCTTTCCCAGCAGCCCCCAATACTCCTCCCTCTTCCTAGGGAGAGAGTGACTGCCCTTTCTTAGCAGTAGCCTAGCCTGTAGCCTGCTATTGACTTTATAGGCCCTGCCTGTTCCTGCACAGGTGTGCCTGCTTGCAATCACCTAGTTCCCTGCTCCCTGGCTCCCCCAGGTGCACCTTGTGGATTTAATTGGCCTCCCTTGACACCTTAAGCCCTTCCCATCCTGTGTGGGGTGGACACGTCATCACAGCATGAAAGGCACTGTCCATACATCCAGAACATGTTAATTCAATCAGAGTTTTTGAAATAACTCATTTTAGTTAATTGTTTATTTATTTATTTTTGAAAGGAATGATGTGCTGATGAAACTTGTCAGGTTAAGAATGCTTGAGTATGAACTATGGCTCTATTCTAAAAAGGACTGTGTACAAATGGCACCCTCTTACTCACAGATCCCTATGTCAATTCAGAGTCCTGTCTTCTTACATTGCTGGAGGAATAGATTTTTACTCCTGTTAGTACTGCAAGACATAAATGGGAGAGAAACCTGGATTCTATTTTGGCTCAGATATCAACAAAATTGTTAATTATGCTCTAACTGCAGAATTTTCATCACTGATGAAGTGTGAGACAGAAAACACCCAGTCTGACTTTCAGCTTGCAGGGCGGCCAGTTAAGTATATATCTTCATCAGCTGAGCAAATCCGATCTGTAAATCATGATGAGATAATAAACATGGAACCCAATGATGCTATTTTTACAAAGTCACTCCCTTTAAAGCAGAACCTCACTCGACTGGTTTTTTGGCCCAGAGAACAAGCCAGGCACTGGGGCTAGTAACCAATGCAGCTCATCAGAGGGCCTGCATCTTAGGCAGAGAGACTAGTTCATTCAGTTGTAGGTTCTTTGCTGAGATAGAAAGTCATTTTAGTGGTTAACAAGAACAAAATAAAAAGTTTATATTTACAGCTGTATATGTATGTCACTGCAAGATTTTCTTTTCACGTCTCAAACCATTCAAATAAGTAAGTACGTTGTGGGGAAAAGATAGCAAGCACTAACAAACAACAAGCCAGATTCTCAGATGGTGGAACATGGCACAGCTCCCATATAATCAGTGAAGCTAAGCTGATTCACATCCACTAAGAAACTGGCCCAACATGTGTATGAGTTACGTGGCCTACAAGGATTGCTTTGTAAAAGTTATTTTCTGTTTTTAAATCTAAAGTTACATGATAGGTATGAACATATTGATCTCCACTATGTCCTACATGCATTTTTCCCATACTTTAACGGATTTCAATAATTATCATTAAGAAAATGACAGGGAAAATAAAGCACACACTTCATTTTCTTCTGTCTATTGCACAAGGTTTCAATCCATCCAGCACCAAGCATTAATGATAAAAGAAAGGGCACAACACAATAGGAAAATAGAACAGCTTTATCCAAGGTGTAAGTGGAGTTAAAGAACAACTATTATGACAAATCCATTTCACAGAAGAAAATTCTATACCAGAAACTATTATGAGGGATTTTCAGAGAAGCAAGAACATTTAAAACACCAGGATATACCATTAAACATTTCATAGAAATAAATCCAGTAATAATATGCAAATAGTTAAGTAAAGCTGTCTGTGCAAAATGTAATCAATAATGTGGTCTGTGCCAGTTAGAATCTACAAATGCTTTATACTCTCCTCCAAAATCTCTCCTTTTTAAATTCAGTTACATCTCTGCCCTTTCACTGAACTAAACAAATGGCTAATTTCAACAATTTTTAAGCTCAAACACACAATATCAGGATTACTTTATTGGTTTTCTGTTTCCAGAAAACTTGTACCCATATGTGTACATTAGATTATTAATATTAATCATCATCATAACTTTAGTGCATTCAGTTAAAAAGTCTGGCTAAGTCATGTTTGTCTGAATTTTTGATATTGCCTTTGAATTGTATTTAGTAAAGAAAATAGTCTGAGTTAAAACCTGAAAAAGCCCATCTATTACTGTGTATGAATTATTGCATATCATATCTAGATATTTCCATGTTGTTTCCATAAATACCCTTCATAGTTCTAACATTTGTTTTTATGTAGCGTCTTCCCAGACAATGCTATACATTGAGAGTCAATAATAAAGCAAAACTTAAAATGTTTTCTCTTAAGTTTTGAGAAGTCATTCAGTTACTCAACGGAGCAGAAATTATTAAAGATAATTAGACAGAACAAGTAGAAGAGTACCTTCTTTCACCACTAGGTCACCAATTTAAATCTGATCCCGGTCAACAGTGACCAGAACTCACTACCTTCTGAAGGCTTTGTGAAATGAATCATTAGTTTCAGTCAACACTTCCTAGTAGAGAAGTATCAACACAGAGAAATGATTACTAGAGCTGGCGTTATTATTGTCAGTCTCAGCAGAGAAGACAAAATTTCTTTTCAGATTTCAGCCCAGCTTCCCTGTTTGCAAGTGCAAGTTTCAGCCCAGCATTTTGCACTGGCAGAATGAAATGTGGGTGTACCTCTAAGTACTTTAATTGCACTCACAATCTGTGAGAGAAAAAGGGAGGGCATCCTACAGAAAAAAAAATTATGGCCTGGCAACTAAATTACCCTCTCTCTGCTAGAGGTGATCCCTCCAGATTAGCATGGACACACACTGGAGGCGCATCGTAAGGAAAGCTGGACTTCTGTTGACCATATGTTCCTATTCTGTAGCTAAATGTCAACTTCAATCTACAGGGCTGTCAAGCATGAATCTTTCACAAGCACCAAACTCACTTTAAAATATTTAAAAGCATTATCCCCTAAGGAGACATGAAGAAGTGAGAGAGGAGAAGATCAGGATTGGTAAAATAGGTAGGATAGACGAGGTTAGGTAGAGTAGGAGGAAAACTAGGAGGACAATTTACAGTGATGGATAAGGAGTCAGAGAAGCTGACAGAAGATGGAGGTTTCACTTCCCGATCTGAGAAAGTAATCTGGTCCCAAGAACATCCTATAGTTTATGAGCAGGAATTTAAGAAGACTATCAAAGAGGGAATTGCAGTAATTGAGATGGGAAGTAATTAAGGCAGAAAGAACGACTTCAGCAGAGGCAGAGTAAAGTTAAGGACTATGTCATCTTGATTTTCTTTGGAATGGATTAATGAGAAATTGAGCTATTTATAAAACATCCTGGTTTTACTAGAATTTCTTCCTTCAAACCTACCCTTATTTATAGCTCTACCAAAGTTACTGTTGCAGTCTGTTGGTTAAGAACTATTTTCTGAAGTACCTTATACAATTTCTTTTTTCATACTTTAAGGTTTTTATGAATCTATACATAAATATATTTTTAAATGTTAAAACATTAAGCTGAGATAGACCCCAGATCTAGCTCTGCATGTATCATCTGAGTCTGATATTTCTACCGAGATATTAACCAGAATACCAGTTCCAAATGCTCATAACATTTGGAGTAACGTTTCTGGATTTTTTCCTGCTTTAGCCAATATCGAGTCATTTCTATGAAACTGTGCCTGCGGTTATGGATGTACCACTCTTTTGAATCCAATGGAATAGGGTAACTAAGGACATCATTTGTGTCTGAGAATCTAATCTAATTTAAACCAGAGGGTGGAGAGTGGGAAAGCAAGGAAAATCAGACCGAAGTTAAATTCTGATGGTACCTGTGTGCCAAATAATATTGTAGAAAATATGTAAAATCATCTTCATTACGGAGACTATAACAGAATTGGCTAAGGAATGGCCGCTTCACCTGAATTTCCTTGCTTTCAATGTATATAGTTGGGCCTGACTTATGCTGTTGCAGAGGGACTTTGAGTGCTAACTGCGTATAGTTCCTGCAGTTAGGAATAGCAGCTCTGCAGCAATAAAGTCTTCTCACCCTGTTTATTTTGTGAGGCACATTTAAAAGGATTACTGAAGAGGAAACTACATCGCTGAATGGCCTGGGAGTGTCAGTCCCCTGGGAGTCCCTGATATGATGAATAAAGTGCAACGTGAATCAGTAGTGTGTGTGAGGATGAGAGGGGACTGAGAACAAGGGCAAAAGTAATGTTAGAGAAAAAGCAGACACAGGCAGGAGCCTTTAGAGTAACCAGGAATTTAGCATCCTCAGTGTAGGGGACAAGACATATGTGCTGGGAGACAGAAGAGTCTTTCCTAAAGTGCTGTATTGTAAGTGAAACAGTACAAGGATCACCAGTAAGGTCAAAGAGGCAGAGACGTTTGTGTTTATTGTTTCTCCTCTTGGTTTTCTGGGGCACTTCAGCAACTCCCTTTGGGCCAGATTTCAACCAGCCATGAGTAATTCACAAGCTGATAGCAGGGTGGAGAGGAGATAGGGTACTTGTGCCCTATCCCTGTATAAAATCTAGTCACAATTACACTCCTTATGCTTCTCAAGTGCCTACAAGAGGCTAGCACTGACTGCAGGGTTGGACTCCTGAAAAAGAGAGTGGGAAAGAATGGGGTCACACTCCTGCATCGCACTACACTGCCCAATGAAGCAAGCCAGTGAAGACAAGAACATCTGCTACCATTTTTCAAAGTACGTAGAAAGGGTTGTCCTGGTCAGTGTTCCTCAATGGTACAATGCCTTGAGGAGCTCCCACTGGGCGGGTGTGCTTCCTTTGTACTTTCCCACAGCCAGAGTTGCTATAGGGAAGGTGAGACCTTTTGCTTTCTCACATATCCTCCAAATGGCCAGCTGAAATCAGAAGCTTGGAAGCCTTCAGAAACGAGCTCCACATTGTGCTCTTCAGGAGAGAGTTTGCTATTCAGGTCCCACATATTCAGGTCCCAAATAGCTTTCCAATCACCTAGTGTGTATATATATAAGTGACAATAATCAGCATCAAACTGTAAAACTGTGCCACAAACTGCCAATTACTTTGTGTAGTCAAAAAAAGAAAAGGAGTACTTGTGTCACCTTAGAGACTAACAAAGGTGCCACAAGTACTCCTTTTCTTTTTGCGAATACAGACTAACATGGCTGCTACTCTGAAACCTGTCATTTTGTGTAGTCAGTATTTCACTTCCACCATTTTAAAAGAAGTGAGGGAAATGTCCTAGAGATGTTTTTGGCATATTTCCACACATTAAACTTTTTGAATTCATGGAGTAAGACACACAAAGCATGAAATAGAGCAGAGATGCTTTCAGGATCATGAAGTGGGGCTGTGTTCATTATCAGGAGTTTTCTAACTTTCCATTACCAATGTGTACAGGTCTCTGAAATTGATCTCTTAAATTTATTTTTTGCAGGATGAAATCTGCTCTTTTAAAATTCTGAACAAATCCCTATTGTGTCCAACTTTGTACTATCAGCATACCATTTTCAGTGTTGTTCCTCCGTACCGTCACAACAAGAGCCTCAAGCTTCTTCTAGCCCCTTACAATCAAGAAAAGAAAGTCTAAAATTTTCCAACTCTGGCTGCTTCAAGTCAGGCACCTTCACCTGTATTTAGTGCCTAATAAGGGCTACATTTTATCTGACTGTAAAGCAGTACAGTGCTGCCGCTTCCCCAACTGTGGCTGCATTAGGGCTGTTCATGTTACAGCTCCAAGTTCTTTGTGGAGCACAACCACTACTCCTTCCCCAGAGCAAATGGGTAGGAAGGGGCTACAGAGGCAAAGAATGGGCAGAGCCTTGGTTCAATCCCCTACACATGCTTGCTAGAGGAGATGAGCGGCACAGAAGGGGAAGTATGCTGCACACTTTTTATGTCTGCTTTAGATTACTTTCCCCCGGGACCAGAAAAGGAGTAGAGTAGAATTTGAAATCTTCAAGTTGCTATTCCTCCTGAAGCTCCTCCAGAGGTAGTGCAGCCAAGCAACCTCCTACTCAAGGCTCAAGTTAGTCATAGCTGAGTCCTGTGTTTCAGAGGTGCTCATCGCTTGAAGCTCCCATTGATTTCAAGACACCTTAGTTTTGGTGCCTGAGATGAATTTGAGCCTAAATGTCTATATCGTCTGTGCTACACATACTAAACCATGATCCTGTCTGATAGCCTGTACTTAATTCCCCAGTGCACCAACTCTAAGTGCTCTTCATTAACCTCTAGCTTCTCTCACCAGGGCCCTTCCATGCCCCAGGTTTGCAGACCTTTGAAAAATCATACATATTTAGAAATACAAAATACCTATAACATATATAGAAACAGAAGGCTTCTAAGAGAAGAACATTAACCTGTGCGGAACAATGTTTTGAATTACCACATCAATTTAATCCCAGGATGCGCTAACTGCTCTATTTCCAGCCATATTATTGGATCCCTTGTTTGACATCTCTTGTTTGCAAAACAGATGTCTGAAAAAAGCACGAGCCAAGATGAGTTATGTATGCTCTACAGCAAATGCAGAAGAGTACTAAATTCATATCACTTGAACATGGGCTTAAACAGTTGTCCAGCCCAATATGACTAAAAGGGAAGGACACAGAGTGGCATTTATCATTTCTGTGGGACAACGCCACCTTTATGAAAATAAGTGCCATAATACACCTGGATCCAGGTTTCAGAGAAAAGATTAGCCTCCAAGTGGGGATACAATGAGTTTGCAGGGCACATCAAACACTCAGGAGCCATCACTCCACAAGTCCTGTCACCTGAGGTCTGCCTATATTCAGCACTGTGATATGGGGATAGTTATCCTTGGAAATAAGTGTTAGGGAAGGGGAGTGTAAAAGTAGCAGTGTCACAGCGCCATGCCACACAGTGAGACAGCAGCATAACCTGTGACAACCTGTGCTATTTCCCCACTCTTCTCCCCACCTCACTTGTATTTCAATTGCCTCTCTTTTCCTCCCCTCTGACTTCCAACACATTTCCCCTTTGTGATCTTCCTGCACATCATGTCTGCTACCTGTAACATAGACATCTATAGTCAATAAGGTTGTTTTGTAAGACCTTAGAGTGGTCTGGTGTGAAATCCTGGTCCCTTTCAAGTCCATGAAAAAACTCCGGTTGACTTAAATGCGGCCAGGATTTCATACAAGGTCTATTTTGATACTCAAAACAAATCTACTTTCACATCATGGCTTTTTGCCTTGATGATCCACAGTGACCATTCTCTTTTCTGAATGGTAATGAACAACCAACACCTGCTGGCCATTACTGATTAATAGGTTTCTTTTTAGCATGTAATGCCATATCATAGTAAGAGAACACCGATATACTGCATAAATACTGATCTATAGCATGGTAAGCATCACTGACTGCTTCTGGCTGTCATTGCAAACAGCATTTTTAGAAACTGGGTTTTATTCAGGATAAAAGTATGATCATATTTAGGTTTCACTTATAACATTAGGAGCCTCCAAAATGATGTGAAGTTCTACCAATATCTGGCACCTTATGCAATTGTTTCTACTACACATCAATCCTTAGAATTAGGTTAAAAAAAGTCACATACAGACTTAATTTCCTTAATAAAATTTGGGCTGGTTTATTTTTGTTTTTCATCATTTCAACTCATTAGAGTTAAATTCCATGTCTGTAAAAAAAAACAATCCTGTAAATTTAAGCAAAATGCCATTTTAAAACAATGTTCTCATTAAATGAGAACAAGTTCTTCATTCTACATTTTTATTGCTTGCTTTTTTGTTCGGATTATGCACCTTTTCATTTCAGTTTTGTAAATTATGTTCAATACAATTATGCAGTTATACTGGGTTTTTTTAGCGCACCACCTTCCCTCACCCGCCAAACTTAAAGCCTTTTGTATTAACTTGTTTTATGACACACAAACCACATTAAAGATTTAAGTGAGTGCTGTTAAATCACAAATCTAATATTCAGACAACTTTGAAACAATTACAACCTAAACCAAAAAATTACCAGTAGCTAAATAGGACATATAAGCAAAGCAGTTATTAAAAAATAAAATGAACTGTATATTATTAACATTACATTGCTAACATCATGTCTTAACATAACTAGAGCAGGGTGAATAGTCAGAAAAATTACTCAGGAATATTTTTTCTAATTTGAATTGTTTTTCGATTCAGCCATGCTCATACCCATTTTTCACTTGCTTTAAATATTCAAGCCAAATATTTTTTCACATTAAGTTTTGGGGAATGACTGTTCTTCATGCAAATATGCATTTTCATATGCTAGAACATGCAAAGGCAAGTATCTGCTATTTGCATCAGAAGTGCTCACCTCCTGCCTATAAAGTGTCAGGCTTGCAATCAAGGAGCAGAAACAATATCATGCAACTAAAGTGACCAATCATACACCACAAATAACAAACAGTAAACAGCCAAGGCAAATAGCTTGTGAACCATCTGTAGGCACACAGATCATTACTGTGACATTCACACAACATAATATTTTTATTTGTATGCTGAAGACAGCATCCCTATATTAAGAAGATATTTCTAGTCAGAGATGGTCTCAGGCAGAGACAAGTCTTCACTGGTGATATGCTTATCTTTTAAAAGGAAGTATGTTGCAATGAACACATTTTGCCAAGATCTGACTGCCTATCTCATCAGTTAAACAGAACTTTTACAGATAACTAGAATAGCACATTCTGACAACTTCCAAATGTTTGTTGAACATTTATGAAAAACAAATTCATGAAAAGCAGTATGCTTTTTGTTGACTACAAAAGGCTTAAGTGTTTGCTGTAAAGTTTTCCAGCTTTAACTGTAACATTAAGTTAATCTTTGGGGCCAATCTCCCAGTATATTTATATTTTTGGAGGTAGTATCAGATCAATACACATACACTTAGCTATGAGAATAAGACTTATAACCTATAAATAGGCAGAATACTGAACGAAAGTCCAGAAGTTGAATAATACTTGGACAGAGTTTGGCAAGACCAAGAAAATGGAGAAAGACAGAGTCTCTTCTTAGTAGTTGCAGCCAGAGAGTTGTCAAATGTTTCACGCCCCAGAATTCAGGAAGTCATGATTTGTGTAACAGATTACTGTGTTCTCTTAGCATACTTAACCCTTTTGAAGCAGAGAAGAAGCAATACTTCAATGTCATTCAAATACTTGTTAAAAGTAATGGTTTCTATGATACTAAAAGGGTATAATGTCATTGGCTGAGCTAACTGCATCTTACACAGACTTAATATATTATATTAATTATAATCAAATTGTATAAAATAATACATATATAATAAATGTAGGATAGCACATTGCTAGCATTGAGCATGATATTAGATGTGCACTGCTAGTTAAATGTGAGGTAGATGTACACTGCCAGTTAAATGTGAACAGATGCTAGGGATTACTCATTTACTAAAAACACTATGCAGATTTGTGGTCTTCAGTGTCCTGATCTTACATTGCCAAGGATTGGATACAAAGCAGAAGTATAATTACAAGTATAATGTAAGTATATAAGTAGAATTCCAGGAGCCATTTCTAGAAAACATTGTATTGATCTCTGCACTTAAAAGTCTTTTGTTAATAAATTCCCTTGTTTATTTCCTGATTGGTATCTTTTGATCTATACTGTATAAAAACCACAGGTTATATTCTGTTTATAAACTGATGGCACAATACAGCCCCAAATTTGCAATGAACACAGCATTGTGTGAAAACAGTGGGATTTTTTTTATCCAGACAGGTGTTTTTTGTCTATAGACGTTTACTACACCCAAAACACTTTCACACAGAGTCCTTTGAAAGAATGCCCCTTTATTATCAGCTTGCTACATGTACAGAGTTCATTTCAATTTATAGATACCCCTTGCTTCATAAAAATGAATGCTATTTACAGATTTACTTATCCCCATATAATTTATTAAATCAGAATTTTTGGATATCTGCAGTTCAGGCTGCTGCTTATCAATCTCGTACCGTATTGCACATGGACTGGCTACTCCACTAGTTGAATGAAGAGGTCATTTTTAATTAGAGGATCCTATATTTAAAAGAAAAGGGATCTATTGTTACCTAGCAGCTCTGTGTGCTTTGGGAACCAGGGTGCAGTACCCAGCCTGTCTGACTCACAAAAGACTTCTCCCCCTCCCCCCCGGCCGCCACCACTGCTTGAGCCAAAACCGATCAGAAGAAAGACTTAAACAATGAAAAGGCAGTGGGAGACAAGCCTAAACCCCTGGGATAAGTGTGTTGCATCAAAGATGGGACAGGGAGGCATCTCCATTAGCATACAGAATGGAGAACAGAGATTCTAAGGCAAGAACCACATGGAACTCTGGGACCAGAAAAGCAGGGAAGCACTGCATAATGGGGGAACTCTGCTCCAGATGTTAATGAACCCACGCCTGCACACACCCAGCTCAGTAGTTGTCAGATCAATTCTAGTAATAAATCCTTTATTGATATCCAAAATAGTGACGCTCCCTAATTGCATTGTGAGCTCCCTCCAAGGAACACTGCCCATAGCCAGGAATGATTAGCTCCCATTGTCTAGCCTGAACAAAACAACTTTGGTATAGTCCCTTGAGCCATCAGTTTATACATAAACAAATCTAGTGTTCTCCCCTGAACCATTGTTGTGCCTCTACAAAAAACCCTACCCATGCTCAAGTAAGTGTTCTAATGCCCGGATCCAAAATCTGCATCAGTTCCATGGGACTTCATCTTCTCCTGACTGATTGTGCTGGAGACAGGAGAGCCCCCAGCAATCCGGACCCTCAGCTACCATCAACCCTGATCGATTCAAGCTTCACAGGGTGGTGAGAATCCATCTCTCTCTCTCTAGGTGAAGCCTTCTGACCCTGACTTGTGTGATCAGTTATAGTTTTCTAAACCTGACTTTTATAATGAAATTTAAGTTAGATTTAATATTATCACTGTTTTGTTTGTTTGGATCCCCTATGGCTACTACCTGGCAATAAATAACTTTCATGATTAAGCTGGTTGCTTCTCTCTCCCTCCCCCATGGGTGTTTTTTAGTTTCCTCATTCTCTCTGCAGCAACGCTCCTCGTTCCTAAGCTAAAAGATCCCTGCAGTGCCCAAAAATCCTGTGGGGTTTGCTCATTAAGTGGGTTACTACCAGAACTGTAATGTGAAAGTGGGGATAGGGACGTGCTGAACCTGGGACATATGAGGGTGGCAGATTGAAAGTGCTGCTCGAGCCAGCCTGCTCAGGCATGTTCTGTTCCTGCGTGGTGCCCATGGCATATAAGGGTGACAGCTTGGAGGTGCTGTTCAACCCAGCCTGCTGAGTCCAAGGGCCTATGAGGGTGATAGCTTGGAAATGCTGCTCAACACAGCCTGCTGAGTCCAGGGACATATAAGGGGGTCAGCTTGGGAGTGCTGATTAACCTAGTCCTCTCTGATGTGCTCTGTTAATGTGCGTGTGTGTGTGTGTTCGTGTTCGTCTGATTCTAGGGCTGAAGGTACCCAGCCCTGGGGAACCTAGGTCCTGCAGGATAGATCCATTGGAAGAGAACTTGCAGCAGGGAGAAGTAGAGCTCTGTATGAGAACACAAGTGACACAAGCAGTACATTGACAGAAGTAAAGAAACCCACCCCCCCCCAAGAGTAACCCTAATAAATGAGAATACCCCAAAGTAACAGGCAAAGCTGGTAACACTATTGTAATGGACTTTACCTTTGAGAGACTCTGTAATGACACACAGCAGGTAGTACAACTGGCTACATCTAGGTTTGGTGCATGATCTGTGAAGAAACTGCAAGAAATGATCTGCCTGTTGGAAACTCCTGGGTTGACTCTCTGTTAGCTGACGCCAATATTGCCAATCACAAAAATCATGAGTCAGATGACCAAAAAAATATGATTTTGGCAAAAATATTTTGAGACATAAAAATTATTTTTCTCTGCCTCTGATTTTTTAACCCCCAGACCATGCCCTTTGGATATCTGACAATTACAGTGCAGCCAACTCTCATAAATGTATAGCAAATAAGGCAATTTTGGCCTCCATTGAAGTAACACTTGCTACAGGACCCAACTGAGACCAGAACCCTGTTGCACTAGGCACTATACAGACACATAGTTAGCGATAGTCTCTGCTGTGAAGAACTTACAATACAGTGAAAAGTATCGTGGTAAATTTGTGATTTGGGAGCTGGAGCTTGGACTCATCTCCTGTATGGGCTATCAAACTTCCATCAGCTGGGAACAACTGTTAATTCCCTCTGAGTTGCACATGATCCACATTGATGACCTACAGCAACCTTTTGCATTCAGAATTCAAGGCCTATATGTGACCTAAGCCACTTTTAAACAGGGATTTCAGAAGATAAGAAGAAGGTGTTGCATCCCTTGAATAGATCACTGAAGTGTCTTTTTAAGTCCCTCCTGGTCCATTACCATAGTTTTAGCATCTTGCTATCCTTAAGATGAAAGAAACCTCAGCTCAAGATCCTTCAGGGATCATCACAATCTCAAGTTTCATGACCACCTTTGTAGATTAAAGGGAGACATTTCATTCTCTTCATTCAAATGTAGTTTCTGCCATCCTCTTAATCAGAGATTCTGAGGTTTATGAACATTATGAACTCTACCCGGACATTAAAAATGGTATTATGGATTTGAAAAGAAAGACTACCATGTACTTCTACATTAAACTCAGATGACAAGGCCAGTTTGTTATCAAAAGGATAACTTAGTTGCACTGTATGGAGATTTTTAAGAGAAAAAAACCAACAAGGGGAACATACCATATGTATCAAAGAGTTCCTCACATATGTTGCTTTTTTTAATCCAAAAAGTAGCATATGTGAGAAGGACACTTGAAAAGTGATTTCTGTACTTCTCATCTGCCTCATTTTTAATTACACTAATATCAGATTTCCTATATCGCAACCTCTGCAACAAAGTGCTATTGCTCCAGTAAGTGTTGTTATCAAGTTAGATGGCTGCAGAGAACTTTCTGAAATTCTGCCCCATCATAGGCTCTCGAAACCTGAGGCACTCTAAATCACTACACACTTTTATAAATCTTGGACGTAATTTATGGGATGATCTGTGCAGTTCTATATATCTAGTCATTGAGAAGGACTTTTAGTGTACAGCTGAGAGAAAATCTGGATGGGATCTTACAACCTAATTAAAAAACATGGGGTAAAAAAAAAAGCATAGCCTCAGTTAAGACAATAGCAAAACTCTCATTGACTTCAGAGGAGCCAGATGTTCAACCACCTTGGGGCAGAACAGAGAAGCGGAGATCCGGTTTTCACTATGAGAATCAACAACATGCAAAAAGCTAGTCTCAAATTGAAAAAAAAACAGATAAAGAAAAACTGAAAAAGCACCAGATTGAAAGAAAACAAAGGAAAGCTGGGGGGAAAGGTAGAGTCTGAAATATAAATAATGTAAACTAAATAAATATGTAAGTAGACAGTGCATATTCAGAAAGATAAACAGACACATTCATAAATAAAACATTTGAATGCGTGGTAGAATGTTAGACACATTGTTAGACTACATAAGTGCTTAACTCTAAGTATTATGCTCATCCATCTTCCCCCCATTACAGTCTCTTGTTGAATCTTTTCTTAAAGGCGATTGTGAGCTCTTTGGGAAGGGACTTACTTATGTTTCAACAAAAAATCTTTATTCAGCCCAAATGAACGTGGTGAAAAAATTTCATTGTGGTCAAAATTCACCAGTTTTTCATTGAAAAATAGTAACCAGGGAGGGTTGTTTGTTTGATAAACATCTGTGGGGGTTGGTGATAAGAAAATATTTTTGGTAAACGTATTTGCTTTCTGGGTTTTCAAAAACTAAACATCTTTACCAAAAATTGAACATCTAAACTGGGATTTTTTTAAACCAGCTATTTGGTTTAGATTGTTTTATTGAAAACCTGAAAAGGTGTTCATGAAAAAACAAAACAAATAAAATAATCTGTGAATTTTTTCTACCAGATCTAATATTATGTGTTTGTATAGTGCATATAATATTGGGGCCATGATCCTGATTGGGCTTTCCCACAAGAACAACAGCAGGGAATATAAATGGGGTGAGAATAGTCCATTTACCAAAGTGGCAGATGGATACTAACATTATAGAATCAAGAGGGCACATTATCACTTTAATTACATGTAGTTGTTGGATACTCAACAGCAAATTCTTGTGACCTTTTCTGAAATGAATGGCAATGCTTCTTACTTAAGAACTTACAATGAGATTCCTTTAGGCCCATGTTTTGAAAGGTGAATGTTTATGTTGCATATATTTGTGCATTCATACTGGGCAATAACAAGCCTAATTATTCATCTGCATGTGAAATTACTTGATTTCACATGCAAATAAATATGCTGTTAGCATTCACAAATTTGGGATGCAGAGATTTCTATTAAGAACAGGAATGACAGATTTTGCTGATTTTTAACACCCAACTATAGCATGCTTTTTACTGCTGCTGTTAATAAGCTTGGAGAATTCCGAGAGATTTGGGTGAATAAGTTCATGAAGAGATTCTGGAGGTACAAACTAGGTGCTTGCCTTTGAAAATCTGGCATATAAAGCCTTGAAACAAATTGAGTGTTGTGTGTTCAAGAGGAAGAAAAGAGGATTTTTCAAACAAAAATCAATCAGTCATTCAGTCAATAGACGTGAGCCAAACAATACATGAAACATTCAAAAAGACCCAAAGGCATGTACTAAACAAACTGTAGCAGCAGCTGGCACAGTGTTAAGAATAACGCCAAACCACTGCATAACAAGTGGCTAGTTTCTGTGAGCAAAGATCCAGGCCAGTTCAGTTCCACTAACGTTTTTCTCCATTATCTAAAAGCTGACATCTTTTCAGTAATTACTGCAGATGATACCACCTCTGATGTAATTAAAGAATGATTATTTAGAGTGAAGTGAGTCAATATCATCCTATTCTCTGTTTAGGCCAAAGCCAAAAAAAGGGCTTGTCAAAGAAAATAGATGTTTTGCATTAGGGAGCAAAAGGAGGGGTGATACAAGGAGTCGAGTAATTTAATGGGCAACACTGCAGTGGAATTAACTCAATATGTTCAATATGGTCAGTTCCGTGTGCAATAATATTGGACAGATGGATATGATAGCTATGTACTTTTGCTGCCTTTGCATTAGTGATTCAGTACTTACAAAGCAAACCTCCAATAGCTCCTGGCTCATTGCCCAGTGAGAGAGAGACTGGAAGCAAAATACATTAAATGCTCCTAAAAATCTACATACTCTGCAACACTTCTGAAATAAGTCTCTTTCAAAATGACCCTTTGGACACCAACCAAAAAAAAAATCATCATCGTAACACGATCCTATAAACTTTTCGATTTAACAGTTAAATAATAATGAGTGGAAACTGAAAGGCGCAATTCACTTTGAATGAATACAAATGAGGGAGTGTTTGATGAATTCTTTTGTTTTTAGCTAGTAACTAGGTATCAGGATTAATTATGTACCCTACTTAAAGCACAAATATTTCAACAGAAGAATGGGGTTAATGAATGCACTCTTAAACCCAAAAAGACAAAAGGTCACAGCTGACCAAAACCATACAATTTCTTAATGCACCAGATTTCTGTGATTATATGGCAAAGGTTATATTTAGCCAGTTAGAAATAGCAAACAAATTGGCCCTCCAGGAGCTGAAGGAGAGAATTTCTCAAAGCATGAAGGGGCTTATTTAGGCAGGTACAGCATTGTCCACTCGTATTTTCATGGGTATGCATGAGACTCCCACTGACATCAATTCACAGACTGATCAGGTCTGAATTCACCCATCTATGCTGAGAAGTAGCAATATGTTATCATCAACAATAAAACTATTGACAACAGGGATAATGTGATACTTCCTAAAATCATCAGTGCTAACGGCCTGGTTCAAAGCACATCAAAGTCAATAGAAAGACTGATTTCAGTGGGATTTGCACCAGTCCCTAATACTTAGGTCTGTAGCCTTATCCATCCATCCAATGTATCCATCCATGTATCTACTGCAGCCATCCATCCATGTATCTAATGATTTTAGAGAGAAATCCTGTCCCTCTCAAGTCACTCCAACCACCAAACAAGCAAGCAAAGAGAAACATATCCCGGAGAAACACTATTGTTATTATAATCAAGCAATTAGAGTTCAGGGGGTTGATAAATTTCAGGTTTATTTATATATATTAACTATATCCTTTTCTAGTGAATTTGTTTAACAGTATCCTGGGAAGAAGAAACACTCTGAGAAGAAGAGACTACGATAGGTTAAGCTTTCAAAGCGGTCTTTTGTTTCTGGAACATCTCTTTGTTATGAGGAAACTCCCTTTTGAATTTACTGGGGTTTTCTCAGTTGAAGGCTGGGTTTCTGCTTTAGGGAGGAGCATCTGATGAATCATTCGCAGTTTTTTTCACAGCCTCAGAGTTGCCCTCCTGTTGTCAATATGATCAGTAATTTTTAGTTACTAGTTTGAGCAAACCCCGAGATGTATGATTGACAGTTTAAGACAGTTGACTGAAGAAATGGCAATTATTTCAGTGTTTATTCTCATGATAAGACAAAGACCATTGCTCCTGTGGCATTGCTACTTTCATCTTCCCTGACCCCACTTCTCCTCTCCTACACCCTTCAGATCTCAGGAACCATCCTGCTGCTCACCTGCATTAGGGTGGGCCTCTGAAGAAAATATGAGTTTAGCAGTGGGAAGATGAATTGTCTAGTGGATAGACCACTAAGCCTGGCCTCAGTGGACCTGGGTTCTATTTCTGGCTCTGCCACTGGCCTGCTGGGTGAGCTTGAGCTAGTTACGTCCCTGCTCTGTGCCTCAGTTTCCCGAACTGTAAAATGGGGATAATGATACTGCCATCCTTTTAAAGCACTTTAAGCTCTACGGATGAAAAGTGCTATATAAGAGCCAGGTATTATTATTAGCTATGGAAGTCTTGCGAAGAGCACTGCCACCAGAATCAGTGCTGCAGTAATTACTGCCCTGTTCAAGGCTTCAGTCTCCAGGGCTGTCAGATTGGCATGTTTAATTACCATAATAGATGTACTAAATCTAATTTTTAAAAATTGCAACACACATCCAGGAGCAAAGTTCAGATGCTGTGAAGAACACGACGCTGCACCCTGCTGACTTAGCCCTTCCAAAGTGATGTTGGGAGCAGAAATAAAAAGTGAAGACTGTGCCTGAGTGAGAAGAGGTTTATAGTTATGGCTACAGAGGTATAATCACTCATGGCTTGACCCCTCTCTCATACATGCAGGTGGCCAACCTTAGGGAGGGCAGCTGTTATGACATTCCTGGCTGGGATTTTTGCCCTCAACAAAAAAGTGTGGTACAGATACACAGTCTCTTATCTGCCCACACTGGTACCCAACTGTTAGGATGGCTTAGTGCCCACTCACATTGGATGACCCAAACACTGGGCTGCACACATCAAGAAAATAGGAGCTAGTAGCTAAAGCAGCTTACAGAATAGTGTAAATTCCTCCCATGTGTACACCATAGAGCTCTTTAAATATAATTTACCCTCTGATGCTGTTTTAACTGAATCTTGAAAGAATACATGAATAGCAGACTTGAAGGAGATGTGATGTTTATGAGAACTTCTGGCTGAAGACCAGCTAACACTAAGGTACTGGTGAATGGGTCATGGTATACATTTTCTGATTTATATCAATTTTTTAATCCCCAAGCCAAAATATAAATATAGGAAAGTCTCAGACTACAAAACGCCATCACTCTGCAGATGATAAGTGTTCTACATAATGCATATCAAACCCTAGCATTAGGATTCTCTATATAATACACGTAAACTGAATACACCTTCAGGAATAGCATCCAACACAGGCTTCTGGAATACCTGATACCTGTGTAGTGAGTGATTCTTTTTCACTTACCTTAAGAGGCAACTGTATAAGTGAGAGTTGCAACCATGCTCAGCAGCACCATGTGCAGAGTGTAGGGAGATTGAGAGTAGAACCTTGGAGCAATAATCAAAAGGTTTCACAGTATGTCTGGCAAAAATGCCTCAGGTTTAGTTCTTTTTTCTTCTTCTGAAACAAAGTCTTTAAAAGTTTCTTATTCATTTATTTTTTTTGTGCTGAGAGAGAGGGAATTTCAGTGCCCTAGAATTGTGGTCCCACTGAACACACTGTGTTGAGAAGAGGAGAGCCAGTTACACCTAACATATGTAAGACCTACACAGATTACGGTACACTGTCAGTAGGAACTGTTGTCATGCTCTCAGTGAAAGTGGTGTAGAGAGGTCCCCAGTGCACAATTGTTACCTGAGTGAAGGCCATTGTAAAGGAGGCATGGGCAAATTCAAGGAGTTTCTTGTATTTTCCTAATAAATGTACCTAGGGAAGTGATACTCACACCTCAGTGGTTCAGGAGCCAAATTAGCAATCAACATTTTCCTAACAAGCCACAATAGTGTGAATTCATTGTTTCATTAACTATAGTACTATACATTCAATTGCACGGTGTTTTAATATCATGTGCTGCAAAGACACAGGGGAGACACTAAAGAACCACTTGCAGCTTGAGATCCTCAGTCTGAGTATCACTGACCTATGGTAAACACAAAGTAAAGCTGCCTTCAACTGATATAAATTGCATCTTTCAATATGCATCACTACTCTCAAGCCAAAAGATAGCCATCCAGCCAAGCAGTACGACAACTGGAGCAAACCATTCTTGTGCAGTCATGGAGCAACGCCAACTACTTTGCTTCCAACTGACCTGGGGATCAGTGGCTATAATAGTAATGCCGTGTTTGCAGAACCATTGAGAGATGATACATTACTGCTTTCAAGCATTCCTTCACAGTTGGATGTGGTATATCTTACCATGGCTACATTGTCCCAGGGTCCACCTAGCTACTCTCACTCATCTAGTAGGTATTGTTTCTCAAAATGCTAATAATGAAAACATTGAGTTTGCATTGTGTATTGCTGAACTGTGCAAGATCGTCTTTCCCCAACTTGAACAATTTATTCCAGTTTTGCTGTTTTAACAACTGTCAAACACTTATTTAACTATGGGTTATACCAGTGACATTTTAAGACTGGCAACTTCTGTAGCAGTATTTCAGAAGGCCTGCTAGTGATCGTGCTGGAACTTCTGTTTCATCCTCATTTTAGGTAGCAGCAGCTAGTCACTGCAACAGCCCTTGATCCTTGATCACTTTGCCCACTGAAAGGCCGACTGAGTCCGACTCATTACTTTTCCCACATTACATTAGATTGCAGGCCAAAAGGACTTGCAAACCATTATGGGCTGATCCAAACCCTGGCCTGGTTACAACCTGAAATCACATCTGCCGCTCAATAACTGGCAAAAGCAATCAAGAGACATGTTTTTACTAACATTAGTATCACTTCCCTTTTGCCTTCTTTTGGCCTTGGAGAGCATCTATAATCCACACACATTGCCTCTGCATCTGGGAAATGCATCCTCTTACATGGGAAAAGCAAGCTGGAAACTGAGTGCCTTCTTTTGCAGCACAGCTTTTATCTGGGGCCAATTTTCTGTGACATGAGAAGATCAAGACTACAATCTGGATACTATGATGTGGCATTTCTGACAGAGAAAGCAAGAGAGTTTTCTAATCGATTCCCCTGCAATCCTTAATGTCCCTGAAAAACATATATAAAAGGAGAAAAATAGCAAGCCAAAAAAAGAGGAAAGTCCAAAAGGCAGCTATCATAGTGTCCTCTGTTTAAAGAACAAAATTTGTTTTCAAACTAAAATCAGAGTTACAGTAATGACAATTCAGACTGTGACAGTGTAGGGGTCTGGAAGATGGACTTTACAATACATTTCTAAAAGGGAGGGGGTGGTTATATGGGTTTAAATGTGGAAGAAGGATTTCCGTGGGTTTTGGCTTCTCGTTCAAGCTGAGTCTTTTGAGATTAACGTATCTCTACTAAAAAGCAAGGAACAAAACAAAACCCAACATTTTAAAATATTCCTTTAACTTCAAAATGACTGAGCAAAATTTTTGTAAACTGTGTTAAAATAAATTATTTCTGGCCTGAAACATTTTTGGCAAGTTTTAACCCAAGGTGAATTTGTCTGCCTGACTTACAATGGAGTCTATAATGGAAATGCTGACAGAGACAGACTTTTAAATATAGTGATGCTAGAGGCACCAGTACAATTCCTTTTTGTCAGACCTTTTTAATGTGTTACATTTGTTTTTTTAGAAGAATCCATTATTTCAGCCGACAGTATTTTTTTGAGCTTATGATAAGACCTTGCACAATTTCATGGTCTTTGTATTTGAACTTGTGTTGGTCTAATATGCAGCCTAATCTTTATATATATTTTTCCTGACAGATCATTCCTGTTCTTTCCTGGAGGAATTCAGCTTGCATTAATTGTGGCTTCATTATGCACGGTGACCTAATTACTTATGGGCAGGTATGAAAAGTTCCAAGGGTCAATGCAGTTTGGATTGATAATCCACAATTTGAATGCTTAGGAGAAGGGTTACCAAGAACTTTGGATGATAGTTTCAACTATGGCTTGAAAATTTCATGATAAGTTCTATCTCAAGATTTCTGGCTGGCTCAGAAAGATGTATTTCTGCCCCTCCACTTCTGGTTCCCTCCAGAACTAGGAAATTCAAAAGGTGCAAGGGATGGGGGAGGATTAAAAAAATCACCAAACATTAATATTTTAAAATTTAAAAAATGTTTGATTTGAATTTTGAATGAAGATTTACAGTGTTTTCACTTTTTCTAAGTGGGTTGGCTTAGTTGTAATGAAACAAAGAAAGGTGAACCCAAAAAATCCTGCAACATTTGGCCCACACAAAAGCAGAATTCACAAATGCAACTTATCCACAGATTCCATGGTGCCCTGTAAACTCACTGATAACCACATGACTAATTTTTGCAGAAATATTATAAAGTTATCAGGAATTAGTCAAAAAATGAAATAGTACACTGTCATTTTGGCAAGAATATAGCAAAAGAGCAGGTTATTGGGCCTATAGCACCCAATTCAGTAAATCACTTAAGAGCATGCTTAAAATTAAGAAATTTCTTATGTTTGCTGGAGAAAGTGGAATATAGACACATGCTTAAAATTAAGCATTTGCTTAAGTCCTATTAGAATCACAAGGTTATGCTGTAGAATGTGAAGACATCCAATAAACTGGTAACAGCTATGCAAGAGTTTATTTTTCAGGAACTCATGACAGTCCCTATCCAGTAAATCCTTTTTGCATACATTACAATATTTAGTCTAGGAATAGCTCTGAAGTGGAACTGAAGATATGAAAGCCCTTAAATATGGTTAGGTCCGGAGCTGGATCTGGATCTAAACGTTGCTATGTTTTTCTGTTTTTGCACCTTTTTCAAGACTTCTGACACAAATGACAGTGTCAACTAAAGCATGTTGGAATGCCATGGTGCAGATTGTGGGCTCTTGCTAGATACAACAATAAAGGATGAGTTTTGTAAAGAATGAAACAACCCTTTATGGGTCCTTCATGATCTCATGGAACAACTTTCCCCAATTTCTACATGTGTACATCTGGATCTACAAATGTGAGTGAATTTGGAGGTGCTGACTCTCACTTACAGAATTCCCTTCTGGATGAAAGGAAGAAAAATCCCCAACAATATTGTCTCTGATCAGAGCTGGGATGACTGAGAGCCAGGATGCTCTTGGGGTCAAAGTACTGGACTAGGTGACCTAGGCTTCCCCACAACTTGGACAAACAATCTCTCTCCTCAGCTCCTCATCTAAAAAAATATAAGAATTAATAATACTTCCTTTCAGTCTTCCTGGTCTATTTATGCTAGATATTCTTCAGGGAAGGAACAGTCTCTTACTATGTGTTTGCATTGTGCCTAGCACAATGGGGCCTTAATCTCAGCTGAGGCCACTAATTGCTAGTGTAATAGAAAAACCAAGGCTTTCCTAGGTTCCTCTCCATAGCATTTCTGCATCCTTTACTTATGTCATTTCCAAATAAGTAACTGTTGATTGTGCATTTGTTATATTATATTTTTAAACATGTTTATATGATGCAGTTTGAGAGGTTTTTGTCAGGAAGCTGACTTGTTGTATGCAGAGTTGCACCTGAAAGAATTCTGTCATGCTGCTTGCCCAGGGTTCTATGATAAAACACACTCATATTTCTTTTCTTCAAGGTCACTCAAAGCACAGATATCACCCATATCACATCCATATATCCGTCACACAGGTGATATCTATGATCCTTATGACAATAAATGACCTAGAAGAAAAGTTATTGTGTTGGATATGCAGCATGAGCTAGACCTGTGATTATTTTTTCTTTTGCTATGAATAATGTATCTTTCCCTTTCTCCTCTGAATTGAAAACATATTTTTCTTATTTTCTGTTCCTCTCCATCTCATTCACTCATTCTTTTTTTAGCCTTTTCTCCTATTCATATCAATCACATTGTGGCTGTACTTCTGGCATTGCAAAGAAATCAGGGAATATACAGAAAGCTAGATGCCTCACCGTAGGAAGTTCACCATGCAGCTTGGGAAAGGAGCACTCTCACCCTTAAGAATTTTTAACATCAAGGACAAATCTTTTTTGCATAGTAGATAATATTTGGGACTTCATGATAACATTGCCTGTGTATATCTGTCTACAGCAAGGATCTCTGCAGAGCAGTCTGGCAAATCCAACCATCTGTTTGGGGAACCGTTTTGCTACTCTGTGGGCAGTTAACTGCTTATGAGGAGGAAATTGAGAAATGTTTAACAGCACGTAATCATTGACTTTTGTCTCTCCCTTTATTAGGTAAAATTATATTGTAAGCTAAAATTACATTTGTACTTGGTTGGACTTTGTTCTCGACCTTGCTCTACCCTGGAAAAAATAGGAAGCTTATTCATAGGCCTGCTTTTAGGTGACAAGAACTGAGGGAATCACTAGCATACTATATTTGGTGCTTTAGCATGGTGGGATCTCTCCCAGAAATATCAACTACTGGAAGCAAGACCCTGAAGTATATAATGCGAAAAGTTAGTGCTCCTTCAGGCTGTGTTTCTTATGTGAGTTCATACAAGATTACACCCTAAAAGATTTATGGATTCCAAGGCCAGAAGGGACCACTGTGATCATCTAGCCTAACCTTCTGTATAACACCGGTCAGATTTTCCCCAAAATAATTCCTAAAGCAGATCTTTCAGAAAAACATCCAATCTTAATTTAAAAATGGTCACTGATGGAGAATCCACCACAACTTGTGGTCAATTGTTCCAATGGTTAATTACTCTCACTGCTAAAAATGTATGCTTTTTTCGAGTCTGAACTTTTCAAGCTTCAACTTCCAGCCATTGGATCATATCTATCTTTTTCTGCTATACTGAAGAGCCCATTATTAAGTATTGTTCCCCATGTAGGTACTTATAGATTGTAATCAAGTCATCGTCTTTGTTAAGCTAACTAGATTGAGCTCTTTGCTTCGATTATATAAAGTATATTTTCCAATCCTTTAATCATTCTCGTGGCTCTTTTCAGAACCCTCTCCAATTTATCAACATCCTTCTTGAATTGCAGACACCAGAATGGGACACAGTATTCCAGCAGCAGTCACACCAATGCCAAATACAGCGGGAAAATAACTTCTTTACTCCTACTCGAGATTCCCCTGTTTATGCATCCCATGATTGCATTAGTCCTTTTGGCCACACGGTTGCACTGGCAGCTCAAGTTCAGCTGATTATCCATCACCACCCCCAAATCTTTTTCAGAGTTACTGCTTTCCAGGACACAGTCCCCCATCCTATACGTATGGCTACATTCTTCATTCCTAGATGTACACATTAACACTTAGATGTGTTGTGTCTTATGCCCAGTTTACCATGCAACCCAGATTGCTCTGTGTCAATAACCTGTCCTCTTGAGATTTATCACTCCCTCCAGTTTGTGTTACCAGCAATGATTTGATATTTTTCGTCCAGGTAATTAATAAAAATGTCAAATAGCATAGGGCCAAGAACCAATCCCTGAATGACCCCGCTAGAAACATACCCATTCAAGGATGATTCCCTATCTATAATTATATTTTGAGACCTATTAGTTAGCCAGACTTTAATCAATTTAATGGGCCATCTTAATTTGATATCTTTCTAATTTTTTTAATCAAAATGTCTTGTGATGCCAAGTCAAATGCTTTACAATAGACTAAGTGTATTACATCAACACTATTATCAACCAAACTTGTCAGTTCTTCCTCTGAAATATATAGTGTTGGGAGAATTTGCATTCTTCTCCAAAAACATCTAATTCTGAATACAAATTGGCAAAACCTCAGGAGACTGGTATTTTTCCCAGCATGAACAGTCTTGTGATATTTCCAACAAGGAAACACTTACAAATGAAAAACCATTTGCTGAAGACTGATGTTATATGTTACTTTTAACAGCAGGATCCACATTTGTGCAAATGTCTAAGTCCAAAGTCAGTATTCCCCTAGACTTGTGTGCCATTCTTGGATAATGCATAAGGAATCATGTACAATAAGCACTTTAAATCAATTATTGAATATATAATTAATAATAATAATAAATAATAATACAAAGTAGTTCTTCCCTGTAAAAAATAATTTAAATCCCTCAAAACCCTTCTTGGAAGCAACTTATTGCAGTCATTGGGAAGCAAGATACATTAATGTAAAAAAGACTTTTAGACATACAGAAGATCTGTGACAAACTCCAAGACACTTGTTCATACTCTAATTTCTGAATCAGGTTCTTATGACAGCAATTTCCCCATTGATTCCATGAGCAGAAGGGAGAGCAAACAAGCAGCTCCTTGTGACGGAATCTCGATGGCTGGATTGCAGCATTCAGTAGCATCACACTAGAAGTGACTTTGCTGGAGTTTCTAGAAAAGGATGTGGCGAAGCAGCCACTTTCAGGTGTATGCTTCTGGGCTGAGTTGACCATTTTCTGATCTAAAGTCTAGTCAGGTGGGGTTTTGTTAAGATATTCATAAACCAGTGTTTGCTGTATTACATTTCAATGTGAGACCCATAGAATAATCACCCCCAAAAGTTCAAATATATAAGGGGAAAAAAAATCAAGCTGGGCCTCTTTAGCTCTTGCTTATGAAGCCTGCCCCCAAAGGGAATTATGCTGCAGTGTAAAAACTGCATACAAAACTAAATGAAAAATTAAAGGCAAACAAGACCACATCACCCTAAAATCCAGTTGGGTTAACACTGCTCAAGTCATAATTAACACCCATTGGACCCCTCCATAGCTATTACTATAAAGTTATTGGATGAGTCAGCCAATGAGTGGGAGGAGGGAAGGGAGGGATAGCAGCCCCCTGTGTAGAGAAACTAGATCACTGCAGATCTCAGGAGAACCACTAATTTAGAATTTTGGATCCCCTTCTCATTCTGAGACACACAAATCCAGTCTCTCCAGTAGCCCAATAAGCAGGAAATTCATTGATCATCTGTTGTACAGTCCTTAGAGAGCTGGAGGGCTTAGTGGTTAGCATCCCATTGTGGGGAAGTGGGAGGAGAGCCTGGGCCTGCCCACTCCACCAGACTCCACCCAGGGAGCTAAGATGGTCAGCAGCATTGACCCCTGAGGGAGATGAGAGTGGACCCTTTCAGTTACCATTTTGGGTCGCTTCCTACCACTGCTGGTCCCAGATAAAGAAAAAGAAAAAGGAAATCAAACCATCAGCCCCAACTGGGCTCAGCATACAGTCCTGGTACTTCAGGGAAGCATTGCTAGCTCCTTTTGGCAGAAGCCTGCAAGGTAGGTCTGTACTCCTCTCTCCAGCCTTCTGAGCTAGGTTACTCCCTTTTCAACCCTGTCTCCAGTTGAAGCATGCTCTTCAAGGTTGGAGGGGCAGGGCTAACTGGGCCCATTACTGTCCTTTAGCCCTTTCTGTCCCAATGTGGGGTTTGTATACCCCATCACTCTCTTTCCTGTCCCCTGCTTGAAAAAATCTGCATGGGGAGAATGTGGCCTTTAATTTGCAAGCCCAGTTCAGTGCACCTCAAAAAAAAAAAAAAAAAGAGTCTCACCGCATCTTTTACATGTATGACACAGAAGAACAGAAATTTAAAGGCAGCAGAGATTCAGCGAGAATGAGAGCTGAAGTCTGCCATGTGATGGACAGAGCTCAAACCTCAAGTAAAAATTTGCAATAGGCATCAGAGGCCAAACAAGAATCTTGCTGTAAGTAGTAATGTCAGAGTGATCTATTAATATGCTTTCACTTTGTAGCTTTATTATTTAGGTGCTGACCTACAGAATGTTTGAATATTGCACATTGTATTTAGATATAAATATGGAAGAATTCATTTCAAGAAATATTCATAGAAAAGCAAGATATCCTATAGGGATTGATGGCGGGCTAGAAGAAAAGCATCTTAGGCCATTAAGCCCAGATGGGTATTAATATCCAGGAAATGCCCTACCTGAAGCATGGATATTATTGTTATTTTAAGATGGAAAGGAAATGGAGATGAAAAAATAATATGGGTCAAATGCTTTTATGAACGATGCTAAGCACATGGCATCTATAAAGAATTAAAGTGCAATTGTGGTCAAGACAAGTGACTATGTAAAAAATGATGTTACCTTACTGAACATATTTTCTGACGTGCCTGAGTCACATCTGCTTACTTCAGTAACAAAGTAACTTTCAATACCACTAGCCAAGTTAAAGTCAATAGAGCTGCAGAAGAATGAGCCAGATTCAATTCGGCTTCATTACATTACAGAATCTTTCTTATTGCACACCATGATATAAGAGGGAGAAAGAACATGATTTGACTTTCATATCCTAGGCTGGAGTTGCACTGCTGGCATGTCAAGTTGCAAAGAAAGCCTTCAACACATGACCTGATGCAGGCCTGTCTTCGTGAGTGTGCAGTCAGGCAAACTATAGAAATAACTTTGAGATGCATGAGCTGTCTTCATCCATCTCAGTGACATGTTAACTCTGACTTCTAATGAAGACAATTTAAGTGTCACTAGCTACTTCACTGACAATCATTTCAGCAGAAATATCAACTAATTGCAAGCAGATTTTGAGATTGAGGAAAATTATGCTAGTATTCAACAATCTGATAATTACCTTGATACCTTACCCTTTTACAAAAAAATAATTTTGAAAGTGATGTATATTTTCATTCTGCCTCTCTTGAGGTTACAATCTAATTATGTTTTGTCACAGAATTGTTGCAGTTGGATAGGAAAAAGCAAAGCTTTTTCTTACCCACTGAGAAGTGTATATTATTCAGACAATGATGTTTATATTATTCCAATAGCTTTACTATTCTGGTATAGCAACTACCATGCCCCAGCCATAAATATACTTTACAAGAAGCTTCAGAGCAGTTCCAAGCATTAAATATATGTTTTAAATTGCTGTTTTTCCAGTTGTACAGCTCCTCTAATTATTAAATATTAAAACAGTACTTTGCTAGCTACTGTGCCAGTCAGGTCAGTCCAAGGAATTAAGTAAACTGCATGGAAAATTATTTTACTTGCTTTTTCTGGTAGGGCAGCAAGAATGTGAGATGGGACTTTTGAAGTGAAAAGAGGGGCAAAGGGGTCAGGAAGATTTTACAGTTGGTTTATTGTATAATTTTCACTGATACATTATGTACATTGGGCCAGACCTTTCTGGATGCATTTTAATCTAAATAAAAGAAAGATGGAAAGAAAGGCAAAGAAAGTAAATAGCTGATATAGCCCAGAACTGTATATCCCAAATCATCACTCTGCCACGTAAATGGGCATGGCTATGTATCTAAATGATGGATTTGGATATCCCACTTATGCAAACCATGTCTGGAAATTCAAAAAAGTGTGTCAAATTTCAACTAGAAAGCTTTTTTAAACAAATCAATAACCTCCTGAAATTTGACTTTTTGTGCGGCATCACCACCACAATGCTCTGCATGGATCAGATACAGTAAGAAATCAGAAAACAGGGACCAGATTGCAAAATTCTTCAACATTTTGGAAGCTATTTCTAACTCCCTTCGCTTAGTTCCAAAACCAGATGGTCATATCATTGTTGCCATTATTCTCAGTTACACAGTCATATTGTCAAAGTTAAAACTCAAACAGCCTCCTTGTGAGGTAACTCATACATCTGGAGATTTTTATATTTTATATATATATATATATATATATATATATATATATATATATAGAAAAAAACAGAACTTAAACTACTTCAAAGTGATTTTTTAAACACGGCATGATAGATATTTCAACTTCCTTTCCATCCTTACATTGCCTGGATGTTCCCACTGTGTATGTACAAGCAACAGATAAAACATAGTGGCACAAATGAAGGGTTAAGTTGTAATTCCTGTCTGCTATTAATACACTATTTGGCTCCTCTGTGATCAGTTGCACATCCACAGAATGTCCTGACTGAAATACAGGCCTATATTCAATTGCCTAATAAGTATTATTCTACGTGTCATTTCTTCTCTGCATCATCTTCAAATCTGGGCTCCTGCTGTGTTCGAAAGAAAGTCACAGCTGTGGTGTCCTCTTCAACTTTCGATTCAGGCACAAAATACTATATTTTTCTCACAGAATCCCTCGATTCTTTCTATTTGTCTAGACATTAACTTTAAAAAGAAGTGAACTGACATGAGGGAAGCATCAGACGGGAAATTGTTCTTCTTTATGTCATGTCTGGTCTCAGATTTATTTAAAAAATAGTCATGCAGAGCTGGTATCTGCCATCTATATTTCACCTTACTCCATATGTACTCCTGTTGGCTGAAATGCTCCTATTCATTGAGGAAGGGTACTATTCAATATAAGTAAGGCTGGGAGGAGCTGGCCCTCAGTTTGCATTGTTTGCTCTCAATGAAACAAGATTATTTTTAATTTTTTAATGGGGATGTTAGGTAGAGCTGGTCAAAAATGGGAATTTTTGTCTCATAGGAAATTCCAATACTTCTGTCCCACTGAAAATTCTGAAACGTCAACATCTGGAATCATCCCAAACGGAAACTCCCAAAAACTTTCAACTCACAAATGTCAATACTTTGTTTAGATTTTTTCAATACAAAAAATTTCAACCTTCCCAAATCTAAACATTTCATTTTGGCTTAGTTTGACACTAACCTGTGCCCCCTTGGTACCTTCCAGCCATGGTACCTTCCTGAAATTATAGTTCAGGTTCTTCATGCCCCAGGTTTCCTCCTTGAGCTGGGCACCATAGCCAGATTGTGTTTTCCATGCTGGACAGTGACCATGCTACTCCCATGATGCACCAAAATCATTTAACCAAAGGGGATACCACCATATATTATGGGAAATGTAGTTTAGCAAAGGAGCCAGAGGGATGGAAGATTCCTCTCACCTGTAACCTGTCCACCACCCTTTGCCTGGGTTTATGAGCCCCTTTTTAAACTGCTCCTCCAGTCAGAGCATGCTTGGCAGGCCTGGAGCCAGGGGGTTACCTGGGCCTTTTAACCCCTTCATGCCCAGTGTGGGGTTTGTATACCCCACCACAGTGTCCACAGGCTCACTCTGGAGGTGCAAATCCTAGCAACCTGGCCAGAGAGCTTTGACTGCACTGTCCCCTGCCCAGCAGTGGTGACTCCTCAGACTCCTCCCATAGCCTTAACACACCCTCTTCCCAGAACTCCACCCAAAGGTGTGAGCTTTCAGGTTTACCTCCTCAAAGGGGTACATGGCAGGTGTAACACATAATGCAGAGAATTCTAACACCATTGCTCTTTACTTTAGAGATAAAGGACATAGAGTACAGACCATATAGGAAACAAAAAACACCCTACTCACAATGTCCCTCACAGCTAATCCTCTCCTTGGGGGAACTTTTGTCTTCAGGTAGGCAACTTTATCTCCTACCTCATCAGGATCATGCAGCAGCTTCTTTCTGCTTGAGCTGGTGAAAATGACTGAAGACCCCAAATAGATTAGATCCTACCCTTTCTATAACCTTCCAGTATCTGTCAGATGATCCCAGATTCCAACCAGCTGACTTCATTGCTAGGAGACCTCTCTCTGATAAACCAGTCCTCCTGAGTAGCAGCCTCTTATTGTTTAGAGCTTTTCCATTTCAATGGGAGAGCACATAAGTCAATTACTCTCTATTGTTATCTCTTTGCCATGAGCCTTTGGAAGTTCAGCCCAACCTGGAAGTAACAGGACAACAGGAAAGCTGAAGAACCACACATCCTAAAGGAATTATGCAGTCTAACAAAGATACACACAGAGTTCATAAGCACACTCAGAATTCATAAATTGTACAAATAAATCCCCCAAATTGTTACAGGCTGCATTTTGGAAAAAAGACACAGCTCGACATAGAGGTCCATGCTGCAGTTATAGCCTCTTGTAGGACACCCTGCAGTGATTCACAAGAAGCTGGGTCACTGTGGTGAGATCTGCTTTTGAAAGAAAAAAAATAAGCACAGATTAAAGAGAGATTATCTATTCTGCTGTCTGGACACAGAGAACCAGCCAGGGATCAATGAGACCCCAGGCTGCATACTTACAAACCTGAGGGACAGCACAGTCTTTGTACCATGTCCAGGCCTAAAGCCAGATTTGCTGGGGTCATTCAGAAGTCTCCAATTATTGCTCAAATAGGAGAGGGATTTCTGAGACAGAGCAGTGATGGTGAGATGGTCCTTTTCAAGCAAGTATCAGTGGGGTAGCTGTGTTAGTCTGTATCCACAAAGACAACGAGGAGTCCAGTGGCACCTTAAAGACTAACAGATTTATTTGGGCATAAGCTTTCATGCGTAAAAAACCCACTTCTCCATGCATCTGAAAGTGGGTTTTTTACCCATGAAAGCTTATGTCCAAATAAATCTATTAGTCTTTAAGGTGCCACCGGACTCCTCGTTGCTTTTCAAGCAACGGGTTCTTAAGCCGGGGCTGATCATTCACTTCTTTAAAACAAGCTGACTCCTGAAGGTGGACATTGGCAATATTCTGTAAAAAAATAGTGCCAGTTCTGCCTCACAGGACTTCACTAGCCAAGAACAACATGGAAACAATTCGCAGGTCATAGCCTAAAGCTTCCAAAACTTCAGTGAATGTCAGTGGCTAAAATTCAAGTAGAGAATACTCTGTATTTAACTGCAGATATAATTCGCTACCACATGAGCAAATTGCCTGGCCTTCAGTCAAGTTATTTTAAAATATTTACAATGTTGAATGAGGTTTTTATTAAAGTGTATATTATTAAGGTGTAAAAGTAAGTCCTCATTATGAACAAGAATCTACAGGAGAGATAAAATAGACAAGAATGCAGTTGTTGCACAGAACATACAACACCATACAAATCTATAGATTCACTTCTGTTGTAGAAGTAGTGATTTTTTTAGCTGAATTCTCTCAGTGATTTTATTTGCAGTTTTACACTTGAAGAATTTGAAGTGGGAGAAATAAGCTACCAGTGTATAATTCTAAACTAGAAAGTTAAAAGACGATATATGAATACTATAAAGTGTTTTAAAAAGGGAGTCAATGATCTTAAAAAAAAAAAAAAGGCCTAATCTAATTTGACAGGCAACTGGAAAATGAGAAGAGCATCAGCCGAAGAATAGTTTTAAGAGCTATTTATTATTTAGTCTGTTAGGAATCACGCTATCTACTGTAGCGTATGTAAGATCCAAACTACTTCTTTCCTGAGTAAAAATGTCTGTGATTGTCTCTCACCTGTGGTGATAACCTGTCAGTTCTAATTAAGTTCAATAGAGAGATGTTATGCTGAAGTTGTTTAAAATGCACAGCTACAGGTGCATAAATCCTGTCCTTGGATGGCAGTTTTCTGCTCACTAACATTCTGTCACACAGTATAGTACATCTTGCTAATACATGGTAGATCTTAGGGAGACATCATACATTATAGGTCCATTAAGACATTTCACATCAAGATTGTGAATTGCTTCCCAGGAACAAGAGGAAGAGAACTATGTGCAATAAGTATTATTTTGTGTGTGCATTCACATGGAAAGTTGGAGGTTTGGTCAAGAATATTTCCTCTTATTGGACAGATAAGAGTAATTTACACATGTGTGCGCTCTGATGGCTGGTGATTTCATCTGAAAAGTCACTAACAATTTGGTCTTGGGAAAAATAAAACCAAGACACACAATAGACTCTAAAATTCGTTTTAAAAAGTTACTACAAACTTTTCATTTGTACACTAAAATTTATCCTGATGTTTTACATGGTAACATTTAACATGTGGACTACGTGGCTCTGGGAAGAAGGATAAAGGAGTTTGAGGCGCAAGTGGTGTTCTCGTCCATCCTCCCTGTGGAAGGAAAAGGCCAGGGCAGGGACCGTCGAATCGTGGAAGTCAACGAATGGCTACGCAGGTGGTGTCGGAGAGAAGGCTTTGGATTCTTTGACCATGGGATGGTGTTCCATGAAGGAGGAGTGCTGGGCAGAGACGGGCTCCATCTTACGAAGAGAGGGAAGAGCATCTTTGCGAGCAGGCTGGCTAACCTAGTAAGGAGGGCTTTAAACTAGGTTCACCGGGGGGAAGGAGACCAAAGCCCTGAGGTAAGTGGGAAAACGGGATACCGGGAGGAAGGACAGGCAGGAACGTCTGTGAGGGGAGGGCTCCTGCCTCATACTGAGAATGAGGGGCGATCAGCAGGTTCTCTCAAGTGCTTATATACGAATGCACAAAGCCTTTGAAACAAGCAGGGAGAACTGGAGGTCCTGGTGATGTCAGGGAATTATGACGTGATTGGAATAACAGAGACTTGGTGGGATAACTCACATGACTGGAGTACTGTCATGGATGATTATAAACTGTTCAGGAAGGACAGGCAGAGCAGAAAAGGTGGGGGAGTAGCACTGTATGTAAGGGAGCAGTATGACTGCTCAGAGCTCCGGTACGAAACTGCAGAAAAACCTGAGTGTCTCTGGATTAAGTTTAGAAGTGTGAGCAACAAGAGTGATGTAGTGGTGGGAGTCTGCTATAGACCACCGGATCGGGGCATGAGGTGGATGAGGCTTTCTTCCGGCAACTCGCAGAAGCTACTAGATCGCACGCCCTGGTTCTCATGAGTGACTTTAATTTTCCTGATATTTGCTGGGAGAGCAATACAGCGGTGCATAGACAATCCAGGAAGTTTTTGGAAAGCGTAGGGGACAATTTCCTGGTGCAAGTGCTAGACGAGCCAACTAGGGGGGGAGCTTTTCTTGACCTCCTGCTCACAAACAGGGAAGTATTAGTGGGGGAAGCAAAAGGGGATGGGAATCTGGGAGGCAGTGACCATGAGATGGTCGAGTTCAGGATCCTGACACAGGGAAGAAAGGTAAACAGCAGGATACGGACCCTGGACTTCAGGAAAGCAGACTTTGACTCCCTCAGGGAGCGGATGGGTAAGATCCCCTGGGGGACTAACATGAAGGGGAAAGGAGTCCAGGAGAGCTGGCTGTATTTCAAGGAATCCCTGTTGAGGTTACAGGGACAAACCATCCTGATGAGTCGAAAGAATAGTAAATATGGCAGGCGACCAGCTTGGCTTAATGGTGAAATCCTAGCGGATCTTAAACATAAAAAAGAAGCTTCCAAGAAGTGGAAGGTTGGACATATGACCAGGGAAGAGTATAAAAATATTGCTCGGGCATGTAGGAATGAAATCAGGAGGGCCAAATCACACCTGGAGCTGCAGCTAGCAAGAGATGTCAAGAGTAACAAGAAGGGTTTCTTCAGGTATGTTGGCAACAAGAAGAAAGCCAAGGAAAGTGTGGGCCCCTTACTGAATGAGGGAGGCAACCTAGTGACAGAGGATGTGGAAAAAGCTAATGTGCTCAATGCTTTTTTTGCCTCTGTCTTCACTAACAAGGACAGCTCCCAGACTGCTGCGCTGGGCATCGCAACATGGGGAGTAGATGGCCAGCCCTCTGTGGAGAAAGAGGTGGTTAGGGACTATTTAGAAAAGCTGGACGTGCACAAGTCCATGGGGCCGGACGAGTTGCATCCGAGAGTGCTAAAGGAATTGGCGGATGTGATTGCAGAGCCATTGGCCATTATCTTTGAAAACTCGTGGCGAACGGGGGAAGTCCCAGATGACTGGAAAAAGGCTAATGTAGTGCCAATCTTTAAAAAAGGGAAGAAGGAGGATCCTGGGAACTACAGGCCGGTCAGCCTCACCTCAGTCCCCGGAAAAATCATGGAGCAGGTCCTCAAGGAATCAATCCTGAAGCACTTAGACGAGAGTAAAGTGATCAGGAACAGTCAGCATGGATTCACCAAGGGAAGGTCATGCCTGACTAATCTAATCGCCTTCTATGATGAGATTACTGATTCTGTGGATGAAGGGAAAGCAGTGGATGTATTGTTTCTTGACTTTAGCAAAGCTTTTGACACTGTCTCCCACAGTATTCTTGTCAGCAAGTTAAAGAAGTATGGGCTAGATGAATGTACTATAAGGTGGGTAGAAAGTTGGCTAGATTGTCGGGCTCAACGGGTAGTGATCAATGGCTCCATGTCTAGTTGGCAGCCGGTGTCAAGTGGAGTGCCCCAGGGGTCGGTCCTGGGGCCGGTTTTGTTCAATATCTTCATAAATGATCTGGAGGATGGTGTGGATTGCACTCGTAGCAAATTTGCGGATGGTACGAAACTGGGAGGAGTGGTAGATACATTGGAGGGCAGAGATAGGATACAGAGGGACCTGGACAAATTGGAGGATTGGGCCAAAAGAAACCTGATGAGGTTCAATAAGGATAAATGCAGGGTCCTGCACTTAGGACGGAAGAACCCAATGCACAGCTACAGACTAGGGACTGAATGGCTAGGCAGCAGTTCTGCGGAAAAGGACCTAGGGGTTACAGTGGACGAGAAGCTGGATATGAGTCAGCAGTGCGCCCTTGTTGCCAAGAAGGCCAATGGCATTTTGGGATGTATAAGTAGGGGCATAGCGAGCAGATCGAGGGACGTGATCGTTCCCCTCTATTCGACATTGGTGAGGCCTCATCTGGAGTACTGTGTCCAGTTTTGGGCCCCGCACTACAAGAAGGATGTGGATAAATTGGAGAGAGTCCAGCAAAGGGCAACAAAAATGATTAGGGGTCTGGAACACATGACTTATGAGGAGAGGCTGAGGGAACTGGGATTGTTTAGTCTGTAGAAGAGAAGAATGAGGGGGGATTTGATAGCTGCTTTCAACTACCTGAGAGGTGGTTCCAAAGAGGATGGTTCTAGACTATTCTCAGTGGTAGAAGATGACAGGACAAGGAGTAATGGTCTCAAGTTGCAGTGGGGGAGGTTTAGGTTGGATATTAGGAAAAACTTTTTCACTAGGAGGGTGGTGAAACACTGGAATGCGTTACCTAGGGAGGTGGTAGAATCTCCTTCCTTAGAGGTTTTTAAGGTCAGGCTTGACAAAGCCCTGGCTGGGATGATTTAACTGGGAATTGGTCCTGCTTTGAGCAGGGGGTTGGACTAGATGACCTCCTGAGGTCCCTTCCAACCCTGATATTCTATGATTCTATGAACATACAGTAGCTGACAGGTTCACTCTTCCTAAAATGTAATAAATACCATTATTTAAAACGTAAAGGGGAAATGCAAAGCTAAAATGAAAATTGAGTGAAGCCCATTATGTGCTCATCAGTTTTTGCATCATTCTGTGATAGATTTGATATGGTACTTTAAAGCCACTTATGATAATGGTCCTCTGTCCCAAGTATCTTGCAAATCACAATATCAGTCACAGAGGTCTCAGCGATGTTGCAGTATTATGGTATCAGTTATAGTCTCAGTGATGTCAGAGACTACATTTTGTGCAATGTCTTTAGAAAACAAGAAGTGTCAGGATGTGTTCATAAACAGGAAAACGAACACATAAAGGATTCTTTAGGCTGATATCTGTATTTAATCTCTCTCACACTGTCCCACACACAGCCTCATTACTGAGAATTCAGCATCAAACTTCCTATGTGGCACATCAAGTCTATCCAGTACTTCAGAAAAGTGACTGTCTTACAGTATCTAAAAGTTTGTGGGCCAAACATACCCCTGACTGAACTTCATTCAGTATTGGCTCTCTCAAGCTTGGATCTGCAGAACGTTGGATAGATGATGTGAGGCAATGTAGGCCTATTCAAGCTGAGTTTGCGATCTCATTTCTAGTAGACACATGCCCACTTCACCAAAACTTCCACCAGAACTGGCAGTAATTTGGTCTCCTTTTGGTACTTCTACAAAGAACCCAAGGACTGGATAGGCTTAGAAACTGTATTACCTTCACACTGCAGAGATAATCCTTTCAAGCAGTCTCTTTGCTGGGGTAAAAACTGCAACATGTATTATATATTTCATATGCATAAAGATATTACCTAAGTCTTCACAGGCATCAGTCCCGGCTTCTTACGTGAACATTTATTTTTTTAATAAGGGAAAAAAATAAAATTGATAACTAGCTAGATCAGATCAGAAAAATAACTTTACACATATTTGCTTTTCTTTTATAAAATGAATCTCAACATCTGTGTTATTATTTATTTAAAAATCTTTAGTTACAGGTTTCCTTTATTCCAATTTAAAAAGAAAAATAAGTATTATAAGTTTAATACTTTCTGAACTTATTTGTACTGCTAAAATAATCTCTTCAGTAAGGCTTATGGTTTTTCCTTTCATTAAAATTGTCACCTATCCTTTTATTGACATGGCAGATAAAATATCAGTAATGCAAGATGTCTTTCTTGAAGCCAATTTCTTAAAATGAAAAATCTTTTTTTTCCCCAAAGCTAAGTTTAAAAAAAGGCATCTTTCTGGCAGTGTTAGTTTGATCACAACATTCTTATACTTAATTATACCCAGTGTTCCTCCATGTTACGTTCACATATTATGCTGCTTCAACTTTCCCATTTGTTATATGCCACTTTTAACATTAAACTATCAGCTTTCTCTTTGACTGGAAGCTGTTTAAAGATCAGACTAACCAGCAGCCTTTGGGTTGTTCTCGTGTGAGTTACTATAGACTATAGAAATACATTCTGAATCAGAAAACCTTTCCATATAAGTAGTAAATATATCTACATCTTTGATTGATGGAACATTTAATGACTACGTTGCCCCAGATCAATGTGTGAGTAGCCCTACTGACCTCATTGGGGATGCACATGTGCTTCAAGTTAGGCATGTGCTTCAGTATCTTGCTGAACAGGCACATTAAATATCACAAGATGAGGGCCAGTACTTTGATAGAAGAGCTCCAAGCAATGGCACCCTGTTGTAGGAAGCTGTGATTCAGCCTAGGGCTAGCTTCTCTCAGAAGGAGAGCGGAATTGATGCTGCTGCAGCATTGTTAGTAAGGGAGTGCAGTTGTCATTTTTAGGGAGAGAGATAAATGTGATAAAGATCCTTTGCCACTTTTCACTGGAGTTAAGAAAACCTTTCCTGGAATCGAAGCCATTAAAGAGATCTCCTTTGGGTTCCCAAGGGCATCTTGTCTGTAATATGTCAGTCTTTCAGATTACAAGCCTTTTCAAAGCCGTATGCAGTCAATTGTTGGCACTTAGACACTGTGACAAAGTTCCTCCTCTACCTTGGTAGGTCTTGCGCTTATTGGCGGATTTGCTCGCCTTGGAGCTTCACGGCAGCCCTTAGTTTGGCCGTTTTTGTGAACCCACAGTCCAGGTCAACTCCTCCTGTGTCTGACCAGGAGTTGGGAGGATTTGGGGGGAACCCAGGCCGGCCCTCTATTCTGGGTTCCAGCCCAGGGCCCTGTGGAATGCGGCTGTCTAGAATGCCTCCTGGAACAGCTGTGCGACAGCTACAACTCCCTGGGCTACTTCCCCATGGCCTCCTCCCAACACCTTCTTTATTCTCACCATAGGACCTTCCTCCTGGTGTCTGATAATGCTCCTCACACGTGCACCACAACTGAAGTGCACCACAACTGAAGTGAGCTCCTTTTTAAACCCAGGTGCCCTGATTAGCCTGCCTTAATTGATTCTAGCAGCTTCTTGATTGGCTGCAGGTGTTCTAATCAGCCTGTCTGTCTTAATTGTCTCCAGAAGGTTCCTGATTGTTCTGGAACCTTCCCTGTTACCTTACCCAGGGAAAAGGGACCTACTTAACCTGGGGCTAATATATCTGCCTTCTATTACTCTCCTGTAGCCATCTGGCCCGACCCTGTCACAACACATAGTAATAAATGTAACAGTTCTGCCTATTTAAACTCCCCTGCTGCTTTAGCTGGCTAAAGTTTTTGTTTTGTTTTTACTTCCTCTCACTACAACTATTTTGTAGCATTGCTAGGGCTGTTGTGATTGATGCATGCCTCCCCTGAAGTGCCTGTATTTCAGTGTTGAGTGAAGTGAAGTGACCCCTAGAGACAGCAAAAGAGAGAGTTTGTAATTATGTAAAGTGCTTTGAGACTGACAAAAGGTGTTATATAAATAAATGACTACTAATAATCATCATGTATAGCAAAAATTACAAAGGGCTAGATAATTCTCTTAGGAAGGCAACATCCATTGTTGCATCTCTTCAGAAAAGTCTGCTATTGGTATGTGAGATGGGGAATATACCTAAGATTAGGGTCCTCTCCAAAGCACTTTAAATTTTGTTAGTGAATTTTTAATACTTAGTACTTCCAGCCACGTCTATCTAAGGTATTTATAAGCCCCTGCCACTTCCATAGTATTTGAACACCTCACCATTTTTAATGTATCTATACTCACAAGACCCCCCACAAGATAGGGAGGTACAGTTATCCCAATTTCAGAGGTAGGGAACAGAGAGATGAGGTGACTTGCCCAAAGTTACACAAGAAATCGGTGGCAGAGCAGTGAAGTCAACCTGGTTCTTCCATGTCCAGCATCCTAACTATTGGGCCATCCTTTCTCTGGACCTCGAGATCGAAGTCTTCTGTTCATCCACGGTGAAATTCATCATCATTTCCCCCAAACCCGAACAAACAAGCTTTTCTGAAGGGAGCAGGGAAAGATCTGACCTATCAACCTGTAGTCAGTTGCAGAGTAGGTTGGCAGTCCCTTCATAGTAGCTGTGCTTTCTTAATACATATCACAGCGGAATTAGTGTCCTGCTGTGCATTACTAAAGTCCTAACCCCCCTGTACTGAGCTATGTGGAGCTAACACACAAGCCATGCCAGGAGTGCATGATAGGAAGAATAGTAAGAGTCCATATGGCTCCATCAGGAGCTCTTTAGAGACCTGAAAATCATAAAAGAAATCAAAAAAGAAAGAAAAAGTGGGAACATGGATGAATTGTTAAGAAGGAATAGAAAGGAATAGCACAAGCATGTAGGGACAAAATTAGAAAGGCTAAGGCACAAGATGAGTTACACCTAACAAGAGACCTAAAAATATGCTCATTAAATAGAGGCTCAATAAAAGAGGCTCATTAAATACATAAGCAGCAAGAGAAAGTCAAAGGAAAGTGTAGGTCCTCTGCGTAGCAGGGAAAGAAAGCCAAAGAAGCACAGTTGGTGGGTTTACCTTACATTGGTGTGTAGACATACCCTCAAGGTCCCTTTCGCTCCAAAATTTTATGATTCTATGTCCACTCTAAGGTTTTGTCTATACTGCAATAAGGAGGTGCGATTGAAGCATGTGCGGGTATACTAGTATCACAAGCTAGTATCACTTGACCACATACCCAGGGCAGGATTGTACTCAGGAAGCTAGTCTTTGCTGCTGCCACTGGCTAGATTGAAGCTAGTTTATATGATACCTTCTGACTGTCATGTAGACACACTAAATCCCTCCTCCTCCTCCTCCTGTGTAGGAGAACTATGGCAACTCAATGACACTGGAACTTTCCAGAATTCTCTCTGATGGCTGAATTTCACCTGGCGCACGCTAACCTTACTGCTTCCTCCATCCATGCACTTCTACCCTGAATTGGAGATACAACTCAGATGTGTGAGAATCTGCACTCTTCCCATCCCCTTTCATTCTCTGGACTTTCTACTAGGACTGCAATCAATTGCTCTGTTGGTTTACATGTTGCAGATATATGTCAAATTGCCATCAGCTGTAGCAGTTTGTTAATTGCTGAAATGGCCGGCTTTCAAATTGGGAACCTAGAAGCAAAACGTTCCAAATTCAATTGCCATACCGCTAAAATGTCCTGTGCCCCCTCCCCAATCCAAAATGTTCCTTACATGAACATAAACCTCACCAGTATTTAGAATTAATTAGAGTTCAATTTAACAGTAAAAAAATTGAAATTTTTGTTTTAAAAATTATGCCCCAGATCTCAATGGAGATCCATCAATTTAAACCAGCTGAGGATCTGATCTTGCATGTTTATCTTGACTATTATTATTAATAATAATCCATGTCATTGATAATCACAAAAAGGTGTCAACATTATTATGGTACCAATAAGAGCACAAACCACTGCTGATCATCTTTCTGGCAGTCTAATACCATATCTGTAACATGCTATATATCATATCAGGTTGTGCAAAATTTCTTGAAACAAATAAAGCCAAAGAGGGATACCACTGAACGTAAAATCTGAAGAAGCGTTCCTATTTTGGGGAGTGAATCGTCCAAAGGCTAGCTAAAAAGGCAACTGGACAAACTTCTGGGGAAATAAAATAATCACACATCCACATGTTAACAATATTCTTTGAGGAATATTTTATTCTCACTTGTATATGTTGTTCCACTTTTCTTGTGAATTTCTCGTGCCACATCAAACATAAATAGTTGCATTTGGCCTAAATTGAGGCAGGAAGCACATTGTTTTAAGGTTAGATGTTTAGACAACTATTTGCTTCTCAGGACTTTAATACCATGTAACCTTACGAGTTTATGCACTGCTGAACATCTTGAAGATTCATGCCACAGAACTATAATACCAGAAAGAGGTATTTTTCCCAATAACTAAACTAATAAAAACAACAGAAGGTGCATATTAGACCATGTTTCTGCCACTGAGGGAAAGCTATTGAAATAACGAGATCCAGATGTTAGACCAAATTGAATCTTACCTTCCTCAGAACCCCCAAAATTACATCTGATATATAATGTTTCAGGTAAAGAATTCCTTAATTTATAGAGGTTTGTTTTCTTGTTATAAGATAGAAACAAAACACACACCTGTGATGAAAACTGTTTTCCAAAGGCTTTGGAATGACATCTGTGTTATGTAAGTGTTGGGAAAATTTAGCCACTCATTAAACTCTTCCACACAAGCCTCACTTTGGACAACTTTATCCTGAAAATCGCTCAGGGGGGAACAATATGCTTATAATTTATTTTTAAAACTGCTTTCATAGTTAGGTTGAAAATAATAAATTGTCTGAGGGATTTTACTACAGCATAAATCATTAAACTTTCTTATAAGTCATAAATATATAATTCCAAATCATAAATTGGCAGAAATTGGGTTCCTTTATGGTCCTATAGAATTTATAAGAGATGCAATCAATAGAAATTAACCTAAAAATCTATAGAATTCAACAGAGAATTATGACTGTCCTATAACTTTACCATCTTATAACATTCTACAGCATGGATATAATTATTAAATTTGATAAGGTAATTTTGAAAATCTATAGACAGATCATCATTTTTCTACCAAAATTTCCCTCCCTTCCTGCACTAGGGGTGAACTCTCTTCAAAGACTTTCTGTGGATTTTCATGTTTTAAAGGATTGAGACCATATTTACGGATTTGTCAGGCCGGAAAAAGAAAAAGGAAGAGATACTTAGACACATGATTAGTCAAAAGCATAGAAACAATGGGCCATTTACCTTGACCTAGCAGTCAGTGGGAGTTCCAAGCCTGGAAGGAACAGATTGATCAAGGCTCCAATTCTGCAAGGTACTTAAGCATATGCCTGATGTTAAGCATGTAAGTAATTGAGTACTCACTTGTTTAATGTTAGACATATGCTTAAGTACCTTGCTGAATCAGAATCCAAGTGATTTGCTTCACACAGGAAGTCATGAGCAGAGCTGAGAACTGGCACCAGATCTTCTGAAACCCTGTCCAGTGCCTTCATCTCAAGACCATCCTGCCTCTTTTTAGTTGTTTTATGTCATAGCGTCACAATTTCCCAGTATTAGTGTTTACCCATGTGGAGCCTAATCTGAAACCTGTTTAAGGCCAGGGCCCCTCTACTGTTACATATGGGCCTGGTGAAACATAACTTTTGAAACTCTATATCTAACTTCCTCTGAAAGAAGGCACTGCCTCCTTGTAGAATTGGACAAATGTCTACTTGTACCAAAGACATCTCTAAAACCAATACAATCATCCAAGGGAAACTTGTACTGATGATGCCAATCACATTGTTAAATTAATTGCTTTAGAGGGCATATTAGGCAAGCATGTTAACTGACTGGCTGAGGCATTTACAAGAAAGTACAATGCAAACAAATGCTGTGGATTAAGATAATCTTTCAGATCTGTCCTGCAGTACAAAGTGCAAAGTTGCAAATATTCCTCTGTAAAATGTTACTTTGATCTCCTTAATCAATGTCGCTGCCAACATGGTCTGGTATAGATTAATTTGATTGGTATAAGTGATTCAGAATAATATTCCTAACATTTGCTTTATTTATGGATTCTGAGAAGGCTCAAGAGTGATAGATAAAGGTCTACTCCATTATGGTTATCACAAAACTTTGCAAGGTTTATTCAAAAGAGCTTAGAGGGTTAAACTGTTTCTTTTGCCTAATAAATGAGAAAACTAGAACTAGTAAGCTAATTCTCTTAGCAGTAAAAAAAAAATCTCAACAACTGCCTTCACTGACTAATCTAATAAAGGAACAAGCATGAAAGTATAAAGATTGATAACAGTAGTAAAGGCAACCTGAACCATAGAATCCTGCTTGTGTTCATCCTAGTAATGAATCAAACTCCCAGTTACAAATTACATTAACCATGTTTTCAAATAGTGTAACATTAATTACAAGCAAATCAAGTTCTCACTGATAGATATTTAATCTGCAGATGTGTACATAATGTTTATGTGGTAAATCACCTCTTGGGTAGATTTTTAGAAAACGGATGGAATGTGACACTGTTTTTGAGACCTTAGAAATATATTTAAAAGAATCTAAATATTGAAAAAACCAAATGAAGGTAATGACTTCACTGAAGGGAATGAGCTCATTAACTCATCGCTTTCCCTGTGATCTTAACACCTTTGTAGATTGAGTCTCATGCTGAATCATTCATGGATTTGTAAAATTAAAGACCAGATCCAAAACCCACTGAAGTCAGTGGAAAGACTCCTATTGACAATAGACTTTGGGTCAGACCTTAATATCTTGAGAGTGTCAATTCAATAGATATCTAATATACAGAGATGAAGGAGGATCTTGTGCATAAGACACCAGGCTGTGACTCAGAAGATCAGGATTCAGTTCCTCACAGCCTTCTTATGTCACATTGGGCTGGATGCTTAATCTTTCTATGCCTCAGTTCCTTTCTCTCACCTTTTACCTATATTTCCTGTTAATATTGTAACTAGTTCAGGACAGGGACTGTCTCTTATTATGTGTTTGTACAGCACCCCATTCAGTGGTGCCCCGAGAATGACTGGGGCCTCTAGGTGCTAGTTTAATACAAATAAGAGAAGCAGAGAGAGCATATCATCCCAATTCACAGTTACAACAGAGTACTGAGAGGTCCTGATAGTCTTTGGAAAGTTATAGCTCAGAACTGTGGATCATAGACTGACTTTTCCACTCTAAGGCTGAAGCAAATCTCTCTCACCAATAGGATTATACCTGATGAGTTGGGCCTACTTTGGGGGGTTTAAAAGACTGTCTTTGTATTCTCAGAAAGATTTGTAAGGTCTTTCTCTCATCAAGGTCTGCTCAAAATAGGTTTCTCTTGCCCAGTATACAAATTAAAAACATGATTTGGACTAGGAGGCTTCTGAATAAGCAGGTTAACATAATGCTGAAGCTAAGCACATCTTCTAATTATCACAGTGTAAATGACATACAGTATTAATCTTTTCTCCTCTCCCAAAACACTGAGATGTTAAGCTTTAAAAGATCCTGCAGGTATTACATAAGTGAACTATTTCACTTATTTTCCATATATTTGAGGAGAGTAGCAGTTCTGCTAGAACAACAGTTGAGTCTTATTTGCTGTTTAAAAGAGGACTATAGAAAGTGCTGTAACATCCACATGCTGACTCAGATTCACTTGAAATTTGTTTTGCCTCACAAAGGTGAGGGCTAGGGTTACTAATCCAAACATATGATTATATGAGTAAGGGTTCCCGAGACACAGACCCGATTTAAAAAAAGCATGTGTTTACAAAATCACCTGGTGGTTCTAACTTTTTTTGCCCACACCTAGGCCTCAAACTACAGCTCTGTTCTGCCCCAAACTGATCCAAGCCACTCAAGAGCTCAGCTAATGCATGGCACCACTCCATGAGAAAGGTATACTGAAAAGTTATTGAGGGCAAAGTTTAGAATTCCAGGTCAGCATAAGCTGATGGGCCAAAGGGAGTGAAATGCACACGTGCAGCAAGCCTGGGGCTCTGCTGAAGCCAGAGGTTCTGCAAACAGTTCACAGAATCATAGAAGATTAGGGTTGGAAGAGACCTCAGGAGATCTAGTCCAACCCCCTGCTCAAAGCAGGACCAATCCCAACTAAATCATCCCAACCAGGGCTTTGCCAAGCCGGGCCTTAAAAACCTCTCAGAATAGAGGTTCCACCACCTTCCTGGGTAACCCATTCCAGTGCTTCACCACCCTCCTAGTGAAATAGTTTTCCCCTAAAATCCAGCCTAGACCTCCCCCTCTGCAACTTGAGACCATTGCTTTTTGTTCTGTCATCTGCCACCACTGAGAACAACCCAGCTTCATCCTCTTTGGAACCCGCATTGAAGCCTGCTATCAAATCCCGCCTCACTCTTCTTTTCTGCAGACTAAATAACCCCAGTTCCCACAGCCTCTCCTCGAAAGTCATGTGCCCCAACCCCCTAATAATTTTCGTTGCCCGCTGCTGGACTCTTCCCAATTTGTCTACATTCCTTCTGTAGTGGGGGGGCCCAAAACTGGATGCAATACTCCAGATGTGGCCTCACCAGTGCCAAATAGAGGGGAATAATCACTTCCCTCAATCTGCTGGCAATGCTCCTACTAATGTAGCCCAATATGCCATTAGCCTTCTTGGCAACAAAGGCACACTGCTGACTCATATCCAGCTTCTTGGTCACTGTAATCCCCAGGTCCTTTTCTGCAGAACTGCCGCTTAGCCAGTCAGTCCCCAGCCTGTAAGAGTGCATGGGATTCTTCCGTCCTAAGTGCAGGACTCTGCACTTGTCCTTGTTGAACCTCATCAGATTTCTTTTGGCCCAATTCTCCAATTTGTCTAGGTCACTCTGGACGCTGTTCCTATTCTCCAGCATATCTACCTCTCCCTCAGCTTAGTGTCATCCGTGAATTTGCTGAGCGTGCAATCCATGCCATCATCCAGATAATTAATGAAGCTGTTGAACAAAACCAGCCCCAGGACCGACCTCTGGGGCACTCTGCTTGATACCAGCTGCCAACCAGACATCAAGCTGTTGAGCACTACCCATTGAGCCCGATGATCTTGCCAGCTTTCTATCCATCTTATAGTCCATTCATCCAATCCATACTTCTTATAGTCCATCCAATCCAATCCATACATAACTTTCTGGCAAGAGCACTGTGGGAGACCATATCAAAAGCTTTGCTAAGTCAAGGTATATCACATCCACCACTTTTCCCCATATCCACAGAGCCAGTTATCTCATCATAGAAGGCAATCAGGTTGCTCAGGCATGACTTGGCCTTGGTGAATTTATGTTGACTGTTTCTGATCCCCATCCTCTCCTCCAAGTACTACAAAATGGATTCCTTGAGGACCTGCTCCATGATTTTTCCAGGGACTGAGGTGAGGCACACTGATCTGAACTTCCCTGGATTCTCCTTCTTCCCTTTTTTAAAGATGGGCACTATATTTGCCTTTTTCCAATCATCCAGGACCTTCCCCGATCACCACGAGTTTTCAAAGATAATGGCCAATGGCTCTGCAATCACATCAGCCAACTCCCTCAACACCCTCGGATGCATTCGATCCGTACCCATGGACTTGTGCATGTCCACATTTTCTTTTCTAAATAGTCCTTAACCTGTTCTTTCACCACTGAGGGCTGCTCACCTCCTCCCCATACTGTGCTGCCCAGTGCAGCAGGGTGGAAGCGGACCTTGTCTGTGAAGACCAAGATAAAAAGTTTATCATCACATAAGCACGGTGGCTGAAGGTGACATGCTGTGGTCATTCCACTGAGCTGAAACCATGGACCTTGAATTAGCATCCTAATGTTGGTACGTGTCAGAGAATGTGCCTATTCCTTACTCTTTTCCTGCATTTTGTGGGGGCTCCTTTCAGGCCAAAATTTCTGGTTTAAGAGAGATTTTTTAAACTGCTCTAAAAAAATCAGAATTTTATAATGTTTTTGATGCTGAGCTACAGAATATGGCTGGTCTGAGCACTGAGGAGGAATGTGGGGGATGTTGGAGCAGGGCAGGGAGATGGGTGTTGTGAGGGTGCAGGGGCTCTGCTCCTTTGCCAAACTTTGCCCCTTAAGTATGCAATCTGTCACAGCAGCTGAGGGGCCAGCATACCCCTGGACAATGACCCTTATGTCTTTGACAACCCAGTTTGAAGACTAGAGAATTGATGAAGCTCTGGGTTTCCAAACATGTAGCATTTCTATAATCCCTCAGAGAACAAGGGATCATCCTCAAAAAGACCTTTTATCTGTGTCTGCTCAGAATCGCTGACAGAGCAGAACCATAAGGTAGGAAAGTTGGACATCTTCTTTGGCGACATACTTGGGAAAATGGCTGTGGAGGGAAACTCCTACAACTACCCTCCAGTCCTCACAATTGCTCCCCATGTTTGCTTCATCAGACACAGGGAAGGGGTTCCATAGCACAGACACATAGCTGGGAATGGGCACATGTGGCATGCAAGGCCCATGTACCGTAACTCTCCTTCCCTCCACTGCACCCGAGTCAAGATGCACCCCCAATTAAACAGCCCCTTAGCCCAACCCCCTGTAGTCGGAGTTAGCTGGCACGGGCCAGCTGTGGGTTTTCAATTGCACTGTAGACATACCCTTAGAGGACACCTCCTGCCCAATTCAGGAAAGCTAGCTGTGTTATGCGACACTGGAAAAAGTTGTAAGGAAACTCCATTCCCTCACCACAGTCAGGCCTGATCCAAAACCCACTGAAGTCAATGGAAAGATGCTTATTGATTTAAATAGGCTTTGGCTCAGCACTCCTGAATACATACACACACACACACACACACACACCTCTGTAGGGCAGGATTTCTACCTCTGCTCAACAAAGCACTAGGGAGCAGACCAATCAAGGGAAGGAAGCCAGAAATCCCCCCACCTTCCCCTTGCTGCCTCCGGCCATGAGGAAGGGGCTCCAGGTTCACCCTTCCCCTTCATGCTGCTGGCTTTAAGGGAAAGGGGAGTCAGAGCAGTGTAGGAGAGGTTCAGAGCTGTGCACTGGGGTATTTACAGGGGATTAGGGCTCTGTCCCCCCAAAATCTCCCCACATCCACCCCATTTCTGTTCCCCCTTCAAAGTGTGCCTCCATAGTGCTGAGATTGGGATGGGAAATTGGGAATGAGTGTGTTCATTACATAGCACAGACACATAGCTGGGAATGGGCACATGTGGCATGCAAGGCCCATGTACCTTAACTCTATATTTCCTGGTTTTCAGAGGTCTGAATGTAGCTGAACTCAAAAATGTGCTGGAGAGGCACAAGGGACAACCAGGTAACCTTAGCTCTGTTTTGGGGCATTTACGAAGATTACAAAGCTTCATTAACAGTAACAGCTCATGCAAGTTGCATGTTTTTCTAATTACATCTTTTCAAAAATTACAGAAAACAAGCCAAAGTAAAGATTTAGAAGCAGCACAGATTTATAATCTACAAATTAAACAATAATGATATAATGTAATATAATAATGTAAAAGTTGTGAGACAACTTCTCACAAGCAAAAGAATTCACAGCTTGCTACAATAAGGGTTAATCCTGACTACAAGGACAAGAGAAGGTGCAACTCTACATTTCCGCTACCAAACCACAGTGGTGCAGAGCAGAATATTAGTAATCCTTAGCAATGAATTTTCTTGATCTTGCTCAAACTTCAAACCCTTAACACAATTTTAAATGAAATTTTATGATGTGGGGAAAAAAAAGATCGCCATTTGTCTGGAGAGAGAAAGTGGTTTAACAAATTGCCTGATCCAACACCTTATTCAGAGAGGTATACTTGGCTTCTCCTGCTTTCTCAAATAAACTCCACAGAAAAAAACTCAGAACACTGAATAAAACCTTACTAGAACTGCTCTTTAAAGTTAAGAGGGATGTCAGATGAAGTGCCTTTATGTATTTGCTAATAATGATAAAGCCAATTACAGTTACTGATATAGTTGTACATTATGATGTTACTTCATTATGCTACAATTAAATCTGATCAAGAATTTTTGCTTTTTCTTGCTAAATTCTTCCAACTATTGAGTGTTTTGTAGGAGATGCTGAGCAGTTTCAAAGCTGATTATAGGCATCCAGCACTCCAGCACCCTGTAGGATCTGGCCCTATAAAATGTATGTTGGGACTGTTCGTTTCATTATATCCAAGGAAGTACAGTATGCAAGCTACTAAACTGAAGATTTATCAGAAATACAGTATGGAAAGACTGGACACTTCAGGTCCTGTGAACTTAGCACTGAAATAGTCACCACAGAAAAAATGGATGAACATCTTGATGTCTTTGGGCAAAGAATGTTTTCCAGACAGAACTCCAAAGAAGTCTACAATACCACTGGTCAGAAAATTTAAAACATCACCTTGTTTGGTCAAATAGGCAAAGCAGTTTTCTGCCAAGATGATGAAGTTATTTTAGTGAAGGTGGTGGCTTCTAAGCTTGTAGTGAGACTTTGTGTAAGAGTGGTGCCTGACATTGATCTAACCGGCAAGGGAAGAGGAGATATGATGTAGCTGTAGTTTAACGGTGCTATCAGACAATAAATATCATACAACAATAGGGTAGTTCTGCATGTAGTAGATTGTCCAAAGTGGATAGAATCCTAGAATCTCAGGATTGGAAGGGACCTCAGGATGTCGTCTAGTCCAACCCCCTGCTCAAAGCAGGACCAATCCCCAATTTTTGCCCCAGATCCCAAATGGCCCCCTCAAGGATTGAACTCACAACCCTGGGTTTAGCAGGCCAATGCTCAAACCACTGAGCTATCCCTCCCCCCCAATATAAGACCTGGGGAGCATGTTGACAGTGAAAGACTATGGGACCATTTGAAAGAGATCTCAAGATATAAAGCCTTGCAAGCTGTCTCTCTGTGTAAAGGAACAGTAGTAGCATTCACACTTAGGAAAGAATCAGAAGAACCAGCAGCCATTAAGAAATGCCTTGCTAGGTATATTTACTTGTAAGGAGCATGCTTAGCCAGGATCCAAGTAAATATAATGGATTGTATTAGCAGAGGGATGAAATGTACATGTTGCAGCCAGACATGACTCAAACAATTCTAAATCAATTTTTGCAATATGTCTGTATTCAAAATAGCTTGGTAAATCCTTAAAACATCTTACTGCCTTTCATCAGATTAGTCAGAACATTTTACAAATCTACAAAATATACCAGGATCATTTTGGTCACTATGGAAATAGAGCCGCTTCTGAAATGCGGTAACTGTTTACTAGTATACAAGAAATATCACATAATAGATAAAAAACAAGCTGGTGAAGAATACTATATCCAGTTGAAATTGAAGGGGGAATAATAAGGGATCGAGTTTACTTCTATATTTCTACAACACATGGCACAACTTGGCCCAAATCTGAATTGGAGCCTCTGAACGCTACCATAATAAAAAAGATGAATATAATACATAATAATATACACACCAGGATTAATAACCCATCTCTTATGAATACTCCCATGGGATTCTGATTACCTCAAATCTTCAAGTTCCATGAAAAAAAGAAAAATAGAGCTTACCTTACCAAAATGGGGGTAGGTGGGGGGGAATTCTCAATTTCTTAAATCACTGAATTTACGCTGTCCAGCATATAGCAAATAAGTAAAGATGAGACACTAGACTGAAAATAGAAGCAGGACTGTTAGTATTAACCAAAAGTGCACCTCTATAATGTCATCAGAATATTGATTGAGGAATATTTTTTAACAAGTCAATATCTGTTCACTTCCATAATAATGGTGGAACATATATTTTCTGCAAAGTATTAGGCTTGTGTATGGGATCTTGTCTTTATCTTTTCAAGTCCCAAAGGTGCCTTTGGTAATGTATCTTGCAAGACTCGATACTGCACTTGCATGCACAGTAGTTCTTTGGCATTGGCAATATATATTGTGACAAAGCTCTGTCCTTGTCTCCGTGGGTCCCGCATTTCCTGGCGGATTTTGCTAGCCTCAGAGGCTCAGTGTGACTCTCCACATAACCCTTCTCTCTCTAGAGACAAGGGTCACAGTCTACAGAGCCATTTTCATCATAAGCCAGCAAGGGAGGTGAGGAGAACTTATCCTTCCTTGCACAGTCTCTGTTGTCTCCCAGTGTCAGTGATTAATCGGGGGGGGGGGGGGAGAGGGAGCCCAGGCCCACCCTCTACTCCAGGCTCCAGCCCAGGGGACCCTAATAGTATCAGCTACGGTAGCTGACCTTTTAAAAACATGACACATACAATTCCCTGGGCTACTTCCCCACAGCAACCCCCACTTCCTCAAGCTCCACTTCACCCTTACCTCAGGGCCTCCTTCTTTGTGCCTGATATGGTGTGTACTGCTCAATCTCTCCAACAGCACAACTTCCTCCCACAGCTCCTGACATCCACATCCACCTGACTAACCGGGAGGCTTTTAACTAGTTTCAGCCAGTGGCTTCAGGTGTCCCAATCAACCTAGCATTCTCCCTGCCTTCTGGAAAGTTCTTAATTGACCTGGAGCAGCTGCCATTTAACTTATCCTGGAACCAGAGATTTGTTTAGCCTGGAGCTAATATATCTATCTCCCACTACTTTTCTATAGCCATCTGGCCATGCCCCGTCACAATATACACATGGACAGGACAATGCAGAATTAGAGTTTAGTGTTTTCTTTACTTAATCTTCAGCCCTGCTAGCCCTGTGATACTGTAAGATCTATCAAGCTAAGACAGGGTCAGTCTAGTTCAATAAGAGACTTCCACAGACTGCTTCAGGGTTCGTGATTTAGAATATGTCTCTCTCCCTTTCACACAGTATGGTTAATACCTCAGGATAGCATGAGGGACAATGTTCTGCTAGATGAGCTGATTTTAAATGGGTTCATCTTCTCCTTGAGTTAGTACTGTTAATACCTCAGGACACTGTTATACTCATGTCATCATTGCAACAATAGGTGCAGACTATCAACCCAAACAGAACAGAATACACTACTGGATTTTCTGCAGCCACTGTTCGTGATAGCAGCACACCATTTAATCTGCTCTTCCCCACACCTTCCTCCTAATCAAAAGATGTATAGAGCAGTGGCAAACTCCAGCCCAGATGGGAGCCCTTCAGAGATGTGAGATCCTATTTCTGAGACAAGCCTAATCAGGCTTTTAGCTTCAATCTCTGGAGAACATTTTGCTGTACATCTAGCTCACAGGTCTTTTGAAAGCTATCAACAGGCATTTTATGTTCACAATTTTGTGACTTCCCTCTCCCCAAAGTTTTATCGGTTCTTACATTTAAAGACCTGGCTTATGCCTTCTTTGAGATCCGTTTATCTTTTTCCTGTTAGTGGGTCCTACACTCTTAAGTATATTTTAAATTAATGGGTTTAATCAGTTGTGATTTCTACAAAGGGGTCCAAGCAACCAAGAAAATTGGACTCTTTGCTTACTGATGTGGTTGTCATTGCATGAAAAATAACAGAATACTATTGCAACAACATCAGAGTAATTAAGAATAATTTACTGTCTCTTGTTTCAAATGATTTCCAAGTTATAGGCCATCAGAGCTTTTCAACTTTCTCAAGACTCTAATTAAAACTTTCCCAGCCAGATTCTCAGCGGGTTTAAACTGGCATTGACTTCAATGGAGCTAAGAATCTTGACCATCTTTTTAAAAGAGTGGGCACAGAACCTCTGGGATATCACTTCTTAGCAGTTACCTTCCCTGCTGTCTCTCACACAGGAATATTAACTTAGCAGTTATAATCACCTGCTGCCTTTAGAGCAATTGTATAATTAAATGACAATTATGTGCCAATATGTCTACACATAATTAGACAGCACCAAATGGAGTTGTATTTCAGTCAAGGGGCAATAATCAAATTGCATTAATTGCCTCCTTAGTTAAATACTGTACCTGTTTTTCAAAGTAGCTAGTAGAAATGCTGAATGGCATGCTGTAGATCAAGAGGTTAAGAAAGGATTACAGAACAAAGCAATGTACTTCTTTATCTTGGCAGCTCCAAGCAATGTGTAGAGTGGGAATAAATTGTCTTTCATCCAGCTTTAGGTGGCCAATGAAATATGTATTGATTTGATGTTTCAAAAGAAGAATATAGAGAGCTGTCCACTTTTAGATAGATAGATAGATATAGATGATTAGATAGAGTGCCCGTTTTATTATTTGCTTTTTTATCCAGAAGGGAGCAGTTTTTATGTTAGAATTAACAAAAATAGGAATTTTTTTGGTAAAGAAAAAAAAAGACATAGGGCCAGATCTTACACCCTTATCCACATAGAATAGTACCATACACCATAGGAAGTCTCAGTGAAATCAATAATTCAACTAAATAGGAACACAGGTATCAGAATCTGCCTCATAATAAATTAGACTTGTTTAGCCTCTTGGGCCCTTTTAGTTCTAGAGGGAGTTGACATGCCATGATCTGCAGCAGCATTTAATTAATTTTAGTTAGAAAATAATCCTTCCATTCCAATAGACAAGATATTCAAATGATTATTGTTGGCTGTTATGAGAACCATCTCCCCTACTTAGCAATCTCTCTCTAAAATGAGGCTTTTAACACAGAACCCAAATGCACACTGTCATAAATATAAAGGGAAGGATAAACAACTTTAAAATCCCTCCTGGCCAGAGGAAAAACCCTTTCACCTGTAAAGGGTTAAGAAGCTAGGTTACCCCCACTGGCACCTGACCAAAATGTCCAATGAGGAGACAAGATACGTTGAAAAGCTGGGGGGAGGGAGAAACAAAGCCTCTCTCTCTCTCTCTCTCTCTCTCTGTGATGCTTTTGCTGGGGACAGAACAGGAATGGAGTCTTAGAATTTAGTAAGTAATCTAGCTAGAGATGCGTTAGATTATGATTTCTTTAAATGGTTGAGAAAATAAGCTGTGCTGAATGGAATGTATATTCCTGTTTTTGTGTCTTTTTGTAACTTAAGGTTTTGCCTAGAGGGATTCTCTATGTTTTGATCTAATTACCCTGTAAGGTATTTACCATCCTGATTTTACAGAGGTGATTCTTTTTACTTTTTCTTCTATTAAAATTCTTCTTTTAAGAACCTGAATGTTTTTCATTGTTCTTAAGATCCAAGGGTTTGGGTCTGTGGTCACCTATGCAAATTGGTGAGGATTTTTATCAAACCTTCGCCAGGAAGGGGGGTGCAAGGTTTTGGTGAGGATTTTGTGGGGAAAGACGTTTCCAAACAGGCTCTTTCCTAATAAAATAAAACCGGTTAGATATTTGGTGGTGGCAGCGAAAGTCCAAGGGCAAAAGGTAAAATAGTTTGTACCTTGGGGAAGTTTTAACCTAAGCTGGTAAAAGTAAGCTTAGGAGGTTTTCATGCAGGTCCCCACATCTGTACCCTAGAGTTCAGAGTGGGGAAGGAACCTTGACACACACAAATGTTATTAAATTATATGATTAATGGGCCAGTTTCCTCATTGTGCTACTCCAGTGTTACTTCAGTATAACTCCATTGACTTCTACACTTTCATAGAGTCTAAAGCCAGAAGGAACCACCAGATCATCCAGTCTGATCTCCTGCATATCACAGGCTACAAACATCATGTAGCACCCACATACTAAAATCTGAAATGAGACCAAAGTATTACAGCCCACAGGAGACTAGACTATTATGTGCCACAAGCAGAGAACGGGGGGACCGAGGTGCACCAGTGCTTGAGGCCTGCACAGTAGCACGGAAATGATTAAGTGAGATATATTCAGATAATCCAGGCAACCTGTGTGACCTGTATCCACACATTGCAGAGGATGGAGAAAAAAACCCCAAGATCACTGCCCGTCTGATCTGGGGGAAATTCCTTCCCAACCCCACATATTATGATCAGTTAGGCCCTGAACTTGTGAGCAAGAACCAGCCATCCAAGCACCTGAGTGAGAGAACACTCAGTGCCATCTCAGAGTCCTGGACCACTGTGCCCAAAGTCCTGTCTCCAGCTATGGCCATCACAAATGCTTCAGAGGAAAGAGATTAAAAAAACCATCTCCGAATACATTGCAGGAGGGGAAGCAGAGGAAATCCCTTATTAAGCCCTGCCAGTTGCTGAAGCCCTGAAGCAAGAGCTTTGGGAACATAAGACAAACTGGAGGTGAGCCCAGGGCTGTTGAGCCCTGCCCCTACTGTAGAACTGAACACAGGGATGGATCAAGACCAATTTTTATAGGATTTTAATAGCACCTTAGTATCCTCTGCTTTACATGGGGCATCTTGACATGGGACATCATGTCAACAAATAATATGATTTTGCCCTACTTAATTTTCAGATCATATGACAGGCTAGCACTCTTCATTTCAACAACATAGTCAATATGTTATTGAACAGGGAGCAAACTTTAAGCTGCACAGCAGTAAGAAAAGGCAAATTTATCAAAGAAAGATTGCATGTATGAGAACGACAGGAAAAATAAGAGTTAAGAGTATCAGAGCCATCTCATCATAGCAGCATGGTGAGTAAACTCATAGCAGTATTGTCATGCTCTGCTTCTATAAGATGTATTTGGGTGATCTGTTAGTATCAAATGATAATGAATAGTTCCTGGGGAATGAAGTGGTAGAGAGAGTATAGCATAGCATTGTTCAGCATAGCAGGACTAAAAGAACTGTATAAGCATCAAGCAGAGAAACTTACATCTATAGGTTTCTCCACATTGTGATAGAATTACAATTTTGTACTTTAGTGACCTTATAAAATGGGATGACTTCAGAAAATGTTCCTATCAGTTTTTACTATTCCAATACCTATTATTCAAAGATGTTCTGTTTTCTTGTGAGATAAGGATGTAATGAAAAGCTGCCTCTACTTATTTAGTAGACACTCAATCAGTTAGATGAGCCAACAGCAATTACTTTAAATAATTTATTTGGTCTTAATATGTTTCATTATTTTTGAGAACAAGGTAGCACTAGAATGGTTGCAGCTCATTAGATGACCCTCTAAAGGACACACAATATGTGTTTATGCTGTTACCAGGAAAATCATTTTTTCTCTTTCTTGCCATGAATACGTTGAGAGGAAAAAGGAACAGCAACTTGCCTCTTCACTAACAACGTGTGACCTGAAAAATTTTAACTAAAAAGTGGTTATGCTACAAAGAGCCTAGCAACCAAATGTTCAGACAAGATGCAATCAGCTTCCAGAATGATATAATTGGAAATGTCGTCAGGGGAAAAATGCATCAAAACGTGACTGGTGCTGGAAGACTTCAGATGAAATTTATGTAGCTGGAGAACTTACCATTATATACAAGGCACTGTTCACAAAATGTCCGGTGCCCATAGCCTGGCTGCAATTAAGATTAACTACAATTTACACCCTATAAGACTTTTTCCAAGTGTAAGATCTATCTGCAGCTCCCGTGCTAACAGAAAGGAGGGCACCTCCCCTGCTATTATCTATAAAAAGTGATCTTTACACAAATGCTATATTGATTAAAGGAAATGTACTCAGAGAGAACAGTGCTATCATTACAAATCAGCAGCTTCTCAGAGTAGATTGACAGTTAATGCCACTACACCCAATCCCTCATATTAGTTGCTTGTGTGCTAGTGTTCTGTTAATAAGTATTTACAGGCTCTGGTGACTCATGGAATGAATTTGTTATCTATGTTCACTAACTATGGGCCTTAGTCTGATTCTCTATTACACCAGTTTAGATTCTGATTCCAAGCAATCAGATCCTATATATCTTCGCATCTACTAGATGTTTGCATGTGTGTAAACAGTTAATAGATAAGGTGGAATATGAAGCATAATTCATGAGTTTCATAGGACCAGTCACACTTCTTGTTGTACACTGCAACTGACTTCCTTTGTGCAGTTCTAAACATCAGCTCTTAACATCCATGACCTTTGCCTATATCCCACAACAGAGCTCAGTACTATTTTTCAGGAGCAATAACCAAAACTCTTGTGCCCTGTCCTGCAAGCAGACTCAAGTTTTCTATAGTTAAGGTTATGTCTAGAGTTGTTCAAGCTCTTTATTTTTGCATATTTCTTACTGAGAAATTTTGCAGGGGTGAGCTGGCAGTAGCTCTTCAGTGGAATTATGCCATGTAACAGAGGGCAGAGTCTGTCCCTACCGAAATGCAACCAAATTTACCAAAACAAAAATGGGTAAAGGTTCAAATGAATTTAGTAACGAAAAGAAAGGGACTTCTGTTTAAACAAGTTTTTGCTCTTTCCTTCCCCACCTCCTAGCATCCAACACCTCTTAGAGAGTAAATATCTGAGAGTTATTAGCAGCAATGGCAGTTGGAAGGGAGTGAGAGAGTGAGACAGTAAAAACCCCTTTTGATTGTTTCATAAGTTTTCAGTACACACACTAGTCTTGACTATATTTTTAATAAAAAATGCATTTGACCAAGATAGTGATTTTCTTTCCATAGTTTTATTCTACACACACATCACTAGGTTTCCACTGTTTGTCTTCTACCTGTCCTTTTATCATCACTTGTTAGGATTTCCCAATATATAAACTTGCGTCTTGGGACCAAAGAGATGTGTTTTTTGTGGTTCCATTTGCCCTCCTGTGCCATTAAATTTGCACTATGGGGCTCATTTTACTCTCATTTACATTGGTACAAATTACATTGGTACAGAAATGAATGGAATTGTCCAGGTGTGAGTCTGGTGTGTAAATGAGATCAGAATTAAGTCCTGTGTGTTTGCTGCTATAAATAATTTTAGTGCTATAATATCCTGTTGACACATTTTGAGCCATTTGAATCTTTGCCTTGACTTCAATGGGTTTAAGATAGGCCCATAAAGCACACAGTGAAAAGCAGTGGAAACAGAGCTGGATTGCTGAAGTCAGAATCTCATCTCTCATTTTTTAAAAAATTAAGTTTCTAGCCATCATGGATGGAAAGAAAAGGTTGAAAATGTGAACTGAGTTTATCAGCTGCCTTCTGAGTCTTTAAACAGCCGGAAAAAATAGCTCTTAGATATGTGAACTGCTCCCTTCCCTTTCACTCTGAAACCTGCTGTCCATCCATGGAGGGTTGGTTTCCTGAAGTGGGGAGATAGCTGTAAGCGTACAGCATGGGGAGTGCTTATAGGCCCAGATTGCCTTCATTCAGCCCTGTCTGGAATATATATTTGAGGCATCAGTGAATGTCTTTAACCCCCTGTCAAGGCTAATTCCCCACTCTGGCACTTTGAGTGCAGAAGGTGGGGGCCCAGAAGGATTCTAAAAGCCCTTTCACCTCCCTCCGGGGAAGAGCTGAGAAAGGGAAAAAAAAAAAGGAAATCAGCTGTTGCCACCAGCTAATTAAACAACATATGCACAAAACTCTTCAAACACAAAAATCCAATTCTGTTGTAAAAAAAGGTATATTTTATTAATTAAAAAAAAGAAAGAAAATACATCTGGGAACTCGGGCTATTGCTAGATTTTAAAAGAGCAATTACAAGGATTAAGCACCAAGAATAGCTTTCTTGAGGTCCAGCTTAAAGGTTACAAGCAAAACAAAAGCACCTGGGGTTAGCACAGAGGAATCCACAAGCCATAACGAAATAAAAGGAATAAACCTAATCGTGTCTTCCTAGACATTTCCTGATCTACTTACATATCTGGGGTTTTAAATGAGTAGTTTCTAGGTATGATACTGATGATTTTTTCATATCTGGCCCCAGCTCTTACAGCATAGCTCTTGCCCTGTCCGCCTCTCTCCAGGAGAACAGACAGACAGACAAAAGGGGAGTCTTGTTTCCATTTTTAAAAGTTCTAGCCTTCCCATTGGCTCTTTTGGCCAGCTGCCCACTCACTTCCTTTTACCTATGCATAGCAGTGAGACTTTTTAACCCTTTACAGGTAGAGCAATTAGAGAAAAGCTACTGATGCTATAGCTACTGGCTGGCTGGGTGTCCATAAAAGGAAGCTTCCCCCTCCCTTCATTTATCACACCCCCATTTTTCTTTCCTCAATTGTTTCGTTATCATTTTGCTTGGTACAGAAGAATTAGAAGGTTAATCCCATGACAAGAGGTGCTTAATATCAATGTTTTAAGGATTGTCTCAGAAGAGACACCTCTTGCAAAAACAATGGTACTTGCACTATTGTTCAAGATAGTCATCTAAATTCATAATGGTGAATGGTTCTGATAAGTATATGAGAGGGCTTGATGCCATTTTAATTAATGGTTGTCAGTGTGGCCAGCCAAGATATAGTATGCATATGAAATGTATTTATGGTGGCATCCCAGCTGGAACTGTCCAAATTTGTCGGTAATGTTGAGGTTATATGGGTAGAGCTAAGGACACATCGCGCTATAATAATACTCTATGGTCTTAGTTTAATTAATTTTCAGAACTCAGGCATTGTGTTCGTAACTTTGCTGTCTTTATGTTGCAATGTCACATGGATGTTGGAACAAAACAGAAGATACTAAGATCCTGTGGTGATGGGTGCAATAGAAATAGATTCTTCAAACTTTTTACCTTTCCCTGAGAACATCAGGTAAAGAAAATTTCCATGACTGACCTTCTGTTGAACAGGTTCAGGTTTTCAAGGGGTGGAATCAAGGATCTGTGGTCAGCTGGCATGTATACAAGGGCTTCTTTACCATTTATGCTAAACAGAATTCCTGATTATTTCATTTTGCTTTGTATTCCAGCACTGACATCCAAAAACAACAATAAAAAAACCGTTGCTTATCTCTTTGATCTTAAAGTGTAAAACGAACATGTTTTATCATAAAGTGCTTATTGTTAAAAAAATATATTTCTTTGAACAGAATATCACACAAAATGACATTTTTTATAATGTGTGCCAAATAATTACTGTATTTTGGGAAACTAAAAGAATCAAGACAATTGATAATAACACAGCAAATCAATACAATATGTGTGAAATATATGAAAAGGAAAAATCACTATTCTGCTTCGATAAATGCTGAAAAAATACAATAAGAAAGAATAATATAAACGATAGAAAAATAAAATGGTGTTGTACTATTAAAAATTCAGGATCGTTGGGTGCATCAATTGCTGGAATAGGATCGTTACGCTAAACCATATAAATATTTATATTTTACTTTTGTTCTAGAGAGGGCATGTCTATACAACTTTGTTTGAAACAATCATTGGAATATGCTTGGGGGAGTCAGAATATTAGAATAAACTGAGTAAAGGCACATTGCTCAAAATGCATGAAAGAGTAAACATATCACATGGGCATCAGATCCATCACCTATATATATGCTATATAAGGGATACATAATCACAGGCAATCACTGCTTATAGGCCTGATCTTTAAAATCACGTGGGTAATCACAAGCCTCATTTGAGCACACAAATGGAGGCTCTTCTGTGCTCAGAAAACTCCCTGAACATTGAATTTGAAGCCCCCCCTCATATCCTTGAATGTGTATACAAATAGAAGGAAACATTTTCAGAAGTGACCTAGAAGCCTAAATTCCATTAAGAGTAAACGTGACTTAGGTGCTTTATAAAATGTCACCCAGGTTCCAGTTTTCTTAAGTCTACCCCTGCTCCCATTGAAGTCAGAGGGAGTTTTGCTACTGACTTCAGTTGACAGCAGGAACAGGCACCAAAGGAGATGTTCATATTTATCATTAGTAGGCTCATACAAGCAAGCCCACATATGGGATTTGGACATTAAGATGCTTAGGACTGCTAACTGGGATGCCACACCTTTCCTGGAGCTAAGTGGCAGCATTACTTCAGTTTCCAACCAATTGTGAAAATGCATTTTGGAAAAGTTAGAATCAGTTTTGGCTGGTGAAAAATAACTTCCACTTTTTGTGCGAATGAGCAAAACTTGCCCCATCGGAACATTATTTTTTCCCTTGAAAACCATCCAAAAAACCAATATGCATTGTTTTGGCTATTACATGCATAACTTTTCACACAGGTCTATTTGAACAATTGTCTTCATTTCACTGAAGTGGCTTCTTGATATAAATAGAAGTTCTGAGACATCTGCCAGATTTTCAGCAGATGTCCTCTGTTTCACACTCTTCCTTTTTCTATTCATTTGACATGCATGCTGTTTGCATTCCTTTACGAATGGATCCTTTAAAATGTGACCTCACTGGATCTCTCTCTAATTTCTGGCCAAAAAATAAAACCCACTCCAATAACAGCAGCACATGGACACGTACATCTAAAATAGGATTCAGAGTTATATTTTTCATTACACCCAGATCTGAATAGTTCACCCACAAGGCAATAACCATTCTTTCCCTTGGCAAAATAAATAGACCTGGAGATACCAGACAGAACATTCCCAGAATAATTGAAGATTTTTTTCCCCTTTGAACATTTGTCAACAAGCAGGATTATTGAACAAAATAAGTTTTCTTGACAGAATGATTTCAGCTTTTGAGAAAATGTATTCTGTCAACAAGACAAAGTAAGGACTTGACAAAATAATATGTTTCAACCACTGAAGGGTTTGAGCTTTCTTCTCAAGCATAAAAACTAAAGTTGCATGCACAAAGCTGAAGTAACTCTTCAACAGCATATGCATATTTCCCCTTCAGATGTCAAAGTCAAAAGCCAAAGTCAGGCAACCTTTCTAATGTCTTCATGTAATGAGCCATGGCAACTTATGTACAGACACCAGAGTCATCAGCAGGGATTGAACTCAGGTTCTCAGCACCAAAAGCACAAACCTCCACCACTTGAACTAAATAATTAACTCCCTTAGTTTTCACAAAGTAGCAGTTCTTCCTGGGGTCACCCATTAGATGGAGACATGATCTTATGCACCGAACTACTGTATTGCATTAAGACAAATGTTAAGCACGGGGGAGCTCCTACAGAGGAGAATGGCATATTATAGAAAAGAGTGCATCAGCAAAAACCAAGGGCAGCATCAAAGAATAGGTTCATGAAGAGGACAGAAAGTATAGTGGAAATATCCCAACATTGTTCAGAAAGATTCTTGAAGGCAAGGAGATTTACAAAAAAGTACTGATCCTGGAAGTTACTTTATACTGGTTGATCCTGTACTAATGCAAAATCCCATGCCCAGTGAGGCACAGGTCTCCTCATGCAAAATTACTTACCCGATTGAGACCTAAGAATCCTCCACACCAGCTAAACTATTTGACTTAATCAGTAGTGCTGTTAATCTAATGATCATTTGTTGGAACTAATCAAGAAAACAAACAAACAAAAAACCCAAAGACTCCATCTGCAGCAAGGTTCTAGTCTCTGCAGTTTTACTGAAGGCACTTCCCCAGTCAGTGAATTTTGGTATTAAAACCATCCAGCACAAACCTCTAAATCAATGGTGAGATTTAAATATTTTGTTCATGTCATCACCGTCAGATCAATGTCAGATGGGGGTAAGTTATAGACACCAGTACAAGAGGGCTTTGATAGAATCAGCACTGTAAGGAAGCTAACAAGAAGGGAAAGAAAAAGAAAGGGCATTCTTTATAGCACTATTTATTTGCACTGAACAGCAGTCTCCATCTATATTTTGGCTGATATTTGTGCTGCTGGATCTCCGATATGTTTATGAAAGGGCTCTTAAATGGAGTGGCATTGTGACCTGGTGCATGTGGTTTTGACCATCACAACATCACCCAGGTCACAATGCCACTCACTCAATTTCGGCACAGCATCTTTGTCAAGACGGAGAGGTGGATGTGCAGAACCTTAGTGGTGCTGTGATCCCACATGCCTGGTCACAATGCCACTTAGTTTGGGGGGCTCTCTCAAACAGGGGGCCCAAGGCAAACTGCCCTACCTACTCCTGCTTATGAATTTCAGTCAGTGAAAGATCAAATTGCACGCCATACAGATTGCTATTGTAGTTGACTCACTTGAAACAGTCTCCCTTTTTTTAGCACTTTCCTGTCTTTTTCCAATATCTTTATAAATGAGCTTTCTAATTATATCTACCGTGATAATACTGGTCAGCACCATGGACAATTGGTGCTGCTGTCTCCCTTTGTGCTCACCACCAAAACACTTCAAAACTCTCTCTCTGCAATATATCTATTACATGTCATAAGATATTAACTTCTTTACTTCCATCCCACTCTTATTCTTCATATTAAGCATACAGTTCTCACTGGCCACATGTTGAAATGAGGGCTGTCAAGTGATTGAGAAAATTAATCACAATTAATAGTGCGATTAGAAATTTATATTGATTAATCGTGCTGTTAAACAATAATAGAATACCATTTATTTAAATATTTTGTATGTTTTCTAAATTTTTAAGTATATTGATTTCAATTACAACACAGAATACAGTGTACAGTGCTCAATTTATATTTACTTTTATTACAAGTATTTGCACTGTAAAACAAATAGTATTTTTCAAATAACCTAATACAACTACTGTAGTGCAATCTCTTTAGTATGAAAGTTGAACCTTACAAATGTAGAATTATGTACAAAAAAACCTGCATTCAAAAATAAAACAAACAATGTAAAATTTTAGAGCCTGCAAGTCCACTCAGTCCTACTTCTTGATCAGCTAATCATTCAGAGAAACAAGTTTGTTTACAGATGCAGGAGATAATGCTGCCCGCTTCTTGTTTACAATGTCACCTGAAAGTGAGAACAGGCATTCTCATGGCACTGTTGTAGACAGCGTCACAAGATATTTATGTGCCAGATGTGCTAAAGAGTCGTATGTCCCTCCATACTTCAACCACCATTCCAGGGGACAGGTTCTGCTCGATAACAATCCAAAGGAGTGCCAACCAAAGCATGTTCATTTTCATTATCTGAGTCAGATGCCACTAGCAGAAGGTTGATTTTCTTTTTTGGTGGTTCGGGTTCTGTAGTTTCCACATTGGAGTGTTGCTCTTTTAAGACTTCTGAAAGCATGCTCCACACCTTGTCCCTCCCAGAGTTTGAAAGGCACTTCAGATTCTTAAACCTTGGGTCGAGTGCTGTAGCTGTCTTAGAAATCTCACATTGGTACCTTCTTTGAGTTTTGTCAAATCTGCAGTGAAAGTGTTCTTAAAATGAAGAACATGTGCTGGGTCATCAACCGAGATGGCTATAACATGAACTATATGGCAGAATGCGGGTAAAACAGAATAGGGGACATACAATTCTCCCCCAAGGAGTTCAGTCACAAATTTAATTAATGCATTATTTTTTTAATGAGTATCATCAGCATGGAAGCATGTCCTCTGGAATGGTGGCAGAAGCATGAAGGGATATATGAATGTTGAGCATGACTGGCACATAAATACCTTGCAATACCGGTTACAAAAGTGCCATGTAAATGCCTGTTCTCACTCTCTCGTGACATTGTAAATAAGAAGAAGGCAGCATGTCTTAGCGACTGGCTGAACAAGAAGAAGTAGGACTGAGTGGACTTGTAGGCTCTGAAGTTTTACATTGTTTTGTTTTCGAGTGCAGTTATGAAACCAAAAAAAATCTACATTTGTAAATTTCACTTTCACAACCAAGAGCTTGCACTACAGTACTTGTATGAGGTGAATTGAAAAGTACTATTTATTTTATTTATCATTTTTACAGTGCAAATATTCGTAATCAAAAATAATTTACACTTTGATTTCAATTACAACACAGAATAAAATATATATGAAAATGTAGAAAAACATCCAAAATATTTAATAAATTTCAGTTGGTATTCTATTGTTTAACAGTGTGATTAAAACTGCGATTCATCGCAATTAATTTTTTTAATCATGATTAATTTTTTGAGTTAATCACATGAGTTAACTGTGATTAATCGACAGCCCTAGTTGAAACCATTTTTTAGTTTTTGCCTAATGTCCCAGTTCTTCAATAGGTTCTGCACAGACCTGATCCAAAGCCCAAATGATGTCAATGGGATTCTTTCCAATCACTTTTATGGCTCTAGATCAGGCCCCATTGGACCATCTTGTTCTCATCTGGCGCATGTTACAGTATCCAGGGCCTAGGGGCTTTTCTATTATATTTTTGTTTAATTACCTTACAAAAGCCTATTGCTTGATAACATATAAATAGGTACTTTCTGACCAAAGGTATTACTGATAGTACCAACACAAAGTTTAGACTCAGCACAAAACTCCATAAATAGCAAATAAGATGTTCGGAACCACATTTTCAGAAACACATGTGCGCTATTCTCTGGGAGTGTTACCTTGTATGTATGTGCAATTTGGGTGTGTGTACACACAAATTGCTAGTTATCTGTAGTAATTTCATATGCAAATTAGGTGCTTTTTATCTCTTCAATTTTCTCTTGTTTAGTTTTCTTTCTAGTGGTTTTGCTGGCCATATGACAGAAAAAAAATGTGGATGGATCTTAGGCCAGGCTATTTTGTATGTCAATACCATAAATGCTCTTTCTGGTCGGGGGAGGGTGGGGGGAGAATGAGTGAAAGGGGACAAAATAAAGAGAAAACTCACCAAGGAACAATGTTGGTTGATTACGATCATCATCATCATCAATATTGTCCCACTGACTCATCTTTAACTGTGCACACAATAATATTGCATATGCAGTAATTCTGCAATTATTTGTAACTGCACTGAGAGAAGAAAACATTCAAACATAATTCGAGCTTCAGGTGTGCCAGCATTACCTGTAAGATTCTCTCATTACATTTATATCATCCTACAGGAATAACTGGACGACATGATAATACAGAAGATCAGAATGTGTGTTAGCAGCATGCAGACAGCACACAATACACAGACAGCATGAACATAAAGTGCCGGTCACTTCTGACATTATTGACAATGAGTCCAGTATAGATGGAACAAAGTGCTGTGGTTAGAATTATTTTACTGAAGAACTTTTCAATAACAGCCAACATTCTCTTTTTAAAAGGCTGTTAGGCATTTATGTACTGTGTTTCCATGTACTTTATATGACATATTGAAAAGCCTCACCCTTAATCGCAAGACAACAGTTTGATTAAAGCACATCTCTTCAACACGCACTTCTGTGCAAGTCACAAATTGAGGGAAAAAACACCACACAAATTACATTTTGATATGTCAGTGTGTCAAGACTGCAGTGGTCAGACTATAAGGGAACCCAGCCAGAAACAACCGGAGCAGTGTCAACTTGGAAAAAAATTAAATTAAAAGTTCACCAAGTTACTCCTCAGCTGACTGCAAACCTCATTAAAGCCAGCAGAGAAACTAAAGATGGAAATAAACAAAGGCTACTAAAACCTAAACAAACCTTGCTGAGTAGGGAAAGGAGAAGAGCAGTTGGGTCTGTTCTTTAAAATGCAAATATTGGACCTGATTTTAAGCTCCATGGGCCAAACTGTTTGTAAGTCAAGCAATTTACAAAGGCTCAGGCTCAGCCCTGGATGTGGGGTAGGGCACTAGCTGCATGGTGGAAGAGGAGAACTTGGAAAAGAATTTGGTCTCAGGAACACTCTTCTGAAGCACAGTTGCTCTGAAATGATACTTTTCTGTAGGGGCAGGAGGGATGAGTGCTACATGAGCTCCTTATAACCCAGTTCTGCTGTCTAGTGCATAGCAGGGGGCAGAACCACAGCTAAGCCAACTCCTCTTCCCTCCGTGCCCCTACTGCGACTCTAGTACTGGTCCTCTCTTCTCCGTCTGCCTTCTAAAGATTAACTGAAAAACTGATCATTCGCTGTTTTAAGAAAAGCAATTCTAACCATTTTCCAGACTGTTTCCTTTCTATCCATGCAGACTCTTTCACACTCACACACACACACACACACACACACCCCTACTCTATGTGGTATTCTAGCTTTGTGCACAGCTGCTTGCAGAGAGCCAGCTCCTGAAAACATACTGTAGCAAACCCAGCTCATCCTTTCAGTGTCAGGCAGAATTTACATCTTCACTCAGAGCAAAGCCAGTAAAACTGTCTCACAATGAAAAGTGGTTCCTCCCTCCCACAAAAAACCCAAACGAAACAAAAACAAAACAAAACCTTTGGTGGTACTGTCAAAAATGAAATGTGGTTGTTTCTTGTGTGAAATTTCTCACACAGGTTTACTCTGCACAAGACAGCAAATTCTAGGGCAGGCAAGCCATGGTAGAGTGTACAATAGAGAGACACAAAAAGCTCATATAATAAAACCGAATAATTATTATTATTTTTCTGTTGAATGTAATGGGAGCAAGATCACATCTGGGATCCTTTTCCCCTCTTTATTGCTAGCTGCCCATTTTGTATCTATTAATTTTACAGTAAACCTCCCTTTTTGTTATTGATTAGGGGTGGGATGTTCAAAGGAACCCAAGGGAGTTAGGTACAGAAATCCCAATGAAATGTAATGATAGTGTGGTGCCTAATTTCCATAGGCTCTGTTTATAATTCCAGCCTAAAGCTGTGTAATCTGACAACTGATCTCAGTTACTCAGTCATTTACTTCAATGGAGCTACTCTGGATTTACAAAACAACAAAATCTGGCCCATCATTTCTAATACCTAGGTCACATCGGCAATCTCTTCTGAGGCTGCCCACAGTGTGCAGGTCCATTTTATAAAGGCTGCTTGAATGGATACCGAAACCGATGTGAAGGGCTCTCCACTGGCTTGATAAAATTCACCCCAAAAACCTTATTTCTCATTAGCCCCAATGCTGCAGGGCAAATTCACTGAACTGCTAACCATGCTAAAAGTTTATTTTTTAAAAAAGGCTGCCATACACATACACTGTACTTTATGCATCAGAAAAGCCCTTTTCAGCTTCCTGATTCCTTTTGAAGTTGATCATCCTACGAATGCATTGTCCATTTGCTTGAAGGCAAAAAGACTTGATGAACTGCAAATGCAATAAAAGTGTGTTTTACACTATTCCTGCATAAAGCCTATGAATCTGGGCAGAAGTAAGAGTTGTGTGGGGCTGGGGCTTTGGTTTTGATTTTTTTATGAATAGATTTATAACATTGTTATCAAAATATTTTGAAACATGTTAAAATAATAAAGAAATAAATGCTGAAGCAGAGTACTAGGCTTCTGTGCCAATTTTCAGTGTTTGTAAAGTTCCCTTGAGGGACCATAAGTGGCACTTCAACAGCCAGTGTTTTTAAAAGCCCCAAGGATCCAAGAATCTCAGATCAAAAGACCTTTTAAAGAATAACAGGTGCTAGAAGCTTTTAATATATAAGATGTTAGAGACGTAAAAAAGGAACACTTTACTAGCTGCTCTTTTTCTATCTACATCTGTGTATCTCATGAATCCCGTGAGTAGGTTAATCTTTGACACAGCCTACAGCTACTTTTAATGTAAGAAGTTAAGCAAAGAATGGTGTAAACCCTGCCACATACCAATCTAGGATGTAGAGTGGGTTAGATTACAGCAAGCAGCAGTGCACATTAGGATCGCTATTAAAAATAAATAAAGGCTTCTCAACATTTTACCTTCTGAGAAAACAACAAAGGACGCAGTCACAAAAGCGAATATTAATCTTTCATTTTAGCTTGTTACCAGGATATGCCACAGAGCAAAGGAAAACAACATGAGCTAGTGCAATCAAATAAGTTTATACTGCAGCATGGATGGCTTATCAGTCAGAATCAAAGGACATGCCTTACCGGATCAGATCATTGGTGCATATAGTCCAGCAATCTGATTTTCCAAAGAGAGCTGACATTCCCCTATAATATGCATCTAACCAATCACGTGATTGGCCCTTTGAAAAGTCCAATAAAGTAGCACTTCTGTGTTTCCTTTTATTTGTTCTAAACGTGTTGCCTTTACCATCATTGCACGTCCCCTTGTTTTCACATTATGTCATAAAGCTCTCTGCTATTAAACTGTTTCTGCTAATATTATTGAGCAATATTAGCAGCAGTTTTACAAAAGTCAGCAAGTAATTGTGTATCTTATGGCATGGATTAAATTTCCAGTCAGCTTGACTGTTGATCTATAGAACTCGGCAATACTATTCAGGTGGATCAAACCACTGCCGTGACCACTACATGCAGTTTCTAGCTATGCCAGAACTCAGATTCATGCATTTTCAGATTAGGGGGAATTTCTGGGCAGATCCTGTGACGTGCTAGCAGCACAGATTTAATCCTTGTGCTGCTAAGGGCTATGTCATGGATTTTTTGGTTCCAATCGGATATTTAGTATCCATATCATGATTACACTAGTCTACTGCATTTCCAATAGTGGGGAAACATTTAGCAAGGTGGAGTAGACCTACATGAATATTTTCATTACATCTAGAGAATAAAAAATGCCAAACATTATTAACTGCAATAAATTAATTATTTCAATTTAGTGCTATTGCAGAGTTATTCATCAGGACTAACAACAAAACTTCAGCTGGGAAAGCGTGGATAATACCACATTCATCCCACCTGCCAAAATATTCATCTGTCCTGGATGGAACAAAATCTCCAACCTTTTCACAGACGGGAAAGCGTGTTCCTTTCTCCATATTCACAAGGCATGCACAAGAGATGAGAGGATTCTTTAATGTAGCAGACAAAAACACATTGCCAAACCACTGGAAAGACATAGAAGCAGAGTTGGCTCAGCTGCTCAAGTCTGACCACATACGACCTTTGACCCAAAGAGCAAATCATCCCTGTGGATCATTCTCTTCACCCAGGAGAAGAGTAGCCCTAGTGCTGAATCCTCGTGAGAAAAACAAGTAACAACGTTTGAGGCACATTTCCCATGCTTGTATCTCGTAGAGCTGTCTTAAAACTTGCAGATAAATACACATGCAAAGATAATGTGAAATATGTACATTTACCTCTCCAAATTCCCAGAGGTACCATCAATTCTAAGACTGGAATAGGCAGCAGGTTTAAAACAAACAAAAGGAAGTATTTCTTCACACAACGCACAGCCAACCTGCAGAACTCTTTGTCAGAGGATGTTGTGAAGGCCAACAGGGTTCAAAAAAGAACTAGATAAATCCATGGGGGATAGGTACATCAATGGCTATTAGCCAGGATGGGCAGGGATGGTGTCCCTAGCCTTTGTTTACCAGAAGCTGGGAATGGGTGTCAGGGGATGGATCACTCAGTGATTACCTACTCTGTTCATTCCCTCTGGGGTACCTGGCATTAGTCACTGTCAGAAGCCAGGATATGGGCTAGATGGACCTTTGGTCTGACCCAGTATGGCTGTTCTTATGTTCTTACTGCTTAGCCTCACAGAAGGAACACCTACATTCTGCATTGGGGAGGGAGGAAGGAAATGACCTTCCAGCTCCAAATGGCAAGACTGACAATTCCATAAGCAAATTCCTTTGTTCCACTGAAGTCAGTGTCCATAGCTTGTGGGACCTATTGAGGAACCACCATTCCCACAATTCATCCATTGTATCTGGAAGGCCTGTTCTGGTAACTCTCAGAAGTCATAGATGGTTGCCTTTACAACATTATTATTCAAAAGGCGAGATGGTGATTTGACCCGGTGGCTGCTGTCTTGCAATCCAGAAGCTTATGCTACAAACAGTTTAAGAAGTGAAAAGTTTTCAAATGTGAAGCAAGTGTAATTCCTGCCTCCTGGCCGCCCACCGATCTTTGGATAAACAGTTTTTACATGAAGAATTCAGGCATTAGTTCCAGAGGACACCTTATAGGGAAATCCAAAGTAACCCACTTAAACAGCTGTGGCAGAATCACATGGGGTGAGATGTGGTCACTCAAGGAGACAGGTCCAGACTCCTGAGCCATTCAGGGCTTTATGGCTCAAAACCAACAGCAGCAAATGCAGATCCTGAAGCTATGAATCAATTGTGAATGTGGTTATAAAATTCGCATAATCCCGAAACAGGGGAAGAAATATTTCTAACTGTTACTGACCACACTTAAAGGAGGTAGAAGCTGCAGCAGCAAGTGCTGTAAGGCAGATGCAACACAGAGTTCCTCTGCAAGAAAAGCTCCCCATTTCCCTCAGCAGTGGGGACCAAAATTTAGGTACAGAAGCACCATGGTGCTCCGCTGCATTGTGAGCTGCATGTTTATTTGACAGAGTCTACAAAAGCTAAAGACAAGATATTTTATTTCAGTCTTTCTATCTGACAGCTTTTCTGAGCTGGCCATCTGCATTAGTTCTGCATGTCTGCCATCTGACAAGTTCTATTTGTTGTGCAGATAATTGTAACTGTTTTATTTTCCCAGTAACACAATATCATAAAACACAAGAGTGTTCAGCTTACTTTAGATATGTTCTTCAATATGCAAAGGGCAGTGAATAATAGTGAAAGCTGTTTTGCCTGACAACCAAAACATAAATGTGTCATGTCAAATACTTTCTCTTTCCTACAGAACAGATACCATTTAGCCTGCCTATTTTACAAGCAAAACTAGGTAAGACAGATAAAGACAGTATATTCCAGTTAGAATTTCTGAACAGTTTTCCCAGTCGTTCCATCTCAATCTCCTTAGCAGCTAGACTCAAACCGCACACTTCCATGCTGAATTGATATACCACCTGTATATCCGGTTTTGTATACTGCACGCTGTGTAATAACATGAGAGGCCTCCACGTGTGTAAAACTAAACTAAACTTTTTAAAATACTACAAGTGCTGCAACTGCAGCTAGAATTCAAGCCATGTTGCCTCCTTCAAACACTTCCCTCTTGCAACCTGTGTTTTCTTCCCACCAAGTTCCATGCAGGTGGCTACACACCCTATTGGGGAATATCAGGGACATTCAGAAAGAGAGAAGTTTATATATTATATATATAACAATGCACAGCATATTATGCAACACTTTGGGCAAGGAAGTGACCTTGAAAAGTCGAGCCATTATTTTAAATTATAGCCAAGTGATGCTAGCGTGATCATAAATATTGTTCTTTTGTAAGTACTTCTTTATTTTTATGAGCTATTTAAACCAACATGTATGTATGTGTATGTGTCTTGGTAGGAGCTTTAGTTACGTTATGCTCATGTTACATGAGCTTCCAGAAGATTTTGTCCTGCCACATGACTGGTAATGGGTGAAATCATGACAAGTTCACAGTTTGGATTCAATGCAGACAAGCATCTAGCCTTCAAGACGCTCATACAATGGTTACTGGAACTATTCAAATCACTTTAGTTTGGAAAATTAGGCTGGACATCTCACCTGAAAGACGTTTCTCACCAGCCATCTAGTCAGGTCATTGGGAGAACAGTTTTTCTTACAGTGTTTTCACACTTCTGATAATGGAGTTAAGATTGAAAAAATAAAGTTACCAAACAATTCCAGCTTGCTTCCAGAAATGGAAAAAGGCTATTTTTAATTGTGTGAGCGTTGGGGAGCAGGAAAGGGGTAGGGGACAGGTTTTTATTGTTTCAAATACATTTCACTTATCCCAATTTCAGATATGCAAAAGAAATCCCCTTTTCTATAATATTGGAACACCACTCCTTACTGTAAACGTATGGACCAGATACTCAGCAGGTGTAAATTTGTACCAGCTGAGGCTCTGACTCAACATCTTATTCACCAAAGATATAACCCTGATCTGTACAACATAAGAAATGTGGGCAGACAAATTTTATAGCATAGACCAGAAGGAACTGCCTCAGTGTAGTCTGCTCACACAGATGGCCTCTTCCAATGCTCTATAAGGAGTTGACCTCCTTCCCTTTGTGTTGGTTCCCTGGGACACTCTCATGGGTGACGGGTCAAGGAGCACATTCTGAATCTTCAAATGCTAAGATAAGAAAAATCAATTTCATACCCCAAAAGATAGGGCCGCTGGTGTAGAAGGTCATTAAAAACTAGCAGTTGCTTTTTGTCATTTAAGCATCAAAGGAAAGTATATAAATATATTTTTCAAGCCCAACATGAGTTTTGATCAAATTCCTGTGCTCTATAAAACTTTACTGATAAGATAAAGAGACAAAGAGGAACTCAGCTACAGGTGCTCACCATAAATAAGGGGTGTTATGGTGGGGAGTGGAAGGCTAGGGATAAATTGCTACCTGCAAATACTTTGGATAGCAAAAATAAATAAGAGGAGTTCTGGTTATATTTTTTAAAGCACATCCTTGGATGATGTAAATAGCACTGAGGATCTGCTACAACCCCAGTAAAGTCTGCTAGAACTTTGCAGGAGAAATTCTAAAGCCGACCACGCCAAGTGAAGAGGGCTCATTCACCACTGAATTCACCTGACTTTCCATCCTGTTCAATTCCACTGTAACTCTAATTACGTTGGTGGGTGGGATCCGCCACTGCCTCAGTCTTCTATTATAGCAGGGTAACTATTTACTTAAATTGAGTTACTCCAGTATAAATAGGGAGGGATGAGAACCATTCATGTTTAACCTTTTTGTTTTATTTGCTCTCCTCACCCACCACTCCCTTCCAGATCAATGGTAAAATTCACTCACATTCCATTTTGTCAAATACTTAGACTAAGCATCAGACCACCCTCAGAGAATATGGTACGATAACTCCATGGATGCTTTTAATAAAAATATATTTTTTTTATAAAGCTGCCGTTCCTAATTTTTTTCTTTGTTAATCAAACAATCATTTACACATCAATGGGGAGCTTTTATAATGCTATTATTTCCTCTCCACTGATTAAAGCAGGAAAGTTCGGCTTCAACTATAAAGAATCATTACTGGATCCCATTATGCACAACTTTTTGTATATAATTTAGATTTGAATTTTTTTAGCCAAACCTGTCATTATATTCTGCTTACCTGAATTTTTTCTATTAAGAACACACCAAAAAAAAAATGTTCTCTTAGATACAACAGAGCATGGAGTAATAACGAAGGCTGACAGGATATGGAATCCCTACTCAAGCACATAAAACAAGGAGTTAAATCTGCCTGATATCCCCCCCTTTCAGGTGTAAGGTGGGATAATCAGGAAGCTTGATGGCTCTCGGCGCAGTCAGGATTTAGAATTAAGCTGGGGAGCTCTATCAATACAGTAAAAACGGAGTCAGTCTCTAAGGAGGCAGAGTTTTTTTGGCTACTAATTAGAGGACTGATGTCCTAGAACCTGAGTGGAATTGTCTGTTTATGTAAAATCCCCTTTCCCCCATTATTCTGTTGCAACATGGCCCCTTAAAACTCAAGATATTAATAAAGGAAAACTCTTGGAGAAAATGTTGCTGATGCTGAATTAGTTTGATCCACATGACTCGTTTATATGAAGTTATCTACACACAGGCAGGCAGCTGTAATTTCAAACTGGTCAGTGGTTGATTTGCTAATGTATATACTTCATATCACATTCAGTTACTTAAGGATACTTATTTTTCCATTAGCTTTAGGGGAATTAACCATATTACCTTTAAAAGGTTTTGGCTGCTAAATCCCATAAAACTCATTGAAAAATTGGGTCTTTCAGTCCCTTAGTATCACAGACAGATTTTTCTACCCCAAATTATATTTCAGTTCACTTTTATCATTGATCATCAATGATTGGCTGTTTTCCTGGGGATCTCACATAGATCCTTTTGTTGGCTAGAGTATATTCTGAGTTAATAATCATCTCTGCATCTCCAAAAAGCAGTAATTTTGACGGAAGAAGCCATAATCTTTCTGATAAAAACCAAGCCAATTCTCCAATCTTTTATTTCCTTTCTTCAGTCCCCTGCCTTCATGCCCTGGGAATCTTTCCTTCTTCCAAGAAGCTAGGTACCTTTCCATCCCAATGTGATAAGGTCTTCCATAGCTAGGCAGCCTAGTGGCTAGATCACTGGGGCTGGGAGGGAGGGACTGGACCCTCCCTCTCTAGCAGGTCCCAGCCCAGGGCTCTGTGTGGATCAACCCCTAAACAGAAGAGATGGGTCTCCCTCCCGGCAGGGAGTCAAGATCCACTTCCCTAGGCTACTTCCTACAAGTCTCTTCAGTTTGGGGCATGGCCCCGCTAGGCCAGTTATCCTTTGGCAACGGAGCATTTACTTGGCTGCACTGTCTGGCAGGTCACTTATCCACCCTTTCAGGCAGGAAGGCAGAGAGCTCCTGGTTCCTCACCAGTCAGCCTCTGTCTGAGCCAGGCTCCCTACTTTTCTCCCCCTTCCAAGCCTGCAGGTTTCTCTGCTCCCTCACACCTACTTTTGGTGAGTAATCCTTTTGACTCACCCTTGAAATTTTCAATGAAAGTTTTATTTATTTTATGATAAACCCTTCCCTATTTTCATTGTATAATTGTGTGGCTTTAGTTGGGGTAAAAGTGGCTGGACTCAGTGCTTTGTATGATAATATTATATTTTAATATTTATTATTATGTAAAATAGTGTCCATAACATGGTAGGCACCTTCACAGAAAAAACTAAAAACTAGAGTAAGGACCAGTATGAGGTGCAAGGGCAATGGGACCAGGGAGATGAGGAAAGCCTATTAGTGATTCATAGAGGAGTGGCACAAAGGAACAAACTGGGACTCCTAGAAAAGGTGGTCTCTTTGGGCAATGGAGATGCAGAAAGAGGTTTCCATTTTGGTTAAGAGTAGGTCTGAATGTGAACTGAATTAATTAGCTCAACCATTTCTAACAAGACTGTCTATTATATTGTCTAAGACATAATTTGACATGAGCACAATTTTAGCTTGGGCAAACTAAACATGAGTTAAATACCTTTGCTCACACTTATTTATACTTTTATGCCTGTTTCTCAAATACAAAAGCAAATAAGCAGATGACCTTTCCATCTAACCAAAACAGTTCCAGCTAATTGCAAGTACATACAGATAATGACAATATGTTCAAGATGTGGTTGCAAATTACTATATTTTTTTAATATACAAAAAGTGTCATTTCATTCAAAAACAACTCATGAAAACAGAGATCTCTGATAAAATGTATGTGAGCAAATAGAACAGTCAAACTTACCATGTCAGAAGAAATCTGCAGGCTACAACACCAAACGTTTAGAGCAATGATTCAGTCCAAGCTTCTTCCCAACCTTGGAAGGGCGAAAGAGAGCAGGCAAGACTACAAAGAGCTTCCTTCTTATGCCCAAATGCAGTGGCCAGGCATAGTATAGCCGCCATACGCCTGTGAGTGCAACACTATGCAAACTTAGTGCTGTCACTACTGCTAGCCTTTCCAAATAGGGCGGAGCGGGGAGTAAGGGGAGACAGCTGAGGAAATGTGCAGAGAAGGATTTATGGCCACATCCCCTGGTCTGCCAAGCCAATAGGTCTGGAAGAGCTCAGAGGAGAGCAGATGCAACAATTTCTCAAGGCTGAAGTAGCCTTGAGTACTTTTGGTGTTCTTCACATTGCTTCCAACCACAGTTACAGGGTTGCTAGCTTTTAGCATGGGGGAAATGGACCTCAAGGAAAAAGAAAAAGAGATAAGGGGGTAAAGGTGAGAGACAGAGATGAGGTAGTAGCAATCAGCATGCAAATTTTAATTCATTTATGAAAACTGTATACAAATCAGACAACCGGCTTTTAGAGTGGGCCAATGTAGGCAATTCAGCCCCAATCACTGGGCTGTGCTTTAAAGGGCTGTCAGAACTTAAAAGCTCCTTTGTCATTGAATGGGTACTCAGAAAGCCAGAAAAGAATTAAACCTGTTTAGAAGGCAAAAGAGAGTAGTACAACTATATTGTAAAATGACAAGGTGGGTGAGCTAACATCTTTTATTGGACCAACTCATGTTCGTGGAAGGGGCAAGCTTTCAAGCTTCATAGAGTTCTTCCTTAGGTTTGGGGATGGTAACCAGAGTGTCCAAACTAAATACAAGGTATGACAGATTGTTAAGCATAAGGGGTTCTCACCTGTTGTAGGAGACACTTAAAATGAAGTGGGAAAGTAACACCTCTGCAGTCACAGGACAGACAAAGGAAGATTAGTAGGTATCAGGGCGTGTTACAAACATCGGTGCTGGAGCTGGGAGTACTGCCTCACCCCCTGGCTTGAAGTGGTTACCATCATATACAGGGTTTACAGTTTGGTTCAATGGCTCTCAGCACCCCCCACTATACAAATTATTCTAGCACCCCTGGTTACAAATTGTTGTAATGAGCCATAGAACTGCTAAGTCTGCAGTTTTTAGTGTCCAAAGCTATGAATTTAAGTTCCAGCTTGTCTTTTGAAAGTGTGGTGCAGGTTTCCCTGAGGACAAGTTAAAAGTGTTCACCCATAGGTGGTATGGTGCTTTTTGTCTTTTATCATTTTTCTGTGTGAGTTCATTGGAGAGCACAGTGCTCTGATTTCACCCACACACTTGTGGTTGGGGACATCTGATGCACTGAATGAGGCACAGCACATGTTGTGATAGGCATGTATAGGACACATATATCTTGAAAGGTGTGTTGTGTGGGGTATTGATCATCATAGCAGTGGAGATGTATCTGCAGGTCCCCTTACAGCCTTGTCACATTTATTTCATACCTAAATTTCATATTTAAATATTTCATACTTGTCCAGGAAAAAGCCTCTGAAGAATCAAATGTCAGACTAAAAACAAGAGGAAAAAACATAACTTCTTTTGACAACAGTAAACCTTATGAACTGCGAGTGGACTCTGTTCCTTGAGGTCTTCTTGTTTGTAAGACTTCTTCTGAATGTGGAATTAGAATGCAGGATTGTGGAGTTTACTGAAGCTATTAAAATGTCCTGAATTTGGAATTGGTGGAAGAATAACTGATAATATAGTTATTGTTTTTGGTTGTCTATTTTATATATATATATATAAACAAAACACATGAAGGCTTTATGCACTATCCAGAAATTTAATTGCAGGATCTAGAAATTCTGATACATTTGTGCTGTGCAAAAGAGATAACCGTGTCCACAAGAATTTGTAAGTACAGTCGGCAGGTATAAACAAGTTCAGCAAGCGTGCATGGAATCTGTTCCACATTTCAGTAGGAAGCTGCTAGTGATTCTCCTTCTGACCTGATGAAAGGCAAAATATAATATTTTAAGCAGTCGGCAAGCAGTTGCTATGTACGTGTATTTCTTATCATGGGTATTCAGCAATGGAATATCACCTGTGTTGAACAGAGAGTCAATGACACAGTCAATAAGAAGTAATAATAATCTCACATTTGTAATGTGCCTTTGCCCTGAAGGATCACAATTTGCTTTGCAAACTAGGTATGGAGCAAATGTGCAAGAACTTCTGCAATCTGTACCTTCAGTGGGTGCTGCTAGCCATGGACTGTGCTATTTCCCACTCTTCTGTGAAGCTCATAGCGGAGAAAAGAAAGAAGAGGAGGCAGCCACCCATCCCAGAATATTCCCAGTAGAGTAGGGTGGAGCAGCTTGATCTGATTTCATTGTTACAAATCTATTACCAAAATCTGAAAAGAAGCTAGCAGTGCTAGTATCCTCATGCTTGTATTGTTGTTTTTTGTAATCAACACTGTGATAAATAGACTCAAACCAAATCTCAGCTCGCAACTTCCCTGCTCTTTAGGGGTAGGGTTTGGAAATCTAATCCCAATTTTCAAGGGAGAGTGTCCCTATTACAAAGAGTTTTCAATCTAAGTATAGAAGGTAGAGAAAGGACATATTATTCGCTTCATTTTACAGAGAGGAGCAGAAGCACAGAGAAATTAAGTGACTTTCCTAGGGTAGCACAGGAAGCTTGTATATGATCTGGGAAATGAACCCCATGCATTAACCTACACATGCCAATTCTATGCATTGTGAGAAGTCATGAGACGACTCACTTGCATCTCTTTAAGCGTGCGCATATTATTTCCCAAACTGCTCCTTTAAAAAAAACTAATACCACATAAATACTTTGTTTTATTTTGACTTTAAATGTCACTCATGCCCTGTATATAAAACACATGAGATTTTTAAAAAAATTAAAATACAGTATGTATTGCTAATTGATTTGAGTAGTATTCTGGGCTTTCACTGTTGACTGTCCATGGATCCGTTTTAGTACTATAAGAGTAAACTGGGCAAAGGTTTTATGTGGATATTTCACTTGACATCCACAATAACATGTAGTAAGACCCCAATCCTACAAGATGCTAAGCACTTTTGATACCCATTGCACCACTGAAGCCAATGGTAATCAAATGTCCTCAGTACTTTTTAGGAGGTGCTCCACACTTTACAATACCTGTGACGTAAAATCTATTGTCTTGTAGATAAGGGAGCTCCAGGCAGACACATACTATATAGTACAAAACAATACCTCACAAGAAGTACTGTATTACAACATAGAGACCAGAACAAATGAAGAGCACTGCATGGCTATTGAAAACAAATGTAAGCTAGTAGATAATGGATGGAAGTCAGAGCACAAAAAGAATTAAATTTTCTAAGCACAATTATTCCATAAATTTGCTGACAATGGTTTCAAAATTCATGTGTTAAAGGTTGGCTTTTCTCTGTGTTCTAAAAGAAAACTTAACCAGATAGCTGTGGAGCCTGTGTAAATCACAGGTTTATATTTAGGATCCATAAAATACAGAAAAAAATGAAGATTGCAAAATACAACATAGGACCCAAAGTTCAGTTAACAAGATAAATATTCTGGTGAATCCCCCTTACTTCAGTTATGGAGACAATGCAACTTAGCACTTAGGAGTTATGTAATGGAATGCTATATCTCTTTATCGATACAGCAGACCTATAGACCTATAGAAAGGCATGGGATAAAAAGAAGTCAACACCAATTTTTACAAAGAAGAGTGAAAGTTTAGTGAAGAAATTAAATGGAAACCTCAAATGTATGCATCTCAGCCTTTTGGATTTTTTTTTCTAATTTAGGTTGAGCAGGAGTTCTTTGACAGAACACCAATTTCCTCTTCTGAATGAAAAAGCAGTATTACACAATCTCTTGTTTAAATTATGTCAAGAGCTAAGATGAGTGTAGGTGCAGCTGAAAGGAGAAAAGGGCTCCAAAGGTCTAGCTCTCCTAACATGAAAGAACAGGAGTAGAGTTGAAAACTGTATTATGCACAAGAACCTTGGTGGAGAGACAGTGGCTTTCTCCCCTCAATAAACTCGCAATGGGGAATAATGGCCCTAAACATAGAAAATGCCCTTTTATACTATACATTAAATAAATCAGACAAAAGAATAAAAGGAAGAAGTAGCAGGGTGGAGGTAAGTGGTGCAAAGAAAGCTGGACTCTGTGTTTTGCTTTCCTTCTTTTATTTGGCTGTATTTTGTTCTTGATCAATTTTAAGATCCAAGAATTGGGTCACCTTTTGTTACCTGTGAATGCTGGGGGAGGGGAATCAATGGCAGATTCCTTTTTCCTGATAACAGCAACTGATGAGTTTGCTTCATGGAAACAAACCCTGACTAGAGTCTCACCAAAACTAATAGAAAATATTCTGATCTGACTCTGGGTGGAGGATGCCAAATTAGGATTTGATTTCAAATTACGATGAATGCTGTTAAACCGAAGATGGCATTTTAAATATAATCAGCTCATTCCTCTGTTTGGTATTATCATTAAATTCATGGACTGCAAAAAACAGTTCAGCGAGTCTCCCCAAATGCAGTGTTAGTTTCCTAGCCCTGAAGAAGAGCTCTGTGTAAATTCAAAAGCTTGTCTCTCCCACCAACAGCAGTTGGTCCAAAAAAAGTTATTACCTCACTCACCTCATTTCCCAAAATGGGATGCAATCAGTGATGGGTGAATCTCAAAAGCTTGTTTTTAGTTTTTTTGGCTGTGCCTTTGAACCTCAGCTGAAGTATTTTGGTCAGAAAAAGAGGCAAGAAGTTTCATAAGGCCAGGTTATCTTGTGAGACTGCCAATAACTTCCTGTCAACAATGCATGACAGGGAAATTCTGAACTCCAGGAAAGAGACAAGATTATAATTTGATTACATTAATGCCCATCACGTGCTAGGTACTTCCAGAAAGAAATGAAAGAATGGCTTTTGCCTCAGGGAGCCAAGAATCTAAGGACAGACAGAAAGTAGGTTTGTTTTCCTGGGACTGGTCTGCCTCTGAACAGGTCCTAATGCAGGAATAGGCTGACTAGGCATGACTGAACCATGCATCTGTATTTCTGCAAACACATTGATATTAAACTGCACGTTCATTCTCCTTACAAATATAATTAAATAAAGAAAAGAGCTTTTTTTAAAGTAATTAGTTGCCTATCAAAGGATGTCAAATGTTCTCCAAATGCTAAAGGGATTTAATTTCTGTCAGAAAGAGTCATTGTCCTGGGAATCATCTCATAACAAGTATCCTTGGCACCAAGGCAAAGGGAATAAGTGTTGGGGGAAAATGTGTGATTGTTTGTGAGAAGGGATTAAAGACCAATCTCCCTTGTGATACTAAATACTTTGCAAAAGGAGGCGCTTCCTCCACTTACAAGTCAGTTTATAGATTAAATTGGACGAAGGGATATTTGATTAAACAGTTTTCTTAAAAGCTATCTTTTGAGAATTACAAAAAAGAATTTGAACTTTCCTGAAAGTAAAAGGGAATATATTGGCCGCTAGATCATTTTGCATGAAATCTAGTTTACAGGAAACTTTTACCTAAGAATGCTAATAATAATTTTAGGGGCACATTTTCAAATATGTTCTACAAAAACTCATGTGCATCGATTTGCACATGTACCTTCAGAGGTTGGTATACAAACACTGGGTTTGTGTGTGCAGGTACCTTTTTCCAGGTGAAAAATGACACATGCAAAATGTAGAGTTCTTATATAATCTGATTCTTTGTATCTGAAGTGGTCTTTTATTAAATTATAAAAATCCAGATAATCAATATAATAAATCTATGGTAGAATTTGTTGGGGTGAGAATCTCCATTGTTTCAGTTTTTTTGCTTTGTGGCACGTTGTACCTAGTTTAGTATTGTCAAACTCAAGCATTCAAAAACTATGAATCAAGCTACCCCAAAACAATGAGATTGGTTTAAAAGTCATAGGGTTTTTTTTTTAAATGAGAAATACTGGTCCTTTTTACTTAACTGCAGGTTTTTAAGCCTATGGTCCATTTTGTCAAACTTTTCTCCACAACAAGGACTAGAATTTTGTATTTATTGTTATGTTAAAGGATATCTAAGTGTCTAACATAATCATCTGACTCTGGGAGTTGGAACTTTAAAAAAAAACAGAAAATATTGTGCGACTTGTGTTAAAATTGAGAGAGTCACTTTCACCCTTTTACCCTACAAAGGCTGTTAGTCAGTTTCCCTGCTGTTTGTCTGGGTTTTCCACATAACCAGGAGAGCCACAACATGTAAAGCCCAGACCCTTCTGCATGGTTCCCAGATCACAGAGAACAGAATTTCATTGAAACAGAAGAGTGTTGAAGGGATAGGAAATAGGAATTCTGAAGCAAACAGGCAGGAGCTAGGATCCTAGTTTTTCTAGTTCAAAACCTAGGATGATATCCCAGTTCACAGCTCTTTGCAAGCAGTTTGGTTGTAGGAAGTCTGGGAAGTTACGCAAAGGTTTGGATGTGCAGGATGCATTCAGTTCATTGGTGTTTCCTTTCCCACTACTTAAAACTTAAAATTTTATATTTGTGCTGCTGGAACGTAAAAGCATTTGTTGAGTAATTTCAAATTAATTACATTGTACATTGATTTTCCTCTTGCATAATTATTAACCCTCAACAACTCTCCCAACAATCAATTTATACTTAGTTAAACCTTCTCTTTGCCATGCCCTTTTGGTATCTCACTGGGCACTTTTTAAAAAGACACTTCCCAAATAGAGACACCATCTCAGCTTGTTGTTTTTGGGAACAATACTCCCAACCCATCTTATTTTCTACCTACATTTCTAACCTTTACAGCTTCCTTTTATTAGATTATTAGAATTTTTGTCTGAGCAAGCATCTGCAGATTCCAGGGACAGTGAAGGCAGAGAACAGACTGTGCCCCTCCCTTGTGCCCCATTGGGAATGGAGTGGCTGAGCCACTTATCAACCCTTGTTAGCAGCAGCGATAGCTAGTCCTGACAGCCTTCGTAAAGAGGCAATGAGCGATAGTGGCCAGTCATTATCCCAAAGAACATCCCTAGAATGGAGATGGAGGTCTTTGAGGCCTTTCTTCTAGAAGACAGCAATGGTGAGTGGGAGCATGGGAGAGCGCAGGGTCTAATTCCTGTCTCTCAACCACACAAACATACATTTGCATTTTCAGGAATCAGTTCCAAAAGCCAAGAGTTAGATCCGGATCCAGTAGATCTTAACAGGGCCAACATTTTGATGTTCAGGACCCCTTCATTAGAATTCAGGCCCATCTCTACATACAACTGTCATACACTGTAAATAGGTCTGATAATACATTGTTTTAATTCTTCTAACTGAATTCCTAGTTCATCGGGAGAGGGCTTTTTTATATTATAAAGACTAGAAGGTGGGGCAAATTTCAGGGATATGGTGACAGTTGTATCAGAGCAAGTACTCATTTGTGAGGAAAAGAGGGAGACATTACCATTAAACTCTTCCCCTGGAGGTTCTACAGCTTGACTTTTTCCAGGACATACCAGCATTGAATTTCTGAGACCAAGGAGCTAAGCAGAAAATGGTTCTCCTGTGCCATGAACATTTTTGAGATTTTTTCCCCATCCCAAATCATGGCATAAAGTTAAAATCTTAACTGTTCATCAACAAAACTTCAATACAACTTGACTTTTTTTTTTAATCAAAACATTTCATTTCTAATTTTGACTTTATTTTAAAGGTGTTTGGGGTGTTTTCCCCCTCCCCAGTATAAATGCACTTACATTTCTAAATGAAATGTCATTTTGATCAGAAACATGGAACTTTTGTTTTGAAACATGTTTTGACAATTTCTAAACTTTTTTTCCTCAAAAAAATTCAAAACAGAAAATTCAATGAAACTGATCCTTTCTCATGAAAAGTTTTGGTTTTAAGCAATCAACATTTTTTGACCACCAAAACATATCTAGTCATAAAATTCCGAACTAGCTGTTAGCCAGGCTCCACCCAGAGGCTGTGCCAGGTAGTTTCTGACTCCCTAAGAGAGAAGGGGTTGCATCCTGTGCCCCGAATAACCAGCAGCTCACAACCTGAGTCCCACTGCCTTCCACTGACAGAACCAAAGGAGTAAATTTACCTGGTATTTATAAGTGCTTAGTGGTGCTATTAGTATATTAAAACTACATAAGAATGGCCATCCATGGTCCATCTAGCCCATCCAGTATCCTGCCTTATGACAGTGGTCATTGCAAAATGCTTCAGAGGGAATGAACAGAATAGGGCAACTGATCCATCCCATGCTATCTAGTACCATCTTCTGGCAGTTGAAAGTTTAGGGACACCCAGAGAATGGGGTTGTGTTCCTGACCATCTTGGCTAATAGCCATTGATGGACCTATCCCCATGAACCTATCTAATTCTTTTTCAAAACTAGATATACTTTTGGCCTTAACAACATCCCAGCAACAAATTCCATGGGTTGACTGTGCTTTGTGTGAAGAAGTACTTCCTTATATGTGTTTTAAACCTGCTGGCTATTAATTTCATTGGGTGATCCCTAGCTCTTGTATTATGGAAAGGGGTAAATAACTCTTCCCTATGCACCTTTTTTCTTCATGATTTTAGACCACTATCACATTCCCCCCTTAGTTGTCTCTTTTCTAAACTGAACAGTCCCAGTCTTTTTAGTCTCTCCTCATATGGAATATGTTCCATACCCTTAATCATTTTTGTTGCCCTTCTCTATACTTTTTTCCAATTCTAAAATATCTTTCTTGAGACATGGTGACCATAACTTCATTCATTATTCAAGGTATGGGCAACCATGGATCTATGTAGTGGCATTATGATATCTTCTGTCTTATTATCTATCCCTTTCCTCATGGTTACTAACACTCTGTTAGCTTTTTTGACTGCCAGTGCACAATGAGTAGATGTTTTCAGAGAACTATCCACGATGACTCCAAGATCTCTTTCTCAAGTGGTAACAGCTAATTTAGACCCCGCCATTTGTATGTATAGTTGGGGTTATGTTTTCCAGTGTGCATTACTTTGCATTTATCAACACTGAATTTCATTTGCCATTTTCTTGTCCGGCCACCCAGTTTTGTGAGAACCCTTTGTAACTTGGTTATCCAATGATCAGTATCAAATTAATTTGAACTAAATGCCATTTTCACTCTGCATATGGGTACTAGAGTATATTTCAGTGATAGTGCCCCATACATCACTCACTGAGGGTTTAAATTCACCAGTGGCGTGAAGGGACAATCCATGGACCTACATGTCATTTAAGATCTGAGTTTCATTGACTGCTTTGCTCATGGTCTGCATTTCATGAGTATCTCAGCACACCTACACAAATGATTCTCCGAATGACTCAGCTCTCATGCCTTGGCCCTAGGCTTCACTGACTGTATTGTCCCAGAAGAGTGCTACTGTTTCAGCAGGTCCTGGACGGGGAGGCAGTCTCTGCCACTCCTTAGAACAGACTGGAAAGCTGCAGTGGGAGCAAAATAGCAGAAGGAAATTATTCTGCATTTACATTAACCCAACATTCTCAATACACTACACAGGAGATGCAACCAACACTACAACCAACAGGCTGGAATACCAGTTCTGTGCCCTGACCCTGAACCAGAGGTAGGTCTCACCTCCTTAGCCCATTTTCCCTTCATCCACCAGGTGAGAGTAGTTGAGTTTTACCTGACAGAGCTGTTCCTCACACGTACTATATATGTGCTTTAGAAGTGCAAGAACTGCTCTAACAAACTGGAGCAGACATTTTTAACCTATTAAGTTAAAGCTAATGCAAACTGTTCTGCACTCAGACTAGATGACATTCCCTATCAATGGCATTTTTTCCCTTGTAGCTACAATGAAATGAGAAGGAGCATCTCAACACTTTCTGGTGCAAAAGTTACAGTGCTTTATTTTAATTTGTTACTTTGTCTATTAGGCTAATTAACACTATATACACAAAGCTGATGTGTATGAAAAAGTTACACAAGGCTCATTGTGACTCCTCTGATGAATTAATTGTCATCGTGTTTTGTAGGAGCAGAGTCAGCAATTATGTGCAAATTGCTGTTTTGAAGATCATGAGATTCACAAAAACAGATGTAATTAAATGCACTTGATAATTACCATTATGCTTGTACTTAATATTAATTGGTCCGTGGAGTCCTGGTTTTCTCCACTAGAAATTAGAACAGTGAAGGAGAAAAAGGAAAGCAGAATTTATTAACAGTCCTGAATGAAAGCAGCCATAGGCACAATTTAATTAGAATGGGTGGAGTCATGAGGGGGGATGTTTTAATGAATAAGTTGGAGCAATAGATCAACTTGCTTAGGGGCTTAGCTGTCATGCAGAGCCTATTGCACTCAAGAGACCAGGTTTAAACTTTAGTTTCTCAGCATTCTCAGTGTGTTGGTTTCCTCATCGTATATTACTGTATACATGAAAAAAACTTTGACTGAAGAACAAAAAGTATTTTATCTGTGTAACAGAGCTTGTGAAACTTGGAAAACCTCATCTTGAAAGTGCCTGTTCACTCTGACCTTCAAACTCTGCACTTCAAGGCATCTACTCAAGGAAGGTTTGCAGACCAGGAAGACTCAAGTTTGCACAATCAAAGACCAAATAAGAGTCACTGAAGCCCAGGGAGGGTTTCAAGGATAAGCAGTGTGTACACCACCCTACATCAGGTACATGTTGCTGTAAATTGGCTTGGAGCACACCTTTATCTGTTTTACCTTCCCTCTCGCAGGTCTCACCAGCTACCACTAATACACTGCTGTTTGCTTTAAATGTCTGCTAGCCCTATTATGAAGATGTTTTTTGACAATTCCTTTTAGGTGAAGTATCAATGTCACAGACAGTGTTTGAAAGGATTGTGTTGGGAAAACAAGCTGACCCACCCCATATGCTTTTCTCCCTTTGCACACAACAGCTGCCAGTGCAGAATCCCACCTGCTCTCCAATTACCAAAATGATTTACTTAAAACAAGAGTGGAATGAAAATACCAATTTTATCCATCTATTCTGTCTTCTGAGCATCTGTACCACCGTCAGTGCTGATGCACCTGAGTGCCCTACACAAATCAATGAGTTACAACAACTCAGCTGGTGCACTGCACTTTGCACAGCAGATCCCAAGTGTATAGTATAGTCCCTTATCTGTCCTAGTCTGGTTTCTAGTTATTGGCATGATCTCTTTAGGAAGGATGAGCTAACCAGGAACTTGGCTTCCATTTCAGCTGTTAGATCTGGGTCACAATTCAACAAGTAGGGTTGTTTCTACCAGCTGTCTATAGCCTCTGCCTTATGTACCCATCTGAGCAAATTTAATTGTGAGATTTTGTAGCAGACTATACTATAAGTTTCACAGTAGTGAAGTCTGCAGCATCTCAGTCCAAATTCTCTTTATAACTCTTGCCAGCCACAGAGCCTACAGCACAAAGCTAACTTTAAAATCCCCAACAGGGAAAAAAATCATACAGAAACATCATCCAAAACTTAATAAATAGGCTTAGCAAGAGTAGTCTTTGAAGAAGGCACTATAAACAGATATTTGGGGGCTCTCAAGAGCATACAAGATTTTTGAGAGATGTATATGTCTCTCTCTCTCTCTCTCTCTCTCTCTATCCCCCAAGAACCTAGCATACTGTTAAGTGGATTAACAGCTTGTAATGGGTTTCGCTGCTAGTTTTCTCTGTGTGGAGCTTTCCCTTTTCAGTATTCTGAGGTACCACAACAGCAATGGAGAGCTTCTATATAGCGCACTTACTCTCTTTTGATAAAGCTTGCTTATGTGCATGCTTGCTTTCTTGAATATTCAGCATGACCATTCGCTTTTTTCCTGTCTGAATTCCTAAGCTTCCCAGGACTCCTTTTCTAGTCTGACCCTTTTCAAGGCAAGGAGAAGCATCTGCATCCCACAGGTGCATCCTATAAATGAGGTAACAAACTGCCTTGCCAGAATCCAGGGAATCAACTAGAGACATACAATATAAGCCTCTCCTCAGAACAAACTCACCCGAAATAATATTCTTGGGAAGACTGACTTTAACCATATTAAATTCTCTATATAGACTAATCCATAAGGGTCCATCTTTGAGAAAGCCATTTTTTGTTTGTGTTCTTCACCACTGAAGACAACTGCTCAGTTCCTTTATATAAGTGCAAAGTTAGGGATGTTATTTCAGTTTTTGATTTACAGTATTAACAAAATCTCTCCTCTGTGGAAGAATCTATAGAATCTATTGGAGAATTCTAACCTTTCTACAGAAGTTCTAAAGCAGCCTAGAGCATTCTAGGAGAGGGATATAATTCTCTAATAAATTTCACAGCATCATGGACTGGGGCGTGGGCAGTCATCTCTAGTGGTTGAAGCAGAGGTGGTCAGGCCTAGTAGTCAGAGTCAGGAACCAAGCAGGGTAGGAGCAAGGCTGGGAACAAGGTGGGGAATAAGGCAGGCACAGGAGCAATTGCAACTACAGGTGAAGCACTGAACAGCCACCAGCCAAATGCTACCGCTGGTCTTCAGAGCAGTCCTGATAAAGCTGCTCAGCCAATTAGGTGATCCAACCAATTAGGGATTTCAGCTGTAGTTAGCTAGCTGACGGCAGGCATTCATTCCTGACACAAAAGTTTTTAGAGTAAGTTTTATAGGATCCTACTTAAATTCTATAGAACCCTATTAAATTCTAAAGGATTTTTCGATTAGGGGAGACTTGTAGGGATTAAGTTCCAGTATTTGGCCTTGCAAAGCATGTGATGCACTTTGTGAACCTGAGTAGCCACACTGACATAAGCTAAATTACACATGCACACAGAGCTAAGCACATGCATAAATCCCTCCATGATCAAGCCTAAGTGAGACTATTATGTTCATCAAGAAAATTAACATAATGGAAAATTCTGTGTAAAGTGAAAGATCCTGATTCCATTCGAAAAATCAATGAAAAACTATAGGGATTATTTGATCTCGATGCTTATGAGATGACAATCAAGGTCAATTAGAACATCATTATGATGCAAACATACAGTTAACTGGAATTATGTAATAACTCAACTGAGATGTTTACTACAAAACAATAGTGAAGGTCAATGGGAATATGATTACAATATAAAGGATACCATGTTTTTATAATAATTTAAATGAAAAAATATAGTATTGAACATTTACAGCACAAGAATATACTTTCAGTGAATGGACAATGAATGACTTGGCACTGACATTTCCAGAGATTCCATTGTATAGATACTGGGCTGTTGTGTTGATTACATTGCACTATTCAGTTAGTATTGGTTACCAATGTTCACTTTTTGAAATAAAATGATCCTTTGGAAAATAGATAAATGAACAGGAAAAAGTAGGAAAGAGACACATTAGCACTGTGCATCCCTCAGAAAATCTGAGTCTGGGTCACATAACCACAAGTCATTATTTCCTTGGCCAGAGCACAGTTAATGCATGTTGGGACACACTAATGGGACTGCATTGTCAGATAATTTTGCTGTACATTGATATTGCCAATGAAGTACAAGCATCTCACTTTATGGTTTTTTAATCATCTCAAGTTCCTAAGTGGGGAAACAGAAAACAACAACACCGCATTTCAGCTCCCTCTTCCCTCTGCTGAAAAAATAGGCAGGTTGCAGAACATCTATTCCAACCCTTTAGAAGGTTCGTGGCCTAAGCAAACACCTGTCTTTTGTGATTTTTGCAGCATAACAGCTAGCCACAGTTTTGTGTTGGGGTTTCCAGTAAGAATTAAAGCATATCCTATATGTAATACACTGCCATGTTGAGTACAGTAAAACTTTGTGAGGAACAAGTATTCCCATATGGTTTAGGGTTTGAGATCCCAAAAGAAATGCTTCTATTTCCCAGAACATTAACATATTCTTTAATTTAAAAAAAAATCAATGATGGCTTACTACAGTTTGAGACAGTAAAATGGTAATTTCCTGCTTTCTCATCCAAAAGAAAAACAGTCTACTGAAATTAGGGGTTAATTCTGATTATATTTGCCTTTAAGCAAACATTGTTAAATCTGTCAAACTCGTTGACCTGAGAACCCCCTACACACACACACAATTAGGCCCTAAAGCTGCTTTCAGAATGTTGTATTTCATTTAATTATAGTCATCTAAAGGGACATTATCATGATTGTTAGGCCTTAAAACTAACCTACATTGACAGATTTCCCATACTGTAGGATTTAGCCTTTGGGTGGCAACAGCATACTATTTTAAACCTGTTTTTACTGCACAGCACTTTTAAAACATCCCCTAAAATATATTTTGTGATTTACATCAACGCCACTTCCCTGCACTTCCCCCACCACAAGCAGAGCATTCTCTCTCTCTCCCTCCTTCCTATTAGATTCTGTCCCTGTCCCATCTTACATAGATGCAACACTCTGACACTCCAATCTCCTCCACAAGATTCAGATGCCTCCCTTGTCATACCTTTAGCAGCTCAGGTGATTAACCCTCATGGGCTTCTGGTGTTGGTTTAAGAGCAACAGCACTCAGGTCTGGGTTTACACTTAAAAACACAGGCTAACAAAACTATATTCTAAGGGGTGTGAAAAATCCACACTCCTTAGCGCTGTAGCTATGCTGACCTAGCCCCAGTGTACACACAGCTCAGTCAATGGAAAAATGCTTCCATGAAACTAGCTACAGTTGCTCAGGGAGGTGGTGTTCCTACAGTGATGGAAAAGCCCCTTCCATCATGGTAAGCAGCACTGATAACATGGGGTTGTGCTGGCATAGCTATTGTGCCAAGGCTATGCTGGTATACTCCCCCTAGCATGCCCATGGTGTCAGCCTCCTCTGGTAAGGGCATGATGGAGGTGGAGAAAAGGGACAGCTTCCTCTTGTGATTAGTGAAGAGGTGGGAAAAGGTTCCTTACTCTTCCATGAAAGCATGGGAAAAAATAATCTCAGTTTTAGTACTGCCAACCTGAACCATTCAAAAATTGTGGGTTAGGTGTGCCCCTTTCCTCCTTCCCCACCCAAAAAATAATAATAATTCTGAGATGGACTTAAAAATCCACGAGATTTTTAAGTAAATAATACATTTTGGATTCTTGTTGCTTGCCTTCTGGTTTCTAAGCATGTAGTGTACACTCTGGTCACATTTTCAAGCTTTTCTCCACAACCAGCCAGGGACTAGAAACTTACTTTTTTTTTTCTTTTTTAATGAATGCTGACTTTCTGACAGAAATCACAACTCCAGGGGCTGGAGCTTTAATAAGAACACCAAATATCACAATACTCAAGCAAGAGTTGGCAATACTGTAGTTTGGTTAGGACAGGTCTCTGAAGAAACACCTGACAATTCTGCCTGTCACCATCCCCAAATCTCTCTTACAGAGGAGAGGCTTCAGAACAGTGTGTGGAAAAAAAGGTGCCGGAGGAGTTCAGAGAAAGAAGGCAAAGAGAATGTGGTTTCAGTGGGAGTTTTGGAGTGGAGGCTTGCAGTTTCTTGCAAATGCCATTATGAGAAGGACCTTTGTCTCTTATTCTCCTCCCCAATGTAAATGCTGCACTCTCCAGCCTTTCCTTTGTAAATCAGCTCACCGCACAGCTGATCTTCTGTCTTCTTCCCCTGCCTCTCAAGCTGGAGAATTGAACCCCCGACCTGAAGTTTTTCACATACCACATGGGGCACATTACATAATAACCCACAAGTTCAGTGGGTTCAGTTCAGTGTTAGTATGTGTAGCCAAGCACATTACACAATTCAGAAGGAGAAGGCATGCTCACAAACTGCCAGGAAAGAAGACACCATTTTCTGATTCTGCATAGAACTGTCTATTGTTTAAACTAAACTTTGTAGCCTGTGATGGTATCTATGTTAAAAATATACTGAACACCCTTATAAAAATGAACAAACACTAGTGAAGATCCCAACACTACAGTATCAGTTCTGTGAGACTGTTATGGGCTATTATTTAAGATTAGATACATATTGCATTTATTTGTAATACCATGCCATCCTTATAAATCTAGTACCAATCTGTTCACAAATAATAGACCTCATCTGCTTCACCATCTTATCTATGAAATTTGGATCTAGAATGTTATTTAGATTTCATCCTGCGGGATTGGATCTGGCCCATTTTCAGCATGATTGTCAGGTTACAGGAATTTCCAGACTGAAATTTGAAATGAGAGAAACCTCACAAGCTTTAGATCAGTCTGGAAAAGCACTTAAATGTCACCCCTGGCACCTGTAAAACAGCTCGTCTTGTGAGATCTCTGGTGCTTCCAGCTTCCTTTAGAAACAGAGATACTTCAAGAACTCTATCTCATTTGATTCCACATGAAAGCTACGATTGCTGGGATGTGTGAATTAAAAAAAATGAATTAAACATGTATGAATCTCAAAATAACTATAACAATCAAAACAATAGCAGAGGGTAGCATCATTTCAAGCTCTCCTGAAGTTTTTTTAGGAAATGCATTATCTTGTTTTGCCCAAAATGTTTCATCCATCCTCTCATCTTGATTAAAATTGTTCTCTCTTTCACCAGAACAAGTTTTAAGCTGAGGGCAGGGCTTTATATTTATCACTAATCATGAGTGAGTAATTATTTACTAGGCATCAGCAAGACTCAGAAAGAAAACAGCTTAGGGTGTTTGATCTTTCTTGAGTGAAATAGGTAGACCCATTTCTCTAAGGTGTACTTGTGATCAGCTTATTTGGGGGAATGAGGGCTGAGGGATGAGAAAGAAGATAAATTATGTAGCATACTTGGTAAAACTTTTAGGAAAGCAAAATCTATTGCTTTTAAAAATTGTTTGTAACTAGAAATTCAAGAGTGCATTTCCTTTGACAGCAGCTGAGATGAAGACTGTTTGAAAAAAGCATCTTTTTAAATCTAAACAGGGAGAAGCAACTTTTAAGTCTGTGAAACTGAATATGGTGGATGCAGTACAAAAAAACCTGGAATATTTCTGAATGCTTCAGATGGGGAACTTGTCTTTGACATTTGACAAGTTGACATTTGACACTGACCAATCAGATTGACCTTTGGTTGATATAGCCCAACCTAGATGAAATTGAACAGACAATCAAATGTACACACTGTATCTTGTCATTTAGAGTCCCTCAAGTCCATTCCAATTTTTTTCATCCTTTTCCCGCAAATTTTTCTTAAACTTTATGCCTTTCCACCATTGGTGTTTAAGAGAGGGCAGCAAGGCTGGTCTAGTGGGTAAGACACTGGTCTACGATTGACAAAGCCTGGGTTAAATTACCATCTTATCCATGACTCCTGCATGATCTAGGGCAATTCCCAATCTACAAAATGAAGGTAACGGTTCCCTACCTCAAAAATCCATTGATGATGACTGTTAGGAGCTCAGATGCTACAGTGATGAGAGCCATGTAAGAACCCAGATAGAAAGTTCATGTGTCTGACATTCCTTTTTGAAATGAAGTCCATAGGACAGATAGCATAACCAGCCCAGGAGGTGTCCTGAAAGAAATACACAAATTAGACATAAATAAACTCTAGCATGTAAACAGCAATTTTATTTTTGTTTTGGAGAAAGGCTGAAAATCAGGAAACAAATCATTGTTCTGAGAAGCATCCAGCCATGTTGCTGGAGAATGAGAGATCGCCTGCTCATTATTTGTAAGGGCTCTTGTCATTTAATTACAATCTCACTTTCAGATAATTGTCATTGCAGTGCCAGGATACCGGCTGATAGCTATTCATTTATTTATTGCCTACATGTCAGTAGCCTGATAAAGTATGTTACAATTTGTCTAAACATTCTGACAAGAGCAGGGGCGGCAGGACAGATGTCTGGAAGATGTTTCCAAAATGAAAAGAGCTCTCTATAAAAGAGAAAGTGGTAAAGTTCTATTTGAAAATTAATGTATGTGGTGCATTGTTAGAGTGTTGGGGGAAAATAAATAAATAAGACAGAAACATATCTACACAGAAAGACACAAAGTGAATTGGGCCAGATTCTAATAAAAACCTGTGACTCAAGAAACAAATAAAGAAAACGGTTTAGGTGACTGGTAATTTGATCTACAGTTTTCCATCTCAAATGGCAAAAGCAAGGGGTGCCTGAAACTCCCTATTGCCATCTGACATCTGTTCACTAGACTATATGAAATGAGTCAGTCTAGCTTCTACTTGACAAGTGCCCATATCACATGTGGCACTCATTGGCTGTCTTGTTTGGCAGTTTTAGTGGTGGTCTGAATAGGCATGGTGGTCTGAATAGGCAAGGTCTGAATAGGCATGGCGAGGAAAGTGAGCAATTCTTTCAGCTCTCTTTCAACCCCCTCAAACAGAGCCTTCAAGACAGCATGGAAGTGGACAAGAGCACAGTGTGGAACCTTACATTAGCACTGACTATGTTGTAAGTGATCTATGGATAATCAAAAGCTTTCATTCTCCAGGGTTATCTGTTTGGTGTCTTTCACCAGGACCACATTCACCAAAATCTCCCATCTACCTAGAAACATGTGCCATACATTCCAGACTAGAATCCAACCCCATATACCTTTAGATCAGGCCTTTTTAAAATCACTCTACTTTTTAATAACTGCTTTATTAATTGGATAAATACTCTTTTTAATAAACTATTCTTCATTTTTGGGGAGTTGCTGAGAAGTGCAATTCCTATTGACTTTTATGGGGGCTGTGAGTGCTAAGCAAAACTCTGAAAATAGAGACTACATGTGTCTTTCAGAAACCTGTTCCCTCATCTTTACACTAGTTTTGCTCTGGAAAATCTACATAGGGACCACATGCCATACATTCCAGGTTAGAATCCAATCCCACAGTGAAAGCAAATAGGTTATGGAATGCCCAAGTTATAAAGTTGCTTTATACTTTTTTGCTAATGAGAAATCATTTTCCATAATTGTTTTAAACAAACATGTGAGGAAATTACTGCATGGCTTCCTGGTATCCTAATCTCTGCCATGATGGCTTTTACTTTATTGCATTTCAAGAACTATAAAAATGTTGTCACGCTGCCTGGTATGGAACACAGCTAAGAGTGTCAATCTCAGGTCAGACTGCCAGAATACAGGGCATATACGCTAGCTGGTGGTATACTGCATCATAAGATTTTACCAAGCCATTAACAGATGTGTGCTTCCAAAATATTATGAAGCCATATATTATGAAGTCCCCTTCAGGCCCTCTAGCCCCGCATGCACCACCCGACAAACCAGACTTCTGTAATTAATGATTATTAAAACCAGAAATCACATATATTAGGTTCCTCCAGCTCCAGAGAGCCAAGTCAAAATATACTTCAGAACATCACCCATAAACCATGCTGGTAGCCAATCCCTAACTAAACTAACTAAATATTTATTAATATAAAAAAAGCAAAGAGAATTCTTAAAAGGCTAAAATGAATCATATACATTACAGTTGATTTCAGAGTTTGTAGATCAGGATAATAGCAGTGATGTTAAATCTGCTAGCTTGCAATAAGGCTCTCTGGCTCATCCCAAATATTGGGGTCCTCAGTCCATTATTCAAAACTCCTTTGTGTTAGAAATCAGTCCAGAGATGTGGGACAGGAATGAGGCAAGGAGGTGATGTCACTGTCTCCTATTTATATCCCCAGTCCATGTCCATGGAAAAACACTGGCTCAGACATGGAGTCATGGTTCACATCTTGCATGCCTTACTAAGTCATGGGTATCCATTGTGTCTGTGCTCTTTGAGACGTCTTTGGGAGGGGCCCACTGGAAGAGCTGATTCTCCTTAATGGTGCATCAACACATGACTGGCTAGCTGAATATAAATCTATCCTTTGGGTGTTACCCAGGAACTAATGCTAAGTAACAAACATATAGTAAATATTTCAAAATTTCATACCCAATGATGATATACACATTTCAACAAGATAGCACTTTTCAACAGATCACAACTTTTCTGTTGCTATCTTACATGGCATATTTTGTACAAGATTTAGCGCAGGGATTGGCAAAGTGGCGAATCGCGGCCAGTGGGAGCAATCGCGGCCAGTGGGAGCTGCGATCAGCTGAACCTGGGGACCTGGCGGTAAACAAACCATCCCAGCCCACCAGGGGGCTTACCCGGGCAGGCTGCCTGCCAAAGGTTGCCAATCCCTGATTTAGCGCAACTGTGTAACAGTGGTGATAATGCTAGAGTAGATGGTCAACTTCCTTTTTGACACAGTGTCACAAAAGTAACAAAAATAAACCTCTGCAATCTGAGTCCAAACAGACAGCATGTTCTTTAAACTTCTGCAGTCTAAGTGTCAATTTCCAAACAGGCACCATGTTCTTTGTGCATTTTCTGTTGTTTATATTTTCTCCAAATGAGAGCAGGTTGTACATTTCATTTTGCATCCCCTTAAATTGCTAGGTAGCAAGGATAGCCTAACAATCTTGTCTTATCAACACCAATAACAATGAATACCAATTTTCACCTGGTTTGAATATTGTGTAGCTAAATCCTACCTTGCACTGGACCTCAAAAATACAGTTGCAGCTTTATAGACTATAAATCCTTTCAAGGCAAATTCATGGTTTTGACTCATCCATTGTGTCTTAACAATCCTACACGCAATGAAACAGGTTTGAAGCCTAGTTATGTTCTGCTTTCCACTTAACAATGTGTTATGCAAAATGCCTGCTATTGACATACAGAGAGTTTCAAGTAGGATAAAATAATAAAATTGTGGCTTTCTTTAACCCTTTAAAATTACTTAGATACAAGACAGGTTTTCTTTTACTGTACCAATTAGAAGGTTTTGAATGTCACACACTGCAAATAATGAAGGAGGAGAAATGCTATCACTCAAGGATGCCAGAGGTTTCCCTCAATGTTGTAAGTACTGGGGAGCACAATAGTGTATAATCACAGCTTCCTTCACATGGCAGATTCCTGTAGAATAAAAAGAAAAGGAGTACTTGTGGCACCTTAGAGAAAATTTGTTAGTCTCTAAGGTGCCACAAGTACTCCTTTTCTTTTTGTGAATACAGACTAACATGGCTGCTACTCTGAATCCTGTAGAACAGAAATACACACAGGACGCTGCCACCTCTCAGTAAGAAAAAATGCACAAAGGACACACTGTAGCACTTCTCATCGACTCACACTCCTCCCCAGTAAGGCTCCCATGAAAGAACTCCCTGCTGCATTATGGGAGGGGGTGAAGGGGGATTGGGACTGTGCTGTCTACTGGGATGTTAGCTGACTGGCTCTTTCTCACACCTACTTCCTCCTCCCTTCCTTTCCAGCTTCTCGGATGGAAGGGGATTTAATATGTATCTACCCCAGAATCATGGAACGGGTAGGAAGGCTCAACTGTACATCATTGCTTCTTACTTTTCAAAATGGCAGCCTCCACGTGCCCACCCTCCCCCATATCCTTCTCATGCCAATCCCCAAGGAACTGAACTCTTTTACTCTGTAGGTGATTCTTTAGGTCCCACTGAACTGCTGAGTGAGAAGCAGGAGCACATGACTCTGTGGCATTTAGCTGACTTCTCAAGAGTCCACATGAGATAATGTGAAGCCTCCCTCACTGTGCAGGTCTTCTGGTTCTCCACCCTGAGAGGGATGCATAAGGGGTGCAATAGTCTGCAAAGCAGCTGCAAAGCCAATCAGTACCATATAGCAGGCAATTCCCTTTCTTCCCCACATATTTGCCAAGTTGCTCAGGCTCAGTATTGGGATGATTTGACTTATAATGTTTTTGTTTTTTTTTTAATGGTCAGAATTTTTTTCCACATAGGCCCCTTACACCACTTTGATCATGTAAAAGGGCCATAAGGTGAGAATTTACTCCCACTTCCAGGTCCCTTTACACTGCCAGAGTCATATAAACAGATCTTAGTGTAAATACAAATCCAGCCCAAAGGCTCTATAGTCCAGCTGGCCACCGACTGATGGCCAGAAACCTTATTTTATTGGCCACCTGCTTTCTTGGAGTAGCATCCAAATGTAAATATTTAACATTTCCCGAATTGATTAATATCCTAGTGATGCAGTGTCAGCTATTGTTTATATGAGTAATCTGTAATTGGCAATGTACTAATCATCATAGAAAATAATAAATTAATTAATCATCAGCATAGCTATCATAGTCTTCCAAACACATTACCCAGTAGGCCCATCAAAATGTATCATTGGGATGCCAAATTTTCAGCACCACAGTATCAGTCTCTGATCCAAAAGGAAAGGAATTCTACCTCCCTTCTCTTTTTCACTCTCACTTCCTCCAAGAGCAATCACTCTCAATGGGACCCAATCAAGTAGTTTAGGCCCCAAATTAGGTTTTGGAGGGTGAAAAAAAGGCATTTTTCAAAAGCAAATGTTGTTAGAAATATTTGAATGAACTGTGTAGTAACTGACTCTAATGGAAGGCTGTGTGGGTGCAAGTACAAATAACTGACGTATCAATTTCAACTGATTTTGTTGGTTAAGTTTGTTGTTAATTGATATACCACTTGCGAGGCTTAGGTGTGACATTCAGTGGAAGCCAATGACAGTTTCTCCAGTATAAGCAGTTTCAGCTCTTAGAAAAACAGCAACTGAGTTTAATAACTTGCTTTTAGATGTTTAAATGTGATTTCTCCAAACACCTTTATTAATAGAAAAAGTTGTTTTGTAGGGACCCCAGAACAGCAGAGTGTTCACAGCAGCCAATGTGCCAGCTGACACTATGCTGGACTGATTTATTAAAAGTTACACATGTACAAACAGCAGCTAAGGTGCTTGCTACCATTCTGTGATATGCCCACTGTCCTTGCCCCTCATTTCCTGGAGTGGGGCCACGACACTTGGTGTATCACAGGGTGACAGTCAATATATTTCAGAGTAACAGCCGTGTTAGTCTGTATTCGCAAAAAGAAAAGGAGGACTTGTGGCACCTTAGAGACTAACCAATTTATTTGAGCATGAGTCAATATATTGGCTGCTGTTTGCAGGCTTTAAGAGAAATGGCTTCTGGAGAAAACTATTCTTGAAATTCTGGCCAAATGAGCTTTTGAAACTCATTTCAATTGACTCAGTTCATTTCTGATGTTTGGCCACAGGCAGGTTTTTTAAGGCAGAGATTTTCTAATTGGTGTTATGTGAAGCGTGTATGGGAGGGTTCTTTCCTTTTGTAAAATATTCTGATGGTCCCTGGTACTATTTAAGAGAATAGTTTCTCTAAGTATTCTATTCTAAATTGGCTTTTTATTATTATTATTTCTCCATCATGTATATTTGTAGTTATAGCTGTAACTTCAACTTCACAGGCAACTTTTTCTTCTAGGCACTAAGGAATTGAAGATCCGTTGAGAAAGTAAAGTTGCAGAAGCAGATGAACTAGTTCATCCCTACAGTTTAAGGACCAAAGTGACCTCTAATTTTGGGTGCCTCAATTTCTGGGTATCCACCTGGAGACATCTTGAGTCTGGTTTTCAAAAGAGGTCAGGCCCCAAAATTCCAAAGCTTGGCACCTTTCAGGCCCAGAGGGTCTAAAGCTGGTCACTGGGAAACAAAGGCACCCACAATTAAAGCCCACTTTTGAAAATACAATTAACAATATGCATCTTAAGTAGTATATAGCACCTTGTGTCGGCCATTTGCAGTAGGTGCAGTTCATCCTACGAGAAGGTCTAAACAAGACCTTGGAAACCCTGGCTATCATAGCTATCATTTGATTCTGTTCCACTCAGTTTGATCCTGAAACCCTGAGGTTAGAAACCAGGATGAAACTCATGTTCTGCCATGCTTCTGTTCAACCACCTAACTTTTATGATAAAATATACTAACTGATAAAGATTCCAAGACTAATATACTCTTATTCATGGCCACTACACACAAAGTCCCTTTACAAGTCATAATGTTGTTGCTATTTCAGTTGGCAAGGCTTTTAATAAACCAATGGCAGCTCAATGCTGACAATTAAATGAGATAAATTAAAACATGCACTGTTTAAAAAGAATAATGGTGCTACTGATAAAAGATGTAAATCACTGTGTTATCTAGTCACCCTTTTAGCTAGTGTTTACTTCACTCCAATTTCAAAATTTGTATTAAATGTACATCAGTAAAAGTGCAGTGATCATGTAACTGAACTGATTTAACATCAGCCTAGTGAGTCTGGACAAACTATTATTCGGAAGTTAGACATTAGTCTTTCAAATACCCTGGACTGTAAAAGGTGGAGGCTCCCCTGAATTACAGGAGGGGAAAGTTTTAATGGCTGAACCAGAGGACTGAAAGTCAGGACTAGATGCCAAGATAAACAGGGTGATCAGATCTACACTTTCTATGCTTACCATAAGAATGGATTCTCAGTTCAAGGATTCACAACCACCACATGATTTGTCAAGACAAACACATAGTGGCAGAAAGAAAAGGAGTACTTGTGGCACCTTAGAGACTAACAAATTTATTGGAGCATAAGCTTTCGTGAGCTACAGCTCACTTCATGGATGCATTCATTGGAAAATACAGGGGGGAGATTTATATACACAGAGAACATGAAACAATGGGTGTTACCATACACACTGTAAGGAGAGTGATCACTTAAGATGAGCTAATACCAGCAGGAGAGCTGGCGGGGGGGGGGGGGGGGGGAGAGAGAGAAAACCTTTTGTAGTGATAATCAAGGTGGGCCATTTCCAGCAGTTGACAAGAACGTCTGAGGAACAGTGGGGGGGGGGGGGGGAATAAACGTAGGGAAATAGTTTTACTTTGTGTAATGACCCATCCACTCCCAGTCTCTATTCAAGCCTAAGTTAATTGTATCCAGTTTACAAATTAATTCCAATTCAGCAGTCTCTCGCTGGAGTCTGTTTTTGAAGTTTTTTTGTTGAAGAATTGTCACTTTTAGGTCTCTAATCGAGTGACCAGAGAGATTGAAGTGTTCTCTGACTGGTTTTTGAATGTTTATAATTCTTGATGTCTGATCTGTGGCCATTTATTCTTTTACGTAGAGACTGTCCAGTCTGACCAATGTACATGGCAGAGGGGCATTGCTGGCACATGATGGCATATATCACATTGGTAGATGTGCAGGTGAATGAGCCTCTGATAGTGTGGCTGATGTGATTAGGCCCTATGATGGTGTCCCCTGAATAGATATGTGGACACAGCTGGCAATGGGCTTCATTGCAAGGATAGGTTCCTGGGTTAGTGGTTCTGTTGTGTGGTGTGTGGTTGCTGGTGAGTATTTGCTTCAGGTTGGGGGGCTGTCTATAAGCAAGAAATGGCCTGTCTCCCAAGATCTGTGAGAGTGATGGGTCGTCCTTCAGGATAGGTTGTAGATCCTTGATGATGCGTTGGAAGGGTTTTAGTTGGGGGCTGAAGGTGATGGCTAGTGGGAGTTCTGTTATTTTCTTTGTTGGGCCTGTCCTGTAGTCGGTGACTTCTGGGTACTCTTCTAGCTCTGTCAGTCTGTTTCTTCACTTCAGCAGGTGGGTATTGTAGTTGTAAGAATGCTTGATAGAGATCTTGTAGGTGTTTGTCTCTGTCTGAGGGGTTTGAGCAAATGCGGTTGTATCATAGAGCTTGGCTGTAGACAATGGATTGTGTGGTGTGAACTGGGTGAAAGCTGGAGGCATGTAGATAAGAATAGCGGTCAGTAGGTTTCCGGTATAGGGTGGTGTTTATGTGACCATAGCTTATTAGCACCATCGTGTCCAGGAAGTGGATCTCTTGTGTGGACTGGTCCAGGCTGAGGTTGATGGTGGGATGGAAATTGTTGAAATCATGGTGGAATTTCTCAAGGGCTTCTTTGCCATGGGTCCAGATGAAGATGTCATCAATGTAGCGCAAGTAGAGTAGGGGCATTAGGGGACGAGAGCTGAGGAAGCGTTGTTCTAAGTCAGCCATAAAAATGTTGGCATACTGTGGGGCCATGCGGGTACCCATAGCAGTGCCGCTGATTTGAAGGTATACATTGTCCCCAAATGTGAAATAGTTACGGATGAGGACAAAGTCACAAAGTTCAGCCACCAGGTTTGCCGTGACATTATCGGGGCTACTGTTCCTGGTGGCTTGTAGTCCATCCAGGGTGCCAATGCCTGAGATGATGGGGCGTCCAGGATTTCCATGTTTATGGATCTTGGGTAGCAGATAGAATACCCCTGGTCGGGGTTCCAGGGGTGTGTCTGTGCGGATTTGTTTTTGTGCTTTTTCAGGGAGTTTCTTGAGCAAATGGTGCAGTTTCTTTTGGTAACCCTCAGTGGGATCAGGGGGTAATGGCTTGTAGAAAGTGGTGTTGGAGAGCTGCCTAGCAGCCTCTTGTTCATATTCCGACCTATTCATGATAACGACAGCACCTCCTTTGTCAGCCTTTTTGATTTGATGTCAGAGTTGTTTCTGAGGCTGTGGATGGCCTTGTGTTCTGCATGTCTGAGGTTATGGGGCAAGTGATGCTGCTTTTCCACAATTTCAGCCCGTGCACGTCGGCGGAAGCACTCTATGTAGAAGACCAGTCTGTTGTTTCGACCTTCAGGAGGAGTCCACCCAGAATCCTTCTTTTTGTAGACTTGGTAGGAAGGTCTCTGTGGGTTAGTATGTTATTCAGAGGTGTGTTGGAAATATTCCTGGAGTTGGAGACGTCGAAAATAGGATTCTAGGTCACCACAGAACTGTATCATGTTCATGGGGGTGGAGGAGCAGAAGGAGAGGCCCCGAGATAGCCCAGCAGAAGAATCTGTCCTAAGAGTATAGTTGGATAGATTAACAATGTTGCTGGGTGGGTTAAGGGAACCACTGTTGTGGCCCCTTGTGGCATGTAGTAATTTAGATAGTTTAGTGTCCTTTTTCTTTTGTAGAGAAGCAAAGTGTGTGTTGTAAATGGCTTGTCTAGTTTTTGTAAAGTCCAGCCACGAGGAAGTTTGTGTGGAAGGTTGGTTTTTGATGAGAGTATCCAGTTTTGAGAGCTCATTCTTAATCTTTCCCTGTTTGCTGTAGAGCATGTTGATCAGGTGGTTCCGCAGTTTCTTTGAGAGCGTGTGGCACAAGCTGTCAGCATAGTCTGTGTGGTATGTAGATTGTAATGGATTTTTTACCTTTAGTCCTTTTGGTATGATGTCCATCTGTTTGTATTTGGAGAGGAAGATGATGTCTGTCTATCTGTACGAGTTTTTTCATGAAGTTGATAGATTTCCACTCCATACGGCTAAATTCAGTGCCTTGCAAAATGACAGGTTTCAGAGTAGCAGCCGTGTTAGTCTGTATTCGCAAAAATAAAAGGAGTACTTGTGGCACCTTAGAGACTAACAAATTTATTGGAGCATAAGCTTTCATGAGCTACAGCTCACTTCATCGGATGCATTCAGTGGAAAATACAGTGGGGAGATTTATATACACAGAGAACATGAAACAATGGGTGTTACCATACACAATGTAAGGAGAGTGATCACTTAAGATGAGCTAATACCAGCAGGAGAGCGGGAGGCGGGAAGAAAACCTTTTGTAGTGATAATCAAGGTGGGCTATTTCCAGCAGTTGACAAGAACATCTGAGCAACGGGGCGGGGGGGAATAAACATGGGGAAATAGTTTTCCTTTGTGTAATGACCCATCCACTCCCAGTCTCTATTCAAGCCTAAGTTAATTGTATCCAGTTTGCAAATTAATTCCAATTCAGCAGTCGCTCATTGGAGTGTTTTTTTGAAGTTTTTTTGTTGAAGAATTGTCACTTTTAGGTCTCTAATCGAGTGACCAGAGAGACTGAAGTGTTCTCTGACTGGTTTTTGAACGTTATAATTCTTGACATCTGATTTGTGTCCATTTATTCTTTTACATAGAGACTGTCCAGTTTGACCAATGTACATGGCAGAGGGGCATTGCTGGCACATGATGGCATATATCACATTGGTGGATGTGCAGGTGAACGAGCCTCTGATAGTGTGGCTCCAACGAGAGACTGCTGAATTGGAATTAATTTGCAAACTGGATACACTTTTAACTTAGGCTTGAATAGAGACTGGGAGTGGATGGGTCATTACACAAAGTAAAACTATTTCCCCATGTTTATTCCCCCCCCGCCCCGTTGCTCAGATGTTCTTGTCAACTGCTGGAAATGGCCCACCTTGATTATCACTACAAAAGGTTTTCTCCCTCTGCCCCCCCCACCCCGGCTCTCCTGCTGGTATTAGCTCACCTTACCTGATCACTCTCGTTACAGTCTGTATGGTAACACCCATTGTTTCATGTTCTCTGTGTATATAAATCTCCCCACTGTATTTTCCACTGAAGGCATCCGATGAAGTGAGCTGTAGCTCATGAAAGCTTATGCTCAAATACATTTGTTAGTCTCTAAGTGCCACAAGTCCTCCTTTTCTGTTTGCGAATACAGACTAACACGGCTACTACTCTGAAACCTGACATAGTGGCAGGATAGTTGGGCAAATGTGGTCCTCCAGAAATGGTAATGGCTTTAATGGCAACAACTGCACTTCACTGAACCAATGGGACAGTTTCCCTGCTGGTGTAAATTGGCATAAATGAAATTTTGGCCCATTGTGAGATGCCCTTTTGAATACTGGAAAGGAAAACAATTATTTGATGGTCTGATCATGTAAATTAACTTTTGAATTCATAAGTTTTCCAGTAAATAACGTGTTCTAAATGGATGCTGTAGGGGATATTGTAACAGACCTCAGATCTATGTTGCTACAAGAAAATGGATGGACTGAACCTCGCTAGATTTACATAGTTTTGTGGCAGTAGTCCTGATGGTGACACTAATTATTTGAAGGATGGCTAAAATGAGTTATATTGTCCAAACCAGTAGAATTTGAAATTTTTCCACGAAAAACAAAAGGGATTTAAAAACATATTAGGAAGAATCCTTGACAAATTCAATGTCTGGGGTGAAAATGAACTATTGCAGGAATTAGAGATTAATTGAGGAATTAGAGATACATGGGTAGCTATTTTGGGTCTCTTGCCTTTTTTCTAATGAATAAATAGCTCTAATATTTATTCCTGTTTGCTTTTAAACTGGGAATTCAGGAGTTTTCACAGAGATTGTTGCAATGATTATGTGTGAATAAGATACTTGTAAACTTTGTTGCATGATTATATATTTATGAAGTATGGGATTTGTTCTTTCTGGCAGTATAATTATATTTGCACTTTGGATGTATCTGTATGTGTCATGTAATACATCAGTCTCTCTTACGATGACTCACTAAGACCCCAATTAAGGAAAGCTAATCTATTCAGGGAAGAGTGCATAAGCAATTGCTTAACTTTAAGCACATCCTTGAGTCCCACTGTGATTTAAGCCCATGCTTATGTGTTCTCCTGAATCAGGGCCTAAACATGGCTGTGTTCATAGAAAAGTCCATCACTCTACTAGATTTTGTCAACTGCTGTTGTTTGTAATTCTTCCTTCCTCCATCTTTCCAGGTTTATGTGCACTATTTATATTTCTAACAGATGCATGATAACTAAGTAATACACTTTGTCCCTGTTCTTTGCTCACATAAGACTTCAGGGTATTTTGAACTTGTCCTGAAGCTCCCCTGGCTCTAAGTTTTCATGTGTCACACTAGGACCTCTTCAGTACAGCTGCTTTGGGGCAGCTAGAAATATCCACAGACCTTTTGTCATCCTCTACCATTCAGCATGTGTCACTTTCTGTGATGAAATGTAAGGAGGAATGTGGCACAAAAATTATTTCAGATGAAGTGCAGAATTATTCTGGCCATATCCTTATTTAAAACAGGCTATTACCCATATCCTAATGAAAATGGGCTATTTTGAAATGGAGGAAAACCATCCAAACAGATGGCCTTGACTGTATGCAGCCAAAAGACTTTGTAAAAGCACCAAACATCTTTGTTGCAGAGATTTCCAGCCAGGAAAATCAAAACGTCTGTCGGTCCTGTATTTACATTGCTCTGAAGAAATGCTTATGCCTAAACTTGCTCAGAACTGCAGCATGTTTGAAAAAACACATGCCTTCCCCATTGTAAGTAAAGTTTTAAGCTGTGATGAATCAGGGTTAGTATTCAAAAAAGAGTAGAGGAGTAGAAAAAAGTGCTCTAACACAGCTAACGCCTTCTTCTAAGAAGGCCCAAGTGCAATTAATTTTGAAACATTCGGTGTGGTAAGTGGATTTCATTGAATATATTTACATGGATGAGATTACTTCTGTGAATCAGAGTCCTAAGAGATAAGGATAAAACTATGTACAAGTACTGGTCAAGCAGTGTAAAAACAAAAACAAAAAACAACCCTAAAACTAAATTGTGATTTGTGAATATTTCAATCAATAAAAGTTCACTATAATTCATGAAATCATGTTATTAATTTTATAGGTATTTAGATAAATGATAGGTAACTGGGAAAATGCTCATGAATACCTTAGTTTGCATGAATGATTATTCCTCCAAATATCCATACATAAAGTGCATTATTATTCATTTGCCATCATTGTTGTATTCTACTATTTAAAAAGTTAGTCAAACAAGAGAGAACTAAAACCTAACCATGTGATTTAAGTGACCATCTATGCCACACAAATAATGGACAGCAGATCACCATGGTCAAAGCATACATTTAGCAAATCTCAAATAGACTGAAAATTATTTGTCTAAACAATTTGGCAAGTACTTTAGAATACATGCATACAAAAAAACCTCAGGAATGATCTATCCCAAAACCAGGTTTAAATTAATAAGACATATTATTTGGAGGGTGAAAATGATACCTGTGCAGAGGGCCAGCCTGTGCATCAGTTAAATCTAAATGGGATTTGCAGTTAATAGGACTTAAGTGATGTATAGGCCTTGAGTAGTATACAGTGAGTAGTAGCCAATTTCTCCCATAATGAATACTTCTACAAGCTCTCCTGCTTACTAATACCCAAGCTACAGAAATGTACAACTATCTGAACATAAGCAACTTATCTTACACTGGTGCATTCCTGGAGCTTAACTATATTTCCCCAAATTTGTCAGGCCTTCTTGTTTATGCTTTAGATTTCTCCTAACCTCAGGTCTTGTGTGGGACATTTGTAAGGATTAACGTTGGATAAGATGGCCTTTAAAAAGAAACATTTTCAACCAATTGTGGGGGTAGGGGGGGAGTGTATAGGAAAGGGAAATGCAACTTTTCAGATTACCTTTAAAACATGGACAGAAAGTCAAAAGAGATAAAACCAGATTTAAAGAAAAAGCTGTTATTTTTCCTCACGTTTTGGTTAGCAGCTCTAAATATCATCATGGGAGAAATCAATTTGCAGCAGCTGTGGACAGCCTTCGGGCCCTGAACAGCTTAATTGGGGAAGTGTTTTAAAAGTTAAAGGGCCAGAGTCATGTCAAGTACATGAAGCAAAACCAGGCTTATGGCTCCCAATATATTCATTATAGTGCATTCCCTGTATGACATCAATTAAAGCATCAATGTGCAAAATGGGCTGTTTTAAAGCTACATTTATTCCTGAATTCTTTTCTAGTTATAAATATTGTTCTAAACTAGTTCAGAAACCAAAGGTGCATGTTATCAGCAGACAATAACTATTTTTAGATTGTGCAGGAGCAGTCAGTAAGAATGGCATTCAAAATGGTATGTTTTAAATGTACAGTATTTGGAAATACTGTAATGACTTTAGAAGACACACATAGAATGGAATGTAAAAGTTGTGGTCAGGCTCCAAATTTTCCATATGATTTTGCAGGTGCAACACTTAAATTGATGCCCATTTAGCATTTAAACCTCAGGGATCGATTGTATCTTTACACTCTGGGGCTGCACTTTCTTAAGAACTGGTCAGGGAGATGATGGGGCAGGAATTTTGACTCAGAGACTCATAACTCCTTCCCTGGTTCTCCCCTTACTACAGGGGGAAGGACAGACCAGAGCAGGAACTGCGACTCTCTTATTCACAAGTCCCTCCCTCACCTACTCCTAGAAAAGCACAGCCCTGTGTAGATTACTTTCCCCACCACCACTCCTCAGCTGTGCTGGTTAATGCACCAAAGGGCAGAGCCAAAGTGCTGGGCATGCCCACCCATCTGCACAGGCAGGAAGAAGGAGAAGTGACCGTGCAGAGGCTGTTTTCCCTGCCATGCTGTGACCTGCGATGCAGGTGAGAGAGGGGTGAGCTGTATGCCTCCATACTCCCCAGCACAGGCATAATGGGCAAGTCACAAATCTATCCAACAATAGAAGAGAAGGAAAATGAGCTGTTTGATGGAGGCCACGCTCAGAAAGAATAAGTGAATTACAGCCCAACAGGAGTCCTGTGAAATCCCTGTTATCTGTCATGGTCTGGTGGCCTCATTTATCCATTAGTGGCAGCAGATCTTATACCCTTTGTGAACCATCTAATGATCTGTTAGTAGGTAATACAAGATCATAACATCATTGGCTGTCCAGATTCATATTTACTATCTGAAGGAAATAGGTAATATCTACTACCTGTCAAATCAGAAAATAAAAGAGAACTTCTCCCTTCCCTACAATAAAAAAAAACAAGGGCATTTAGGACCACTTTTTCAAATGCGCATTTTTGTGTGCACCTTCCTTGCGCACATGCAAATATCACACACACGTAAGCACTGAGGGACACTCACATTGAGCTGCTTTCATGCACATATCTGTGTGCATGTTGAGGTTTGCACATGCACAAGTTTGGTGCATGGAATAATGCCTGAGCAATATGGACCACACACTTTTGAAAATGTCACTTTGTCACACATAGCTCATTACTTGGGGCTGTATCTTAACATCACCCCAAACACTCATTTGCATAGGCTTAGTCCTCTTGGATTAAATCCACTGAGGTGCAGAGGGCAAGAACAAGGCCCATTTTCTATCTGCAAATTATCATCACACAATCCACTAGAAGGTTAATTACATGGCATCTGGGTATGAAAGCTTTCAAATAAAGTGATGAGGATGCTATTAGGAGGCTCTCATTGAGTTCTTGTTTTGAAATATCTTGGTACAACAATGCAGAATTTTGCATCCAATGAGCGCTAATGGGTTTGCCAATAAAGATTTAAATAAATGATTCAACAGAAAATATTGCCATTGCTAGAAATATTGTAAATGGAACCCTTCTGCCAGGTGGAGCCAGCAGCAACAAGGGCTGGGTTAAGTATCTAGGGGTTCCTTTTCAACAATACAACACAAAACCGGCTTGAGGCCCCACCCAGTGACCTGGGACAATTACACACCACCCCCTGGGTGCCTCTAAGAGGCAGTACTTCCCCTCTCATAAGCACACAGTCTGAGCATAGCAAAAACTTTTAATAAAAGGAGGGAATTAATTCAGGATTAATTTGGGAAAACACCGCAACTAGGATTCATAAGACAACCCATAAGCAAAAGACCCACCCCCAAGTAAGTTGGGCAGTGTCCTTTTCCCCTCAGGGTCTTAAGTCCAGCAACCCAAGAGTCCCTTTTACATACCAATCCCTTCTCTGTACCCCACTCACAGTTCCTGTCCTTGGCCAGTGTAGCCCCAGAGTTCAGAGGTTCATCCGCAGAGTTCACCTCCCACCATGTGTGGAAGGCACCTTACACACTGCACTGCTTAGGCACTCGCTTGTCACCCCAATGGTCAATTGGCAGGCCTCTGCGGGGCTCTGCTCTGGCCCTCTCCACCAGCTTCTCTGCAGGCTGCTTGCCACACCTCTCCACCAGCTGCCCTGCTGGTCACACCCCTCTGCCAGCCGCCCTGCTAGCTGCTTGCCAAGCCTCTCCACCAGCTCACCAAGATGTCTTCAGGGTCCCTCACACACACTTAACACAGCTCTCAGTGATTTCAGCTATTAGTGGGGGGAGCCTCACTGCCGATGAACACTGGGCAGTCTCTTACAATAGAGACACTGCCCCAAAGTAGGTCTAATACTTAGACCTAGGTATCAGTGATTTCAGCTCTGCAGCATGTAACAAGACTCAATTGAGTCTAAATTAGCTCTTTTATTATACCATGGAGAGAGGAAGGGTCAGATTGTATCTAGGACCCTTAAACATGGCCCACATACAAATACATATCCCCACCCTCTCTCATCTCATTAGGCTTTGGAACCCATGTCCCCTGCCTAGTGAGTGCTGTTCAATTGAGGGTGAGTCCCTCCATTGGGGTATGCCAGGTACAGTTCTGCCACCCTTGGTTCACACAATAACAATCCTTTATTACTCCTGCCCCAATAACTCCAGCCACAAGTGATCATTTGGGCAAGCAGTCCCATCATGCTGAGTACCTAGGCAGGGTGGGTGTGTCCATGCAAACGAGATCAGCTTCTGAAGTCTTTTTCCACAGCTCACCACTAGATGACAGCTCACCATCCAGACTCTGCTTACATCCTCCCCACAGCCCAGAATTTGTCATCTTTGCTTACATAAATATATAGTTTTTAAAACTTTAAAACTTCAGGTCTGCTTCTGCTCTCACTCACATTTTGCACTACTGTGGCTCCATTGACTTCACTGGACCATTCTAGATTTACAATGGTGTAATTGAGCAGAGAATAAGAGCTCTGATATTTACCGTTTGCTAGTAAAATTAACTGGACAATGGCATTCACAGCACTGTTATATTTAGGATGTAGCATAATATGCAATACCTCAGGAATGATGCCAAAAACTGTGGGATTTTAGTGCACTCATCAGCAGGGGGCCCAATCCACAACTGGTGGCCATTGGCATAACTCCATTGGTCAATTTACAGCTTCTGGCTCATGGTATGTAGGTGCCAGCCACTCCACTTTTACTTTTCAATATTTACTTTTGCACTGACGTTGCCTGTCTGTGTCTCCATGCTATATTTCACTCTGTTGAATCATCCTTGGTGAATCATTCCACTAAAGTCAATGGAATTATACTAGGGATGAACTGAGCCTCACTAATATGTCAGGCCTAATGTACAGAACATGCAGGTACATTTTCAGATATACTCTTGAGCCATCTTTTCTGTTTCATCCTTCCTGAGTACTTTCCAAAATACCCATCCACATTTTTAGACCCTTTAATATTATCTAGAAATGTAAATGTAACTTTAGAGCCTTCATGGCCAAGATGGAGTCTGCTCTGCTGGCAGCTCTGGCCAAGAGAAAGCACGTGCAAAAATGCAGCAGGAAAAATCCCTTCCACCCCAGGGGCACCTGTTCTAAACCCCCCCAGAGGGAACACGCACACATCGGAAGAGTACAATGAATATAGAAACGGAAATATTTATTTACAGAGAGATGAATGGAGAAAAGCAACAGAGGGAAAATATAGGGGGAACAGTAAAACAGGGTTGCATTCAACACAAGGCCCCACAGGCCTAGTGGTTCCACAGTCTGAAAGGACTGACACCCAGCAATGTGTCTGCACACAGAGTTGATGCGTTCTGGGCAAAGTTCCATCCAGTGGTGAGTTTTGGGTGCTCTTGGTCATCTTTGGCACAAACCCCTCCAGTGCCCTCTTCTGCCGCTCTCTGCAAAGCCACACAGAGCAACAACCCCCCCACCCACCACCAATTAACTAGCTAACAGCCTCCCTCCTTGTTCCCAGTGCAAAGTCACAAGCCCCAGTACTCACGGCCTAAGTTCCCTCTAAGCTGAGCAGCCACATGGCCGCAGCCTCAGCCATGAGAGAGGTGCCCTTCCCTGGCCCCAACCCAGCCCCGGCCCGGACCTGCCGCAGCTGGGGGAGAGGCACCTCTCCTGCAGCCCCAACTCCAGAGCTGCCACGACAGGGAGAGGTGGGGAGAGACGCTCTCCCCCAGCCCTGGACATGCCACGGTCAAGGGAGAGGCGCCTATCTTGCAGCCCCAGGCCCGGACCTGCTGCGGCAGGGGGAGGTGCCTTCCTTCCCCCCCCCCCCCGCCCCAGCCCAGGTGCTTCTGTTGGAAGAGATAGCTGGGGGGAGTCCGCTCTCCACTGTAGCCTCGGGGCAGCCTTCACCCCCAACCCCTCATCCCCAGCCCCACCCCAGAGCCTGCACCCTCAGCCAGAGCCCTCACCCCCTCACACCTCAACCCTCTGCCCCAGCCCTGAGCCCCCTCCCACACTCTAAAATCCTCTGCCCCACCCCCGCCACATGAATTTTGTTATGTGCACCAATATGGAGGTGGTGTGTCACACATCACCTCCATATTGCTGCACATAACAAAATTCATTCCGCACACGCATGAGAAAAATTAGAGGGACCACTGCTCACAGTGCCATGCAGCTCTGGGCAGCAGTGATGCTGGGTCCAGCTCCGGTTTGTCCTTCTCGGGCGATTCCTCCCTGGCACAGTGCTCCTCCTGGCTCCTGTCCTGGGGCGTCCCTCATCGGCTGCACTGTCCCTCCCAGGCTTCAGGCAGCTACTTGGCTGCTTCGCTCTCTGAGAGCCTGCTTGCAACAGCCCTTCTGCCTGGAGCTCCAGACATACACCCTGTCGCTCTCCCCTCTCTCTCTGCTCCCTCCCCAAACAGCACTTCCTCCTTCTGGAACAATCAGCACTTCCCCCCCCCAGGCAAAATATTTAAAGGGGCCATGGTCTCTGAACCCCAAAGGGGGTTACATAAACAAAGCAGAAACATTATCATCTTCATCCCAAATACAGTCTTAGATCAATATATCACAACCTGTCTGAGTGGTAGAATACCACCACAGTTCCAAACTAAGCTATCCTTCTGTGACAGGTTTCAATCGGTCCACCGAGCCCCTAGGGGGCGATGGAGAGCTATGGTCTCATGGGCAGGCCTTCGTCACACCTTTCGGGCGCTGGGGAATTAGCGGAAAAGGTGTGCCGGCCCGGGTCCGCGGCGCGCCCCTCCGGCAGGCGAGCGCCGGCCCAGGTCCGCAGCGCGCGATTCTGCCACCCAAGGCGGGTTGGCCGGGGGAGGGGAACGCAGGCCCACCCAACTCCACTGCGTTCCAGCCCAGGGCCCTGACAGTGGCGGGAGGCAAAGGTCCTGCCGCTGGGTAGCGGGGGGGCCATCCACGCCCACTGACCAAACACACCCACCCCACGGTGCAGTTCTGCCCCTGGGCTACTTCCTACCCGGTCTCTCAAGCGGGCCTCTCCGGTCCCTCCAGCTCGTCTGGGTATTCTGCTGCTGGCAGCTCCAGCTCCCCCGCTGTGTCGGGCTCACACTGGCCCGGGTTACAGCCTGGCCCCTCCAGGTCCTCCGGGTACTCGGTGGGTGGCAGTCCTGGTCGCCACAGGCCTTCCTCCTGGTCAGGTTCCTCCTGGCCCCGGGCCTCCCCTGGGTCGGCAGCAGGGTCTGGAGGGAGCAGCCTCTGTCTGTCTCCCTCCCTAGTGCTCCCCTTTCTGGGCAAAGGCCCCTGCCCTTTGCACTTCCTGTCCCACCCCTCCCCTTCTGGGGATTGGCGTAAGCTTGGTCTGGCCCCGCCCACTCAGGCTGAGAGGGTGGCTCTTTACCCTCTGGTTCGGGGGGAAGCCATCCTGGCTCCCTACACCTTCCCATATTCTTTTGATATACGTATGCTCCTCAACACGTTGGTTAAAATTTTACCGACAGTCTTCTGTTTAACCCAGCCTGTGATGAAGGAAGAAATAGGCCATAAGCTCTGGTGTGTCTGCTCTCACTTGGATCACTGTCAGGTTATGTTTGAGCTGTTCATTGGTTAGCGCTGCCCCTACCCCCGCTCCTTGGGCCACTCTGTCATCTTCTTAAACTTACAAGGTGCATGCAGCCATTGTTTTTTGCCTATAGGAATCCTCAAGCAGAGCAAGCAGTGAAGTGTTATCTGGCAATTCAACTCCTCTCTACATCTCCACTCCCCAGTGAGATCTCTGTACTTTAATCTGTGAGGGCTGTGACACTTGCAATTTAATGGATTGTGGGTCTTTCCTCCTCTACACACACACGCACACACACACTCGTGATTTGTGGCCTCTATGTGCTACTGTAAAGTGACACAGCAAACACAAAAAATCTTAAACCAAAGGGAGTCAGTAAAATATTAGGCAAACAGTTCTGATCATACTTAGGCCAATACAAATACTGGAATACTAGGATTACACCAGTTATCCAAATTAGAATTAGATGACTAATAGAAGAATTGTAGGGATTGATATCATTTTTGTGAGTTACACTGCTGTAAGAAAGAGGGAAATACCTTGCTTAATTAAATAGCAAAATATATTAGACAAATACTAGATAATTTTAACATCAAGATGCAAACAAAAATAATATTAAAAAATATCACCCCTGTCAGCAAATTCTCAATAGCACAGACACTGTCATGCTCAACCCCCAAACCTACAATGTAAGACACAGAGAATAAAAGAAAATTTTAAAATGGGGGCAAAATTGTCTTGGGGCAAAACCAAAGTCTGGTTTCAGGTTTTGATGGAGCGCAGTAGTTGCAGTGCTGAGGAGGTGAAGTTGCCTTTGGCTGTACTGACAATAAAGCCTATTTAGTAGCAGGGATCGAGGAAAAGTACTAGAAGCTTGCTTTAAAAAAAAAGAAAAAAAGAAAAAGAGACATCTCCTGCAAGTCTTGCAACAGAGATGGTGTGCTACTATGAATAACTGGATATTCACCGGTTTCAGAGTAACAGCCGTGTTAGTCTGTATTCGCAAAAAGAAAAGGAGTACTTGTGGCACCTTAGAGACTAACCAATTTATTTGAGCATAAGCTTTTGCGAGCTACAGCTCACTTCATCAGATGCATCCACCAGCAGTGTTAGGCAGAAGGGATTACAGTTTAAGGAAGGTCCCTGCTAAAGAGATTATTATCATTGGAAATGTCCCCTGCATTTAAAGCAATATTTAGAAAATTATTTTAAACAATGTGATGTATGGCTCCTATTGGACTTCTCAGAGAGATGGGGAGGAGCACAGTCTCTCTACAAATAGAGTAAAGGTTTGAGTGGCTGCAGTGAGGTGTAAATGCACCTAAAAGCCATGCAGGAATCCTCTAGTTCAGAAAGAGTGCAAGTCAGAGTGTACTTTTCAATTACCTTCTTTGCTTCCACCTGATTTCCCACTTTTGCCACAACTCAATGGAACCTCCTCATTTTCTGTGGAATCTGTCCATTTCCTGCATCACCCTGCCCCTTTTTCCAGCACCATAACTGGTGCTCAGCAAAGCCACACAAGTGCTGCTATACTCCACGTCTTCAAATTTACAGAATACATTCAGTCTTCATATGTTTGGCCGCAAGTGTGAGTAGTGTTGCTTTTATGTGCGTTTGCGCATCTGTCATTCATGCAGAAACAAGCCTACTATGTACATGTTAACTCAAACAGAACTCATTGAATGATGAAGAAATTATTTTTGAGATAACTGTGTTTTTCAACTTCATATTGTAAGACATAATATGCCTATTTTCTCTTCTGACTCAAAATAGTGTAAATCAGGAGGAAACCTATTGAACTCAGTAAAATACATTACAATAACATGAAACCCTTCTGAGAGAACTGGTCTCACTCAGTGCAGCACAGAGACTATAATTTTTAAAATTCAGAGAAGGCTCTTTCAAGGTTAATAAAGGCTTCTCCTAAGCTAAGCCCCAATTCAACAGTCCATCCCCATTCAGGAAAAATGGACTCCAGTGGGACTCAAGCACGTGCCTAAATGCTTTGCTGAATTGGGGAGCAAAAGAGGAATGTCAAGACTTTGAGAACGAGTTCCTCAGATATTTAAATCAGCATAGCTCTATTACCTTCCATTATTTTCACATGTAAGGGCTAAACACTATGGACCTGAGTCTACTGCATTCCTCCCAGTTTTACCGCAATGTAACTTCATTACATCAGTGATTTCAATGGAGTTACACCAGCATAAAACTGTAGTAACACAGAGGTGAATCAGACCCTTATTTCCACATATTTTGTAGTTGTATGGCACATATTATTGTGGTTATTCTAGGGATAGTCATGTTTAGTACAAGTCAAAAAGTATATCCACAGTCAGTCATACTCCACAAATCTTTTCCACAAAGAAACACCTTTCCTGCTTTCAGATTTTCACCTAAACACAATCTCCAGTATTTCTAACATTAAACTGACTGCATTTAAATTCTCCCCTGCTAAGAATTGCTGCAAGGAAGCCTCCCACCCAGTGTCAGCTCTAACACATGTATTTGCTTTTCCTTTCTCCATTTGTAAATCAAATACATTCCACAGCTTTTGCTTTCTAAAAGAAGAATATGGTTGCAAACAAAATAGTTATTTCTGTGCAAATTTAAGTATGGGTTTCTGTATTCAGGCAAATAAATAAAGGGCTAAATCTTCCAATCCTTACTTAGTTTTGAACTGGATCTGTATTTCAATGGGTTTTGGCTTAGGTATGGTTTGAGTAAAAACCTTAATATGGACCTCAAGAGAAAACCTGTAGCAACCTCACATAGGTTTCCACAGGCCAGATTATCAATAGTATTTAGACACGTATAGATCCAAATAGGTGCCTACTGGGATTTTCAAAAACACTTCGGTTAGACCAGGTGCTTTGGAAAGTAGGCGAGACACCTAACAACCACTGAAATCAGTGGGAGCTAGGCACTTGGCCTCCTTATGTACTTCTGATCCACTATCTGCATCTTTAGGTACTCAAATACCTTTGAAAATCATCCCTAAGTGTGTGCGTGAATTGCTAAAAAACTGAGCTCAAAGTCACATTATCTAACAACATTTTAAGCCACTGCAAAATAGGTTAGAATGAGAGCTGGAAATTAGGTAAAGAGATCCAAATTTCATAATCAAATTAGAGAAATCAACGAAGTATAAATTCACAGTGCAGTTTGGCTTCTCCCTTCTTCAAGTACATATCTGGTCCCACTGGCTATGAGACTGATGGAAATGAAACTGTTTTCCTAAAAGAAAAAAACAGCAAAGCAGTAGGGTTTGTGTTTCATGGACCATCCAAAAATGTTCAATTGTTACAATAGCAGTTTTTATACATATGTATATGGGATATCAAGCTGTGTGTTCCCAACAGGACTGTTCCTGTTACCATTGACGTCAATGACAAAACTCCCATGGATTTCAATGATGCAGGATCATCCCATGTGTGTTTCACACCACAGGGTGTGATTCTCTCATTTAAATCAGTTTTCACCTATGCATCTCCATTGACTTCAGTGAGGATAATCCTGATTTATCTTGGTTGACGTAAACACAGAATCAGGGTGATAGGTGGTAGAGCTGAATGAATTATTTATTGTGAATAATTTATACAATAAAATCTGTCATTCATTATATACGTTATATATGAATCATTGGTTTAATTATTTTATCCAGTGAGCTCTAGGTTAACACTTTTTTTTTCAAAAATTGAAAAAAACTTAGTCTGCTACCCACAGTGTCTCAAGATGGGGGAAAGGTGTCAGTTCATGTGCTAACAAAGGATATTTCACATTGGAGGATAGTGCTACAATGTAATGAGTCTGATAGTAAGCATTGGCATAAGCTTACATAGGTGATGGTGTATTCAGATTTCAGTAGGGTTGCAATGTTTGTAAACCAGGGCAAAATTAAACAGAGGATCATTTATGATGCAAAAAATAATGTATGTCCTCCAGCACTGATGTCTCAATTATTCAAGTTCACACGGCTCTGGCAAAAAAAAAGTGATTATGGCAAATAATTGTCTCTATTCAATTATTTCTAGTGGAAATTATCACAAAGTAGAAAAATGTTCCATTACAAATGTCTTGGAGGTCAGTAGTGCAAGGAGGAGAATAGCAGCAGAGATCATTCCTCTTCAGCAATTTAAGCACTATCAAAGAAAAAGAAAGGTAAATGCTTGAAAAGGTAACAAGCATGGGGCTAATTATTGGTTAGTAACATCTTCAAGCAAATGTGCTTTAAAAGAAATAAGACAGAAATGGCAACCTACATGACTCACCTATGGTGAGCCTCCAAATGTCAAGTTACATAAAAATTATCTGAACAAATTTTTCGGTGGAGGCATGTTTAACACTAAACAAAAATTACAAATCCAAACAGTACCGGATTAATATTCCTTGTACTGAAGGAATTGTACTGAAATTCCTGTACTGAAATTCCATACCTTGTACTGAAATTCCATTTTCATATAATTAATAAACAGTTAATGAATGGTTAATAGCAGTTTTTAAGTATGTTACATACCTGAGTATTATGTGTTAGAGATAGTTATAAGCACATCAGTGAAAGGTGTTATACAGATGGTTATAAATCATGGCTATAAGGAATTTATTCACCTGTTGGACTTTACAGTAATCTATAGCAATGGATTAACCATTTATTAAAACATCTATTTAATCATTTATTGGCCCTTTGTAGCCTTTTATTTACACAGAGAATGTTAATATAATGTACGGCCATACCATTGTTGCAGGCACCAAAAAAGTTAAAGGAGGAATTTAAGCCATTGTGGGTTTTTTTGGATGTTTCAAAGCACTTACTCTGTACTGTTTTCATTGCTGTCTTCATGGGCAGGAGTTTTTTCTTCTTTTTTTTTAAAACTTAATTTCCTAGTGGGCAGCCCCATGTTTACACTCTCCTGTTACAGTCACTCCCAGGCTATATCAGATTGTCAGCAGAAGGACATGAGTGTCTGTGCATCTTCAAGTCCACTACAGTCAGCCTTGCACAAGGCAGAGCAATACACAGCAAAATGTAACATTTGTTTCTGTGTAACGAAGTAGGACTGGGTAGCAGGGAAGAAATCTTTGAAATATATGCACAACATTCCACTTTCAAAATTAATTATTTTAAATTACTGACTGTCTTTTTACATTATTTCCTCATTTTGATTTAGTAGCTCACATTTTCTGCTCAGTCCATTCTTATATGCACTGGGGCAAAGGATATATAAGAAAGCATGAAGTTACAAAAAATTAGACATCTCTGCTAACTTCGAACATGAGTACTTTGTAGGTCAATACAATATTTTGATGCTTTTCTCATTTATTTTTCCATTTGGGCACCACTATGTGTTTTAACTTACTGCCATTTTCCTTAATGTCTAATTGCCAGTTCTTAGATACCACGAATAGAAATGTATAGAGATCAAGCCATTTCTCAGAATTAGGACAAAGACCCAGAATCCCAGGAGATGGTGGGGGTGGCAACCATGATGTGAAACTCACTCCAGCAGCCTCCATCTGTTCTTCCTTCTGTTCTTTCCAAAGTATCTTTTTTAAGGATCCACAAAGGGAATGGTGGGTGGAATAGCCCATCCCCTCATTATCTCATTCACCAGTTGGGCCTAATATCCAACACACCATTTTTGGTTCATTAATTTCATTAATTCTGGTTCCATATCTTCTGTTTTTACCAAGCATGATGTCAGTATAGTCCTTGAATTATATCAACATGGCCTTTTTGTTTGGACTAATTTAGTCTCTGTCTGGTTCTTTTGCACCTCTTTATCGCAACTTGACTTACTTTCTATTAACAGTTGTCATTATAGGTTATTGTAACATTGTATGAACCTTCATATACTTTTTGCAATTGAGCTTACAAATAGAGTAAGTTTGTAGGCCCAATTAGCACACCAACCCTTACCTGCACTGCTGCCCTGGGGCCCAGTCTCTTGATGGCTGGGCGAAGAAGGGTGAGGGGTTGCCAGAGCCTTGGTCCCACATTCCCAAGCACCATCCAGCACAGCTGACCTAGCACAGAGGTAGAAGGAATCTGCTGCTAGTAAAAGGTAGTAGCCCAGTGGTTCTCAAACTAATAGGAAAGCAACAGAAGAAAATATTTCCCTCAAAACCTAAGCCAGCAGTTTTCTCCCCAAAATGTGTTTACAGTTTTAGTCTCAACAGGGAGGCATGTTTTGCATGTAAATAGCAGGTGGTTAGGGAGAGTTACTTTGACAGCTAATGTCTTGAGCTGCCTCGACATCTGTGGTCTAATAGAGTGGCTCCGTAGTAAGTGAAGTTGCTGATGAAAGGCAACCAAATTAAGTGGAATTTTTCATCTCAGCTTCAAGCAGGCTATACTGAGACTATTCAAGAGGGAATGACGAAATGATTAAAAAGAGATTGCACTCTGGCTCTGGTGGCAACTGACATAAATGAACCTGAAAAGGCAAATAAGAAGACACTAATTTTAAAGACACACTGGTTCTTCTCAGTCAGTTTCACTGGAAATTGCATTGTTGAAAGCAGAGGAGGGCTATATCTTGCCTAGTAAACAAGCAACAACATGCAGCAGTAGAGGGTTAAAGTCAAGTGCACCCCAAAGAGAGGTAATTAAAGTCTTCACCTTATTATTTTTGCATGTTAAGAATGTAATAGCTACAGTATCCATAAAGCCTATGCCAGCTTTAGTCCGTAGGCTCTCCCTTTTAATCCATCTCTTCTTTCGAGAGGCTAATTTATAGTCTGAAAATGACATTGCAGACAGCAGGAAACTGCATGATCTCAGGAGTGACAGTACCTTCTGTGCCAAACAAATGATGTGGCCATATCGTCCCAGGTTGCAATCAGCATGGATTCTCCTTTTTCAGTCTACCAGTGTTTATGTGTTTGCAAGTCTTGGATTACATCATGCCTTAGAGATGCTTGAGGCCAATAGCATAATTTTTGCAAATACTGACCAACTAAAAACATGGGTCTTTGGCTATTTTGTCAGAAGACATAACAAGGAATAGTTCAGGCTCTAGAGTCTACAAAACTATGTATAGGGAGCTGTGTGACTATCTGCAACATAAAGTCATATTATGCCTTGCCTCATGCAAGCAGCAGGAGTATAGGTGTGTGTTATCTTGGTAAGGACAGACGTGTGAACTGATGCATACATATATGTGAATTGAACTTGAATACTAACATGACAGAAACCTTATTTTTATTCCTCTCCAACTAGCTTGTACCTGTACAGCCTTACTGGGTGTACAGCCTTACTGCAAATCCTAATGCTATTTTCCACCTCTTTGTAGATGTTCAGGTAAGGTTTGGTGCTAGCCTGATGAAATACAGGAGTTCATCAAATTTGATTTTTTCCCCAAAAATATTGATTTGGGGGAAAATGTTTGATTTTTTTATGGGACAGTTAAGCAAAAATTAGTTTTTAATTGATATATTAAACTATTTCAACTTTAAAAAGTCAACATTTTGAAATGAAATATCATTTTGATGGAAAATGTTGAATTTCTACATTTTGACATTTTTGAACTTAAATTTGGGGAGTTTTCATTCCCCCAGACTATTAAGTATTTGACAAAGTTCCTCCTCTACCTTGGTGGGTCTTGCGCTTATTGGCGGATTTGCTCGCCTTGGAGCTTCATGGCAGCCCTCAGCTTGGCCGTTTTTCTGAACCCACAGTCCAGGTCAACTCCTCCTGTGTCTGATCAGGAGTTGGGAGGTTTGGGGGGAACCCAGGCCTGCCCTCTACTCTGGGTTCCAGCCCAGGGCCCTGTGGAATGCAGCTGTCTAGAGTGCCTCCTGGAACAGCTGTGCGACAGCTACAACTCCCTGGGCTACTTCCCCATGGCCTCCTCCCAGCGCCTTCTTTATCCTCACCATAGGACCTTCCTCCTGGTGTCTGATAATGCTTGTACCCCTCAGTCCTCCAACAGTCCACGTTCTCACTCTCAGCTCCTAGTGCCTCTTGCTCTCAGCTCCTCACACGCGCATCACAACTGAAGTGAGCTCCTTTTTAAACCCAGGTGCCCTGATTAGCCTGCCTTAATTGATTCTAGTAGCTTCTTGATTGGCTGCAGTTGTTCTAATCAGCCTGTCTCTCTTAATTGTCTCCAGAAGGTTCCTGATGGTTCTGGAACCTTCCCTGTTCCCTTATCCAGGGAAAAGGGACCTACTTAATCTGGGGCTAATATATCTGCCTTCTATTAATCTCTTGTAGCCATCCGGCTCAACCCTGTCACAAGTATTTTAACATTTTGTCCTATTTCTAGATGAAAATAAATGTCAAACTGTCAGTATTTCCCATGGGATGAAGTTCTGTTTTCGGAACAGCGCTAGTTGTTAAATTTAGTGACAAAAAGAAAAGGAGTACTTGTGGCACCTTAGAGACTAACCAATTTATTTGAGCAAAAGCTTTCGTGAGCTACAGCTCACTTCATCGGATGCATACTGTGGAAAGTATAGAAGATCTGTTTATACACACAAAGCACGAAAAAATGGGTGTTTACCACTACAAAAGGTTTTCTCTCCCCCCACCCCACTCTCCTGCTGGTAATAGCTTATCTAAAGTGATCACGCTCCTTACAATGTGTATGATAATCAAGGTGGTCCATCTCCAGCACAAATCCAGGGTTTAACAAGAACGTCTGAGGAGGGTGGGGGTAGGAAAAAACAAGGGGAAATAGGTTATCTTGCATAATGACTTAGCCACTCCCAGTCTCTATTCAAGCCTAAGTTAATTGTATCCAATTTGCAAATGAATTCCAATTCAACAGTCTCTCGCTGGAGTCTGGTTTTGAAGTTTTTTTGTTGTAATATACCACACAACAGAACCACTAACCCAGGAACCTATCCCTGCAACAAAGCCCGTTGCCAACTGTGCCCACATCTATTCAGGGGACACCATCACAGGGCCTAATAACATCAGCCATACTATCAGAGGCTCGTTCACCTGCACATCCAGCAATGTAATATATGCCATCATGTGCCAGCAATGCCCCTCTGCCATGTACATTGGTCAAACTGGACAGTCTCTACGTAAAAGAATAAATGGATACAAATCAGATGTCAAGAATTATAACATTCATAAACCAGTCGGAGAACACTTCAATCTCTCTGGTCACGTGATTACAGACATGAAAGTTGCGATATTACAACAAAAAAACTTCAAAACCAGACTCCAGAGAGAGACTGTTGAATTGGAATTCATTTGCAAATTGGATACAATTAACTTAGGCTTGAATAGAGACTGGGAGTGGCTAAGTCATTATGCAAGATAACCTATTTTCTCTTGTTTTTTCCTTACCCCCCCCCCCAGACGTTCTTGTTAAACCCTGGATTTGTGCTGGAAATGGCCCATCTTGATTATCATACACATTGTAAGGAGAGTGATCACTTTAAATAAGCTATTACCAACAGGAGAGTGGGTTTGTGGGGGAGGGGGGACCTGGATTTGTGCTGGAAATGGCCCAACTTGATTATCATACACACTGTAAGGAGAGTGATCACTTTAGATAAGCTATTACCAGCAGGAGAGTGGGGTGGGGGGGAGGTATTTTTTCATGCTTTGTGTGTCTAAAAAGATCTTCTATACTTTCCACAGTATGCATCTGATGAAGTGAGCTGTAGCTCACGAAAGCTTATGCTCAAATAAATTGGTTAGTCTCTAAGGTGCCACAAGTACTCCTTTTCTTTTTGCAAATACAGACTAACACGGGGCTGTTACTCTGAAATTTAGTGACAGTTACTTCCGTAAAGTGAAGAGCTTTAAAGTGAACAGACCAGTTGTAGCCTGTTGATGAGGCCACGGGCAGTAGAACATCACAGTTTACATAGCATGGGAAGGCCCATACTGGCAGCATGTGACACTTTCTTTATAGATATGCCCCAAAATTTTGCACATGGTGAAATATGTATTTGTACTGCAATGAATGGCAAAGAGAAAGAAGAGCGTTAGTGTTCATTTGTTTTGCCTTAGAAACACCTTGATTGTGTGGAACATAGCAAAAATCTCTGGGTGCACATAAGGCATAACATCTTTCTCCTAAACAATGAGCACAATGATGCCCTTAAAATACTACGGCACTCTTGGGGATGTGGCAGATGAGTAGAGGGTCCCATAGCTATTCTGGGTATCTTCTGCCTTCGAGTGGGCTGGGGGCAATGCACTCAGTATTGGTCCATAGCTCTGCTCCAGAAAGGAACAGTGTGTGCTTTCCTCTCCTTGTCCCTCTTCTCCCCCTCCCCACCCGACACCCCGTGACAGTGCCTGCCAGCAGGGATCACAACCAAAATCACCTTAGGGCTATGGCCCATGGATGGGTGCATCAGCCCACCCCCTTGCTAAGTATCCAGGTGAGCCTCCTGTCCATGGAGGTACTCTGATATATAACATGCCCTCAGTCTCTTTCTGCCCCTTGAACAACAAGGCAAGACAAACTGAATTTTGCCTTGATTCAGAAAAGCCCAACACTGGACCCTTCTCTCCATTGCACTAGCTGGAATTAACATAAAGTACATGTCTTCAGATGGGCCAGAATACACATGGCATGTAGGAAAGTGAAGCATTTCCCAGGAATAGTCAGGGGAAAGTTACCAAAGCTCTGAGCCTATGTCCCACAGGTAAATGTAGAGAAGTTTTGATACATATAAGCAAGATTAGACTCTGCAGTAACTAAATCAGCATAGCCCTGTGGAGGCTCCATAGCCAAAACCTTGCAAATCAAAGATCAACATGAAGAGAATCTATAACAATCCCTTAAGTATTTCTGCTCTGCCAATTATATGGTAAAAATGCCTGGAGCTTACATTTCACTCAGAGTCAAATTACCATGCAAGTGACATTTCCTTTTTTACATCTCATGATAACACTTTAACTTAGAAGTCACAAACAATCATGACACGTTGTTAACTACATGGCATTTCACTTCTATTCTGCAACTGCGGCACCCAGATAATTAACTGTGATATAATTACAAAACATTGCTCAGCAAGCCTAACTAAGTTAACTATGAGTTCGCCTGAGAGTATTAGCACAGAATGAGGCTACAAGCAGGTAGGACAGGGACAAACCCCACATTTGAAAACAAAACTCCAAAACTTTAATTTTGGTGAGAAGCGCAGAGATGGAGGAAGGGTTGTATTTGGGAACATGGATCCATACCAGTCCCAGTGAGAGTGGGGCCAATGCAGAAACAGCTCTACGCAGGAATTATTTTTGCTTCTGATTTCTGGGGAGGAAGTACTTTGAGAACACTATTCTTACTGCATCTCTTCTATGCACAACTTTGGATCTACTCACACCCCTGTCCCTGCCACAGGACCACCACATCTCTCAGTCCTTCACTCTCCATTCAGACCCTGCATCTTGTACAGGGCTGTTCACATCTGGTGGCTCCCAGGCTCCATGTCCCACCGACCTCTATAAATCTGGACACCCCAGCACCACAACCCTTCGATATCTTTGCAGTGGAAATCAGGTGGATAATTTTCCTCCTGGGTTGTGGGGTATACTGAATGGTCCCATCCCTTAGGGACCATTATAAAATTTCTTTTGTGCATTTTGGCATTGTTACAGTTGGGATTTGTGTGACTCAGAGCCATAGGGCAAGATGGATTTAAAAGTAAAATAAGTTTAGCATTTTAGCTTTAGCATGGTGCAAGTAAGCAAAGGAAAAAGGGAAAATTTTAAATACTCTAAATTCCTATAGGCTATGATGAACTGAAACCCAAAACTAGAAATGGATAGTTATGATTTTACTTGGAAACCCAAAACACATTAAGATTTTTCCAAAATCAAAACACAGCTGCCCAAGGGCATCCTATGTTATAAGAGACACATTTCTATGCTGTATAATGATCAATGTTATAGAATAAGTTGCGTCATTTATACTATTTTTAAGTTGATCATATTCGTATATAGAAAAAGCAGAGAAAAAACAATACTCATACATAGCAGACGTACAGAGAGAACTCTGTAGAATATATTCAGATCCAAATAATGTCTAGGAAAAATACATGTGACTTGTCTGTGTATTATATTTGTGTGTGGGTGTGTGCGATAATAATTTACTTATTCAACACTGTAATTCAATATCATAATGCAAATGATCTGTCCAGAAGTACACGTAGGCCAACAATGGATAGCAGGAAATAAACAAGAAAAGACAATGTATTATGTAATAGATTATTAACAGGAATTATGGCTAGAAGAGAACAATGCAATTTTGTTGATATCGTATTACTCTTTGCACTTCAAACTGAAGTATTCCTGTGTTATACTACATCTCCAATTCATTACTCAGCGTTACTACTGGTGGAAAACATGCTCATTTACACCCAAGACAAATAAAAATAGCAAATGAAAGTAGCAGTTTGTGAAAATGAAGACTGTGTTACATCAATTAGCAATTCTGTAGGGCTAACCCAAGGATAGAGATTGATAGTGGCACTAGTAATGTAACAATTGACAATTTATAGTAAACTGATACCTGGAAAACAGAAACATTTTCTGTCAATATTTTAAGTTACATTTAAATTCTATCTATTTCGGGTACTGCTATTGATAGGGAAGGGGATTGGCAAGGGCTGTGAGTGGCTTTCTCTCCTAGATCACCATTATAAATCTGTCCAAGGATGGTAGTGATTGAAAGTCATTACCTTCTCTTAGCAATTCAGTGACCTATGTGAAGTAAGTAGGACAAACTCAGTCTAGTTCCAAGGGAATAAGTAGCTTTATCAGAAAAGCCATAATTGACATCTGGAAACCCTGGAAACCTAACGACCTTCTCCTCCTTAGAAATGGTCTCCTTTAGACCATGGCTCAGATACATTTGACAAGACAGTGCAAAAAAATTGACATCAGCATAGTCCTTGCTGGGCAGGGAAGATTTCAATGCTTAGTGCTGTCTGCCTTATACATACTTAAAAATTAACTGTAAAAAAGAGTATATATATATAATTCTTCCCATTAACCGGTCTTGTACTTGTATGTTATGATGTCCATCTTTTAAGAGGAATGCATCTCATTTCTAATCCTGCTTCAGATTTTGATTCTTTGCACCAACATGTAGTTCCACCTGTAAACATTTCCTTCTATTTATGGCTATTGCTACACACAATATGTTATAATGCCATAAAAATAATCTTTCATAGGAATCACCTCCTAACTTTAGAAATTAACAGCCTTAGAAGCTTTTATAGCTTTGATATAGTGGAGTTTTTTCATACGATGGTCAGGAAATAATTCATTTTTAGTCATCATCTTCATGTCACAGTTTAATTAATGCTGGACTAAAGTGCATCTGTTACTCTGTACAATGTGCAAGGCATCTGTTCGTATAGATAAATGCAACCTGAACATTCTATTAATGATACTTATTTACTGTGCATTTTAAGTTATTTGCATTTTATGTTTTTGCACAGTAGCCAAATTGCAGGGTTCGACAGTACACGAGGGTGCATTTCTGTACTGAGGCTGGCTTCCACTTTTCCACCCACAAATTACCAGTACAGATTACTTTGGATGGAACATTTGCCCAAGTGGGGGTAATTTATCCATTTAAATACCTGATTTACAGGAATGGCCAGCTTCTTAGACTTCTCAGTCAATAACTACGACAAAAATGTGAATGCAAAAATGAAGAGTTGGATAAAGCAAGATGAAGATGGACATCAGAATGGCAATGTTTTATATGTACTTTACATTCACTTTGCACTAGTTTAAATGACGATGCAAGGTGATAATAAATTAGCCTAGTATTCCAGCAGTGGTCTCACTAAATGCAAAGTCATTCAGAAGTAATATCACCTTATTCTTACCCAATATTCCTTCTCTTAATATAGTGAAGGGTCATAGCTGCTCTTTTCAACACCGTATCATACTGGGAGTTCATATCTAGTGGTTATCCAAAAGGCTTCCAAGTCCATTGTAGAATCAATGCCTTCCAGGATGCAGTTCTATATCCTATAAGTGTGACCTATGTCCTTTGTGCCTTAATACATGACCATGTGTTTGGCTCTGTTGAAACATATGTTGTTTCTATGTAGTTTCCCAAGTGATTGAGATCTCTTTCAATCCAGACAACTATTCATGTAACTACTGACCCACTGATCTTTGTGTCATCTGCAAAGTTATCAACAATTATTTTATATTCTTTTTCTGTAGGCAATTGATAAAAACATTCTTTAGTGCTGGAATAGGTACTGATGCCTGCACAAGAAACACCACAACCTACCAATATCACCTCAGACTTCTCTGGATTCAGCCTCAGCCAGGTTGCTTGCATTCGTTCACATCCCACTTATTAGCATATACTGGGGAAAAAATCACCCCCTTGACCCTTCTGGGTCAGATGAAAAGAAAAGAGAGAGAGAGAGAGAGAGAGAGAGAGAGAGAGTTTAGTGCCGTCAACATAATGAAAATATTTTAATCCAAGCCTTTTTCCTAAATCTCTCAATTTCTCCATATATACATTGTGGAACCTTGTGAAGGCCCACATGAGAGAGCCCCCTGGGCGGAAAGCAATTATCTGAACTACCTTCAGGGATCTTCTTTAAAATGCTGTGTGCTAAGTGAAGTCCAGAATTGTGCTGTTTATGTTTCAGTGTATGTGATGCCATCAGGAATTGCTACAGTGATTGACTTCATACAGTATCTTTCCCAGGGAATAGTGAGGTTTTGTCTCTTTTAAAAAAAATATATAGTTTAACTGTCATCTGTAATTGCACACTGTGAACATATGTGCCCAGTTAAAGAATGGAGCTGATGAACTTTGGGAATGGGAATTTTGCCTCAGTAAGGACTGCAGGAGGGAGATGTTTACTTCCTTAGATTGTAACTTTGTATTCAAATTGTAAACCAGCAGGGACAGTCTTTCCATTATGTGTATGTTCAGCACCTAGACCCATGGGTCTTGGATACCTGATTGGGGTCTCAAAGCACTACCATGATATAAATAATAATAGGGATTAATAATACACAATCAGGGATCACTGGTGCTCCATAAGAGATGGGGAAGTATGCTCGTTCCAAAGAAGCTATGTACTTTACACTAATTCCCTTAGCAATGAGTTTTTGTGCTCCCTTGTAAACAACAGCAATACAACAGAAGATGGCCATTTTAACTGTAAAAGGGCTTAATAATAATCTCATAAAGGGAACTGTACTGAAGTTCTACATCACAGCATAAAATGGACTTCTTCTGAAATGGGAGGAAGAGGGAGTAACGCCGACTGACATTATAGCTAAGGTGAAATGTCACCTTAAATCAATCTGCAGCCTGACTCTCAACATATTAAATGACGGTTGATTTACCAAACATGCACATTGCATTTTTCCCACTGATGGTTGGAGGGAGCGGGGATGGGGAAGATACATCTGTTATGGAAATAATGTACATGCTATCATTAATGAGGTTGTTCATTGTTTATGTAGTTATGTACAGCATGCCTGTGCTGCAAAATGAACATGATGTCCTGAAAGGGACAAAGCCATCCACACCACAGTATGCACTCAATATCAGTCAATTTAGACAATTTACAGTTCTAGGGACAGGCAAACAGGGCTTTCGCCCTATGCGCCAATTTCCAGGGGGTGCCATACCACTGTGCTGATCGAGGGGGCATTTGAGGTCGGATGAGCCAGCCATTTTTACTCTGTTGATTGGCCAGCAAAACAACTAGGGACCTCCTACCCACTGTATTAGTTTTGAAAAGAAAACAAACTCACATAAAATGTTCAAATTATTATAATCTGGCTGGTTTCAGAGTAACAGCCGTGTTAGTCTGTATTCGCAAAAAGAAAAGGAGTACTTGTGGCACCTTAGAGACTAACCAATTTACTTAAGCATAAGCTTTCGTGAGCTACAGCTCACTTCATCGGATGCATACTGTAGAAAGTGTAGAAGATCTTTTTATGCACACAAAGCATGAAAAAATACCTCCCCCCCACCCCACTCTCCTGCTGGTAATAGCTTATCTAAAGTGATCACTCTCCTTACAATGTGTATGATAATCAAGGTGGTCCATCTCCAGCACAAATCCAGGTTTCCCCCCCCCCCCACACACACACACACAAACCCACTCTCCTGCTGGTAACAGCTTATCTAAAGTGACCACTCTCCTTACAATGTGTATGATAATCAAGGTGGGCCATTTTTCAGCACAAATCCAGGGTTTAACAAGAACGTCTGGGGGGGGGTAGGAAAAAACAAGGGGAAATAGGTTACCTTGCATAATGAGTCATTATGCAAGGTAACCTATTTCCCCTTGTTTTTCCTCCCCCCTGCCCCCCAGACGTTCTTGTTAAACCCTGGATTTGTGCTGGAAATGGCCCACCTTGATTATCATACACACTGTAAGGAGAGTGGTCACTTTAGATAAGCTATTACCAGCAGGAGAGTGGGTTTGTGGGGGGGGCAGCGGGGGGGAGAAAACCTGGATTTGTGCTGGAAATGGCCCAACTTGATTATCATACACATTGTAAGGAGAGTGATCACTGTAGATAAGCTATTACCAGCAGGAGAGTGGGGTGAGGGGGAGGTATTTTTTCATGCTCTGTGTGTATAAAAAGATCTTCTACACTTTCCACAGTACGCATCCGATGAAGTGAGCTGTAGCTCACGAAAGCTTATGCTCAGATAAATTGGTTAGTCTCTAAGGTGCCACAAGTACTCCTTTTCTTTTTATAATCTGGCTGTAAAGCTTTAGACATAGTTTACAAATCAATTTACCACGAGATAACAGAAACAAGGGAAGACACATATCCTTCCACTATGAAAACAGCTTGCAGTATATGAGAAAAGAATAGCAAAAATATATTACATACCATTCTTCTCTCTCTTCTTTATAATACCCTGAACTCAGATGCTATTTTCAAACATCCTTTTTCCTTCCATGAATTCAGCTCCCAGTGGCAGAGACATGTACTAGAGGTGGTTGGGGATTTTTCAACACGACTTTTGTTCTGAAAAATGCCAATTCACTGAAACTGGAATTGTTCACGGGAAAGGGTCAATTTCAATGAATTTCTCTGTTTAATTTTTTTTAAAAAAATAGTTTCAAAATCATCGTTTCTCATTTCAACATTTACTAACTGAAAAATTCTATTTTTTTTTCAGTTTAAAATGACATTTCACTTTGAAATTTAAGCTAATTCTAGTACAAATAAATAAATAAATAGAAAAGGATGAAAATCGCAACGAAACATTTTGACTGACTCAAACCAAAAATTTTGGGGGATTCTCAGTTCATGAAAAATGTTGTGATTTCAACTTTTTGTCCTGATTTGGAATGGCAAAACCTTGTGAAAACTCCTAAATTTTCACAGGATGGGAAAATCATTTCCCGCCCAGCTCTAATATTTAGTCAACCCAATAACATCTGGACTATTGGGACATCAACTGTGTTCGATCAATTTTTTTTTAACAAAATCACTCTCTGGATTCAACAACAGCAAAACTTATGAGTGAAAGTGAGATATGTCTGCAAGAATGATTTATTCAACTACCAGTTACTACATGGAGCAGTATGGGCTACTGCAGATTCAGGGCTGCAGAACAATTCTCACTACTGCTCTGTGGCTTCAATGATTCCTTTTGTTCCCCAGGTCCTGTGTGATTGATCTGCACCAATCCCAGCTACTTGGGTTTCGTGTAGGAGGATGACATGGAGCAAGTATACAGATTTTCCTTTTCTTTTGGAGCAGACAGCCCTTACCACACACTGCTGGGAGTTAGCTGTGGCTATGACACTAAAAAAAAGGACAAAGTGGCCAATCATAACATGGCTTTGGGGAATTAGTGTCCAGAACCATATCCAGATTCTAAATAGCATTGCAACACTGTTATAGGGTTTGATCCTACGCTCACTGAATTGATAGTTAAAAGCTTCCACTGACTTCAGTGGTGAAGTACTTTAGTGAATAATATACTGGCTATGTGAATGGAGGTAGGAACCCGTAAACCTTGGAATAGAGAGGGAAAGGTCATACATGTCTTGGACACAGGTGCAGCAAAAAAGCTTTTTATAAATGATTATTTCAGTCCTTAGCCTTAAAGGTCTACATGACCCACTAGCCTATAGTCAGGGCATGCTGGAGCAGAAATCCAAAGGCCTTGAGTCTGCAGAAACTTTGTGCATGCTTAACTTGAAGTACATCAGTGGTCCCACTTAAGTCAATGGAACTAATCAGAAGATTAACACATATGTAAATTTTTGCAGTATCGGGACCTAAATGTCTAACATAGTTGAGAGAGAGAGAGATGCACTACAGATAGCATTTAAAACGTGAAGGGCAGAGAGTGAAAGTTTGGTATTCAGACTGAAAGAGTCTACGTTTTGAATGCTAAACCAAATCTTCAGATTTTGTTCCTTTGTTAGTTCATTCGTTAATGCACACCTCATTTAGAATATTTTAATAACTAATGGACTGCACTTAGATGACTGCAAAAAAACAACACGACCCATCTCTTTTGTAAATGCTTAGTTGCCTTGATTTCAAAGACACAAACATTACTGAAATTAGCCAGTGGTTCACTAGATATTTTGATCATCTCAGTTTTTAACTGCAATGAGTTATTAGAAGCCAGAGTTACCTTTGTCTTTTCCTCACTACTTAGGTAAAGAGAATCTACATATTGCTGAATAAGCCTAGGCTACTTATGTTAGAATAGATAATGCTTTCACGTAATTCTGAGACTGTTCATAATTCCATATGTGAAATTCTTTTGAGGGAGAAAAAACATCAGATCATGTATTTTTCAGCTTTAACTCAATTTTCAATATTGTTCTACATTATTTATTCTTTCCATATGATTTTCTCTGTTTCTTCTTCCCATTGTACTTCTTTTCCTGACATTTAATTTCCTACTTGATTTTATTTCATTTATTCTATTTATTTTTTTCATATTCTTTTCTCTGTGTCAATTTTATGCCATTTTCTTTTTTTTTAAGGGTGGCTTGCTGTTTGACATGCCTTTATTGTTGTATTTATTTGTATTTATTTTTTGCTTTCGTTATTCTCCAGATGAGACACTATGCCAAGCCAAATCCCTTTTCAAATTTTCTTTGAATAAAAGATGAGCTGCTCTGGAACCTGTCCAGATATAGCTGCCAAAGTGAGCTTGTCCAGCATTGCTTTCTCTGGATTATGTTCCAAGATTGTTGAATTGCTATTACAGATACTACAGGAATACAATACCTTTCATGATGGGTCTTTTTTATGTAAGTGTTACTACATCTGATGGGACTCAGTATATTGCATTTCAAATTCAGGACTAAGAATACCAAATACAAAAGAAGTGTTGTTATCCTCACCAGTTTTTGACAATGATCTGCAAACATTTACAATAAAATAAGTATTTTTTCCTATAACCAAGTAATGGATGGTGAATTGAAAGATGCCATCAGATAAAGAATCAATTATTATTTCAAATATAAGCGGAGAATAAACTTCCTTTTGTCTTTATATTTCATACTTGGACATTAATTTTTATTAGATTAAATATGAGGATAATTTCATAAATAAGCATAGCTCAAAAAAAAGCCCCGGTTATCTGGAGAAAAGCTCAAATGGACTGGATTTTATTAAAAAAATTACAAATACTTTACTTTTCAAAAATCTTGAAATTTCAAGTAGTTGATTTACAGGGCCTGACTTTACAAAGGGCAGAAGTCCAAAACCAAATTAAAAAAAAAAAAGTGCAATTACATGCTTTATTTGTGCATCCCATGACTATAATTTCATGCACAAATGCAGTATTTGCATACATATGAACACATATCTAATTTGTGCTCAGAATCATATCACTTGCCACCATAAATTAGGCATGTGAGTGTGTATCTTTGCATGTAACTCTTGGCTTCTGCCCTTCTGAAATATCAGGCCTGTGTCTTAAGTTACAAAACATACACACATTATGCATGGGTGATTTCTGAATGGTAGAATCTGAGTGAATATTACTAACTAATTCTGCTTTGCCTTACTAGTCCCTATCAAGACGATAATTTTCTTTGCTTGTTGATTATGGCACCCAGAAGTGACTTTAGAAGTAAGGGATTTAGGCACATAAATCCCATTGAAAGTCAATGGGATTTGCACTCTCAAGTCACTTACGTGCTTTTGAAACTCTCCCCCATATAATAATGTGCTTTCTCACACACATCTCTCTCTCTCTCTCTCTCTCTCACTCTCACACACACACACTCTTCCCACCTGAAATTTCATATCTGGGACCAATCCTGAACGTGCTTACATTATTCTTACAAGTGGTCCTATGGAAGTCAATGGGAATACTCTCAAGTATAATGTTAAGCATATACATAAGTCTTCACAGGACTGGGACCCTGGTCTGTAGCTACACAGATGTTTCTGCATTTCAAAATTAACCGTGGCAAATGTTTTAGAACATAGTGGCCAACTTTTTAAAGAGTTGCTGTAACATAGCCAACTTTATCTTCACAATTATTTGCTTGATTGTAAAAGTTGTATAGGTTATTAGAAACATACAATAAACATACAATCTGATCCTGTGAGCTACTGAGTACCCTCAGTTTCCACTACAAACAATGTTGTAAAACATTGGCGCAAAACGCTATGGGATCATTTGTACTGAGCCACTGCCAGCAGTGTAGGGTTGAGTGGAAGTGCCAGAGATGGAGGTGGAAAGTGCTTTTGCACTGAGCTAGCTTTTCTTGTTTGTATGGAGGAAATGGTGGGGTCAGGTTAGCGTGATATTTTTGCTCAAGGGCACACATGGACCTGTACTATACCCAGCCTATGAGGAGTTAGCCAGAAAAAAAAAAAGACATTGGGAGCCCTAAGTTCAACAAAGCAGGACTGGGTGTGCTCTGCACAACAGGTAGGTGTGATGTTTAGGAAACAGGATGCTACACTGCTAAACGAGATTTCATGTGATCGTTTTTCATAAATATGGAGATAGCCAGACCAAGCAAGTTAAGAGAGTAGCATAATCAAATCCTCATTTGTAGAGACACTCACCACTAATATCTATATCTTCTTTCAGAGAAGGTGGCTCAAGGAAACAAGAACAGGAACACATCAGAAATTTAATACTAGTGCAATTTGTCTGTCTACTTGACTTGGAAGGTGGGGAAGGCCCTCATATCATGCACCACCAGATATGACTGCCAACTGTTTAGGCAAATTAGTTTACTATTCTACCTGCAATTCCAGCTGAAGCCAATGGGATTTGTTATTGCTTACCACCATCTGTCAGGATTGGACTTTTAGTGAACTGTATGTCCATGTTAATACACTACAATAAAGAAAGTGCTATTGTATCAATTTCCCACCTAGGGGTTCAAGTATATAAGTTGCTGAGAACCCTCAACTAAACCACTCTTCTGAGGTCATAATTGGATCTTCTTTAAACCTATATGGTACTTAACACCTAGAATGATTTAATTGTATGTCTGATGCATGTAGATTCACCACCACTTAAAACCACAATTAAAATCAATTCGTAAGACTCATCATGTGTGCCCGCAGGTGTGACAGACTAGAGTGGTGTAATGCCATTCCCAAGGTGCTTCGGGGGAATAACATCACAGACAGTCAATCAACAGAGCCAGTTTTCAGCAGTATTACAGAAATACCTTCATTTGATGGTTTGGCAATGAGGCATTTTTGGAAAGGAAAACTTCAACTGTATCAACAGCTTTGCATCTGAAAGTTTCTGAATCTCTTCAGACCACCAATAATTAATAGAAATATCAATGAGTGTGTTTGTTTTCTAAAAAAAAATGCAGAGACACATGAAGAATAAGGCATTAAGTTCATGAAAGCAAATGATTCATAATACACACACTGTTTATTAATCAGTTGTGCAAGCCCAAATGAGTGATGATAAAACCAAAATTCCCCACACCTTCACGTATTCTATATGTCTCATGCAGTTCACAGAAAGATCTGGGTTGTAGAAATATTTTCAGAATTTTTAAAAAATTGTAATTGTTTTGAAGGAAGTGGTGTTAACCCCCCCAGCACCCACCAGACACACACATATACACACACACACACACACAAACACACACTATACATGCAAAGCCTTAATACCATGAGACGAACTGCAAAGGCTAAGCAAGAAAGAACATTTTAACAAATATGATTCAGGAAACCTCTCAAAAATGACCTAAAACAGCATTTCTATAAATAGTAGTGTTGCAATTTTTAGATCCACTATCTCCAGACTTTCTAGAGCTGAAGGATGAATATCTATTCCACTGGGAAGCTGGGATTCTCCCCTTTTAAATATACTGGGACAGATCCTCAGTTGGTATAAATTATCATAGCTCCGCTGACTTTAATGGAGCTGTGAAATTTCACACCAGCTGAGGCTAAGCCCTTCTGTTTGTAACCCTCTGTTTTTTTCAAGATACTGGACCTCAAGCCTGTCTTTGGTGCAGGACTGAATGTTACCTGTCCTGGGCTTTGGGAAAGTGTAATGTGGAGGTAAATTCTGCACTTGAGGAGAAAAGGGGGACATTTTTCTGGATGGATATTTTAAAAAAAAGGAAACAGTGAGGAAGAACAATTTTGTGTGATGTAGAAAGAAGTCCTTGACCACCAGCTACCAATTAATTCATTTTTAAATAAATTGGACCTGAAATGAAACATTTGTACACTAGGTTAAGGTTCTGGCTAAATAAATAATTGGGTTTTCTGACTCATTTCAGTAGCTAGACATTTGAAAGCTAGGCCAAAAAGACTCTGCCCCATGTAGGTACATTTGAACTCTCCTGCATTCACAATCCCGTGTTTAATCCAGGTACTGTACATACTGTAGTACAAATCCATAGGTATTCCAGTTCAGACCAGACAGACAGTGCTGCCTGGGAACAACCCCTCCCTAGCTCCTGGCCACGCAGTGATTGCACACACAGCATCCTTTGTTTGGGTGTTACATCCCATGCCATGGGTCTTGGGGGTGATTTGTGCCCCATATGCCCTAAGGGGGAGCAGATCATTTGCCTCTCTGAATGCAGGGACTACTATTATGCCTTGCCCTTGCTCAAGGGGTCAGAGGAAGGAAGTTCATTATTCCCCACATGCCTCCCATCCTGTAAAACCCTTTTTTACTGTTCCCCAAGTAATTCACTGTCCTGCCAACCAAGATCTTCAGCCACTGTGAGTTCGCTGATAGAGTAAAGACATACATAGAAATGGTACTCTTCAGAGGCCATACTCCAAAATCCCAATCATCTCTACCGTGGCTGGGGTAACTCATGATGATCTCATAACCATGGCTGTTTGGTGGCCTGCCTGGTTGTCACCTCTCAGAAGCACTAACATTTTCTTAATACAAAAACAAACACACCACATAATAAAACTCATAAATTCCCATACTTGTGTATCAGCCAGGTATTTGAAGGATAGTTCTGGGTACTTCCCTGCTTTCAGAATTTTACTTCTCGAGGGGGTGTTACTCAAGAAAGAATATATCAAACAGATTTGCATGCGTATTTGAATTGTTTGCAAGTGCACTGAGCAATATTTGTTTTTTTTTCCCCATTACTGACATTCTTCAAATAACATTAACTTCTTCATTGTAGAACAAAGTGACAAAGTGTATACACCTGAAGTAGCCACTCTGAAGAAATTGAGTATTTCTTAATCATGTCATTTGATGATATAATATAAAGAAATGCTATTTAGTCAGCTGGATTCCATAAAAAGGGGGGGGGTCATCTAATAAAATTTCTAGACAGGAGAGATGTTAACAAATTATTTCTGCAAATGGGAATGTAGAGGGTGGTCACCCGCTCCGGCCCTGAAGGGGTTAAACAGCCCTGGGAAAGGGCTGCCCCAGGGAGCCAATAGGCTAGGCTGATTAGGGAAGCAGCCACAGCTGGGGCCATGCCCCAGTCAGGCCACAGCAGGTCCTATAAAAGGGCTGCTAGGAAGATGGACCTGGCTGCCTGGGAGCTCAGGGAACGGAGCAGTGCTAGGGAAGGGGCAGGGGCAGGGGCAGGCTGAGCTGGGGAAACTCAGGTCTAGCGAACTCCCAGACTGCAGTCTGATCGAAAGGCCAAAGCAGGTACTGGGCAGAAAAAGGCACCAGTTCCAACCCCCCCTTGCCAGTGATGAGTGGCTTACAGACTGCAGTCTGCCCCAGTGAGCAGGGCTAGATGTTGACTGGCAGTAGCCACTGAAGCAAGGTGGGGATATAGGGTTGGGAGTTCCCTGGGGAGGGGAGACCCAGAGACTGTGGGGATACTGCAGAGGGCAGATCCCTGAGGTAAGGGGCACTGGGGTCCAGGAGGAACACAGGGGCCAGTGGCAGATGAGACACCAGCCTGCAGAGGGCGCTCTGGGCTGGAAGAGTTAATTCCCAGGACGACCAGCAGGAGGCGCTGTGCTGGTGAGTCATCGCTTTGTTACAGGGACAAAGGGATTCTATTGTTTAGGAGGTGGCAAATGATAGATGTAGTTGGAATCTAGGCATATTTTTGCCTAGTTTCTTAAAAGCATTATTAAAAGCAAAATCTCACTAGCATCCCATCATGTTTCCTGTGTGCAAAACCCGGCAGGCACTGGACATCTGGGAACAAGCTGCAAAAGCAGATTAATCATTACCTTTTTTGTGATATGGTTCAAACATAGCATTGATCTGTTTATTCCTGGCAATTATACTTTCCTTCTAAAACTCTGACCCCTCATCTGTATAAAAATAATAATGCTCTTATAAAGACCGTCAAATTCTGGTACAGGTTGTTTACTAGAAAAATCTGGCTTTATATTTTTGTATGGATGATGCAGATTCTCTCTCTCTTTTTTTTCCATCTCTGTTATCTGCAATAATTTGATGCTAGACGGAAGCAGTCAACCACTAGCTTTCTCTTGGGAATAACTTGCCGTGCCAGTTCTATATCCAGCTAGTGTGTCTAATCTACAGCATGTCTTCCTTCAAGAAACAACCAGTGTCTTTATCACTAAATAAAGGGAACTCACTTGCCTGGCATAATCAAAATCAACTTCTTGGGCGTACATTTGTCTGTCAACTTCCATCACACACGACACAGGTACCAGAGGATTTGATTAATGAGGAGTATAAGGAAGCACTAGTGCTGAGGTGTTAAGGCAGAACAACAGCTAATTAAGCTGTCTCTTTAAATATGCTTTCTAGTCTGTTAAAGTGACATACCCATTAATAGTTACAGATTCTTAAGTGACTTTTCAAATGACACCATAAGTTATCAATGGAAAAATGACTATAGAAGTGGCAGACAAGAAACTAGATCTACCAAACTCCATTCCCCTCAACAAATATTGTCATATTTGCACCCTCCACATTCAGGGTATTGCACATCAGAGGATCATAGCCCATATTCAGTATACTGACAGTATTTAAAAATTCAGGGCACTACTCACTAGGCTGTTCTCCAAGCAACCATGGCACTCTCATTGATGTCACCAGCAGTCAAGTTGCCAAACCATGTGTGTTCTATATGGACCTCAGGAATTACAAGGAGGTTTCTTCCAACAACCACACAAGATTTAAAAGTATTATTTGACTGGAACTGTTTGAGTGATGGCGGAATTTTTCTTTTTTTTCAAAAAAGTAAATATTATTTGACAATTAGGACTTAATGTAGCGAATGTCAGATTAGATTCCCTCTCAAGGGCCTTATCCAGAAGGCACTGATGTCAGTGGAAGTCATATTGCACAGAATGTCTGTGTTTTTTCAAGGGAGCCTAAGGAAATTAGACACTCAGCTCTCATAGAAATTCAGTGAGTGTTGGGTGCCTGACTTCGTCCTACTCCTTGAAAATCCCAAGCTCTGTTGTGCATTTAAGTCCCGGTAAATTACAATGCCTGAGGAGCCCAGGGAGTGTTGCTTCTGTACCCACCTGTTCAAGAGGGAAGCACACATTATACCCAGGCAAGACCAGCTCCACTGACTGACACAGGGGGGACTAGAGAGACTATGGTCCCATCCCACTTATGCACTTTCCATCCACTTTGGACAGTTTAGTGCCAAGGGTGGCACGACCCTTGCATAGTCATTGTACTCAGGGAAGTGCATGTTGCACCAGCATTTTGGAAAAGTTCATGACCAGACACAACATTACTGTTAATAGTGGAAGAGCAGCCTGCCAGGGAGTAGATTTGAAATGCTGTTAATCTGGGAACTCTTTCATAACCCTTTCCATTCTGCCTACCAAAATGCATTCTCAGTCTGGCAGCCAATGACTTGTAAAAAAAGAAAACCAACCTCAAATGTAACCCCCTTTCTTCTCTTCCCCTTCCCCCCCTCCAATAGAGTTAGTCACTAGGAGCCAAATTCTGTGCTGACTTGCAGCCCCATTGCTGCCAGTGGGGTCACACAGAGGTCAGAGGCAAATTTGTTTTCAACATCAGCGAGTCATGATGTTGCATTCAGTTTTTATTGCAATATACAGAATTTCTTAAACAAAATGTAAAATACTCTGGTAGATTCAGCAAAATACATCAGGGCATGGCTCCTGGGGCCTTTCTAAAGCTTCATTATTATTCCTCTTTAAATATAATGATACGGAACAAAGATAATATAGAGATTATAGCTGGATTAACTAGCCACCGTGAATACTTTATTGGATGAAATTTGCCCTATTTCTCTTCATGAACTAGCTGCAAATAATTTTCATTTTTACAAATGAGTGCTTCAGAATTATTCAAGAAGCAGATTATGCAAACATATATTAGCCTAGGGATTGCTAGCTAACTAGTCATTGTGACTGTTGCTTCTGGTACTCACTAATCATCATTTTCTCTCTTTGCCTAACGATCAGTCACCCAAATCACATAGCATTTTAATGCTTCCTGAATGAATTACTCCAAAGTCCACAAAGAACATGCAACATGTTCACATGAACAACCCAACCTGAAGACTCAAGTATTCACCGCCCTCTCTCTTTCTGCAAACACAGTTGTGAACAAAGATTCCTTCAGACAAATGTGCAGAAGAAGCAACCAAAAGGGGCTGGGAGTTTTGTGAAGGCCAGTTTGCGTTCTGATATTTCAGCCAGTGTTTGCAAATACTCCTTATCGGTAAGCATAGGGTGTCCTTTGTCTCTTTTCTTTGAAGTGAAGTAAATTCTACACTTTCAATTCATTAATAAAACCCCCTGCCAAGAGATCTCCCATTTCTGTCCTAATTATTTAAATCAGTCTTGCAATATGAGATGATGTGGGAGTCTTTCATGCATAGGTCTTTTGCAAAGAAAGAAAATGGACCAGATCCTTAGCAGGTGTAAAGCAGTATCTAGGGTCTCAAATTCCCATGTAAGTATCTGACAGCAGAAAATACAAATCCATCTTTAGCCAGTAAAATTACATCTGTCAAGAATAAGAAAATATTTCAAAACATTTCTTTTCATCAATTAATTCCAATAGGATCAGCTCCACTGCCCAAACAAAGCCGATAATAAAACATACATTTTTCATCTAGCTGTACCCATAAGCCTTCTCCCTCTTTGTACACCTAAAAGAATAAAAGATAAATAACTAAAAACACAACATATACAGTGATTTTTAAACTAATGATGAGAATCCAAGGCCCAAAATCCTTAAAAGTATCTTCAAGAGAAATATGCTACCGTCTCTCCAGACAGCATTTCAAATTAAAATGTTTGATGTCCCAACTATAAGCCAATCAAGTGTCATTGCAGACAGAAAATGCAACAGAATTATCACCCAAAATTCCAAAGTCAGAAGAACAGTCATTCCACTTAAAAAAAAATCTGCTGATGATAAATAATGAAAAATGACAGCACCTGCTGCTCATCTTTGTCGTTTTGAAGTCGAGAACTCTGATCCTCCAACAAAGTAAGGGGAGGTAGACATTGTAATCATCAATTGCATTGCCAGAGAGAGCAAATTACATATTAGTAACCAAAAATGAACAAGCCGAATAAAATAGCGGGATGAAAACCAATGGGGAAAAGTTTCCTTGACTCCCTTCCCATGCCTTAGAGATAAAATACAAACCAAAATTTAATAATCCAAGCTGAAAACATAAGGAAAAGAAAGCTAAATCTTAAATTGTGTTGTGAGCTCTTACCCAAAGCATGGTTTATTGAAAGCGTTCTCTCCTGACTTTGAGCTGCACAAAGCATGTTAAATCCACACACCATCAGCAGTATTACTTATTATATATTGCAATGGTGCCCAAATTGTGCTGAACTCATTACAAACCTTACAGACAGTCTCTGTAAAGAGGAGCTTACAATTTAAAAGAAAAATAAACAGATGAAAGATGTAGGAAAGCGATGGAATACAAAGCAAAAGGAGAGATTCTGTCATGGTTACTGTCATAAATATAAAGGGAAGGGTAAACACCTTTAAATCCCTCCTGGCCAGAGGAAAAACCCTCTCACCTGTAAAGGGTTAAGAAGCTAGGATAACCTCGCTGGCACCTGACCAAAATGACCAATGAGGAGACAAGATACTTTCAAAGCTGGGGGAGGGGGGGGGAACAAAGGGTTCTCTCTGTCTGTGTGTTGCTTTTGCCGGGACCAGAGCAGGAATGCAGCTCAGAACTCCTGTAAAGAGTTAATAAGCAATCTAGTTAGATATGCGTTAGATTCTGTTTTGTTTAAATGGCTGATAAAATAAGTTGTGCTGAATGGAATGTAGATTCCTGTTTGTGTGTCTTTTGGTAACTTAAGGTTTAGCCTACAGGGATTCTCTATGTTTTGAATCTGATTACCCTGTAAGGTATTTACCATCCTGATTTTACAGAGGTGACTCTTTTACTTTTTCTTTAATTAAAATTATTTTAAGAACCTGATGGCTTTTTCATTGTTCTTAAGATCCTAGGGTTTGGGTCTGTGTTCACCTATGCAAATTGGTGAGGACTTTTATCAAGCCTTCCCCAGGAAAGGGGGTGTACGGCTTGGGGGGATTTTTGCGAGAAAGACATTTCCAAGTGGGCTCTTTCCCTATTATATTTGTTAGACGCTTGGTGGTGGCAGCAATAAAGTCCAGGGACAAAAGATAAAATAGTTTGTACCTTGGGGAAGTTTTAACCTAAGATGATAAAAGTAAGCTTAGGGGGGTTTTCATGCAGGTCCCCACATCTGTACCCTAGAGTTCAGAGTGGGGAAGGAACCTTGACAATTACTCATGTGGAGTAGCTACTTATTTTATGAATAGTCCCATTGACATTCACATGAAGGCAGGTACTACTCAGCATAAATAAAGGGTAGCAGAATCTGGCCCAAAGTGATCAGGGAAAGCATTGGCACCTGTTTTGCTAGTTCCTTTTTTAAAAATAGAGGAGTCTATATGAAAGCCCACTGAAGTCAACAGAGACTCCATTGACTGCAGTGAGCTTTGGATGAGGTCTACGTAGACTAATCTCAAACTATGGCAGAGCTGCCTACTCATGTTTAGTGATTAAATTAATACAAACAAACCACCTTGACTATTTGGTTTAAATCATGAAGCCTGAGGTTTAATAAAATCTCTAAATATTAGAGATTAGGATGAGACAAAGGGTGAACTTCTGGATCCACTGACTTCAATATGGCCAGGATTTCACCTGTAATGTTGGAAGCAATTATTCCATATGTGCCTACTGCGGGGTTCTTGTACTTTCCTCTGAAGCATCTGGGGCTGGACACTGCCACAGACAAGAAACCGGACTATATGGACCCAGGGTCTGATGCAGTCTGGCAATTCCTACATTTCTATCTTCTCTTTAAAGCCTATGCCTTCTTTTTCCTTTCATGCTTGCCTGCTTCCTGTGTAAGGTCAGTGAGTGAGAGCGGGAGGGCACATGACTCTCTTGAACCTCCCCTTCAGGTGTATCTCTCACTCTGTCCATTGATCCTCTCTGTTAAACGTACGACACGGCAGCTCAGCAGTCTTTGTCATGCTGTCAATCTGTAACTGTTATTAGGTATATATAATTCACTGGCAAAATTTATCTTGTGTCCACATAGTGGCTCATTTCTAAAAAGTAACCAGCTGCCCCACTCCCACACTGTACAGAAGTCACCTTCCCCAATTTTACTTTATCTTTCTGATGAGACAAACACCCGTCACATGTTACCGGGACAAGCCCTTATTTAAAGGATAGCATGTTCTGCTACTGCTACATTACTTTCACAGACCATTTTTCACTGCCGATATCATTTAGAAAACCTTCAGAAGTTTCTATTAAGCAAATCTGCTTAAAATTATAGGCCAGATCTTGAGGCTTGCATAGCTTTACTGACTTCCATGGACCTATGCTGGCTTATACCAAATGAGGAGCTATCCCATTTTTATTGTTTTTCATCCCTTGTTCTTTACATAGATTATTATAATTTATTACATTGCATAAAAAGCCACCCCAAGAAATATGCAATGCTGTTAAATGATGGTAGAATTGGTGTGCAATCTTTGCTCAGGAGTTGGTGCTTCATCACGCTCCACTGTAAAGTTACTAGTATTACATCCTGACTAATAAGATCTGCTATTTATTCAGTCTGACAGCTGAAGAAAATTAGCAGTGATGTCAGGATCAAAACAATGCACCTAACACATTCTGCACAGTTCATTTCAAATACTTGATATACAGAACATAGCAATAAGAATTGCAGTCCCTCTTGCTAAAATTGTAACCTTGCCCAATGATTCTGTAGATCAAGCCATCAGATGAGAGGTGTACACATTTATGACCCAGTGTGGCAGCTAGTGTAATCATTGCTAGTTTTGTTCCCTAATTGGGACACTAATGTCTAGATACAATGGTGATGGCCAAATTCCAAATGTCTCTGATAGATATCGATAGGTGTACATTTCATTAGGAAAAACATGGGAAGATGTGATCACTAAAATTATAATTCAAAAGCTTGAAGCATTTTTTTCAGAAACCATGAGACTGAAACCTTTCATCTGAATTTCCTAGGCTAAATAGGAAGGATATCTCACCAGGGCTGCACTTCTGCCAGAAAATTAGAAACTTCCATTGTCTCCAGTGGGCGGACTCGGCTCTCCTTGTGGGTCTAACAATAAAAGGAATACATGCAAGATTACAGGGTGACAAAGGCACTCAAGAGCCACAACAAAAACTGATTAATCTTGTTCTATAGATGACATGAAAAAAGAGCTTTGTTTAGATATTGAGTTGCTGCAAAGATCAGCAGAGTTTTGGAAATATGACTTCTGTGCCTTTAGCTGAACACTGCCAATCATTGGGAAATGGAGCCAGCTTTCTTGGATTCTGCTCCCACCTCAACCACTGACTCAGAGTCTTAACTTGGGCAAATCATTTGCCTTCTTTATGCTGAATAATGCTTAGCTACCTCTCAGGAGTGTTGCAAGGTATAAGGAATACATTCTTATAACCACTTATTCTTGGACAAAGAACACTATATATCACATTAATTGTTATGTAGTATTATTCGTATTTTATTTAGATAACACTCAGAAGTATGTTAGACATGTACTAACAGGCTTAGGAGGCTTTATGAGATCGGTACTGACCCAAAGTGCATATAGTCTAAATTGATAATGAATAGTTTAGATGGTGTGAACAAGAAATGCAACTCACTATTTTTTTTTTAACTCTTGTCTTTATTAGAAATTCTTAATCCTCCCCTGGCTCAATGATAGAGGGGATGAAAAAACTAAAGTTTAAACCTTTAATTACAGGATTTACTTTCTTGGCTGCAAAAAGTAACTCTTTAATATATTGGGAAGAGTTAAATAAGAAACCACCTGCTGTGGCCTTGAGCTTGAAAGACACAGAACTTGCAGTATAGAGGAACAAGGACCTGAGACCCATCAATATAACAAAGTATAATCAGTATGCAGTGATTTACACCTTTAAGAACCCTTAGGCTAGGATGTGGATAGCCTATATTTTCACCATGGTTTTGGCAAGCATAAAAATCGCTTATGCGATGCAATACAAAATATTGGGATAAGCTCTGTTGAAACTAGTTGTGTGTGCTTCGACTCAGCTTTCCGATTATTTTATTTTAAGGATAAAAATCTTTAAGAAAAGAAAGTATATTATTTTCCCAACCATTTCAGGGTGGATAGGTATTTTCTCTTTCACCTGAGGAATAGTAGAGCCTTAAAAGAACATTTACATTTCTATCTTTTAAAAAATAAATAAATAGAACTTCTAGCTACATTCCTTGAGATCTAATATGAACAAGTTACTCACAAATATATGTCAGGGTTTTTCAGAAAAATTCTAAATCACAGCTCTCCCTCACATGTAAACTTTTTCTGCCTGCAGAAAATAGGAAATATCAGGCCCCAAAAGATATGTCTTCTCTTTGATAACTGCAATTGTGGAAGTATACAGGAACAGACCAGGGAATTTCTGTGTGGAAATTAATGCTTTTGTTTTTAAACACTCAAACCACAAATGATTTAAGCCAATATCATCTTTAAATATCAGTCTGTACTATTTTAAGATAAATGGACATTACTACTTGAGAGTTGTGTGAGTTGCTCACATGGAATCCTGGGGTACAAGTGGCTTATTCAGAAGCATGATTATTAATAACTTTGTTTAACTAATAAATAAAGGACAAGTGAAAAATAACACAGCAAATGTTTTACTTTCTATCCCTACTGGGAACAAACGACTGGGCAATAGGCAACATTTTTAGCCTATTTTAGGTCAATGGAAAAAAACAACATTGGTCTCATTTTCTCTTCTCCTTCTGCTTGACGCTGCAGTAAAACCATAATAAAAGGAAAAAGGTGGGAGAGGAGAGCATTTACTGCTGTCACCCTCCCTAGAGAATTCCAGCATGGATATGGCCAGCTTCTGCTTCTGGTCAGGACACCATAAAAACACTTTTGGTGAAGGTTCTTTCATGTCTTGGCTGACCTTGCCTTTCCTTTCTAGGGCAGGCCCTACATAAGAACGGTCATACTGACTCAGACCAATGGTCTATCTAGCCCAGTATCCTGTCTTGCAACAGTGGCCTATGCCAGACACTTCAGTGTGAGTGAACAAAACAGGGCAATTTACTGAGTGATTCATTTCCTGTCCTCCAGCCCCAGCTTCTGGCAATCAAGAGGTTTAAGTACATCCGGTGCATGGGGTTGTATTCCTGACTGTCTTGGCTAACAAACATTGATGATCCTATCTTCCAGGAACTTATCTAATTATTTTTGAAACCAGTTATACTTTTGGCCTTCACAACATCTCCTGGCAACGACTTCCACAAGCTGACTGTGTATTGTGTGAAGTACTTCCTTTTGTTTGTTGTATACCCACTGCCTATCAATAACATTGAGTGACTCATGGTTTTTGTGTTCTGTGAAGGGATAAATAACACTTCCTTATTCACTTTCTCCATACTGTTCATGATTTTATTGACCTCTATCATATCCCCCCCCCAGATATCTCTTTTCTACGCTGAACAGTCCCAGGTTTTTAATCTCTCCTCATATGGAAGCTGTTCCATACCCCTAACCATTTTTTCTGTACTTTTTCTAATCATAATATATCTCTCTTGAGATGCAGGAGGGGACCAGAACTGCACTGCCACTGCACATTGAGCAGATGTTTTCAGAGAACTATCCACAATGACTCCACAATCTCTTTCTTGAGTGGCAACAGCTAATTTAGCCTCCATCACTTTGTATGTATGATTGGGATGATATTTTCCAGTGTGTATTACTTTGCATTTATCAACATTGAATTTCATCTGCTATTTTCTTGCCCAGTCACCCAGTTTTGTGAGATCCCTTTGTCACTCTTCACAGTCAGCTTTGGACTTAGCTATCGTGCGTAATTTAGTATTGTCTGGAAACTTCACCACCTCACTGATCACCCCTTTTTCCAGATCATTTATGAATTTGTTAAATAGCACTAGTCCCAATACAAATCCTTGGAGACTATTATTTACCCCCTCCACTATGAAACTTAACCATGTATTCCTATTCTTTGTTTCCTATCTTTTAAACAGTTACTGACCCATGAGAGGACTTTTCCTCTTATCCCATGACTCCTTATTTTGCTTAAGAAGCTGTGATGAGGAACCTTGTCAAATTACACTATATCCAAGTATTCTATCTCCACTGGATCACCCTTGTCCACACGTTTGTTGACCTCTCCCCCAAAGAATTCTAATAGATTGGTAAGGGATAATTTCCCTTTTCAAATGCCATTCTGACTCTTCCCCAACATATTGTGTTCATCTATGAGTCTGGTAGTTCTGTTCTTTACTATAGTTTCAACCAATTTACCTGGTACTGAAGTTAGACTTACCAGCCTATAATTGCCAAGTTTGCCTCTTGAGCCTTTAAAAGAAAAATCATTTTATATTAGCCTAAGCTTCCCCTAACTGTGCGGCTAGGTGGCCACCTAGCAGGCTATCAAGTGCCCCTCACTGCAGGTGTCCCTCCTCCTGCACTGCTCCTGTTCTCTGCCTTGGAGCCCCTGGCCAGCTGCTCCCGGGAGCCTCCCGCTTGCTGTGCAAAGCGGTGCAGGAAGGGGAGGTGCTGATGTCAGGGTGTCCCACTGCCACTGTACCCCATCTCCACAGAGTGGGGGAAGGGGGACACGACGGGGCTCAGGACGGAGGGAGATTGCTGGCAGCTGTTGCTATGTCTGAACAAGCAGGCTTTAGACTGCTAAGTGCCAATCTACTTAAAAGGGCAGTGTACTTAAAGGGGCAGCATGTCTGTCTCTCTCTCTCTCTCTCTCACACACACAGAGTCTTTCACACTCACCTCCCAACACATACTTGTGTTGTTGTTGTTACTTGATACTTCTTTCAAAATGTTTCAGTTTTTTGACTGGTCTATGCATTTCATAATTTTTATTTTTCTCTTACGCTTAAATTTAATTCTTTAAATAGTGAGTTCTCAAATGCCTAACCTGTCCTGGCTGGAGTAATAATCCCTACAGTAACTTTTAAAAAACATATATTATATCCAGGTTTTTTGTTTCTACTGGTGGCACACATCTGCACATTACCTCGCTATGGTGCACATAGCATTCATTCTGCACATGGACTGAAAAAATTAGAGGGAACACTGATATTAGCTATCCTCCAGTCATTTGGTACAGAAGCTGATTCAAGCAATAGGTTACATACCATAGATAGCTGTTCCGCAATTTTGTATTTGAGTCTCTTGAGAACTCTTGGGTGAATACCATCTGGTCCTGGTGACTTATTACTGTTTATTTTATCAGTTTGTTCCAAAATCTTCTGTTGACGACTCAATCTGGGACAGTTCTTCAGTTCATCACCTAAAAAGAATGGCTCAGGAATGGGACTCTCCCTTATATCCTCAGCAAGTATTCACTTAGCCTATGTCGACACTACCACTTGTTGGTATAAATTATATCACTGAGGGGTGTGAATAAGCCATCCTTCTGAGTGACATAAGTTACACTCACCTAAGCACCGGTGTGGACAGCGCTATGTCGGTGGAAGAACTTTTCCTACTGACACAGCTGACATCACTTGTTGGGAGCGGATTAATTATTCGACAGGAGAGCAGCTGCACTAGACAGCTTACAGCGGTGCGCCTGCATCGGTGCAAATGTGCCACTGTAAACTCTCTGGGGTAGCCCTAGCCTTAGCATCTGCGCAATGACCTTGTCTTCCTTGAGTGCTCCTTTAGCACTTTGTAGTCCCATTGTCCCACTGACTGTTTGTTTGGCAGGCTTCTTGCTTCTGATGTACTTTAAAAAAAAATGCTGCTAGTTTTTGTCTTTTACTAGTTGCTCTTCAAATTCTTTTTTGGCCCGCCTAATACTACTTTTACACTTGACTTGTCAGAATTTATGTTCCTTTCTGTTTCCTTCAGTAGGATTTAACTTCCAATTTTTAAAAGATGTCTTTTTGTCTCTAACCACCTCGTTTACTCCGGTGTTTAGCCACAGTGACTTTTTTTTGTTCCTCTTATTTTTTTTAATTTGAGGTTATACATATAGTTTGAGCCTCTATTATGGTGTTTTTGAAAAATTTCCATGCAGCTTGCTTCCTTTTAATTTTCATTTAACTACCCTATGCAACTTGATGTTGTGCATGCTGACTTTGGCTCCCTTAAAAATTAGGGATCAAGAATACTGTGTGGTGTTGAGTCTCTGTTTATGGAGGATATTCTGCAGTATGATTCAGGAGGCTGCATTTCACTGGCTTGTGTTGGGGGAACCTACGAAGTAAATCTGCTCCGGATCCTTATTTGTAAGTTACTTGATCAATTTCAAGTCTTCTTTTTTCTTCCTAACTTCCTCCCACATTTTTGACAGTCTACCCTGAGGTTGTGAGCCATTCCAGACAGCGTGACAGTATCATTAAACTACAGCCCATACTCAGTGGGAACCACATCCTGAAAGAAATCTTTTCTGAACCCCCTCTTCTGGTCTTCAAACAACTGCCCAACTTCACCAAGCTTATCAGAAGCTAACTTCCCACAGAACAGGACACACCAACTCAAAGCTGCACTTGACTCTGCCAGAAAATCAGATGCAAAACGTGCAAACATATCTCCACAACTACGGTGATCAATACCCTCCTCCAATACACCTTTCAAGATCCATGGGTTCTACATATGTCTATTACAACATGTGGTGTACCTCATCCAGTGCACTGAATGCCCCAATAACAACTATGTGGGACAGTCACTATACTCTCAAATGAACTCACACAGAAAAATGATAAAATACAAAAACACCATAACACCTATGGGTGAACACTTTTCACAAAAGAAAAACTCCATATCTGACATCTCAGTCCTCATCATCAAAGGAAATCTACACAATGCCTTCAAAAGACAAACCTGGGAGCTTAAATTCATAACTTTTAGATACTAAAAATCATACTCATAATAAAGACATGGGATTTATGGCTTATTACAACAATCTGTAACCCACTAACCCCCTTTTTTGTCCTATGAGTGCGGAGGTGTTGACGGACCACTTCATCTTGAATGGTCTCTTAGAATACGTGTTGCTACTTATGCTAAACGATCTGTTCCACCTTGTATTAGCTGTGACATTCTGAGTACCTTTCCCAGACCTTACGAAAAGCTAGTTGGTCCAATAAAATATATTACCTCACCTGTCTTGACTCTCTAGGGCTATGTCTACATGGGGATAAAAAACCCACAGCTGGCCCATGTCAGCTGACTCAGGCTCATGGGGCTCAGGCTGTGGGGCTGTGTAGATGTTTGGCTCTGGGACCCTGCAAAGATGGAGGGTCCAAGAGCTTGGGCTCCAGCCACATTGTCTACACAGCAATTTTTAGCCCCAAAGCCTGAGCCCCATGAGTCTCAGTCAGTTGAGCCTGGCCAGCCATGGCCATTTATGCCCATGTAGATGTACCCTAAGAGATACATTAGTGAGATTTTTTTTTAAAACAAGAGTTTGGAAGGGAAGTCAACCCTCATGCTTCAGGGCATAATCCAATCACCAACAGGGGTCAGGAAGAAACTTCCCTTTTGGGCAGTTTATTCCATAATCCACTTCAGGGGATTTTGTACCTTCTTTTAAAGTATCTGATATTGATTACTGTCACAAATAAAAAAGTGGATTAGACAGATCCCTGGTCTAATCTGATATGATTTTATATATATAAAATGTATTACTGGTTAGGAAAAGATGATCAAAGCAGGGAGGTGAGGATGGGAATGAAAACAGGAGTAACCTAATCCAGAAGAAAAGCCTAAGAGCTCATTGTATTGGTAAATAGAAAATAAGATATTTGAAGCAAATATATTGACTTTTGCATTTCTGCTTTAGCACAGTGTCAGGTCATATCATCTTTAATAAGATGAGACATATGGATAATATGCAAATGCTCTTATGTGATGTAACCAGAATACACATAAAAAATGCAAAACTAAGTGCAAAGACAGACATATTTCACCTTGTCTAAAACACACATCCACTTTCCCTTTCCTTATCCTCTGTGGATAAAGACTATGATTTACTGTACACATTTCTGACAATATAAATGTTGTAGCAGAGGATAATGATTCTCGTAAAGAAAGGAAATCTAGCAGCCTTTCTGAAATATTTAAAGGATGTGTATGTTTTGTTTTTTCTTAAGTAGTATGTGTTTGCTTTAGGGCTGTAGTTTCTGCAAAAAGCAGTTGGTGGTCTATAATAAGAACAGCTAGGCAGAAAATGGGTTCCCTGGCTTGTCACAGTTTTCCAGATTCAAATCTTTCTCCTGCCGTGAATCAGGGCAAAAAGTCAAAATCTCAAATTTTTTTGCAAACTGATAATCCTAAAAAAATTCAGATCAGGTTGATTTAAATGTTTCATTCTGATTTTGACCTTTAAACAGTTTTATCCTTTTATACATTTAAAATTTAGAAATGAAAAGTCATTTTGAACAGAAAATATAACTTTCCATTTAAAAATGTCAAAATAGAACATTAGAGAGACAAGGTGGGTGAGATCATTTCTTTTATTGGCCCAATTTCTTTTGGTGAGAGAACCTTTCAAGCCACACAAAGCTCTCTTCAGGTCTGGGAAAGGTACTTTGAGCATCACAGCTAAAGGCAGAGGTGTTAATGGGCCATTCTACCTTGAACTTTCCCTAAGAATGTATGCTAACTTCTTATGCTAAACAATCTGTTCCACCTTGCTTTCAGCTGTGACACTCTGAGTATCTTCCCCCAGACCTCAAGAAGAACTCTCAGTATGTCTATACTGCATTGTGAGCTCAGGGTTAGCAGGACTCAAGTCAGCTGACCCATGCTAAGAAACCCTGAGCTTTAGCATCTACATTGTATTTAAACCCTACATTAAGACTTTTCTAACTTGTGCTCAAACCTAGGGCTGTGGCATCCACACTGCAGTGCACAGACCCAAGTCAAAGTAACCATATCCCAGAGTCCATAGCACCGCCTGCACCACCCCTGAAATATGGAAGCTTTGGCCATAAGACTGTGGTGCACTGTGGGAAAACAGGTGTCCTCCCTGCACATTACCAGCAAAGCAGCTTGCTTTGCAAAAGTCCTGATCAGTTCACTCTCCATTGCAAACCCAGGAAGCTCTCTGATAGCATTCTTGTAGATGAGTGATCAGTACAGAATGGGTTAATGCTGTTTGCCCCGGGGGGTGGGGAGGGGTGGGCTTCCATTTTCAATAAAGTTGATTGCAGATTTTTGGGATAGAGAGGACAAGGAAGTTGTCCCATGGATTTGTGGGATATTTCCAGATGACTCCCAAGACCTGAGTCAAGTGGGGCTGCAGCTACACTGCAGAGCAATCGGGCTCAAACCCCTATTGACTCTAGCTCCGACCCTCCAGTCCTGCAGAGTCCTAGGAGCCTGGGTCTGATCCCTGGGTTAGTGCAATTGCAGTGTAGATGCAATCAGGGATTAGTTTGGAGCCCGGGCAAGCCCGGAGTTACATTGCAGTGTTGACATACCCTGTGTGGCTCAAAAGCTTGTCTCTCTCACCAACAGAAGTTGACCCAATAAAAGATATTACCTCACCCACCTTGTTTCTCTAATATCCTGGGACCGACACGACTACAACTGTACTGCATACAAAATAGAACTTTGTCCAGTTCTGAAGCATTTAAAAAAAATTGAATCAGGAGATTTATTGAAACTGACCTTTCCCCACAAATAGTTTGTTTCAATGAACTGACATTTTACAACAAAAACATTTAATCAGAAATTTCTTGAACAGCTCAAATCCTAAGAGTTAAGTGGTATTTGTTTTACAAACTATATAACGTTAATTACTACTAGTATTTAAATGATCTTTTCCTAACACTTATTTTGGTTTTAAAAACATATTAGAGATCTTAAATAAATGAATCCACCCAAATACTCCTCCACCACTTTTCTCCAACAGCTAGGCATTTCTGGAAATATAGATATTAAACAATTTTCATGACCATCCAGAGGCAGGAGTGAAATATTTATGTATTTATATGTGTTTATATTTAAATCAAGACAGTATATCTCCCTACAAGATACATTATAACTCAGAAGAAGTTATGGGCTTAATAAAAGAATTACTGGGCAATGTTCTCTGTTCAATCCTTCTGCCATTTGAATGTATAAACTTATGAATTTATATTATTAGTGGACTCTGAGTTGTTGGATGGGGTGTTTTGTTTTGTTTAGGTTTTTGTTTTGTTTTGCCTAGAATGATGGTGGTAACTCAAGACAGTCTGTGTGGGGAGTTGAGGAAGCATGTACAGAGGAGGTGATTATTTAGAGTTTATCTTTTTATCTATCAGATCTACCTATATATGCTCAATATGATCTGGGTGAGCATCGATTAGATGGTGTCCTCATATGGAATTTCCATCTACAATTGATCTTGTCCTTCTTTCCATATATTTTTCTAGAATGTCTGTGTCTCTGCCACCCTTATCAAAATTTCAATGAAGGGAGGAAAAACATAATATGGAGCAAAATAATGTTTGTGCAAAAATAACAGTGCCTTATTGGATAATCTGCAACAGAATCCTGATTCATGATAAACATATGTGAAAAATATTACAGTCACCAATGCCATGCCACCACACATGGAAAGGTGGCATTACATATGCATTTCACTTAATTCAGAAGTATGGTACATACAACAAAATGGCACATCTTCCTCCCATATCTTGAATAAGCACTTTCTACTCTCCAAAGTTCTCTCAGTCATAATGGTCTGAAATATTTTTTTCAATGAAGAATATTTCTATTTATATTGAATTTCTTTTGAGTTGTGCTTGAGGAGATTATCTGAAATTGCAAATATTGTCTCTGTTCTCTCACAAATAAAATAACAACCTACATGGATGAGTATAATCTAGTCATCGGTTTATAGCTGTGAAAGCCCCTAGGGAATGTCATAAACCCCTAGGACTGCTCTGAATGCAAATCTCTGCATTTGTGTCTGAGTTAGCCTGGAAATATGTAAAAACACTTTGACATCACACTAACTGCATATCTGGGAAGGTTACTAATATGTTGCATCCCATCTACATTCAAGAAACATGCTCCTGATTTACCCATTTGATACAGAAAAGCTTTTAAATTACAGTAGAAACGAGACACTCAAAAAATGCATATTTTTGCTCTATTCATTGTTTTGGAAAGTACCTGATTCCTCCAAAGCTAACGTTTAACACACAGACTACTGTGTGCTTTTGAACCTGATCTTTTGACCAGGCTCAGGCTGTTACTGGAATGGAGTGCATGTATAATATTTATGTAGGTATGCACGTATATATTTCCCAGTGTGCGACCAATATGGACACCCATGTATGTATTCTGCCAAATATGCCAAGGGTCCAATCTTGCAGCTCAATCCACAGGAGTAAACCCTTATGTTATTCCATGCCCATTGACTTTTCATTAACTAATGAGGATTGGATTTGGCTCTGAGGCTCTTATCCAAAGCCCTCTGAAGTCAATGGGTGTCTGCATAAGAGCATGATAAATATATAAATGACAGGGACTAGGGAGACAGATTAATTCTGGCTTTTATTTTTAAAGATTACCTCTCTAAATTCAATTAAATCCCCACTGACGAAAGAAAGAACAGTTCACCACATAAATTTTGCACCAGGTTTGGGATGTGGAAGGCAGCTTTGCAAGCAGAAATCTGCCCAAAGTCAAGGTGTTTAAATAAAATACAACTTTATAAAACAGTCAGGTTTTTTTTCTTATTTTTTTTTCACCCTCTGAAGAGCTTGGAAATAAAATGAACTTTCCTCTTCATTCTGTTCTCCATTTTGCATTGTTTCTAGTGGTGCAGGAGCTAATATGGCTGCTTTCTTCTCTGTGTACCTGCATCACAAATAGGGTCACTCTGGGAATAGGGTTTGTTAGTTAATTGCTACTAAAGAGCACTAGAAGAACTCCAAATTGGGTTTTTTTTTTAAATTTAGGGAGTGGTAGTGATGCTGGAACAGGATTCTCTATAGCAGGTCAATAACCATGGAGGATCCTTTTGGACTAGGACGGTCGTACTGGGACTGAGTACACTGGGTCTATGGCCAAAAATTGCCTGCGGTACAATGTAAAACTGTTTTGCACTAGACGTTCTAGCCCATGGAGGTGACATAAAGGAGAGAGGAGGGTCTCCCTTTGGTCTTTTCCCTAATGTTCCCTCCTTCTTCTTCTCCTTACATTTACATATTCTCAGTTCCCTCTTCTTCCTTTTATGTTCTCATCTCCTTTCTCCTACCTTCAGTATATTTCTTTTCTAGGAAGAAATCAAGCATTCTCTCCCACAAGCTAAGCTAAAATTTGGGGATATGGCATGCACAATTTCAGGAAGATGGAACAGGAGTCTGCTGTCCTCTATTCTGGATCCCGAGTTAGCAACAGCAGTCCATGTTGGGTTGTAATGGCAAAGAATCACGGAGGGCTACTTTCCCTTAACACTGATCAAGAAATGTATTGAAATAAGGAAAGCAATGGTCCTAAAGCTACTCTACCCTCTCTCTGTCTGAAACCCTCCCAACCTGCACTTCCAGGTTTGGCTTAGCTTCCTGCTACAGATTTATACACACGTCTTCAAAGCAGCCTTGTGTATTTCAAGAGGAATTGCAAGCAATGGTTGGGAGAAAGTGTCACTTTCATCAGTTTATCTCCTCCCTTATTACCGCAAGGATCCAGTCAGACTCCTGCTATTCTCATCCCTTCCATCTGCTTTTATTTAAAGAAGGAAATTACTGTTGTCATTACTGGCCCCAGTCCTTTGTTCAGTTGAGGGACCCCATCAACAAAAATGATTGCATAATTTATACATTGATTAGACCAGTTATAGTTAACAGACCTGACATTTTTCAGCCAAAATAGGCACTGCCATTCAGTTTTTCAGTAATTACTTGAGGTTAACATCAATGAGTTATCTAAACTCATTACCCAACAGTGCTAAATTCAGACCTGCACATTTGGGCCCTATATAGTTCTGAAGCTGCTGTGAACAAGTGTGTAGTGACATAACTCTCCACTGTGACACATTTCAAAAGAAACACCAAAAATAGGACAGAAAACTACTGTGTTAACATTCAGATAAGAAAATTATGACAAATTAAGAAATATTTTAAAGGAGACCAGACACTGTGATCTTGAAAGTTCAACTCAAAGGTTACTGAGTTTGCAAACGAGTCTTGTGGGATATTACTTAGACTGTGAACTTTCTCAGCAGGGACATCTTTTTTGGTTTGTGTTTGTACAATGCCTAGAACAATGGAGTCCTGGTCCATGACTGCCACTCCTAGGTGTGACCACAACACAAATTATTAATAATATTATGAAGCTAATACTTCCACTTCTGACCCCAGATGAAAACCAGAAGTCAAAATACCAGAGGTAAGTATGGGGCAAAATCCTAGTCCTATTGAAGTCAATGGGAGTTTTGCCAGGATTTTACCCACAGACACTAATTTTCTGTCTTTACTTTGTTCATAAAGAGAGGCTTGAACTGAAATCCTGAAAGTGAACCCTGGATCCAGGTCATATGTCAAACCAATTTGTATTATGAGCTAAATCAGAACATTGAAATTTGGAAAAAATTGCATTCAGATCCTAATTCTTTTGGATTATGTTCTGCCTGTTTATATAAATAGTAATTTCTTTAGATCCAGGGTTTGATTCAGGCTCATCTCTGAAAACTATTTGGAATTTGATATAAAGGACTAAAATTCCTTCAGTATAGCGAGCCTTTGAGGGGGGAAAAATTAACAGCTTTTTTTGCAGCAGTATTAAAAATGGAGTCCTACCAAATTCCTTGGCCTCAGATATTGTTGTTTTGATGTGTCACATTCTGTTCCATCAGTCATGTGCTGTTATGTTAATTTATTGTGATGAGTCATAGCAATGCATATCAGTCAAAGAAACTCAAAGAGCTACACATAGAGGTTAAATCAGAGATAGATATTACATCTGGGCAGTACTGAGGTTTTATGGATCCCCCATCATGATCTCTAACCACTAACCAAAACTTTCCCTTGTCCCAAATTGTTATGCATTTTTGAGCAAGAGCAGAAAAAGTAAATGATTCTCAGTTCCCTTTGGATGGATTTTGGCGGCTGTAATTAAACAACTGTTATTGCATTGGGAAACCTTATCTTAGGGGTGAACAACAAAGTACAGTGTGGTTTCATTTCATGAACACCGACAGTTTCCCATCTGTAAGAATGATATACTATAGTTCCTCTAACCTCACATTGGTGCCATGAGGCTCAATACATTAACGTCTGTAACAGAAAATGTCTGAAGACCATTGGCAGAAAACAAGCTCAGCTTGTGTCCATGGTGAATAGATCAAAACAAAAAGAATCTGGATTCTCAGTATCTACCATGATTCAGAGAAAATTACACCAATCTTAAAACAAATTATGCTAGAGTACCCAAAGTAAACAAAAGAAAGACGGAATCTCATACTTTTAATATAACTTCTAGTTATTGATTTAATTATACTTTCACTTGAAATATTTTTTTAATTGTTCTTTGTAGTGGAGTCTGAAACCAACTAAACCTAGGCCATTCTATAAAAAATTTAGAGTGCAAAATTCTTTTCCCATCTCAAATCTGGACAAAAAGTTGGCATCTCAAAAAAACCACAAAAAAACAGAACAAACTAAAAAATTACACTTCTCTTGCTTTTTCTGGTACATCAATCAAAATGATCTCATGATGAGATTTCCTTTTGTGCAATTTAGCTATGTAGCAAGATAGTCACAATTCCCCTTCTGCAGACAATATTCTAATAAAGAGAGTAATATAGTTGGTATATTACAGAGATTGCATTATAGACTTCACAGGCTCTTTGGTTACTCCACTACAGGTTGTAGCCTTACACTGTATTTACATTTGGAAGGCTAGTCCTCAAACTCACTCCAATAGGAATCCTTCTCTTCCCTCCCATCTTGCTCTGGGGGAAGTCCTTTGTGTCATTCTTTATCTGGTGCAATTACTTCCCCCTCCATGCTGGCTCAACTGTGCTGGATAGTATATGTTGGTGGGGAGGGAGGGGAAAATAGGAAGCAAGACTCCACCAACACCCAAACAAATGTCCATCATCCATCTTCACTCATTTCCCTGCTCACTCCATGTAGAAACTGTTGTCACCTATGATGAGGCTAGCTCATGTATGCAATTAAGCAGGTACCTTATTCCCCTTACTCCTTTTTGAGGACACATTGGGCAAGCCACAGTCTTGTCCATAGCAAGACACAGTCCTTGCCCTGAAGAACTTATAATACAGTTTGTGGTAGTATGGGGACTAGCTAAATGCCCTAGTTGCCAGTCTCCTGCTCTGTCCCACATCACCTCACTTTATGTAAGCGTGTGAGCAGGGTCAGGGTGATTTCTGCACCTTGGTAAAATATTGGTTCTGTTTCCTGCATGTTCTTTAATTATGTATGTATGGGCTTGAATTCACACCCAAAGAATTATTTTGAAATTCACCTAAGTGGTTTGTGGAATACTAACTGAGAAATAGGGAACACAGTCATTTTGACTCCCAGGCGATCAGCTGTGGATTCGCAATGGGTGCATTCTCTGTGAATGAGTTTACACAAGTTCCATATCTGTTCATGATAGACAGAAAATCTATCACTTCATACATTTTCTATGACAACACACACACCAGTTGATTGTGTGCAAACTTAATACAAACAGAGGTAAAGGTGACTCTCTACACAAGAAACTCATTATTCAATGGGCGAATGCCAGGGATAATTAGATGGAATAAAAGTTTAAAAAACAACCCACCAAATAAACATGTAGAACTAATGTAGCCATTAGAATGAATGTGTTTATGCCCAGATCAACAGCTGTCCAAAAAAATCTGTTACATTTATGAACAGCGCATGAATTTAGTGGCTGCTGGTAAACATAACAAACCTACAGGCAAAGGACATTTATGAGAACACTTTTTTTAAGGAAAGATGAAACATATGAATTTTATGCTAAATAAATGGGTATGTGCATGAATGTTGGCGCACATGTGGAATCTAAATTAACGCACTATTTGTGAGGGCTCATCTGGCTAACTAAAGAAACATTTTTAGAATCTAGAAGAGACTGGAGTAGGTAGATGTGACATGGAAAACTTCTAATGAATTAACAAAAAGGAAGTGGAGGACAAAGGGTGAGATAGGCAGAGGAGGAGGAGGACATGAGAAGGAGGATGATCTGGAGAGCTTGTTAGTAATGTTTTGCTTTCAGCATGCTCGTGGCATATTCAGGACACTTAAAGCCACATGAACTTAGGAAGTAGCATGACTTTGTTCTTTGGTCTTGTGGACTAACATAGCTTCTTGGAAAACTTGCTTAGCTTTAGATCTTATTTTCCTCCTTGTGTTCTATTGCAAAAGTAGAAAAGGGGGCAGAACCTGAATGCATAAACTCCTGGCTTCAATGAGAACTGCATTTCTAATGACTTTGCTTTGTGCTTGTATAAATTTAAGTGGACTCTGATTCAGTTGTGATTTTCTGAGTCACAATTTGGTCTATGATCTTCCCTGGGGGGACAGCATAACTATGTGCTTCCCCTTACTTGTAAAATCCCAATCAGCCATATATGTTTGTTCAGCACCTAGGAGACTGGGACCCTGATCCTGGCTGGGGTCACTACTTGCTATTTCAATACATAATCATAAGTTACTGCGTAGCTTTTGGCAAGTCTTCAGAGGAGGCTGATGATTTGGCGTACCTTGAGATACCTTGAGCTGGATGATAAACTCTTGAGCACCCACAGTCTTTTTCATTTCATTTGAAGTTATGGGTGCCTCAGCACTTAAAAAAATCAGGCTCAGCCTGCTTCATCTTAAACCCTGCAAACCAGTGGCCAGGTACAAAAAATTGGGCTTTATCTTCTCTGTGATGCAGTTAATTCATTTGTAAAATGGGTATAACCTTGCTGGTCTCGTCAAGGTGGTGATGTCATTATTATTCATGACGATTTTATTATTTCTACTAAGTAGTGCCCAAAAGCCCCAGTGAGGATTGTAGCCCCATTGAACTGGGTGCAGAACAAACAGAGAGAGGGATGCAAACTCCTGCCCTAAGGAGCTTCCAGTCGAAATAGACAAAACAGGCAAAAGACGGGAGGGTAAGGAATACAACACCGAAGCAGAGTGATCTGCGTGAAGGGCAGCTAAGTCCATATTTTTCTGTTCTAGTTTTAAATATATTCTGGGGGCTATTACAGGGTGAAGGGAAAGTAGGAGATAATAGGCTAATAGGAAAAGGAGGTGGAAATGGGGGAATATTAAGATGGAAGAAAAGAATTGGGAAGTGGATAGGACGGAAGGATGGATGGATGGAGGGACTATAAGGTTGAAGGTGGCAGAAAGAAATTGAGGGAGCTGGGGGAGTTGAGGCTTAATGAATTAGTTACACAATATTCATATTCGATGTACTCATATTCAATTAAAAAACATACCATCAGTGTCAAGTATTATTTTTGGGCTAAGTCCAGAGAGGTTCAAAGCACTTCCATCAGAGTCAAGGGGAATTGCAATGCTCAGGATGTGGCCTGCATGTTAATCAGAAGCGATGTACAAAATACTGTGCAGCTGCCAACCCTTTTGAAATTCTAGCACAATATATTCTAAGGCACTAAAAACAAGGCTCCCCATGTATGGCCAACCCAGTTGTACACTGAAGATGCAAGTAATTCTAAAAAAATTGGGAAGGCATCTTAATCTGTTTTGTCATTACTGGCATTATGCTCAGGAGAGATCACACAGGTTAATTACAACTGCAGGTGAATTGAAAACAACTGACTACTCAATACCCATCCATGATTTGATTCAGGTAAGATTGCCAGTCATGCTGGTGGTGCATATTATTTTATGGAGTAGGCAATTTTATGCACCATGTTCCTCTGACCTTTAGTAGCTGCATACCATAAGAAACACTGGTGGATGGCAGTAATAATTCACAGCAATGTGTGGGACTAAGCTCATCTTATCTCTCAGTAAGTGTGGGGAGGGAGTATCATTGACTACATTCTAGAGTTTCCAGATATATGCACTTGTGATTAATCTAACCTGCCACTGGATGTCACTCTTCCTTGACAGCTGAAAACATTTATTGGGGAGAGTTGGGGGTTTTTTTAAGTGGCTTTTACAGAAAGACAATTTGGAACATTTGCAAAACTTAGATTAAAAAGTTTTTTTTCTTCTTTTCAGTTTCCCATCCAGAGAGCTTCTGCCTAGCAAGTTTGATTTCTGAGATGAGCTTTTCAAATTGCTTGTATAAAGGCAACCAAGTGACTGTACTCTAAAAACCTTCCTTAGGTATTTCACAAACATTACTGCACTTCTAAAAGAGAGAGCACAGAAAAAGGTAAGTGGATTTTCCATTACTCCATTGTATTTACTATGTTTTGATGGACTGTTGTGATAAGGGAGGCAGGCATAGGTCAATTTGGATTTTACATTTTATTTAATTGCAGGTACTTTGCAGTATTGTCAGACATTCTGCGTTATCAGGAGTACTGCAAGATCCAGTCTGCAGCATAAAGCTATTGATATGGTTTGCCCTGCAGCAGACGGTGCTTTCAGAACAAATATATTTGTATGTAGTAGTCAGACTAGGGCTTTAGGGTGAAGATTTCTGGGGCTTGATTCTCAATTACACCAAGATTCTTTTACTACTTTGGCAGGATAAAGAGGCCTTAAAGTGGACAGAAACATCCACTTGAAAATACCCTCTGAACATGGGTTTTCCCGGCTAGTATATAAAGTGCCTACACTAGGGGTGTGCGCTGCATTATGGCTATTCTTGGTTTCCCACAGAGCAATTAGAACACTGAAACTGCTCTAACTTACATGAGGAGCCTGAAATGAATCTGCACAGTCCCAAAATACAGAGTTCAAAAGCAGCTTAAGGGGCAGGAAAAAGAATGAGAATCCAGCCCCTATATGTTGTTTCTAGCTCTGCCAATGAATCACTGCATAGACTTGGACAAATACTGACTCACTTTTTCCATCTGTAATTTTTTTTTAATTAAGAATGATATCACTTTGCACTTACATAGCCCCTTATCTGCACAGAAGAATCTCAAAGCATTTTAGTTAATTCTCCCAATCCCACCGTGCGGGAGGCACATACTAATTGGGAGTTGGAAGAAGTAACCATTGTTTGTAAAGGACCTTGAGATTCTTGGAGGAAAAGGACCCTATCAATACAGAGACTTGTTATTAAAAATAATAACCAGGCCTGTGTCTGATGGAAAGGAAGGGCTCAGAAGCATATAACAAGACAGTTCAATACATTTTAGGTGGCAGCTGGAAATGCATCACAAACTAAGGTCCCTATTGTCCTCTTTCACCCTCCTTTTAAAAATCCATATAGGCCTGTAGAGACACATACATTTATTAACAACTGTTTATTAATAACCATTAATGAACAGGTGTGTCCTGAGTAATGAGGTGCCAACACTATCCTAGAGCTGGGAGTAGTAGAAGAGGGAATTCTTGCGTAGAGGACAGGAGACCCTCAGAGTAACCTGTCTTTGGAGTCCCAGGGCAGCTCTTCCATTACAGCTCCTCTGTGGGAGTAGAGACTCCACTGCATTGCTGTGGGGAGAGAAAGAGCAGACACACCAAAGGGATGTTCCTCTGCTGAATCCTTGGCAGTTATGTTGGAAATATTAACACTTGGTCATCCCTTCTGTGGCTGCTACTCTGCATCCACTAAGGGCACATGGACACGTCACCATGATTCCTGAAGGAGTGTGCTGCCAGAGAAAGTGGAGGATCAACCGGATGTCCATGCAGAGACACTGGACTTCTAGGACTCCCAAGTTCCATTGCTCTAATGGGCCAAACCCCTGCTTGTTCCCCTGGGAGCCAGTTGTTCCCCAGATGCCTCCTCCAATGGAAAATATTATGTGGAAAATTCCATGAGCTGGAACTCAGAGGGTTTCCTGACCCATACAAAGGAATATCCCATGTAAGGGAGAATATAGTACATATAAATAGTTCTGGCAAATATTTAAATATGTGGTGAATCTAAAAAAAATATTGAAAACCTCATTAATGTCAGATTTCCCAATACAGATGTCTACAGAGTGCAAAGATGTCAGTATGGCCCACCCACACTGATTTTCAGATTTTTTTTCCTAAAGTGACAAGAGAACAGAACCTCGTATTTTCCATACGCAGTTATGCTTGTGCATAGTTCCTTGCTGCTGGAGTCTTCCACTACAGCAACAGGACACTCCACAGACTCCAGCAGCAGGACACTACACAGCTTAAAATACAGTTGATGGTGAGCCACTGCTTAGGTGATTAGAGACATGCCAGTGCTAGAACTCTACGGTATATACCCTACATGGCTCTCTATATACCCAAGCACTGCCTCCCCCATAGACACTGCTATTTTTAGCTGTGTAGTGTCCTGCTGCTGGAGCCTTTTCCAGCCGCAGTGGAAGACTCCAGCAGCAAGGAAAGGCTCTTGCAGGGGATAGGTGGTAGGGAAGGGCTCTGGCTGCAGGGAGCTGCTGGAGCCTCCCCCCACTGCCTCACTTCTGCCAGAGCTTTACACTGTCCCATGTAGCTACACACTGCAGTATAGATGCAGCTTGCATTTTATTGCGGCTTGGAGCTACGCATACCACCACCAATGTAGACAATGCCTAAGAGATAGGCATTTATTAATATTTTTATTATTATGCTTCCCAGCTAAATGAAAAGGAGCATTGGAAAATATCACCTGACTGTGGTGGTGCTGACATACTTGTTAATCGCATGTGTCCATTTAAATCCCCCAAATAATCTACACACTTAAAAGTAAGATAAAAGCAGAGGGGCTGGAAACACTGGACTTTTGTTATTTCTCATGACAGGCAAGGGTGCCAACTGGCCAGTAAGCAATTCATGGGTCTCATGAGTCACCTCACAAAGCATTCAACATGTGTTGAGTCTAAGACCATCTACAATTATGTCTAAGTATGACCATTAAATAATTCTGCAATGCCACTACCAACATATCACATTTAAAGAATGGTACTTGTGGAAATGTTCACCTTTTTAGCTATCTGTGGTATTTATAAAAATAAAAGGGGGTACTTGTGGCGCCTTAGAGACTAACCAATTTATCCGAGCATAAGCTTTCGTGAGCTACAGCTCATTTCATTGGATGCATTAGTGGAAAATACAGTGGGGAGATTTTATATACACAGAGAACATGAAACAATGGGTGTTACCATACACACTGTAACGAGAGTGATCAGGTAAGGTGAGCTATCTCACAGATCTTGGGAGACAGGCCAGTCCTTGCTTACAGACAGCCCCCCAACCTGAAGCAAATACTCACCAGCAACCACACAACAAAACCAGTAACCCAGGAACCTATCCTTGCAACAAAGCTCATTGCCAACTGTGTCCACATATCTATTCAGGGGACACCATCATAGGGCCTAATCACATCAGCCACACCATCAGAGGCTCGTTCACCTGCACATCTACCAATGTGATATATGCCATCATGTGCCAGCAATGCCCCTCTGCCATGTACATTGGTCAAACTGGACAGTCTCTACGTAAAAGAATAAATGTACTCAAATCAGACGTCAAGAATTATAACATTCAAAAACCAGTCAGAGAACACTTCAATCTCTCTGGTCACTCTATTACAGACCTAAAAGTTGCAATTCTTCAACAAAAAAACTTCAAAAACACACTCCAACGAGCGACTACTGAATTGGAATTAATTTGCAAACTCGACACCATTACATTAGGCTTGAATAAAGACTGGGAGTGGATGTGTCATTACACAAAGTAAAACTATTTCCCCATGTTTATTTTCCCCACCCCTACTGTTCCTCACACGGTCTTGTCAACTTCTGGAAATGGCCCACCTTGATTATCACTACAAAAGGCTTTTCTTTTTTCTCTCTCCTCTGGTAATAGCTCACCTTACCTGATCACTCTCGTTACAGTGTGTATGGTAACACCCATTGTTTCATGTTTTCTGTGTATATAAAATCTCCCCACTGTATTTTCCACTGAATGCATCTGATGAAGTGAGCTGTAGCTCCCAAAAGCTTATGCTCAAATAAATTTGTTCGTCTCTAAGGCGCCACGAGTACTCTTTTTCTTTTTTGCAGATACAGACTAACACGGCTGCTACTCTGAAACCTGTGGTATTTATATAGCTCCCTTTACCTTGCTACTTTACAATGTCTCTGTGAGGCAGGAAAATACTAGTATCCCCATTTTACAGGTGAGGAACTGAGGCACAGAAAGACTAGGGGCATATCCAAACAAGGAGTGAGGTGTGGCCAGCTGGGGTGTAAATCTACAGTGCTCCAGCATGCCATTCACCAACTGGGCATGTGGAATAACTCTTTGTGTAGACAAGCCCTAAACAGCTTGCCCTAGGTCACACAGAGGGTCTGTGATGGAACAGAGAATTGAACCCAAGGATGCTGAGCCGCACCCTAGCCATTAGACCATCCTTCCTCACAGCACTGACTGCCTTTTGAGTGTACTAAGTTAATGACTGATCTGTGGCTCCCAGAGCAACCCGAGCTTCTCAAGCAATATGAATTTTGATGAAACAGCTTGGCTTGTTTCTAAGTATCATACTGGGAGTGATTATTGCCATTGTTCCTTATTATTCACTGTAACATTCATGCAACCTCAGACATATTTATTCATAGCAAATAATTGCCACCCCGATGCTCATTATGAAAGGAACACAGTGATTTTCTAAGGTATTCTAGTTACAGAAGGCCAGATTCACACCTGTGCAGACAGCCATCACAAAGGCTATATGCCACTCAAATTAAGTCCCACTTATACATTATTTTGAGGACTTGGAATTTAAGCAGTGCATAGGCTTTGTCCTGGTCCTCTGCAGAAGGGTTAACTTCAACCACAATGAATCAAGGTAGTCTTATTATCTAATATTTATTGTTTCAGAGGCTATCTGCAGAGCCCTTACTTAAGCTTTCTGATTTGGTAGTCTAGTATGTCAGCCTGCAGAGCAGAAACACTGTGCCATCTACTGTGATTCCATTACACCTTTCAATTATGGCACCAAGCTCTAATTACATTCTTGCTGTTTGTTTTTGGGGAGCAGGGGTTGTTTGTTTGCTTGCTTTTTAATGATAAGAATTACACACAATTTTTGAAACTGAGGGAATAGGAAACCAAGCAAGAAAGCACGGATGTGAATTCTAATTGCTGTGCTTTAATCATCAAAATTAGTGGGAAAGTGAATTATCCAAATACAGTGTGGCAGAAAAAATATATTCATATCTATGCAGTTTGCCATAATGACATATGAGCCTGTCAGAAATGGCAGCTGAGACTTTAAAAGGTGGAACCTTGAAAACCAGGCAATTCTAAAGCTCTAGCTAAATTATAATAAATCTGGCTCACTTTTAACTCTTAGTGCCAAGGGCTTCACTTTGTGGCATGGATTGGAGACTAAAAACATCCAGGGGTAGATCCTCAGCTGATGTAAATCTGTAGTGCTGTTGACTTCAGTAGAGCTAGGCCAATTTAAACCATCTGAACATCAAGCCCCAAAGACTAGATGTGTGGCTCTCTAGAAAACATTGGCCTATGTTTTGATATTAAAGGTATCCATTAGAGAAACTGTCATACTGTGGCATTCCTGAGAGAGAGCACATTTAGAGAGGAGCCAGATCACTTTGCCAGAAGTATTAGTGTGTTCCATGCTATTGCTAGATATATTTGCATTTGAATATTTCTGCCCCAGCATCCAAATTCTAATTCTGCTTGATCCTGCATTCCTTGTGCATCCAAAATTCCCTCTGAATTTAAGTGGGGTTTTAGCTGTGAAAGAAATCCAGTACTGCATGACCATATTCCTAGCATGCCAATTCACACTTTGTTGCCATGTACATTTTTAGGATGACAAGTTTTTCTTTAGGGTTGTGCCATAATATTTGAGATACTTGACTTCATTTCAGTTCTGTGAAGTCAGTCATATTTTGGGAAAAGCTCATGAAATTTTGCTGTTTGTTGCTCCAAAAACAGTTGTTTTTGCATGACCATGCACTCAATTTTCACTCAAAATGGCTTTTAGAGGCAGAAAAATCTACTTTATTTTAGACTGAGACAATTTCCAGGGAGATCTCCATGATGCTGAGCAGAAAGTTTCACAGCAGATTACAAATCGCAGGCGGAGAACGCAATAAAGACAAGGAGAAAATAATTAAAATGGAGCAAAGAGAGAAGTTATAAAGTCAAACATTGCACAAATGATTACAGCTTCTGTGGGAGATACACTTTGCAGATCGTTTAGTGTTGAAGCCTATAATCAACCATTAAGAGGTATTTTACCTTTCTTTAACAACAATCTTTCCCCTTTTTCTGCATTGGCTATTTCCCATAGCATTGCTCCACCACTACCACTGTTTAAATTATTAGACCTACATAACTGTTTGTTAGTTCAGCTACCATGCTTTCTTTCTTCTTCCATGTCCTTTCAAACACAGCACATTACCTCCATAACTTCTAATGATTTACTAACTCATCAAACATGTTGTCAAGCACCATAAAGCTCCCTAGAAGTAGGATATTTCCTTATTACTCATTCAACCTTTACAAGGTGCCTCAATTTTTTTGATCACTTGAAATTTGTAGACTCAAGCATTCATATCATGTAGCACACACTATTTCTCTAATGCATAATTTTGTAGGTAAGAGATGGTTAATGATCAGCATGGCTCAATATACACCTGGGAAGATTGTGTAACTTTGATAGTATTTTAGAACAATATGCAGTGTTGTAACCGTGTCAATTCCAGGATATTAAAGATACAAGATGGGTGAGGTAATATTTTTTATTAGACCAACAGGTCACCTGAAGAATTGCTCTGTGTAAACTCAAAAGCTTTTCTGTCTCACGATCAGAAGTTGGTGAAATAAAAGTTATTACCTCATCCACCTGGTCTCTCTTTAAGAACGATAATTTTTATCTGTAAATCCAATTTTATTTACAATAAGGGTTTGCTTAAAGAAAGCACCTTAAGAAATCTCTTCAGCGAACTACTGTCCAAGTGCACCTACAATTTTTTTATATATAAAGTGTGTATTGTAGAAGAGAAACCAGTGGCTTATGCATCTAAGTGTTATTACTGTTATATTTGTGAAATAAAAGGGCTGGTTGCTATCTTCTGTTTTTCTCATTAGAAGATTACCAAATCCTAGTTTTTCATAAAATCCCTTTTCCCTTTCATACTATATTATCAAAATGAACTAAATGCCCATTGTTTTCTGTCCTCGTTAGATCGTTCACATATCAATGGGAATCATAATACATCAGACTTAGCAACTGTGATAACTGGCCCTCACTCTGACCCTACACATGCTCCCTCCAAGCAGGGATGGCAGGTTTGTCAAAATTTTGGTGGTGCCCAGAACCCACCCCCCCCCAAACTCCGCCCCCCCCACCTACCTAAGACTCTGGGACGGAGTTTGGGGTGGGGGGAGCAGTTCTGGGGTGCAGGCCTGGACTGGGGCAGGGGATTGGGGTGCAGGAGGGGTGCACGGTGCAGGCTCTGGGAGGGAGTTTGGGTGCAGAAGGGGTGAGAGGGTGGGCTCTGGGAGGGAGTTTGGGTGGGGAGGGGGTCTGGGGTGCAGGTTCTGGGATGGAGTTTGGTGCTGGGTGCAGGCTCTTAGGCTGGGGCAGCGGGTGGGAGTGTAGGAGGGGGTGAGGGGTGCAGGCTCTTTGGGGGCAGGAGAGGGTGTGTGGGGTGGGGGTTCAGGCTCTGGGATGGAGTTTGGGTGCAGGGTCTGGGCTGGGGCAGGGAGTGGGTATGTAGTAAGGGGTGAGGGGTTCAGGCTCTGGGATGGAGTTTGGGGATGGGAGGGGGTGTGGAGGGAGGCGGTGCAGGCTCTGGGAGGGAGTTTGGGGTGGAGGGGGTGCAGAAGGAGGGGGTGCAGGGGTGAGGATTGTGGGGTGGGGCTGGGAATGAGGGGTTTGGGGTGTAGCTGGGGATGAGGGGTTCATGATGCAGGAGGGGGCTCAGAGTTGGGGCAGAGGGTTAGGGTGCAGGGGATGAGGGCTCTAGCTAGGGCTGGGGATGAGGGGTTTGGGAGGGGCTCGGGAGGGGCTCAGGGCTGGGGCACAGGGTAGGGGTGCGGGGGTGTGTGAGGGCTCTGTCTGGGGCTGGGGATGAGGGGTTTGGGGTGTTGGAGAGGCTCAGGGATGGGGCAGAGGGTTGGGGTGCAGAGGGGGTGAGGGTTCTGGCTGGGGGTGTGAGCTCTGGGGTGGGGCAGGGCTGGGAATGTGTTTGGGGTGCAGGCAGGCTGCCCTGGGGCTGGGGCCAGAGAGAAGGACTCCCCTCAGCCCTCTTCCCACCAGCAGCAGGGGCTCCCCCCAGCAGCACACTCACCTCATACCACTGTCACTGCATGTGTTCCTAGGGCCCCTCTCAGGCCCAGGAAGCCCCCTCGCCTCCCCTGTGGTCCATTACATGTGCACCTCCTCCCCTGCTGCTGCCCCTCACTGTAGCCTCACTGAGTGGGTGGGGATGGGGCTGCCCCTTGCCCAGTGTGGGGCAGGAGTGGTGACTGCGAGTGGGGGGGCCCTGTGGTGGAGGAGGGTCCCGTCAGAAAAAGGAAGCGTCCGAGGCAGAAGGGTAGGGTCAGGGCAGGCTGGATGGGGGGGCACTAGGACCCTGGAGCCAGAAGAGCGGAGTCAGCGTGGACCTGCAGGGGAGAGGCAGGGATGCTCCGGGGCCCAGGGAGGTGCGAGGGGGCCGGGGGACACTTGGAGGAGGTGTAGGGGAGAGACCCTGATCTAAACATTGGTGGAGCCAGGCCGCAGGGCCCTGAATGTTGTTGGAGACTGGGCACCACAGGCCCATACAACTAGCCGCCCCTGCCTCCAAGATAGAGTTGAGGCAACATTGGTAGTGCAGGAAAGCTTGATCTGCAACTCACTGCCTTGTCTGTGGATAAATATAGGATTTTATCTCCCAGAGCAGTTTTCTTGAGCACAGTATTCATTCTTTATTATAGCTACACACACACCCTTTATTAGAAAATGGAACAGGTCTCTCATGCAAGAGCTTTTATGACCTTTAGCAACGAACAGTCCATTTATATATAGTGCTTCTGGCTGCTAAATGTTTCCTTATGAGACAAAATACAGACCTGGGGTAAGAAGCAGGTGCAGCACCTCTGAAAATGAATGGGATTTGCAGCCCCTCCCCCGTAGAACCTCCTGCATGCCATGAAACAGCTGATCAGGAGGGATGGGGAGGCGCTGCTGGTGGGTGGGAGGTGCTGGGAGCCATGGTGTGGAGCTGCTGTGGGGCTGCTGATGTATTAGTGTGGTTCTTGGGCAATGCACACTGGTAAATTCTGGCTCCTTCTCAGGCTCATGGTGGCCACCACTGTTCTAAGGGCTTTTATTACATCATCTGAATTTCTGCATTGTTTAACTAAGTTTAACAAAGAGCCAAATACTGTTGGTTTCAAAATGTTAGACATATAATTAAACATCAGAGCATGCCAAAAATCACATAAAAATTAGCAAAAAACCTCAAAGGACCTCTTATGACGGAACAAAGATTTCTAAACTTGGCAACCATTTATGGTACAAGCCAGTACATTAATAACATGCCATGGTGAAAGGCAGATTGTGAGGGGTATGTGAGGGATATCAGATCAACATAATGGTCAACCTGAGATGGGCTTGTATAGCAAATGATGTGTATTTTTCAGTTATACCAGTTTTTCAGATAATTAAGCAAATTTGTATCCATAGTTAAATATTGCCCCTTCCTCCTATAAATGGAAATTCTTTAACAGGAAAATTGATGAACTCCTGTCTAATATTAACTTGGCTTTCCACATCAGGGAACACCTCCTAAAATAGATCCTTTGGGGTATCATGAGAGTACAAACATACAGGCAACCATTCACCTTTCTCTTCATGAAAAAACTTGTACAGATACAGACAGACATCATCTTCCTCTCCAAATACAAACAGATGGACATCATACCAAAAGGACTAAAGGTAAAAAACCCATTACAATCTACATACCACACAGACTATGCTGACAGCTTGTGCCACACGCTCTCAAAGAAACTGCGGAACCACTTGATCAACATGCTCTACAGCAAACAGGGAAAGACTAAGAATGAGCTCTCAAAACTGGATACTCTCATCAAAAACCAACCTTCCACACAAACTTCCTCGTGGCTGGACTTTACAAAAACTAGACAAGCCATTTACAACACACACTTTGCTTCTCTACAAAAGAAAAAGGACACTAAACTATCTAAATTACTACGTGCCACAAGGGGCCACAACAGTGGTTCCCTTAACCCACCCAGCAATATTGTTAATCTATCCAACTATACTCTCAGCCCAGCAGAAGAATCTGTCCTATCTCGGGCCTCTCCTTCTGCCCCTCCACCCCCACGAACATGATACAGTTCTGTGGTGACCTAGAATCCTATTTTTGATGACTCCGACTCAAGGAATATTTCCAACACACCTCTGAACAACATACTAACCCACAGAGACCTTCCTACCAAGTCTACAAAAAGAAGGATTCTGGGTGGACTCCTCCTGAAGGTCGAAACAACAGACTGGTCTTCTACATAGAGTGCTTCCGCCGACGTGCACAGGCTGAAATTGTGGAAAAGCAGCATCACTTGCCCCATAACCTCAGCCATGCAGAACACAATGCCATCCACAGCCTCAGAAACAACTCTGACATCATAATCAAAAAGGCTGACAAAGGAGGTGCTGTCGTCGTCATGAATAGGTCGGAATATGAACAAGAGGCTGCTAGGCAGCTCTCCAACACCACTTTCTACAAGCCATTACCCTCTGATTTCACTGAGGGTTACCAAAAGAAACTGCACCATTTGCTCAAGAAACTCCTTGAAAAAGCACAAGAACAAGTCCGCACACACTCACACCCCTGGAACCCCGACCAGGGGTATTCTATCTGCTACCCAAGAGCCATAAACCTAGAAATCATGGACGCCCCATCATCTCAGGCATTGGCACCCTGACAGCAGGATTGTCTGGCTATGTAGACTCCCTCCTCAGGCCCTATGCTACCAGCACTCCTAGCTATCTTCGAGACACCACTGACTTCCTGAGGAAACTACAATCCATTGGTGATCTTCCAGAAAACACCATCCTAGCCACTATGGATGTAGAAGCCCTCTACACCAACATTCTACACAAAGATGGACTACAAGCCGTCAGGAACAGTATCCCCGATAATGTCACGGCAAACCTGGTGGCTGAACTTTGTGACTTTGTCCTCACCCATAACTATTTCACATTTGGGGACAATGTATACCTTCAAATCAGCGGCACTGCTATGGGTACCCACATGGCCGCACAGTATGCCAACATTTTTATGGCTGACTTAGAACAACGCTTCCTCAGCTCTCGTCCCCTAATGCCCCTACTCTACTTGCACTACATTGATGACATCTTCATCATCTGGACCCATGGCAAAGAAGCTCTTGAGGAATTCCACCATGATTTCAACAATTTCCATCCCACCATCAACCTCAGCCTGGACCAGTCCACACAAGAGATCCACTTCCTGGACACTATGGTGTTAATAAGCGCTGGTCACATAAACACCACCCTATACCGGAAACCTACTGACTGCTATGCCTACCTACATGCCTTCAGCTTTCATCCAGACCACACCACACGATCCATTGTCTACAGCCAAGCTCTTCGATACAACCGCATTTGCTCCAACCCGTCAGACAGAGACTAACACCTACAAGATCTCTATCAAGCATTCTTACAACTACAATACCCACCTGCTGAAGTGAAGAAACAGATTTACAGAGCCAGAAGAGTACCCAGAAGTTACCTACTACAGGACAGGCCCAACAAAGAAAATAACAGAACGCCACTAGCCATCACCTTCAGCCCCCAACTAAAACCTCCCCAACGCATCATCAAAGATCTACAACCTATCCTGAAGGACAACCTATCACTCTCACAGATCTTGGGAGACAGGCCAGTCCTTGCTTACAGACAACCCCCGAACCTGAAGCAAATACTCACCAGGAACCACTAACCCAGGAACCTACCCTTGCAACAAAGCCCGTTGCCAATTGTGTCCACATATCTATTCAGGGGACACCATCATAGGGCCTAATCACATCAGCCACACTATCAGAGGCTCATTCACCTGCACATCTACCAGTGTGATATGTGCCAGCAATGACCCTCTGCCATGTACATTGGTCAAACTGGACAGTCTCTACGTAAAAGAATAAATGGACACAAATCAGATGTCAAGAATTATAACATTCAAAAACCAGTCGGAGAACAACTTCAATCTCTTTGGTCACTCAATTACAGACCTAAAAGTGGCAATTCTTCAACAAAAAAAACTTCAAAAACAGACTCCAATGAGAGACTGCTGAATTGGAATTAATTTGCAAACTGGATACAATTAACTTAGGCTTGAATATAGAATGGGAGTGGATGTGTCATTACACAAAGGAAAACTATTTCCCCATGTTTATTCCCCCCACACACACACACACACACACTGTTCCTCAGATGTTCTTGTCAACGCTGGAAATGGCCCACCTTGATTATCACTACCAAAGGTTCTCCTCCCCCTGGCCCTCTGCTCTCCTGCTGGTAATAGCTCACCTTACCTGATCACTCTCATTACAGTGTGTATGGTAACACCCATTGTTTCATGTTCTCTATGTATATAAATCTCCCCAATGTATTTTCCACTGAATGCATCCGATGAAGTGAGCTGTAGCTCACGAAAACTTATGCTCAAATAAATTTGTTAGTCTCTAAGGTGTCACAAGTACTCCTTTTCTTTTTTGCATTCACCTTGTCTCTCTCTCACTACCAATGTAATAAGAAGTTTACTTGTATATGGCCATGTCCTTAATAATGTGTCTGTATTTTGCATATTCAGGGCTAGATTCTGATCCTCCACTTCAGTCTCCCACATACTGCTCTAGCAGTATATAAAGTCTGTAAAGGAGCCTCAACAGCCCAAGGGAGAATTTCCCTGGTGTACGAGTAACATAGAACTAATGGATCTATGCTGCTCCCCTAAAAGCCTACAGAGTAGGTGCATGCCAAGAGTGGGAGGGCTGTGGGCATAGAATTTTGTACTATAGTTATTGTAGACTGAAGAATAGCCCTTAGGCAGCAGTGGGGAGGCTGCTATACAATGGACAACTAGCACACGGTCCCCAATGCCACAGTATCTGAGCATCCTGTTGTTGTTTCCTCGAAAGAATCAAGGTTCCAAATAAACAGAACATGAAAAATCCTACAACCTTTATGTCAATTGTTCCATTGATTTCAGCATAGGAGGCAGTATGGTCAAGTGGATAAGGCATTGGAGCTCTATTACGAGCTCTACCCCTGACCTTGGGCAAGTCATTTCACAGACACTGTGTTTCAGTTTTTCCCATCTCTACAATAATGACCTTACTTTGTAAAGTGCTATAAGATCAACAGGGGGGAAAAACATTATGTCAAAGCTTTGTATTTTATCTGTACTTCCATGATTAAGGTAGGCAGGATTAAGGCCATTGTGGCTATCAAGAATATATTGAAATTAACTCCAACACCACCCTCATACCTTTCCACAAATTTCACTCTCTTCATTCCCTCCAAAGATAGCATAAAAACGTACAGCCCAAAGACTAAGGACCTTGACTTAATTGGAGCTAGGGCAATTTATACCAAGTGAGGTCTGGTCCCCAGATCTCCAGCTACTGTGAGTCAGTATGACTCCATTGAAGTCAATGGACATATGCTCATTTACACGAGCCCTAAATGTTAAAGAGCAAAAGAAGAAAATGGAATAATATGCACACTCACGCATAGTAAATATTCAAATAGAGTGACACATTCATGTTATAAAGCCTGCCTGCATTCTGACAAGAAGGGAGTAAAAAATAATTATTTTAATATTTCTAACATGTAGCAATAAAGCAAAGGTAGTAAGAAAACAGAAGGTTTAGATAAGCAAATCTCAGAAAAAAGGAAATTGAAAGAGAACATTTCTCTTAAATCTGTTTTAACTTGTAATGTGGAAGATGAATATTGCAGAAAATGCAGGCTATAAAAATGGCGCAGCTAGTTCTTTGCTCACAATAAGGAAGTTATTTTGTTTTGTAGAAAGTGCATCAATGGCCGTGGTAGGTGTTACTCAGTTATCTGATTTTATAGTCCCAATAATCCATTTTAAAAACTGTAGTAAATAGGTAATATATTATCATGACAGCTGCATTAAATGACTGCCTCTCCTGTGTTATGCTTTTGACTTTATACAACAATGTTAAGATGTTTTTAACCAAGTTTCCAAGATGAAAATAACATGGTGTCAAAATATTTTTTTCTAACCAATCAGCGCTATTGAAAAACATCACTGAGTTTTGCGTTTCCATGACAACAAATCTCAAATACTACAAAACCAATCCAAGCTCACCAATAAAGTGTTCTTATGAGAAGAAAATGACTCAAGTAAAAGCATCAACCATGCAACCCTAGATGTGTATAATGTACACTTGCATCAGAGAATAAATCAGTAATGTTTCTACTTTCTAGATTTAGATTTCTTCGTGCCCTTTTCTTCTTTTGGGGTGCTGGTGCGTGTAGCCTGTATACTAAAGCCCATGCTACATTTTGATTCTAGTCTATTTTAGAAGAATATGGGGATAACCACAGGATATTAACAGAATAATATTTGCAGCAGTCTTTTACTCTAGAACTTTGATCAATTTGCTACTGAATCCCAGTTGACAATGGAATTCTCCCATTTACTGTACAGGCAACTTCCCAAGCTTTCCCACTAGTCTTGCTAAATATGACCTGTTAGGATAACCTCAAATGGTGAAACACCCACCATTCAGTCTTCATTGCCTCTTCCAATAGAGGCTTCCCTGTTGTGGCTGTCAACAGTGGTGCCAGTTGAAATTGTGGAAAGTGTCCCACTGAATCCATTGGGGTTGTGTGGTGGCCAGGATCCTCCCACGCAGGGTTCTTTGAAGGCTCAGGGACTCAGAGTCTGATTGAAAGGCCACTAGTCAGTGTGAAGACACCCACTGGATTTCAGTGGGCTCTGGATCAGTCCACACAGTGGAAAAGTTCTACATTCCATTACTGCTTCCTTCAGTCAGCCAGCAAGCCCCTCTACTAAAACACTTTTTTTAAAAGCCCACAGCAAGATAAAGCCAATGCTTCTTGGCTGCTCAATTTTAAAAAGAATTGTAGATAATGGGATTGTTTTTTTAAATATACCTTGATGCCATCCTTTTTCAACTCTGGAGGCACGCATGTTGAGGGACTTGGGACTTCAAAAAAAAGAGACAGAGAGGTCATAACCTATATGCAGTGAAGTGGGAAGCTAAGGATTTAGAATAATCATTCTTTAAATTGTAGCACAGTATTCTTTTAACCTATCAACCACAATTGTTCGTGATTTTCCCAGTGCTAATGACCAGGTCTTAAAGGATGTAAATAATACTGAGTCCCCCCATACACACACATTTAAATTAGCCATCATTCTAAAGTGTTGACATCTAAAGCTGGGGACCAACTGGCTAAGCGGCTGTTCTGCAGAAAAGGACCTGGGGATTACAGTGGATGAGAAGCTAGCTATGAGTCAACAGTGTGCCCTGGTTGCCAAGAAGGCTAATGACATATTGGGCTGCATTAGTAGGAGCACTGCAAGCAGATCGGAGGAAGTCATTATTCCTCTCTGTCCGGCCCTGGTGAGGCCATATCTGGAGTATTACGACCAGCTTTGGGCTCCCCACCACAGAAAGGATGTGGACAAATTGGAAAGAGTCCAGCGAAGGACAACAAAAATGATTAGGGGAGGATTTGATAGCAGCCTTCAACTACCTGAAGGGGGGTTCCAAAGAGGATGGAGCTTGGCTCTTCTCAGTGGTGGCAGATGACAGAACAAAGAGCAATGGTCTTAAGCTGCAGTGGGGGAGGTCTATGTTGGATATTAGGAAAAACTATTTCACTAGGAGGGTGGTGAAGCACTGGAATGGGTTACCTGGGGAGGTGGTGGAATCTCCATCCTTAGAGGTTTAAGGCCCTGCTTTACAAAGCCCTGGCTGGGATGATTTAGTTGGGGATTGGTCCTGCTTTGAGCAGGAGGTTGGACTAGATGACCTCCTGAGGTCTCTTCCAACCCTAATCTTCTATGATTCTATGAAATTTCGGCCCCACTGAAGTCAGTAGGAATTTGCCATTGATAGCAATGGAGCCAGGATTTTTCTCTGAGTAAACAACACAAAAGTTGATTTTATATCATTATTTTAAAATATGTAATTACAAGATAATGCATTCCCTTTCAATCAAGACAGGGTGCAATGAGGTAGGGATATGTAAAAAATGCTTTTGTGATCAAATAGAACCAAGATGCAAATATTCAATGACTGTTTTCAAACTCTAGACTGAAGTGAAAGAGGACATAGGCAGCGCTTTTAATGGAAAATGAATGAATTCAGAACAGAGTTACATGATACTAGTACATTGTTGGCTAACCACTGAAAGTGCTGCTCTCTTTATTTTATAAATGTCCTCACTATTATTTTTTTAGTTGCAGAAGTCTGACAATGAGTGACTGCACTCACGATATATTTTGCAATATAATAAAGCAAAGGAGCCTTTACATGATCATGGAATAAATTAAGATATAAATGGCCAGTCAGATCACACAAATCATCATCTCTTTGTTGCAATACCTTAGTTTTTATTCTTTGATCCATTAATTTCCACTTTGTCCTTTCATCCTCTTTTGATATAATCTTTTTATATTTGGGGGGAGAGGGAAAGAGGGGCAGATGATTTCCTTTAATATGACATCCCAGAAGTTTTTACCTCACACTAATGAAATTGAATCAATAACATCACCAGATACTTTAAGACCAGATTTTAGCCTCATACTGCACACCTGTAACGAGATCCAGTGCCCCTTTATTTCCCTGCACCAGTTATCTATACTGTAAGTAGCTCCACATGAAAGAAAGCTGCTTCTGAAGGGCGACACAGCCCACACATGACATGTGGGTACCAGTGGGAAGCAAGTGGAGGGAACTCACTGGCCAGTGTAGCTACATTCATGCACTGGGGGAAATAAATCTGAGCCAGATTGTCAGAATCGCCAGGCAGCCAGCTGAGGCAGGAGCAGGCAGGGTGGAACAGGGGCAGGCTAACATGGAACAGGCACAGGGTAAAGCAGGATCAGGAAGGGCAGCCTATTAAAACAACCATTCAATGGGTGTGCTCCTGATCACGTAGTGATATTGAGCAGACTGGAGAGACACTGCATCCCTTAGAAGCCTATATACCTACTTCAAGATCACTGGGGTGGACTTAGGCCCTTGCCTGTGGATTGGCTGACCCCTGGTTGAATGGTGTGGGGCTTATCACAAGACCTGCAGGTAACTGCCTGGGATGACTCATCACACTTTCTGGGTCAGAGATTAATCGTTAGGCTTAAAAAGTCTTAGGCTCAGAGGAAACTCAGGGATGACTCATCAGGCTTAAGCAGACTCAGTCTCAGAGGCAGGGGTGAAAGTAAGTCGAACAACTTACCGGTATTCTGGGGCCAGCTCTGGCCCCCAGAAGGGGTGGGGCCTAGGGTGGAAGGGGCGGGGTTGAGGGGGTCAGAGCCAGCCCCAGCCCACCCTGTAAGGTAAGTGCCTCCCCCCCACACACTGGGGTAGCAGCAGCAGCCCGGGGCTCTGGGGGCTATTTAAAGGGCCCGGGACTCCCCTTTTCTACCGCCCTGGCCCTTTAAGTAGTCGCCAGAGCCCTGGGGAAGCGGCGGGGCTCCAGCGGCTATTTAAAGGACCGGGGCGGCAGAGGCAGCTGAAGCCCCGGCCCTTTAAATAGTTCCCGGAGCCCCCACTACCCCAGGGCTCCAGGGGCTATTTAAAGGGCCCGCAGCTCCCCTGTTTCTACTGCCCTGGTCCTTTAAATAGCCGCCGGAGCCCTGCAGTAGCAGCGGCGGGGCTCCAGTGGCTATTTAAAAGGCCCGGCGGTAGAAGCAGGGGAGCCCCAGGCCCTTTAAATAGCTGCCGGAGCCCTGCAGCTGCTACCCCAGGGCTCCAGCAGCGGGGCTCTGGAGGCAATTTAAAGGGCCTTGGGTTCCAGCCACTGCTGGGAGCCCCAGGCCCTTTAAATTGCCCCCTGGGGAAACTGGGCTGCCCCAATACGGTGTACTGGCTCTTGCCGGTACGCTGTACCGGGGCGTACCGGCTTACTTTCACCTCTGCTTAGAGGTAACTCATCACACAGGTATAGGTCTGGTGCTTGTCCCCAGTTGGGGGCAAACGGGGACCAGGAGGCAAATCATGACTCTCTCTCTCTACATCTCAATATACTTCCCAGTTTGTTTCCAAGTCAGAACAACATGCTGCCCGACCACAGTCATATTAAAGTCACAATTGAGCCTGCATAGTTTGCACTTAGATAGACTTTGAAATACAAGGATATCAAAGCACATTAGAGCTAATGTAAAATACTATTTTATGACATGATGAATATGACTTTATGGTGCCATTAGCACCTCTGTTTTTTTCTTATTTCTCTGTAATTGTTAGTGCTATCTCCCGCTCTTCCCACACACACGCACACTAAATAAACACTCTAGCACCATTGTGTGCAGGGAAAAGTTATAATACACAGCTTAACAATGGCTAAAATGAAGCTATATAGATGTCAAGGGCCTACCATAGAATCACACAGAAAGTCAGTGGCAAAGACTGAAATAGACTACATGGGCTTCTTCTACCTCTTGCTTCTGCCTAGTGATGTAAGTAACTTCCACAGAAGTCAATGCAAGAATGTAATGTCCTGAAAGAGGAGAATCTGACTAGAAGTGGTGACTCCAACTCCTCTATGCTAACCAGCAGACTGCAAGACCTTCTATATTTTTTATTATATTCAGATATTACAGATGTCACAGAAAACTAATATGAGCTAATAAGAGTAGTAATAATAGGTATAGAATTTGATAGCTATAGCAGTTTACATTTTCTTCCTTCTGTGGCGGGAGCTAGTTATATAGTGGTTTATGGTTTATTATGTTTTCCACTGGAGAACAGAGTTCAAATCCTATTATAACTCCTAAATGTAAATGAGTTTTTTGGTCTTACCCCACTCCCTTTATTGCATATCACATAACCAACTTGCCATTTAATGAATGATTCAGAATGCTTGACTGTCTCTGCCACATGAATATAAACGACAGGAATAACAGATCAGCATGAAGAACATTGGCAGAGATATACAGGACTTCAAGACTGGAACAGAAAGGGTGATGGGGTGTGAAGGTTGCAACTCATGGGTGAGGTGAATTGACAGAGCTGCATAAGGACCCACACCTCTGAAAGCAGGGAGTTTTGAATGTCAGGATTTAAGTGTCTTGAAAGAGCAGTGTGGTAAAGCTGGCACAAGGCCTGCCCTAATGATGCCCGGCTTAAGCCATTGCTATGATAATCCAGCACTCTCATAAAACTACACTCAGTAGTAAATTAAAAGAGAGAAAACTGCATTCAGTCTATCCTAACCCACATATTTTACCCCATAGAATTTTAACAAAGGTTACTCTGAGTAGAGCCTTTTGGCTTCTATGTTATGAATATTGATAAGGTGCCATTCTCAACAGCAGGTAGGGAACCAGTTATGCATCATTGAGATCTTGTCTTCTATTACTTTCTCAGAGCATATAGACTCACTCTTTGAAATGCCTAGAGCTAAGTTGCTAAAGTATATAAGTATTACCAAAGTGTCCCTACTGCATCAGAAAGTGGAATCAGCCAACTGTGAAATGAATTTGTATTTTCACCAATCTAATAACAACAGACTGTAGAGGGCTCTGTACTCAACACATTTGTTATGTTTATTGTCATGGAGAGACAGGGCTTTGATGTCACTGATAAATGAAATTACAGCTTGTCAGAATTCTAAGTCTAATTGGCTGACAGATGGCCAAACTTTTAACTTTATTACAAGTTGCATGTCAAATCAAGAGTGCAGAAGAGGTGACAAACAGTTAGCATCATATGCTTGGTTCCATTAAGATCTTTTGTCTTGCAGGTCATTGATGTGACCTTCAATATCAAGTTTACGGAAATCAATTCTGTACTGTATTTTTCATTGTTGTTATGGAATGGGGAAACTTTGGTGATCTGACTCTTTGTGAGTTTATGTGTCTTTTCATTTTACTTTTGGTATTGCTTTGAATGTGGTAATACTAAAACTTCCAGAAAGTTGCTTCATGGAGACAGGGACCTTTTGTACTTTGGTCTGTATACATTGGGGAAGACTGTAAACCCCTTAACCCACACTGTGGAGCTGTTACTCACAGGATTCGTCCCATTGACTTCAGTACAAATTATTACTGGAGAAAGCATTCCCACATTCCTATGCTGAGAAGTGACTACTTGTCCTGGTGTCACACTCTGGAGGAGAAAGAATTCCACAACAGCAAGCACAATTCAGTGAGGTGCAACATGATCAGTTTAACATATGAAACATAAAATGTTTCTATTCATTGATTTCATTCCATTTTACAACAATCTTTTTAACTTTCTTGATTGATTGACCCTTCGAATTACAGCCCACATTTCTCTGAATGAAGTACCCATGTCATCAAATCAATATATAGTTTTGTTCCTGCATTAAATAGCTCCTTTAGAGTGCTATTGAATCCCTGTAGAAATGAACAGAGTGACAGATTTAACTTCTATCTGGAGAAGAAAAGTAATAAAAAAAAAACCAACAATGAGGAATTCCAAGGATGTTTTATGTTGTTTTAAAGGATGAGGCCAGGACTGTGTTAATTTGTCTGATACTTTCAGATCCAACCTGTAATACCAATTCTGTATGGGATATCCAAGAACACACTCACTGAGTTGTGCCATTTAGATATAGCCCTGCTTTCAGGGCAGTGCAAAATTTGTGACAATTTATCAAAAATATTATAAAAAAAAGTAAATAACCATTTCAGTAATGGTTTCAAAAACACTTTCTATATGAATTTTTGTTTTAAAGTATTCATGAACAAATTTAACATCTGAGAACCTAAAATAAGTCAATTTTGAACACTGTAAAAGAAGAAACCATTATGTCAAAAATTTTCACTACATTCATTTTTCAGTTTTTTAACCAGCTCTACTTAAGAAGCCTTCTCAACACTAATGAATACAATTCTGTGATTCTGAAGATCAGGAATAGCAGTTTCAGATGATAGATGCTCATGCTAGCCTCATGGAATTCTTGTCAATAATGATTTGGCTCAGGCAACTATCTTCTTTCTGAGATACCTCTCCCAAAAGATGCTAAGTTGTGGAATTGGCTTAGCATCAATAGTATTAAGATTTACATCCACATGCTGGCTGGCAAGCAATAAGGGTAATTTGACAAAATTGGTGTCTTTGTATATTAGCAAATCATATTGACTAGGTATACAGCAATATATTCCAAGTTATATTATGGCAGCCTATAAATCAGGAGATATAAGAATTAGAAAATCTGTATGTGCACTGATATTATCCCATCCAGGAGTCCAATATTTAGCTTTACAAAAGGTCTTTAGGAAGAAGGTATTCCCTTAACAGTGTTATGTCAGAGTAAACTTTTCACCTCCCATTCCTCAGACTTTGCTCAGCTAAGTTCTTTATTCAGGCAAGCTATAAGTTTAAACAAGTGATTTCAGGGGCAAATAACCACTTGTGTGGCTGTGTAAGGGTTCAGGTGAGAGCTGGGCATTATGAGAAATGTCAAAGATAGTGCTCAGTCATGCTTAGGTTGTGCAAGCAGTCCATGACTTGAACACTCTGTAAATCCGGGGTATGGTCAGGGGATAGGTTCAATATTTTCAGAATTGTCCTGGGAAGCTCAAAGGCTGTCTCAAGGACTGAAAAGTTAGCGGAGTCAGCAGCAAGATTCCAGGGGACCAGAGTTAAGAGGCTCAAGCTGAATTTTTTCATTGACTACGCTGCAGTTTGTGCACTTTAAAAATAGCCAACACGTAGAGAAAGAACCTCCCCATAGACAGAGACAGAGAAAATCCATGACAAAAGGAGATAGACAGGATTTACAAGTCTAAAGAAGGAAGGTGAAGATGAGTCACAGAAAGAGACTTGGAGGACATGGAAAGGGTCAGGACATATAGAGCTTCAGGGGAGGAGGTTACCGGAGAGTTGGGGGACAGCACTGGAGAGAATTTGCACTACAGCACATGGCCACTTTGGGGCTGCAAATCAAGAGAGATCACAGGAAGAAAAGACAGTAGGCAAAAAAGGCAGCGGCTCAGAAGATGAGGCATAATTACCTCTGAAAGCTTTAGGAGCTTTGTAGGATCTTCCTCAGCCTTCTGAGACACAGGTCATCCAGCAATGCAGACATGCTCCTGAAGCCATCCAGTCCCACTATGAAGAACTGAGGATTTTCAAAAGAAAATCCCTTGGGCACCCCAACTCTCACTGAAGGCTCTAGAGAAAGATCCAATGGTTATTTGTACCTTTTGAAAATATTGCCCATAATGTATTTGAAAAACATCCCAGGACCCAAAGGGGGTCGGAGGAAAACTGCCAGGAAATTGTTTCTTAATACAATATGTAGTGGCTGTCTCTTTGGTCACACCAGGGCCACACTTGCAGTATTTCTTGCTCAAAGGTAAGATATCTTATTTTTACAAAACTTTCAGCCCCATTTTGTGGACTCACAGGCTGTATGTTCAGAAAACCTAGACTTTTTGAGTTTTTATCTGATCAAAACAAATCCCTGAATTTTATGAGATTTGCCCATCTCCACCTTACTTCTTTCCATGATAGCCAAATCCCACTGTTGCATATTAGATTTCAGCATAAAACTGACGTAGTTGGTTCAAGCCTGCTTTTATGGCACTGTTTAACACTAAGTGCAAAACACAAACCTACACCCATTATTCTGCACTTTAGCAGATTTTCCTTTAGTGCAAGAAAACTATCTTCACTCCTCCTCCCCCCCCACACATGGTGGCACTATGAACTAACACAGTGTAGAAAGAAATCACAAAAGTGGGAAAATTTCTGCTAGCTTTGACTTCCTTGGACAGTAAGCTCTCAGTTCCACAAATACTTATGTATGAGTAGTTCCATCAACTTCAATGTGATTACTGATGTGCATAATGATAAGGTTATACATAAATATTTCTAGGATTTGAGCCTAGTGGACTGTAATACTTTCATCTAATTTTGGTTGTTGGGTTTAGTGTACACATGTTGGCAGCCTGTGAAATATAGGAGGTCAGACTAGATGGTCTGATGGTGTCTTCTGGTCTTAAACTCTATGACGCTAAAGCAGTATCAAGTTGAAGCTAAAAACTGACCAAAGCACTCATACCACATGAAATTTTTGAGAATGCCAAATGTATTTGAAATGTATTTATTTATTTTGGTGCTGTAATGGTTATCCAAGCACTGAAATAGCATCTTTTGTTAAAGTTGAAATGATTTCAACTGATTTTTGCCAAGAGGTGGGAAATGATAAATAAAAGTAAAGATTTTTGTTTTTCTTAAATTCCAGAATTTTTACTGAACAATAAAATGGGGAGGGGGAGGGGAGGAAATGGTTACTTGTAAGCGTGAACTGTGGAGGAAAGTTGGCAGTTTTGTTAAAACTCCATCATCTTCAAGTGATGTTAATTATTGTAATTAATTTTGATATTTCCTATGTACAGCAGCTTTGATAAAAGGTTTCCAGCAATTGTTGAAGTGTTTATTTTTGAGACAGTGTCTATTTTGAGGCATGCAGTAGTTGATGGAATAAATTATTCCTTTATGGGAACGTTTCCAGATTTGAGGAGTTGTACTTCTTTCCATTAGAAATGTCCAGGGTAGCTTTTGAATTTTTTTGCTTGATCAGGGACGGTGAAGATGAGTTTCACATCCATGACCGGATATTGACTTAACATCTCAATTCTGAAGACCTGCATTGTGAAGAAGTTGGAATGCTGTGGTATGTAAAGATATATATTAATTTATTCTGCTGAGGAAATATAAATGGTCTCACATCTCCAGTAGTGACTTTTCCATGTAGATGTTATATCACAAAACCAGCTGTCGTTAATGACGTAATTGATCTATCCTTCTGGGAGAAGAAAGTGGCCTAAGTTTTCAAAAGTGACTAGTGATTTTGACTTGAGACAACTTTAAGGGGTCCTGAAGGTGGGTATTTAATTTCAATTAAGTTGTGTCCATTTGGGCACCCAAAATCACTAGTCACCTTTGAAAATTTGGGCCAAAATGCTGAACTGTTTAAAGATCTTTTATGTTGTGTTTGTGCAATGAAAACCCAGTATGCAATGTGTTTTGTTGTGCCTTCACTTATTTGGTCTCTATAATAGTGTCTTGCATTTTTTGCAGTATACTGAAATGCTATATTGTTTGAGTGCATGTTAGTGACAAAGTTCAGAATTCTTTAATTTGGTGTGATTTCAGTGCATATGGTGGCAGTTCTTTTAACCCCTCCTAGCATCACATGCCAAAATACCACTGAACATTGAAACAAACTTTCTACAAACAGAAAGAATTTATGGGACAACAACAAGAAATAAGAACAGGTCAAAAAATTATACATATTTTTTGCAGGAAAATCTTTTTCTTTTCTTTTTTCCCCCCAATTTTTGGGAAACATTTCCTGTTTTTAACAATGAATAAACAATACCAGATTCTTCAGTTTTCACAAAAAGAAACATTGCACAACAAACAAATTTTCAGTTAGACAAAAATGGAGACACTGGTTGATGGATGAACCTCTTAAAGTTGAGCAATTTGATTTGGATAAGCACCCAGACACTTGAGCTATGCATCTGAACCTATGTAGCTCTTGAATCAGCAAAATCGAGCTTTAAATCTTGGAAGAAAAAGCTTTCTCCTGAGGATTCTGGCTTTTCTTGTTGATGCTTGAGTTAGAACTACTATGGCAAGTGGCTCACACCATTCAAGATTTTATTTTTTTATATTACTCAGTTTTTTCCCAGACTCTAAAAATAGTTCAGTTCAGATTTGGTTTGAACTTTGGTTAAGCACTCAGATACAAGAGGCATTCAGTAAACACCACAGAGCAATACATAGATAGTTTGGGGCCAGTTCCTATTCTAACAAAACCATATTCACCCATAGCTGTTGGAATTGTATGTTATTTTCACAGGTTCTTGGAAACTTAAATGCAAAGCTTAATTCCATAAGCAATTCCATTCCATCATCACCCCCACCCTATCAGAGGGCTGTCATTATAGGGTTTTACATGACAACTGATTATCGTATTAACAAACAACAGAATTTATACCATATGTACGATTTCTAATCTGCAAAGCTCTTTACAAACATTAACTAATGAAGCCTCACAACAGTCATGTGAGTAAGCTAAGTATTAATGCTGTTCCAGAGATGTGGGAATCGATACGGAGGTTTTCAGGGTGATTTTTCAATGATCGTATTGGGACACACAATAGGGAATGGACATGCCTAAAATGGGAAGAATTTTCAAAGTGGTGAGTGGGCATTCCAAAAATTCGGAGAGTTTTGCCCCTGCTGTGGGCTGTTTCAGATGCCTGGGATCTTTGAATCTAGCTGAGCAGCTCTGCCTACCGGTTGCTCAATGCAAGAGCATTCCTGCCTTGCTCCAGCACCCTAAAATGGTGACCACCAGATGAGGGAGAGAACACACCGAGATCCAGGACACAACAATGGTATCTCAAATGCTTCTACTGCTTGGATCAGCATGGGCAAGTCATCACCTCAAACACACTCTGCCTGCTTAGTACAGCTTCTGGAGATGGACGGCATAACAAGATCAGGTACTGCAGCAGCATATTTTTTAACCTGAATAGGTGCATTTCAAATAAAAATTCAAGACTATATCAGAAAATCTCTCTAGTCAGCATCATCTCAGGCCACTGAACACCATGCAAAAGCTTTAAAACAAACAAACAAACTCCAGCTTGTCAACAGAATTATTTCCTGCTGACCCACTAAACTATCTGTCCTGGCTACATTTGAAAAAATAGGAGTAAATAGCTTGTATTATTAATTTAAGTTGTATTAATCTGTCAGTGGTATCAGTTAATTCAGTTTTCTGGTACTAATAAGTTCATTAACAACAACACCACCTTCATTTTTAGCCCCCCATAGCAACATAGAATCACACCCTCATCTCCACTGCCAAGAATATATGTGTTGTTAGGTTTATTAATGTTACTGGAAGTAGAGAGGGACATGGATCAGCGTTCACATCACACTCCCAGTCAGTACCTGGCCCAGGCCAGGGAAGCTAGTGATCCAACCAGCGGACCAAATTTGGTGATGAATCCTGGTCATGTGCCACCTAAGGCTTGTTGCGCCTACACTAAGAAGGGAAACAGTTTTGTTGGTCTCACTGCCTACAAAATTGGCCAGGCCAGGTCCACTGAGAAAATACAGCACGAGTGATTTGTTTAAATCTTTGTGGTTGTTTAAACCCAGCTTTCAAGTGACAAGCCACATAACTTAAAAAATAAAATAAACTTACAATAATAACATATTAAGTCTTATGCTGTGTGTACACTACAGCTTATGTCGGCATAACTTATGTCGCTCAGGGGTTTGTATAAACCACTCCCCTGGGCACCATACATTACACTGACATAAGCGCCAGCGTGGACAGTGCTATGCTGGCAGGCGAGCTTCTCCCACTGACATAGCTATTGCCACTCACAGAGGTGGTTTTATTATGCTGATGGGAGAGAGCTCTCCCGTCCACATAGAGCATCTTTACCAGATGCACTGCAGTGGCACAGCTACATCAGTGCAGCTGTAGTGCTGTATGTGTAGACATGCTCTTACTGTTCAAGAGAGCTCTTACTCCTCAAACCCAAGCTTTTCAATCAAAACACCAAAAAGTGTGGCATACTCCAATGACATCGTCTTTTTGATACATAGGCCATTTAATGGTCTCTTACTGAGATAACATAATCAGCCATACCTGCCTCAATTCCAAGCTACTGAAACAAACCACAGGGGAAGGTGTTTTTTTCCATTCCCTGCCATACTTTGTATAGGAGCGTTATTGCCCTGTTGCACTCACCCTGGGGGCCATTAGAGGAAGGTTTGTCTGTTGCTGTTAATGGGGCCCAGACAGTTGTGCAAATTGTTTTCCTGGGCTTGGCCACACGACAGTTTGGCCTTTCCATGTAGTGTGACACACAGGGCTAAATTCCAAATATCATGTTTTAAATGCCAGAAACAGAGCTTTGCTGGTGGGGAAAAAAAATAAGCCAAATACAAATCCCTTTAACACAAACACCGGAGGCCAGATTCTCAGTAGCTTCATGTCCTCCTCCTGCAGCTGGCACAAGAAAGTTATAGGGCAGGATAAAGGATCCTCCCTCTGGGTCATAGGTGCTGACTCCGTGAGTGCTCCAGAGCTGGAGCACTCAGGGGAAAATAAAATAGCGGGTGCTTAGCACCCATCGGCAGCCAGCTGCCCCCTTCCCCCAGTGCCTCCTGCCCCTGGGCAACCCCACTGATCAACTCCTCCCCCTCCCTCCCAGCACCTTCTGCACACTGCGGAACAGCTGTTCTGCAGTTGCAGGATGCGCTGGGAGGGAGTGGGAGGAGCAGGGATGGGGTGGGAAGAGGCAGGATGGGGGTGGGCGCTTGGAGTAAGGGGTGGAGTGGGGGCGGGCCCAGGGCAGAGAACGGTACAGCACCCTCTGGGTAGAGAGGCTTTCGGTGAATACTAATGTGCCCGTGCCACCAGCACTGTGCTCCCTCCGAAGGGTTGTCATGGCAAAGGAGGAGTGCCAGGTTGTCATAGAGCAGATCGGGTCACGCTGGGTAGGGTCCCAATTAGGAGTGTGGCTGGGACTGCCAAGCACCCCAGTGATTCTGCACCAACAGTGCAAGCTGAGGCCTAGAGCTGCCAGGGTTGCTGAACCAAACCCCAACCCCTTCTCCACTCCATCCCTGCACTGGACCCATGTACCCCTAAGCCTAAATCAGGGAATCTTGCTGCAGTGGCCTACAAGTTGGCTGATTAGATGGATTGTGGTTCAGCTGTTCCCTGGACCCTTATGCGGTTAATTTAGTAAACGCATATAGTATCCTTGAGAACCATCCTCTATGCCCTCAAAATTGGGAAAGAAACACACCAAAAACAGGTCTTTAGATCTCAGGGAAACATACAGATGTCTACATAAATCATGCTGCTTTCTCCTTCCTCGGGCCTCTAGTTTAAAAATGGACAGACAATTCTGAGGAAAGAAGTTTCAGTTTAGAGTGAATTTTTACTGGCAAGTTATAAATCCCTGAAATTAAGAGTTTATAATGGAAATGCTGACACAACCTTAACTAGAGCGGCGTGAATAGCTTCACTATAATAAATCAGTCACTTGTCTTATAAGTCTGTCACATGTTCTATAAATCAGAAACTTGGAATGTAAATCACATATTTAAAAGCACTTGTTCATAAATCAGCTATACAGATCAACACTACGAATAATATTTTGGCAGTAAATCACTTTTTGCAAAAATGTTCTCCCATGTCAGTTCATTCCATTACTTAAAAATTACTTAAAGTTCTATTTTAGGGGCTCTATAAGTGAATCTTTAAAATGTGATTTTCCTAATACATCCTGTTTTACACTATGAACAAAAATGATTTTTTCATAGTAGAAAGCAATTCTGAATGTTCATTATAAGCCTTTTGTTAGAACAATGGAAATCCTTTTAAAGACATTCCTCTTCTTATTATTATAATGTGTGTTATAGCCACTCCAATTGAGATCAGGAATCCCTAGTGCTAGGTGCTGTACAAAACACACCCTGAGATAGTCCCCACCCCAAAATGCTTACAAATGAATAGGCAAAAAAAAGGCGGGGGGGGGTGTAGGGAAACAAAGGCATAGTGAGGCCAAGTGCTCAACCAATGTCACACAGGTAGTCAGAGGCTGAGCTAGAGATTTAGAACCCAGGCCTCCTGATTCCTAGCCCACTGCTCAATCCACTAGACCACAGTATCTCTACACTATAGCTTACCAAAATTAATTAACAGCGCTCTGCAGTTTTACAGTCCATTTCATCCACAGACCTCAAAGCTCTTTACAAATATCAATAAATTAAGTTTCTTGACATCCTGTCTTGTAGATAAGAATTATCATCTCATTTTATGGAGAGGACATTGTGGTTCACAAAGATTATATGGACTATGGATAATTGAAATTGTGCATGATTAAGAATATTGTTGCCACATATTCTCCTCAAAGTTCTAGATTTTGAGGTCTCAGGTAAAGTAATAACTTGCAAATAGTATTCTGACTGGTAAATCTAAAATGACAACATTTTTAAACAACATTTTAAAGCCAAAACTGGACATATAGGGGTACATGTTGGCATAATAGCCCCAATTTTGCAGGACTTTTATTTGGACTATTTTCGGAGCTACTTTCACTCTGTTTTCCGGCATCAGATCTGGGTTTCCATCCTGCAGCTGGATACACATTGTCAGACCCTAGCATCCTCATAGAGCCCCATTTTCTTCAATGGGGTTCCATATAGGCATAGGGTTCTACCTGAATGTATCCAGGCCATAGTGTGAAACTAAATAGGAGCTGGATCCAAATGTAAAGTGAATGGAAAGACTTAAATGGGCTTTGGATCTGGCTCCAGGTGTAGCACAAACTTTATAGATGGGGAGGAGCTCCAAAGCCACAACCAATATGATTTTTTTATTATTATTATTATAGATAGCACAGGTAGCAATGGCTACAGTTAAGGTAGCCCAACACTTCCCATTATAAAATCCTGTTGCCAATTGCTTATAATTTTACCCAATTTTAACTTTTACACAGAAACTTAATTCTGGCATTTCCTAACTTAATATTTTTAACATAGTTTATCTCTGCATAATTAATTCATTATTTGCAAAACAACCAGACTAAAAAAACAGTTTTGTACAACAAGGTCAACAATGAAAAAACAAACTCAAAGTATAGTTATTTAACTTTTTAAATTTTTGGACCATGAGAAAATCTCAGTAAAGGTGCCACATTTGGAAGAAGCATGAAAAATATTAACGTTGTTTTGGCTTCCTAGATATTGCACTTGTACTTGGGTAAATTCTAAGCCATTGATTTTTAAAGCACAACTTCCCAGATCAATGGCACAATATGGCCCTATGTGTTTACCAGTAGATATGGTTTTCAGCTATGTGCCAGAATTTTTGCTATTAGTGGAAGAAAACACAGAGTAAGCACAAGAAGCATCCTGGGTTATTTTTCTAGTTTGCCAATGCAGATCTGCTTGTGTGTGTGTTTAACTGCAGACTCCTTTGAAAATGAATTTGGACCCGTGACCTTTTTCAGTGCTATGTGAATGCAAATGCTGCTCTCTGCAGGCCCCGCTCCTTCCTAATATAAATGTTTAATGTGAAACACAACTCTAAGTAAAAGCTATTTATCTTTTCTTTAATTTCCTTCAGTGCAATTAGAATCTGAAGTGCTCACACTTGTTAGAATGGGCTGAATCTGCAGCCTGTGTTTACAGAACAATAGAAACTCAGGGAGAGATGATCAGCATTCACTCTTAATTTCTGCCCCCTCCTCTCCTGCAGTATACAAACAGATAGGGGGAACAAACATATGTCAGGTGATAACTATCAGAAGGGTAGCTGTGTTAGTCTGGATCTGTAAAAGTGGCAGAGTCCTGTGGCACCTTATAGACTAACAGACGTATTTGAGCATAAGCATGCATCCGACGAAGTGGGTATTCACCCACGAAAGCTTATGCTCCAATACATCTGTTAGTCTATAAGGTGCCACAGGACTTTTTGCCGCATGTCAGGTGATGTTACTAAATATCAAGCAAGTAATTGCTGAAAAGATATTGGTTCTAAAACAAGTCACAAGTCTCTTTTCTTATGAGCCTTCTTTGTTTTTAAAGGTCTTTGTGTCAGTTCAAGGCCTGTGGGCAAAACAGTGGGCCAGATTCTGATGTCAATTCCATTGCTATAATTCTTTCAAATCAGTGGCATTACTCTGGGTTTAAACTGGTGTACTCACTGAGATCAGAATGGGTAATGTTTTTTGTTTTTCCTCAATCCTACTTACTCCTAAAGATTGCTGAAGATTCAAGAGAAGGGACTTTCTCATGGAATATCTGTGGTTTCTAAAGGGAGGTATACAGTGTTATTAATATATGAAGTATTACTGAAGTAGAAGAAATTCCTTTATACTCTAAAAATAATGCTACTGGGTAACTTAACCTCACATAAGGACAGGTTTCAGAGTAGCAGCCGTGTTAGTCTGTATTCGCAAAAAGAAAAGGAGTACTAGTGGCACCTTAGAGACTAACCAATTTATTTGGGCATAAGCTTTCGTGAGCTTATTGCATCCGATGAAGTGAGCTGTAGCTCACGAAAGCTTATGCCCAAATAAATTGGTTAGTCTCTAAGGTGCCACTAGTACTCCTTTTCTTTTAACCTCACAGTTATCCCAGTTTACAAGGACAGTTTACAAGGACAAGCATCAGTCTGTTAGCAACAGGACACAAAACCAAATGGTTCTCTCAAAAGGACAAAACCTTTGAAAATCCAGGTGGCTGGAGCACAGACAGGAACTCCTGCCTTTATGGTATCTTCCTCCACTTCCCCAGATTCTACAGAAGCTCCTCAAATGTGGCTTACACTGAGCAGGATTTTGCTGGTGAAGAGGGGATGAAACCCAAGAGAACAGCACTCTCCGCTTCACTGTCTTCCTTCTTTCCTGGATTTGAGCAATATGGTGAAGTGGCTGAGAGAAGAATTTGCTAGAGAGACCTGGATGCCATCTACAATTCTGCCAAGGGTGGCCTTGTGCAATCTGTCAGTTATTTCAGTAAATGTGGAGGGCTGATACTTTCTTATCTCCTAGGGCAGCAGTATGATGCCTTATTCAGTGATAAGGATTATGAAGCGCATATAGTAATTAACACCATCTGGTAGAAGAGATGAGATTAGAGATCCTGGTCTCATGTCTCCCATCCCAGTGCACCTTCCCACAAATCAAAGCAATATGTTTCAGTGGGGCTGTGGATTGTGCAAAGTGAAGATAGAATATTCAGAAAATTAAGGAGCATCAGTGACAAAATAGAGAAGAATACATTAAATGTATCACATGGATACATTATGCAGCTGTGATATAAGAAGGCTCATACATGATGTCATTACTAAAACAATACTTGTAGATTAGATTTGAAAATAGTATAACTAGTGTTTTGTTAACATTGCAAAACTACCGATTTCTCACTAATCTCCTTCTCAAATATAATTTTTGCTGAAACTTTCACACACAAACCTGACGCAGGGACCAAGAATGGAAAATTTCAGCTGCTGTTACAGTGTAGCAAAGTTATAAGTAACTGAAAACAAGGGAAGGAGTACTTGTGGCACCTTAGAGACTTCCCATTATAATCCCTTGAAAACAAGGGATTATAATGGGAAGCGTTGGGCGACTTTAATATAGATATTGCTATCCAGTCTCCCAATATTTACAGAGTCTGTACAGTTGATAGCAACAATGATGTAGGAGCATCAAAAGGACTAGACTTTGAGGTCAGTAGGAAGAGGCATCTGTACTTTTAAAGATTATCCAAATAATCTGAGCATCTCTAGAAACTAGATTGGGTGATGCCCTCAACAATTTTGCACTCTCAAGGAGATGGGCCAGACAAGCATATAATCTTTTCCATCTGCAATGTTTGTGATCATGTTGGCTTCTTAAGTCTCCAAAATTTATGCTGTTTTAATATCACAAATATGAGATTTCTGACACTTTCTATTCTGATGCTAGCCAGGAAATGGAAATGGGGATAACAATTAAATGAACAACTTAGAATCATAAAACATGGTCCAGGCTTGGTTCTAGAAATGGGCATTGGGTTGGGAGTATGGGGCACGAGGAGAGAAGGCCCCATTGATTGGAGCTGGTTCACTTGTCTCGTCACTAGTTCCTACTACACAGACTTCAGAATTCTGCTTATGACATTTTAACCTAAATGTGGACTTTTCTCTCCCTGTATTTCTGATTGTGGACTATATTTCAGTCCACAAGCTTTAAGATCAAGTAATCTAGTGCTGCTGTCTATTCTGCTATTGAGATTTTAAAAATTGGTGCCGGAGCTTTCTCCTGATGTGCCTTATTGTGGAACTCGCAGATGGAGAGAGGAGGAGGAAACCTTGTACCAAGTGAATGATGGTATTTACATAGCTCAGGTTCATATAAATTTTTATGACATGTTAGCAGCTGTGTTTGTGTTTTTTGAATCATTTCAAAATATTTTGAAAAGATATGAAAATCTTTGCCAATACATTTTTAAGGGTCACAGTCTTGGCAGTTAAAAAAAAAACTATTCTGAAAAATAACCTTTGTGTTCCAAAGAGATTTTGTAACTGCAAAAGGAAATTGAAAGAATTTGATAGTTATTTGTAGAGAATTATATCCAGACTTATGAAGGATTTTAATAGTATGTTATACTGTAGATAAAATATTTCTCCAGTACAGGTATTTCCAAAGAATCTCTCAAGGATTCTTGAATAATCTCACTGGTAACTGAAAGGATTATAAAACTATTTCTGAAGTACAATGGAAACCTGTCAAATGCACACATTTGTGAGCAGATAAGGGTCTTCTTTTAACAAACCTATTTCTATAACAAAGTTTAGATTGCTCAAATTGCAAACTTCACTTTGATATACAGGAAATGACTTTTTTAAATCTGCTATTAATTGAATTTTTGAGAGAGAGAGAGAGAGAGAGAGAGAGAGAGAGAGAGAGGAATGAGGCAGGAAGTACAAGGAACTCCCTGGTCCACCATCAACAAGGGGTTAACTCCAGCTCTGCTTACCTCTCACCTTGGATAAATGCTTTGAGGAATGGCTATCAGAGCCACTGCTTAGGAAACTAAGTGTAGGATGGAGGGAGAAGGAGAGAATGTTTGGGAGGACTGGGGAGGTTTTCTACTGCACAACAGTTTACTGTACTTTCTGATTAGAATAACCTTATTTCTTGAGGAAAAAGCCTTGCTGAATTTTTTTTTCTGCTGAGTCATTGCTACAATATATTGAAGAGAGAGATTAAATGCAGTTTATAATGGGAGTGGAGGGGAGAATCACTGTGGTTAGATAGAGACATTCAGTATTTTCCTAGGAGCATAGGATTTACTGTGTGAGGCTATATACACAGTCAGTAGGAGCTGTCATGAGGGGCCTGACCCAAAGCTCACTGAACTGAATGGGAGCCTTTCTATTAACTTCAATGGGTTTTGGATTAGGCCCCAGATGAGGAGGCCAAACGAAGCTGTATTGGCACTAACATGCCAAAATTAACATAGAGGCCTATTCTCAGAGTACAAATACATGATAAAAATATCCTCTTGCATTAATATGTAAATGGAAAATGCTACTAGATGGTAGCTACATTTTACATTCACTCTGCGCTGAGGTAAACGACAGGACAAAGCGTAGGATAAGAGATTCAGGCCTCCTCACAAGGTTGAGATGTGGTTTTCCTTGGTGTCATGGGTCATAGTTCCTTCATCTCCCTCCCCACCCCGTACTCCATGATGTGCAGTGTTATGAAGTCCTGTAGTCCATCTAACTGCTGTCTTCCACCACAGAGGCACCTGTATGTCAATAATGCTGTACAGCTTGTGCAGTAGCCTCAGTCTGCAGGGGTGGAAAGGCAAAGCATTAATTTAATATTTTTGCTATGTGCAAAACAATGTATGTTCCTAATCTAATTCTCAGAAATTGCTGAACATTTTTTTGCTGAAACTTTCCAAAAAATTCAACCTGAAGTAGACGCTCAGCATGGAAAATTTCAACCTGAACAATTAAAATCTGGCAAGACTATAAGCAACTGACAATAATGGCTCACTATTGTAGGTGTCCAGCAACCTTAACTATAGACATCATTACCTACAGCTATTATCCAATTGAAACCTCCAGCAGAATTTAACAAAGCAGAATTCCCAATTTAATTTAGTTTAGGAAAAAATTATAAGGATATTTTGGTGACCACAGCTGGTCAGGACTTCAGTTTCAGATCTTATCTGAAAGGGAGAACCTACATCAGCACGCTCTCTCTCCAAAACCAGGTATTGGTTCAGACTTAGTGAGAGAAGTGGTACTGATTGAACCATCAGCATCACCACTATTGACACTGGTGACTCCACAGTTACTTGCATGAGCTCAGAGATCTCCTTCCTAAGTGAGATGTTTCGGGGAGACTGGTAAGGGGTTCTGTCACCCCCTGCCTTGTTACTTCAGCGTGCCTTGGTGCCGTGCAGCTTTGGTTCAGATCGCTGACACCAGAAGCCTGCCCAGAAGCACAAGGTCTCACCCTTGCTCTCACCAGCGTAGTTACCCCTGCAGGTGACTCCAGTAGCCCCTCCAGTCCCAAGTTTCCCCAAATCTGTACACCCTGAGTTTTCAATTACCAGACATTCGGACCATTCCCCTTGGGTTCATCACCCCTGAAGGAGTGAAACCAGCCCCCCAGCTATCAGTTCACTTTGGCACACACACTCCATACAGTTTGCACAACAGAAATCTGCTTTGGGTAAATATAAACAAACAGCTTATTTAATAGAAAAATCACAGATTGAAATATGAAACAGTAAGGAAGAGTACATACACAACCTCGGGCTTTACGCTTCCATATTAGACAAAACCCCTTTTCAAATACAAGTTACCTACTGCCTAGCTATAGGGCAGATCCTGTGTTTAGGGCCAGCTTCCAACCTAGAGGCCATCCAGTTTCTGGATGAGAAAAACCCTCAGTTTTTCCAAGCCTCCTTTTTAAAAGACTTCCTTCCCTTCACCCCCACCTCGGCATGGTGACTCATGGTTATACGTAGTGGGGGAAATTCCCTTTCGATTTGATAACCTAGGGATGTCTCAACGTCTTCCACTTAACTCTAATGGTCCATCACTGTCTTTTCATGGGCTGCACAATGGATGGTTACTGCAAGCTGGTTTCACGTAGCTTCCTTGGGAGGTGCCCCTTCCTGCTGTGAGGTATAGTTCAAGTTGTAGGACAGGTTATAAACATAGTTTTCCATATACCTAGATTCATAACCACAATATGTATATGTGTCTCATAAGGACTATCAAGTTCAGAACATTACAAGCTTTCATAAAAGACCTTACTCAGGATATATTTATAGCACAATAATACAGAATGCAATCAGTTGGTTCAACTGCTCATTTAAGGGATTTAAACCTTCTATCTCCCCAGGGTGTCTGGACCCTGATTGCCTCACTAAGCCTGATGCTTATATTGTGAGAGCTGACAAGGAAAAGCACTGGATGGCATGCCAAAGAAAGTGGCTTCTACAGGAAGAGGGAGTTTTCATAGTCACCATTCTGCATAGTCTGTTCTATAACACAACATGCCATTGACACAAGTATTACAGAGGATATAGGTTAAATCAGAGGGTTTGATCCTCCTTTGCGGTGATGTGGCACCATTTTACTGGATTAAGCAAAAAAGTCTCTGTGGTAAAACTGCTTTGTCACTTCAAAAGCCTTTTCTGTCTCTCACACATTTTCCCAGATGCATTTTCTCTTCATTCCTTCTTGGGAAGCTGCTGATAACAGTTATTTTCTCTTGCTTCTCTCCTACAGGTTTCTTTTTCTCTATGCTATTGTTTGTTTCTTTTTTTCAGTGGATGCCAGCTCTTGCATATGATTCTTCCAAATGATTATGCAATCACTGGGCTCCATTTTGAAAATACCATTTTAAATTACTGAAACATACAGAGGCAGAAGATATCTCCCTTCACTTCTCTCAACATGCACAAACTTTCACTGTTCGCAGGGATAGGTAAATGTGAGGTATACCAAAGCACATACTTTTTAATCAAATTAAAGCTTCTGCAGCAGACTCCTTGGAACTACTTCCAAGGAAGCGTGTCCATTCTCACGGGCAGCATGTTTATTTTAATATACAATGTTGCAAAATATCATCTTACTTTTGTTATTTGCCTGAAGGAAATTCATTTCCAATATGAGATTTTGACACAATATTTACCATTCAAGTACTGCAGCTTTTATTAAAGGGGGTAAAAGATGATGGCATGGGATTTAAAAGAAAATTAATAACAACTGTTGCCAATTTAATCCTATCGAGTAGTTTATTGCAAAGCCAAAGATGAAGTTAGAAAACAGAAGATAATCCAATTGTATAGCATTGCATACATGATCACAAAATATTTTGGATCTGGCTATAAAGTGCATTTTCGAAGAACATTTTCTTAAAGCTAAGGCTCTTATAAGAAGAATACTAAGAACAATCTAGAGTAAAATCCTAGCAGTGGCACTGATGTCAATGGCAAAGAACCGCTGATTTCAGTGGGACTTGGATTTCACCTACGATATGTAAAAATGAACCTAAATAGCAGCAGCTGCAATGGGGATATAGGTCCACTGAAGTTCAGCGTATGGGTATTAAGTAACAGTCTTACCTCCAGAACACTGCTACAAAAGATGTCCCAAACAGGTTCAATGTCTGTTAGATGACCTAGGATGAGAAATGAGTCATTAGCTTCCCCTCACCTCCTTCTGGACTAGTCTTTTAAAATGATAGTACTGGAAGCCGGCAAAGCAATCCCACACAGACACCACAAACTATCACACCTGTATATGCTAAAGCCCGTCTTTCTCTTTCCTTACAAGGGGTGAAAGTCTGTGGCCTTTAAAACATATAAACATTGGACTGACTCTTAAACTCATTAAAGTTAATTATAGAGTTGCCATTTTTATTCAAATGACCCTTTGGATAAAGCTATTAGTTTCTTAGTTAATTACAAATACAATTGTTGTTTAAATTATCACCACAGAGGGGGTCTTATCCAAAGCCCAACAGAACATCATCTTATACAGGACAGGTGGAATATGTGACCATACTAATGTTAGTAGGAAAGCAGGTCAATATGAAATGCAGCATTGTTCACCCATCTGTGACTTTCAATAGAATTTCTTTCTGTGAGGGCAAAATAGGATTAAGCGCTGGATTTATTTAAAAAAAATGATAGGACTGCAATGTAAAATGGGTTTCATGAAACTTAATCATATCATGCATTATATTGTAGTTTTATTATTTCATTAAAAACAGCAAGCCAAACTAGAAAATAAATTAACAGGAAAGAGGCCAAGGGAAGTATTATAAAAGAAAAATATACTAGATGTCCCTTCTGTTTTGGAATGCAATATACTCTAAAATGTTCTGACCCTATTGTACTAGTTGTTGATTTAAGCAGAAAATGTTTCCTATACAGTAGCTGCTGTGAAAATTCCCCATGAGACTGCCTAACCGGCATAGCCAATTTTTAATTTAAATTATTTAAAATAATCCCTAACAGGGAAACTGTAGTTTTCCAAATTAATAGGAAATAATTGTCCATTGCTGTGTATAGTTCATTTTACACAGCTAATATAAAAGAGTCAGCTGTATTTCTAATATTCAGTTCTCATACTCCATAATTTCCTAAAGATCAAATCTTATGCATTCTCTACAGTGCATGTATATCATATATATATTACACACAAAGAGATATTAAGTTTGCTAAATCAAGAACTCAAAAATTAGGATATGCCATAATTAAGGCTTCCTGTGCAACCTTAATTCAGCCCCATTGAGAGTACACATTGTGATACAGCTTTTCATTGCATAATCACATGCTAGTTTTTCAACAAGACCCACTGCCTCATTCAGTGCACAGAATGGATGGCTCTCATTGAATGAGCAGCTATTCAGTATTTCTTTTTATCCTCCTCTTTCATTGATTGGCCCCATGCCTGAGTGACTGCACACTATCCAAACTCTCCACTGAATATGAAGTCCTTAATTTCCTCTTGAGCTCTTCTATGATACTCATCATCATAGTATCTGCATGTTTCACGGGCATTGATGAATTCACCCCTCCTCTCACAGGGTTCTGGTAAAGCTGTTCTCCCTTTTTTACAGCGAGGGGAGCAAATACACAGAAGGAAGAAAATGAAAAGTGTCCACTAATTTTAGGTGCCCAACTCTGGACAACTAGGGCCTGATTTTTTCAGAATACTTAGCAGCAGCTAGCACAGTGCATGTTCAAAGCACAGTTCAGAATTTACACAAAACTGGTGCAAACTCTCTTGTGTTGGGCACTGAGAAAATGAGGAAAACACAATTAATGGCCGCTTGTGAAAAGTTTGGTTTAAGTGACTTACCCGTCATCAAATTGGAACTTTATAGCTGAGGCAGGAATAGAATCCACTTCTCCAGGGTGGCATTCAACCTCCTTAACCACAACACCAATGATTTTGTTCCTACAACCCCCTGCCTCATTCAGTATACACCTTCAAATTCTGAAGCAAATGGGACAGCCTCATTCACTGCATGGTTCCCTGGGTATGTACATTTTGTACACAGAATGAGGCAGGGTTTCCACGGGGGAAAAAAACAGCATGTGATCTTGTCATTAAAGACTTAGCATAATATAGACACACAAGGCAATAATATATGACATACCTACAACATTAATTCTGGAACTTCCTAACCTTTGAATGCTTGACTTAATGTTCTTCTAACAGATCTAAACTTAGTAAATAAAAATTCCATCATGTGGCATCATATTAACACCACATAGGTCATCAAAAGTGTTGGAACCTTTAGATCCTCAGAAGAGACCACTATCACCTGAAATAATGGAGTAACTGATGGCATCCCAGTCTCCACGCCTCACTCCTTTGCTTTCAAGTCAGGCTGCTTCCTCCGTGATACCTGGACATCAGCAGCAGCCACAAGAGCACAGGAGAGAGAGCTTCCCTGCTCTCAGTTCTGGCACCTGACACCATGGAGGTTCCCAGCAGCCAGAAGGAGCAGGTCTTGCCCAGATGCTGGCACATGCTCAGTCCAGCCAGCTTGTAGGAGCTGTCGGTGAATGGAACATATTCAGCACAGATGGACTCCTCGGAGAATTTAGCTGCAAAACTCTGAAAAATTTCATGTGTGAACTGTGATTTTTCAAAGGTTTGCAACTTGTCCAAAATTGGGTGAATATTGATAGGGACAAGCAAAAGGTATCCTTGACACTAAAACAACACCACTGTCAAATTTCATGTCCCTGCTCCAAAGTATGGAGATGCTTCTTGAATGTATGGTAGTAAGAATTTTTTAGCGTGGAGAAAATATATGTGTCCCTAATATTGTCCTTGGAAAAGGTAGAACCATTTTATCCAAAACATTTAATAACAATCATCATGAGATAATTTCCAAAAATAATAATTTCTATCTGAATGGTTAAAGTTTATAAATAACTGTAAACAGGTGTGACAAAGTTCTTCCTCTACCTTGGTGGGTCTTGCGCTTATTGGCGGATTTGCTCGACTCGGAGATTCACAGCAGCCCTTAGTTTGGCAGTTTTCATGAACCCACAGTCCAGGTCAACTCCTCCTGTGTCTGATCAGGAGTTGGGAGGTTTGGGGGGAACCCAGGCCCACCCTCTACTCTGGGTTCCAGCCCAGGGCCTTGTGGAATGCAGCTGTCTAGAGTGCCTCCTGGAACAGCTGTGCGACAGCTACAACTTCCTGGGCTACTTCCCCATGGTCTCCTCCCAACACCTTCTTGATCCTCACGATAGGACCTTCCTCCTGGTGTCTGATAATGCTTGTACTCCTCAGTTCTCCAGCAGTACACCTTCTCACTCTCCGCTTCTAGAGCCTCTTGCTCCCAGCTCCTCACACGTGCACCACAAACTGAAGTGAGCTCCTTTTTAAACCCAGGTGCCCTGATTAGCCTCCCTTAATTGATTCTAGCAGCTTCTTGATTGGCTGCAGGTGTTCTAATCAGCCTGTCTGCCTTAATTGTTTCCAGAAAGTTCCTGATTGTTCTGGAACCTTCCCTGTTCCCTTATCCAGGGAAAAGGGACCTACTTAACCTGGGGCTAATATATCTGTCTTCTGTCACTCTCCTGTAGCCATCTGGCCCGACCCTGTCACACAGGATATTATAATAGGAAGTGTTAGGCAAACTTAACTCTAGGCAGAGCTACCAACCCTACTTATACTACATACACGGACTATCCTACTTCTGATATTTAACATAGTGTTTTATTAAAACTGACTAGAATCAAGGTCTGATGAATGAAACACAATTCTTTGCAGGTCTTAAGTGAGACAGAATGCTTTGCCAGACATGTTCAGTTGTGTAACTCAACAAGAAACTTCCATGACTTTGTCAGTTAAGAAAAAAGTTGAAAAGCACAGTTAATACATAAATCACAGCAGAGTGATAATGTTCCTGAATCTTAATGTGCAAAACCTAGGATTTTTCCAGCCTTGTGTTGCCTAAATGTGAGTGCCAGCTACTAGGCTACTTCTTTGTGCTAACAATGCAAAGGAATTTAGTATGGGACCAGCAATGATATTATTATTATTAAGTATTTAGGTATTATTTAGTATTTATACAGCTTAGTAAAGATACATGATGTTACACAAAGGTAAAATATACAGAACAAATAACAATGTCCCGATACTAAAGAGTTTGTAGCATATTGTCATCGTGATTCACTACAACACAGAAAAAAACAGAGCACAGTATTGGCTTTATAGCAGGAATGCTCTATGGAACAAGTGAATTTTTGGGGGTAAGTTAATGAGTAGGAGGATCTTAGTGATCTCTAGTTGGGAGTCTACTGCAAGCATAAGGGAAGGCACAAAAGAATGCACAAGGCTGAGAGATTAGAAGAGAGAAAATTTGGGCAAAGCATGGGAGAGGTTGGGAAAAGTGTAGCAGCCTATAAGATACCTACACTTAGAGATGGGATATTGTGCCTCATCCTCAAAATGAAAATGAATTTTATGTTGCCAATCTTGCAATTATATCATACGGCTTGTGATATCTGAATTTTTTCTTAAATCCCCAGCTCCTGGACTCTTGGGATTATGTGAGAATCTCAGGTTTCATTTTAAAATTTATTTTCTAGTCCTTCTGGTTGCCCAGCAAGGCTTGACAACTGTACTGTAAAGGCTCCAAGATCAGACAGCAAATAAACCGAACCCCAGTGATGATGCTTTTAAGCCAGTTTCATGATTTTGGGGGCCTCAGTCATTTTTCAGTGTTTGTCTTGGCAGCACTTTGAGTAGCTTGAAGTGGATACAAAAGACACTCTGATGAAGCAGTCAGCAAGGTAAGGCAAAACCTCCTGGAAGGAGAGAGAGAGAGAGCATGGAGGGGAGAAGTGATTAACAGTTTCAAAGGCAGAAGAGAGATCAAGAGACTGAAGTTCGAAAAGAAATCATTACTCTTGAACAGAATGCCATTATTAGGAACTTCAGGGCAAGCGGTTTCAGCAAAGCACAGAGAGTAAAAGCCAGAAATGGGGAATGTCAAAGTGAATATTGGAGGAGATAAAATCAGGGAAGCATGAATAAACCAAGCTCCCTTTCCATTATGTGGGTGTGGCTAAGGAAGCAAGGGACACTTTTCACAGTAAGGACCCTCCTCATTTTCACATGATACATATGTTTTGTTAGTCCCACTTTCCCACTAAATGGCAGGAGAGAAGGGCCGGTTTTTGTGATACAATATTCTATGATTCTATGAAAACAACTCCCTTCCTGTCTCAGGGGCTGAGTAGGATCTTGTAACTTCATTTTAGCAGCTGAAACATGGTGAAAGCATGGCAGAAGTGGTACTGCTGCACCATGATGGGGACAGGGTAAAGTGAGACTCAATAGGGGCTGCTCCTCCCCTTCCCCAGCACCCTCTCTAGACCCAGGACTATGTAGAGGAGACCATCCTCTGGGTGCACTGGAACCCATGCAATCCTCCCTCCCCCATTTCCATTTTCCATCCAGTTATGTGGCCTTTGGGAAAGAAACTGCAGGGAGGGTTAGCCAGAGACTCACACTGGCACAGCAGCTACAAAAAGAAGTTCAAGGCAGGACCAAGAGATACTGATATCAGGCTGGTTTTTTTGCAGTTATCACTTTCATTTTCCCCTGTGCTGATTGGCTGTTTGTTCCAACCCCCCCCATCTCCGTCCCCACACCATCTCTAGCCCCTTCCCTTTGTTTGTCTTTTCATCTAACTAATCTTCTCCTAACTTGACCCCCAATGAAAGGGCAAACAAAACCAAAAAAAAAAAAATCATACTATTATATTTGCCGACATTGTATTGTTCATTCTGCTTATATATTCTATCCCCTTCCCCAACCCTTCATCTGTCTTGTCTAATTACATTGTAAACTGTTTAGGGCAGGGACTGTATCTTATTTTATATATGTACAGCACCTAGCACAATGGGATCCTATTCTCAGTTAGGCCCTTGGCACTACCATAATAAACATGATACATTATTATGGTGATTATGTTGCATTACTACCTCTCTCCACAGACTTACATTCATAATTTTCCAACAAGGATGAACAATATTGCAATTAGGGCTGGTTAGAAAATGGGGGGTTATTTTCCCATGTAAAATTTCAACTTTTCATTGAAAAATCAAACATTTTGCAGTTGAAAATTGCCAAAAACCCAAGAAAATTTTGATCTGTCTTCTTTTGGGGTTTTTTTGGTCAGAAGTTTTTGAGAAGACCAGACACCTTCCACAATTTTTTTTCATTTTGTCAAAAATCCATTTCTCCATCAACAAAAGTTCCATTTTTCTACCAGCCGCAACTGCAATGGTTGACCTCAAAACACAAAATGCGTATTTTAATTATAGGTTGGTGAGCTGTGTTAGCTAAAACAAGAACACCCTCTTCATAACTTATGCCTCAAATTCTAACCAAACCTAAACTGTAGCTCTTTTGTAAAGGCACAGTTAACTTTTCTCTCGTTTTTATGTTCCTGCATCTTTGTGCTTCTGGACTTCGCAACACCATAAGCCTGTTACTGTGGTCTTTTTTTCTTCTTTTTTTTTTGTCAGAAGGAAGTAATACTGGATATTTTACAACTAACCCCTACTCTTATGAGATTTGGAAGAACCGTTTTACAGGCCTAAGAGGTTTGGGCTGCTAGGATCAACTTCAAACAATCAACAAAACTTTTGGGTATTTATCCACTTCTTCTTGACAGTCATTCACTCATTAATTTTAGTTTCTGTTTAGCTACAAGAAAAAAGGCAATTTGTGATACAATCTGTTGCAATATGTTCAACAAAAGGAGAATTTTAAAATCCACAATAAGTTTTCTTTGTCTGATGATCTTTTAACTTGACACCTTGCATACCTGAGAAATTAATGACAGTGTTTGGGGGTCACACACTAGTATTTTGAGACTTCTGTACCTCAGATCATGAATCAAGCCTTGGCACACTCTAATGAGAGATCAATAATGTTTTTGAAGAGAGAGCCTATAGTATTTTATAAATAATGAGAGGTTAGTGTTAGGTGCAGGCGACAAAGAACAAATCAGATTTCTACCTGAGGAGTTTTTAAAGTCAAGTTCCAAACATGATAAATGTGGCATGATGGAAACAACTACAAACACTAATATGCTGTGTAGGGTAAAGTGTAAGAAATCAGAAGCCTGTGCACTTACTTGTTCTTGTTTAATATTTACAACAGTAATTTCATCATCCTATTTCCTGCTGTTACAGTGGCGGGGAATGGGGGAGTTTGTTGATAATTCTGTCGCATTTATAGATAGCAATAGAAAATATCAATTTGTTTTCTGTCTTTTTCAGTGAATATATCAATTGCTTCTTTTAATGTATTTATAATTCATTGAAAGACTTCATGCTGCAAAGCACTTATGTATTTTCAGCAGGCTGATTGGATGCACTTGTTAATTACTCTCTTGTTTAAGAAGGGAGCATAGTCTATAACTAAACCACAGCCTGACAATCATGGAGATGGGTTTTATTCCTGACCCTGCCTTTCTGACCCTGGGCAAGTCACTTATTTAACCTGCCTGTGAATGAGTTTACCCATCTGTAATATGGATTCAAAGTGTTACCGCAAAGGGGGAGATGTCCCTTTTGAGGAGGAAATTCCACAGCAAGGGAGGCGCACCAAGATTCCAAGGCCGCCCAACTTTCTATGTGGGAGGCTAAAGACCAGGGGTTACAGCAGATTTAAACAGGAGAAGGAGCTCAGTTAAGGAGGAGGGGGAACTGTGATGGAGTATGGCTCAGCAGAGGCTGGGGGAGTGTGTGGAGCTCCACTCTGCTTTGACCATGACTTTAACTCCTGCTAAAGAATACCTGAACTGTTGTCAGATGTCCCATCCAGGCCAACACTGAGAGGGACTACCCCGAGAGGGGAACAGGTGAAGATCCCTCTACTGGAGGAAATGACAGCAGCATCTGCTCTGTTTCCCTTGACATGGCCCCACTGAGGCAATACTTACTTACTGCCAGGTCCAGGAGGTGGCGGCAGCTTGGACCAAGGGACATGGAAGTGGGTGTGAGCCTCCAAAGGTGACCCAGAATGTTTGGTTTCAGAACTTCCTGGTTAGTATTCCCCATAGCCACCCTTCCAATACATCAGCCTTACCTCTCTTAGGGTATGTCTACACTACGGAATAAGGTCGAATTTATAGAAGTCGGTTTTTTAGAAATTGGTTTTATATATTCGAGTGTGTGTGTCCCCACAGAAGTGCATTAAGTGCATTAACTCGGCGGAGTGCTTCCACAGTACCGAGGCTAGAGTCGACTTCCAGAGCGTTGCACTGTGGGTAGCTATCCCACAGTTCCCGCAGTCTCCACTGCCCATTGGAATTCTGGGTTGAGATCCCAATGCCTGATGGGGCTGAAACATTGTCGCGGGTGGTTCTGGGTACATATCGTCAGTCCCCCCTTCCCTCCCTCCCTCCATGAAAGCAAGGGCAGACAATCATTTCGTGCCTTTTTTCCTGAGTTACCTGTGCGGACGCCATACCACCACAAGCATGGAGCCCGCTCAGGTAACCGTCACCGTATGTCTCCTGGGTGCTGGCAGACGCGGTACAGCATTGCTACACAGTAGCAGCAACCCATTGCCTTGTGGCAGCAGACGGTACAGTACGACTGGTAGCCGTCCTCGTCATGTCCGAGGTACTCCTGGTCGCCTGTGTGAGGTCGATCAGGAGCGCCTGGGCAGACATGGGCGCAGGGACTAAATTTTTAGTGACTTGACCAGGTCATTCTCTTAAGTCCGGCAGTCAGTCCTATTGAACCGTCTTATGGTGAGCAGGTAGGCAATATGTCCTTCTGCAACGTCTGCTGCCAGCCAAAGATGTAAAAGATAGATGGAGTGGATCAAAACAAGAAATAGACCAGATTTGTTTTGTACTCATTTGCCTCCTCCCCTGTCTAGGGGACTCATTCCTCTAGGTCACACTGCAGTCACTCACAGACAAGGTGCAGCGAGGTAAATCTAGCCGTGTATCAATCAGAGGCCAGGCTAACCTCCTTGTTCCAATAAGAACAGTAACTTAGGTGCACCATTTCTTATTGGAACCCTCCGTGAAGTCCTGCCTGAACTACTCCTTGATGTAAAGCCACCCCCTTTGTGGATTTTAGCCCCCTGAAGCCAACCCTGTAAGCCGTGTCGTCAGTCGCCCCTCCCTCCGTCAGAGCAACGGCAGACAATCATTCCGCGCCTTTTTTCTGTGCGGACGCCATACCAAGACAAGCATGGAGTCCGCTCAGCTCACTTTGGCAATTAGGAGCACATTAAACACCACACGCATTATCCAGCAGTATATGCAGCACCAGAACCTGGCAAAGCGTTACCGGGCAAGGAGGCGATGTCAGCGTGGTCACGTGAGTGATCAGGACATGGACACAGATTTCTCTGAAAGCATGGGCCCTGCCAATGCATGCATCATGGTGCTAATGGGGCAGGTTCATGCTGTGGAATGCCGATTCTGGGCTCGGGAAACAGGCACAGACTGGTGGGACCGCATAGTGTTGCAGGTCTGGGACGATTCCCAGTGGCTGCGAAACTTTTGCATGCGTAAGGGCACTTTCATGGAACTTTGTGACTTGCTTTCCCCTGCCCTGAAGCGCATGAATACCAAGATGAGAGCAGCCCTCACAGTTGAGAAGCGAGTGGCGATAGCCCTGTGGAAGCTTGCAACGCCAGACAGCTACCGGTCAGTTGGGAATCAATTTGGAGTGGACAAATCTACTGTTGGGGCTGCTGTGATGCAAGTAGCCCACGCAATCAAAGATCTGCTGATATCAAGGGTAGTGAACCTGGGAAATGTGCAGGTCATAGTGGATGGCTTTGCTGCAATGGGATTCCCTAACTGTGGTGGGGCCATAGACGGAACCCATATCCCTATCTTGGCACCGGAGCACCAAGCCGGCGAGTACATAAACCGCAAGGGGTACTTTTCAATAGTGCTGCAAGCTCTGGTGGATCACAAGGGACGTTTCACCAACATCAACGTGGGATGGCCGGGAAAGGTACATGACGCTCGCATCTTCAGGAACTCTGGTCTGTTTCAAAAGCTTCAAGAAGGGACTTTATTCCCAGACCAGAAAATAACTGTTGGTGATGTTGAAATGCCTATATGTATCCTTGGGGACCCAGCCTACCCCTTAATGCCATGGCTCACAGGCAGCCTGGACAGTAGTCAGGAGCTGTTCAACTACAGGCTGAGCAAGTGCAGAATGGTGGTAGAATGTGCATTTGGACGTTTAAAGGCGCGCTGGCGAAGTTTACTGTCTCACTTAGACCTCAGTGAAACCAATATTCCCACTGTTATTACTGCTTGCTGTGTGCTCCACAATATCTGTGAGAGTAAGGGGGAGACGTTTATGGCGGGGTGGGAGGTTGAGGCAAATCGCCTGGCTGCTGGTTACGCGCAGCCAGACACCAGGGCGGTTAGAAGAGCACAGGAGGGCGCGGTACGCATCAGAGAGGCTTTGAAAACCAGTTTCATGACTGGCCAGGCTATGGTGTGAAAGTTCTCTTTGTTTCTCCTTGATGAAACCCCCCGCCCCTTGGTTCACTCTACTTCCCTGTAAGATAACCACCCTCTCCTCCCTTCGATCACCGCTTGGAGAGGCAATAAAGTCATTGTTGCTTCACATTCATGCATTCTTTATTCATTCATCACACAAATAGGGGGATGACTACCAAGGTAGCCTAGGAGGGGTGGTGGAGGAGGGAAGGAAAATGCCACACAGCACTTTAAAAGTTTACAACTTTAAAATTTATTGAATGACAGCCTTCTTTTTTTTTTTTTGGGCAATCCTCTGTGGTGGAGTGGCTGGTTGGCCGGAGGCCCCCCCACCGCGTTCTTGGGCGTCTGGGTGTGGAGGCTATGGAACTTGGGGAGGAGGGCGGTTGGTTACACAGGGGCTGTAGTGGCAGTCTGTGCTCCAGCTGCCTTTGCTGCAGCTCAACCATACACTGGAGCATACTGGTTTGGTCCTCCAGCAGCCTCAGCATTGAATCCTGCCTCCTCTCATCACGCTGCCGCCACATTCGAGCTTCAGCCCTCTCTTCAGCCCGCCACCTCTCCTCCTGGTCATTTTGTGCTTTCCTGCACTCTGACATTATTTGCCTCCACGCATTCATCTGTGCTCTGTCAGTGTGGGAGGACAGCATGAGCTCGGAGAACATTTCATCTCGAGTGCGTTTTTTTTTTCTTTCTAATCTTCACTAGCCTCTGGGAAGGAGAAGATCCTGTGATCATTGAAACACATGCAGCTGGTGGAGGAAAAAAAAAGGGACAGCGGTATTTAAAAAGACACATTTTATAAAAACACTGGCTACACTCTTTCAGGGTAAACCTTGCTGTTAACATTACATACATAGCACATGTGCTTTCGTTACAAGGTTGCATTTTGCCTCCCCCCACCGCGTGGCTACCCCCTCAACCCTCCCCTCTCCCTGTGGCTAACAGCGGGGAACATTTCTGTTCAGCCGCAGGCAAACAGCCCAGCAAGAATGGGCTCCTCTGAGTGTCCCCTGAAGAAAAGCACCCTATTTCAACCAGGTGACCATGGATTATATCTCACTCTCCTGAGGATAACACAGAGAGATAAAGAACGGATGTTGCTTGAACGCCAGCAAACATACACTGCAATGCTTTGTTGTACAATGATTCCCGAGTACGTGTTACTGGCCTGGAGTGGTAAAGTGTCCTACCATGAAGGACGCAATAAGTCTGCCCTCCCCAGAAACCTTTTGCAAAGGCTTTGGGAGTATATCCAGGAGAGCCGCGAATGCCAGGGCAAAGTAATCCTTTCACATGCTTGCTTTTAAGCCATGTATAGTATTTTAAAAGGTACACTCACCGGAAGTCCCTTTTCCGCCTGCTGGGTCCAGGAGGCAGCCTTGGGTGGATTCAGGGGGTACTGGCTCCAGGTCCAGGGTGAGAAACAGTTCCTGGCTGTCGGGAAAACCGGTTTCTCCACTTGCTTGCTGTGAGCTATCTACATCCTCGTCATCATCATCATCTTCTTCGTCCCCAAAACCTGCTTCCGTATTGCCTCCATCTCCATTGAAGGAGTCAAACAACACAGCTGGGGTAGTGGTGGCTGAACCCCCTAAAATGGCATGCAGCTCATCATAGAAGCAGCATGTTTGGGGCTCTGACCCGGAGCGGCCGTTCGCCTCTCTGGTTTTCTGGTAGGCTTGCCTCAGCATCTTAAGTTTCATGTGGCACTGCTTTGGGTCCCTGTTATGGCCTCTGTCCTTCATGCCCTGGGAGATTTTGACAAATGTTTTGGCATTTCGAAAACTGGAACGGAGTTCTGATAGCACGGATTCCTCTCCCCATACAGCGATCAGATCCTGTACCTCCCGTTCGGTCCATGCTGGAGCTCTTTTGCGATTCTGAGACTCCATCATGGTCACCTCTGCTGATGAGCTCTGCATGGTCATCTGCAGCTTGCCACGCTGGCCAAACAGGAAATGAGATTCAAAAGTTCGCGGTTCTTTTCCTGTCTACCTGGCCAGTGCATCTGAGTTGAGAGTGCTGTCCAGAGCGGTCAAAATGGAGCACTCTGGGATAGCTCCCGGAGGCCAATACCGTCAAATTGTGTCCACAGTACCCCAAATTCGACCCGGCAAGGCCGATTTAAGCGCTAATCCACTTGTCAGGGGTGGAGTAAGGAAATAGATTTTAAGAGCCCTTTAAGTCGAAATAAAGGGCTTCATCGTGTGGACGGGTGCAGGTTTACATCGATTTAATGCTGCTAAATTCGACCTAAAGTCCTAGTGTAGACCAGGGCCTAGAACTTGATCTCAGCCAGGGCGAACGCTGTTGCAGCATTCACACTTCACAGATACAAATGGAAGGAATTGCCTGGGAAAGAGGCATGCTCTTTCAACTATCTGTCATTTTACACTGTAAATGCTGGATCCTGCAAAGGGCTGGGTACCCCTGCGGGAAAGCCCAGCACCCTCTGTTGCCATTGAAGTCAAATCTGTGGAGAATCGAGCCCTTAATAGAGGTCCTTTTACACACAGAAGAACACCGGGAAAGAAATAGATGCCTCATAGCAACTCCCATAGTTGCCTTCCCCCCCACAGGAATCAAAATGCAGCATCACGATTCCATTGGCCACAGAGCAGGGATCTACTGCTGGCTCCTCCTATTAATGTTATTTATTATTTACATGCTGCTAATAGAGTGCTTGGTACAATGAAAACATTGTACCCACTTCAGTGAGATATTGTTTACGCCAAAAATAAGTTGGGGGGAGAAGAAAGTATTTTACTAGTGACATGTTGAGAGTTTCTGAGTTGCCTCAGGGATTTGGATATTCAGTTCCTACTATGATTAACTAGTCTCAAAGTATAGGGCACTGGAGGAGTCAGGAGACGTGGGTTCTATTCCTGATTCTCCTTTTACCAAGACAAAGGAAGTACATGAAAGGTGCAGATCTAAGCAAAGTAAGTTACAGTTCTAAGAATACAAGAATTCTTGAGTTAAGGGAAGGCCCATCAAGTAGAAATTCTTCCTGATGCAGCTTACCAAAGTTTATGTTCAACTTCCAACTGTGTTTCATATGCGCATTAAGTTACTTCAATTGCGGAGTGACTGTGAGGGTGTGTTAATTGGCGAAGAGCCATATACTGTCCTCAGTCTACACAATGAGCAATACTAATTCTGCTTGGAGTGCCTGGTCATATCTTGGCATGTACATCTATGTTCATTCCCCATTTTACTCCACTACTCATGAAAGCTGCTAGACTGGCAGCACTGGCGACTGAAGAAGTCCCATATCTAACTAGGACTCGACCTTGCAAGGTGTTGTGTGCTCTGGGTCCTGAGCCAGCATGCTTAAAGTTAGGCACTTTTTAAAGTGCTTTGCTGGATCTGGGCCTGAATGCTCAGCATCATGCAGGATTGAGCCCCTAATCTGTCATTCCTACAGAAACCTCTCCACTCTCTTCCCCCAAACTACTCAATTTCTGGGCCCTGCTAAAGGACACTCTGCCAATTAATTGTATTTGGCATTGTTCTGGAACATTGAGACTAAAATTGTTACAAAATTTTGTCTGCAAGAAACAAATAATTATCAGGCACAAGAGTAAATAAACAGCCTAGGAATGAGCAGCAAAACTTGCGGCTGGTCTTCACTACGGGAAGATCGATGCTGCTGCAATCAATGCATCAGGGATCAATTTAGTGTGTCTAGTGAAGACCCGCTAAATCGCCAGCAGAGTGCTTGCTGCTCGACCCAGGTATTCCAGCTCTCTGAGAAGAGTAAGGGAAGTCAACCAGAGAGTGTCTCCTGTAAGCACAGTGCAGTGAAGACACCGGGGTAAGTAAGTCGACTCCAGCTATGTTATTCACATAGCTGGAGTAGTGTAACTTAGGTTGACTTACGCCTGTAGTGAAGCCTTGGGTGTTGAATGTGCTGGCTAAGTATAGGTCCTGGTTTTAAAATGTTTCACATAGAAAATATTTTTAATATACAAAGTTCTTTTAAAAAGGGTGATTCATGAAATAAGATCAAAATTCCTGCACAAACTCCTCAAGTAATATACACACACACATATCTGATCATGGAGAGTGGGACAACTTGACTTCACAATGGTAAGGAATTAGCAGCTGAAGACAAATGAGGGGGGAGGACATGGTAAACCCACAACTGTTTAAAAAGTGTAAATACAAGGAAAGTAGTGAAAATATGTAGAATTTAGTGTGATATGTGGAAGTATACACTGAAGTTCTGAAGCATTAAGAAAAGGAAAATTTAGGCTGAATAACAGAAAAAAATGTCCTGTGAGATGTTTTGCCCCATTATATGAGCTAACTTCTATAATTCTTTTCTTTAATATGTAAATTGTACTGTATTTTTTGTTACTTTACAGTTCAAATAGTGATAGAAAAATTATGAAAGATACTTGAGAAGCTACAAATACTTTAGATTACATCTAACCACATACTCCCAGCTATTGTAAATTTTTGGATATGGTTTGGTGCTCTGACAGGAAATCCACTTTATATATCATCAATATTGCCATTTTATTAATGTTCTTGTTATGTGAAAAATCAATATGAGGGCAGATGTAGCATACATATGTATCTTAAAGAGCTGGCTGCCTTAGTGGAGGGTAATGTAGGTCTTTATTGAGATTTTGCTTCTATAATAAAGATTGAGAAGTATTGTTGTTCTTTCAAAGGCTGTCTTTGAAATAAAATAATTATTCACATTTTTAATGGGGAATGAGTAACACAGTGTGTTAGGCAGCCACTATTACATGGGGATCTCTTCATTAATGCCTCAATTCCAATGAACATATTCTTTTGAAATGTTTTAATGGATTGGGCCAAATTCTGAAGTCCAGATTCCGTCTTTACTTCAGCAAAATCTTCCATTGAGGTTAATGCCTGAATAAGGCACTTATTAGGATTCAAGAACTGGTCTATTACTTAAGAGGTTATTCCAGATTCAGGTATATAGAGGAATGTGCAATTTGTCCAGAAAGGTATTATCCTGGAATTGAAGGAATCCATTTAATCCCATCTTGCATAACCCTGTTTAGGAAAACACACTCAAGGCTATGAAGGAATGATTCTGGATTTTAAATAAACAAAAGCAGCATAAACAAGACATAAATTGGAAATCCTTATTGTTATTAAATCTTTTTGCGGAATACACTGCATTATATTATTCATTTCATCAGCTTGGAGAGCCCCCAGGACAGAATAACAACTATCAGAACAGGCAGGGAGGAAATTAAATAAAGTGGTGTGTGCTTTTGGGGTAGTGGGCAATAAAATTCTAAGGGGAGGAGGACTGAAATTCCATTACTCCATGGTACAGAAATGTTGTTTTGATCAACACAGCCCTGGGTATTTTGTGTCCTCAATATGATTCAAATCTGAAAGACCAGTACATTTTATTCTCACTCTCCAGTTCAGATCCTCTGCTTGTGTAAATGAGCTTAGCTCCATTTAAACCCTTTGGAAGGCATGAAGTAAATATGTTTCATAGTTATACCCTAGAACCCCACCACACGCCCCCCAAAAGCCCTAATTAGACCAGAGACTTGTTTTGTTTCTTGTTACAAGCTGCTCTGTTTGAGTGGGATTTTTGCAGATGACAGCTTTGCAAATTTTGTGTAGAGTGCAGATTTGCTGAGAACCATATAAATGCTTCTGGAGTGGTCAGGCTGGAAGGTGCTGCTTAGTTCACGAGGCAAAGAGAAAGCTGTAACTACTGTTCTACTAGCCACCATCATTTGTCAATGGAAACAAGGTCTTGTAAATAAAGATAATATAATACAGTTCTTTTCCACCTCTGACTCTCTCTCTCTACTTTTCCCTGCAAGTAGGCCACTCATAAGTAGACCTGTGGGAAAAGAGAGTAGCAGAAGCTTCAGCTATAATTCTTTGGTACTACTGTGTTTTTATGAGGTGACACGGTTGTCTTTTGCCTTGATTTCCAGGGCAAATGCTCCACTGATGAAATTATAATATTTTAGAAATCACTGCTTACAGACAGTGCAAACCTCCCAAACTTAAATACTGCTCACATAGCTAAAGAGTGCATCTCAAAACCACTTGGTGCACTCTTCTGGCTACCATCTACTTCTATCAAATGTATATAGCCTTATTTCAACAGTGGGGCGGGAGGAATAAAAATTAAGACAAATCCTTTCTAATTACTGTTACAGCAAAGCAGTATATAATTATAGGCGTTTATCACTTAAAGCTACCAAATTAAGATTTGAGATACTTTAATATTTAGGAGGAATGCACAAGGCACCTATGTTGAAATATGATATTTATTAGGCATGTAGAGGAATTAATAGACAGTAATTATTATACTCAGAGATGCTAAAAATATATCTGCTTTGAACAGGTGACCAGCCACTAATTTTACATAGACATTTTGGTTGGATGTTTACCTTTTGAGTTAATTACCAGAAAAAGACTAATATGGAGTGTCAGCAGAACATTAAGAAAAAAGATGAGTTGGAAAACCCAGACTAGAGAAATCCACTGCAAGTCCCAGGCCTGTTTAATTTTTTAATCACTCTCTCATGCACATTTATTCTATTAATCATACACATAATATATTCATGACACAATGCACCCGTGAAACTGTCAGATACTATGAGTTTTGTATTTTTGCTCTTAGCTGTGGAAAAGGTGGACTCTGTTTACATGTAAAAATGCATGCAATAATTAAGGAGGTAAGCGGCTCTGATTTGGGTGGTGTGGATCACCATGAGTAAACAGGTAGCCTTGAAAAGGTATAAAAATATATGGGTGGGATATGTTGTATAAAAGGCTCTAACTGTACAGAAAATTTTATACATTCCCTTCTCTTTAAGTGCCAGATCCAAAGCCCATTGAAGTGAGTGGGAAAGCTTCAGCTGCCTTTAAGTGAGGCCCTATCATCAAAGAAAGATACTGGGGACTTGCAGCATCATTAACATTTTAGCAATGTTCTTCCTGGACCCCATTCCAACTCTCCAGTTGGAGGTCAGTCAGGCTCAATGTGATTTCATAGATTCCAAGGGCAGAAGGGACCACTGATTCTGACCTCCTGTATAACACAGGCCATAGAACTTCCAAATAATAATTCCTAGAGCAGATCTTTTAGAAAAACATCCACTCTTGATTAAAAAATTGTCAGTGATGGAGAATCCACCATGAGCCTTGGTAAATTGTTCCAGTGGTTAATTACACTCACTGTTAAAAATGTGCACCTTATTTCCAGTCTGAATTTGTCTAGCTTCAACTTCCAGCCATTAAATCATGTTATACCTTTGTCTGCTACACTGAAGATTACATGGCTCTTAATATAGCTATTGCACATGGAACAGAATAATAGGCCCTGGGGCCTTTAACAATCAGTAACTAACAATATATTTGCTCCTATTCCTATGTTTTTGCCAGATGATGACATAGATTAGAGAAGTTTGGATGGACAATCAGTCTTCTAGTGCTTCACTTCTTGCTCAGCAAAGCACATTAAAAATTGGGGCCCACATGCACCAATGAAGAAAAATGACGACAAGTGGGCCCTTAAAACTCATTAGCCTTTGGGTGACTTTTGACTTTGGTGATTTCACAAATGTTTTCTCAAAGATTTTCCTCAAATGTGCTTATGCCACACTGTTTTTGTAGACCGTCTTTTGATGCTTTTGCTTTCACATTTTAAAGCCGCATGTTAAGATATTGTAGCTTATTCTTGCAATTTCTCAGAACTGTTATTTCTCTGCAGTTTTATGAGAATCATGACAAGAGCAGTGGGGGGCATTTGGAAAAAGGGTTTTAAACATTTCAGTCAGCACATTATTTTGTCACACATGATGTCAGGTTAATGCAGTCGTTTCTCTTTAGTGGTTTTTTTTTTAAAAAAACCTTCCCAACAAAAGATGGAGATAACAGACATTTTCATCCATACACAAATACACACTCCCTTTGGCTACTTTAACCTTTTCTAACTTATTAGGATTCCAGAGAAAGAACAACAAGAATGTTTATGGCTTGAATACAAAAGGTTTCAGCTAGACTTCAAATAAAGGCTCTAAATTAGAGAGCAGACTGCATAGCAAAGAAATGCTTTCTGTCTGCAAATGGAGACCCATCTGAGATAGTTATTGCTTTCATTAGGAATTCTGAGATTCTGACCTCATTGTAACATGTCTGATCTCCCAAAGGAAAGGGGCGAACAGAAAGGGGAAAAGCTGCAGAGCAATTTGAAAAAAAAAAAAGATTAAAGGTAATTAATGAAGTATGGAAAGAATTTCCTTTAATTGTTATGCCTCGTATTTTTACATTTATTAACCTTGTCAGCTAAGTAAACCAAAATAAATGTATTTTTCTTTCAAACAGGCTTTTTCCCTCTCAAATATTGTAATGAGGTAATGCAGATTCATTTTAATGGTTAGTTGATTATTGCTCCTGTGCAATCTCTCATGGCAACTAAATCTGCTACCTGTGCTATAAAGAGAGTTGTTTAACTGTAAACTTAAGGTTGTATAAAGTTACCACATTTTCTGGACACCATGCACGGCCAGCATACTGTTTTGATTCTCACAGACGCACTCTCTCAGCACAGATACATCTTCAGGAACCAATCGCAGAGATTGAGATGGAGATTACAGTCATGCTAGATTCATAGATAATGAGGCCAGAAGGGACCATTCTGAGCATCTGATCTCCTGCATAATACAGGCCATAGGATCCCTGAATTGCTTACTGTTTGAACTAAAGCAGATCTTTTAGAAAACATCCAAGCTTGATTTACACTTGGTAATTTGTTAATACCATTACTCCTTGACTCTATAGTCTGTGGAGGTCCTTGGCTGCTCTTACAATTTGCTGCCACTTCAGTGAAGGGCATATTTTTCCTACTGATGGTAATTTACATTAAGACCTTCCAGCTCTTGCTCAGTCATTCTCCAACTTCTTCTGTTGGCCACAAGGTCAGATACCACAAAGATGTCCTTCCAAGAGACGCACACTTGGTCTGTCTTCCATCATCCTGCCCACTGAAGTTGTTGGGATTTCACTACATTTACCATATTTGGTTCTCCATAGACCTCCTGCAGTTCCCTATTAGATCTTCTTCCCCTACTGGCCCAAAAATTTGTCTACGCGCTATTTTTGGTAAGTCGTTTCAATGGTTAATTATCCTCACTGTTAAAAACTTGGAAAGCATTGTGCTTGTCCTGGGGCAGGGTAACACTGCTACATGTGCCAGTGCCCAATAGTCACAGACGTGACCTGGTAGCTATCATATTATTTGATAGATCTTTTCCCAAAGCCTGACACACACGCTAATTGAGTACAGAGCTTAAGTGGTAAATTTCAACTTTTACTGAACAGGTCCTTAATTGAAATTAACATTGTAGTTATATTTCTGAATTTTACATCACTTCATTTATTTTTAAGAGGAATTTCTTTTTCCAATTTTACATAACTGAAATTTCCAGAACAGGGAATGTGTTGACTTATATAAATAGGAAGATGCTATTCATAACAATAGGCATTTTAAAACTTTTTCTTAATATCTGTAATTTAAAAACACTGGATGAGCCAGGTAGTTGAACACACTAAAATGGACATGTGGCAAGTGTTTTACTATACTTTGAAAAATGAGATCTTCTGAACTGAATGCACTTCGGTACATTAGCAGAGAAGAGGACAATTTTCTTCTTCACATTATGATATTCCTTTAAAATTATTATTATTATTATTTTAATATGTATTGTGTAGGGCAGGGGATCATTTTTATCATAATATAGGTATCTTTGACTAACTAGCTACATCCTTTATGAAAATATTTCTAATATAGAAACAAATTAAACAAGAAATATTAATTAGAAATAAATGTTAGAAATAAAATGTGCTTTACACAATGTGTTAACTAAGTTACGAAAGGGTTAATTATTTCATTGTATGCACATGTAATAAAACTGGAATCTATGTGACTTTTTGTGTTCCTACTGACCAACAGTGCCTGGGAAAGTAAAAGATTAAACATTTGTTTCAAATAATGTTCTAGCTTCTACTTTTGTCATTAACAGAACGGTTTAAAAGAGCAGTTTGAAATTTGCTAGTAAGAAGTGTGTTCGTTTGTTAACGGATTTGACTATTGTTTGATGTTTTGATCTCTGTCACTCCCTGGGAACTCTCTCTTTATTTAACAAGAGCTAACAATTCTGTCAGGGAAATCCAAGTAGGCCCTTTCTGATTATTCAATATTCAACAAAAACTGATCTATCGTTCTTCTTTTCAACTTGAGTTAGATATGAACTGATCATAGAGATGTGAACAAGAGCTCAATATGCCATTATAATAAAATACTAATACTTAGCTCTTATGCAGTGCCTTACATTTCAGGACCACAAAGCATTTTGGAAATGTTAATTAAGCCTCACAACCCTCTTACAAGTTTGTGAGGACAGTGAATTACTTCCATTATTTTCAGTTTTTTGCATTTTTTTAGTTTCTGTGTCTATGTACGAATTTCTTCCACAATGTTGGAGAATTTCCTTTATAGGAGAAGAGGGGGTTGTTCCTTAATAGATGATGAACATTTATGGTGGATATGTTTTGTTTCCAGATATTTTGGACCTGAAAACTTTAGATTCAGGTTTCCTTCAAGGCCATTGGGAGCTGGAAATAGTCACATTGTCCTGTTTCTTGCTAGCTTACTTATTGCCTGGCCATTATGAAATGTCAAATAAAAAGAAAAAAAAGCTAAAATTTTCACAAAAACACAAAATCATGGCATTTTCATATTAAGAAATGAAGTAAATAATTAGGTTGATGCACATTCTTATAGGTTACAAAAATATATGCACAAATGCCAATGAAATTGAAAGGCTACCCAAAAATGTATACATTCCCCCAATCCCAGAAATTTAATTTCTCAGCCTCTTAAGGCATCACTTACCATGTGTTGCATACAATAATCACATATGTATACAAACAAATAGAAAAAGCAGCAAGTTTAATTTCCCTCAACTGTAAAAGATACTTGAAAAAGTATTATATTTCAAAGAATTTTAATTTAATCTAAATAATAGGAGAGAAAAGAGAGATCTTCCATATTTTAATTGAAAAATCACCAGCTGGAGAACACTGAGACAGTGAAACAATCAGGAAAGCATTGAGATATAAATTGGAGAATGAAACAAAACAGAAAATTTCAAATGGCCTCACTAGTAGGCTACTAATGTAAATACAGCAATCCAAAAAAACAGTATATAGTGATTAAAGTAAAGAATAATTACTACTATACTGTTCCTTTGCTTTGAGGATTGGCTCTCATCTATGAGACGCCTAGCTAAACAACCCATCAAAATATGCTGTACTAATCTAGAAAATACACTGGTAACACAGACACCTTCTAATATAGAATAAACTGCCAACGTATGAACAGCGTGAGGCAGGGGGAGGGACAGGGGAGCATTGTGAATCTCTTCTGTAGGTTTCTATCTGCACTTTAAAAATTCACCTCCTCTCTAAGGGCCTGATCTAAAGCCCTTTGAAGTCAAAGGAAAGACTCCCACTGACTTTACTGGGTTTTGTTCCAGGGCCTAAATTCCATGCAATTCCATCTTCAGTGCTGCAAAGAATGAGGTATGTACTGTTCTTCATCCCACAATGTGGAACCCACCCTGTTTTGGATGTAGCTGAAGTGAGGAGGTCCTGAGTTTTATGACATGGGAGATCTACCAACAATAGATGGAAAGCCTCACTGTCATGAACAAGGATCACTATACCTTTTTCAGTATTTGGTGTTCCTATGGGGACACTGATCAGATATACTAATGATGTCAATTATATTTACAGGCTGAGATTTTCACCTGGGTCTAAGGGAAGTAGGTGTTCATCTACCCCGGAATTTCAACAAGAATGTAGCTCCTATCTCCCTTAGGTTTCTTTGAAAATCCCAGACAAAATGTACTTGTGTGTGACTAGTTGGCTCTAAAATTACAGTTTTTTGTTTTGTTTTGTCTTTGCCTACTGATTTCTTGTTTAAATCTTTATATTGAGCTAAATTCTTCACCTGGTGTAAATCAGTGCATCTCCATTGACTTCACTGATCTCCATAGCTCCACTGGACGGTGCTAAGGATTTGGCCCTGTATGCTAAATAATTGTTTTACACAGCACCTTGCAGAAGCCAGTGCTCTTTTAAATTATGAGCAAACATGCAGCATGGTGAGAAATGGCAATCTGTGTTATAATAACATGAAGACTTATTACTGACCATTTTAATGTGGATACATTTGAGAATATATATTTTCCTATAAGGTCCATAACCCCGTGAGTCTATCTGTAAACACCTCTAATTACCAGACATGTTTGATATTGACAATTTTAGCAAGGACAGAGCATATGGAAGCACGTTTATGTTACTAATTATTATAAGTAATAGTATAGTGTGGTTTGTGTAACTTGTGATAGAATACAAAACCCATGGTCCCTGTTCTAAGGAGCTGAGATAAAAACAAACACAGAGAAAGAATTAGTGCAAATTCTGGAGATTATGTACATGTTTGTACAGTTAGAAAGCATCATGGAAGAGAGATGTCATAAGGAAGGATTTAGGGAGGGAGGAAACTATTTGGCCCACCAGAAGCTACAAAACTGCTCCAAGTCTTGGCATTCCTTTGTCCATAATTATTTTCCTGAGTCTGTGTTTTCAAGTTTATTTCAAAAAGTTTTGCACAGCATACTTGTCTGATGGAAGTAATGTTTTTAATACTACATGTACTGCAATTACTTTGTAACGACAGTATCCTTTAAATGATGAAAAATACCATGCAAAGATACAGGAATTACTGGGGTAATTACAGTTTAAACGTGAAACCTGTTAGATCAAAGCAGAACTCAACCAAAACCATAAAACATTGCCTATCTTCAAGTTGAAAACCATCAGCTACATGATTTCCACCAAAAACCATAAACCTGCCCCTAGTCACTTGAAACTTGACTTACATTTGCTTTAGAGTTAATACAAATTCACTGAAGACATTGTGAACTTTTTTGCTAGTTTGAATTTTTGGATGCTAACAAAATCTGAGACCAAGAAAATTTGCCTGATTATTTAAAAAGGTTTGTAAAGCTGTAGCGATGATGATCTGTTTTAGAAGAGAGACACACAATTATCCTATGATGAAAGGTAATTATCATTTTAGTTACATAATTATTTTATGGTTATATGACCATTGGAGAATCAAGTTGTTGTGTTTTCCTTTCTGTATGTGGGACAAACACCAGTAATAAACTCCATTTTTTCTGCCTTCCATAGCATGAAACAGTTTGAAATAAAAGTTGTACTTGCAAAAATGTCTGAAATTCTAACACCCCTTCTAATCTATAGTAAAACACATAGTAAAAATGGGCCAAATTCATCCCTGATGTAAGTCCACTGACTACAGTGTGGTTACATCAGGGAAAAAAATGAAGGAAATGTAGCCCTTGTAAAAATCCACTGGGCCAAAAGAACAAAGACATGTTAACTATGTTTTCACTAGTCCACCCCATTATCTGATCTACAGTTTCAGTAATATAAGGCACATAATTATTTTTTATTGTTCAGATAATTCTCCTATCTTGCTATATACCCCAGAGCGGAGAAGAGAGGAGGCAGCTGTCAACCCATTAGCAAACACTCTATGGAGTAGATTTAAAAAATGGCCCACAACACAGCTTCTGATTTTCACATACACATCTTCCAGATGAAAAACTCCATTTATCAGCAGGCCAATCAGGAAGTTGGATGGCTAACTGATTTACACACACAAACACCTGCGTGCACACACACAAAACATGTAACACTTCCAGAAAGGAATTCAGAAGCTTTGACTTTATATAGTTTCGAAATTATAAAGTTAAATAAATGAGCGTGCTGCATACAAAAATGAGAAGTAAATAATGTTCATGCTGTGTAACGTATTAGGAGTTCCAGGACCAAAACCAGTAATGATGCTATTATATGAATGTGCTGCTATAACGTATTCTACTTCCTGGGATGAGTAAAAAACAAGTGAAGGGCACTTCCAAAAATGGCTCCTCTGGATGTCTAATATTAAAGCTCATCATATTCCACTTTTCCAGAAATGGGAAGAGAGAGATGAACAGAAGATGCTGTATGGCTTATCCACAGCATTAGAGCCAATGTTGTTACCATATCATGCATTTACATTCAGTTACATTCACTGAATGTAAATGTAAAAAAGACTGTTTTATTGCCTATAGATTGCTGGATTATAAAATAGAAAAATCTGTCAGTAATTCCACACATTACACTTATACAGCACACACACTGATTAACACTGAGTGGTGCCTCTTTGAGAGACAGTGACTCAGAGGTGCATATTTTCATCTTGAGCTTAATTGTCTACTTGTTCTGAGATTAGTGTGCATCTATTCATAATTTCACTTGTTCTCCTTTTCTCTCATTCTCTCTCTCACTTTTCTCTTTATATAGAAATATGTAAATACAACATGTATACAGGTACATACATATATATATATTATCATTTAAGACAAATACTGTAGTAAAAACCTCTGTACATATAAAGTGCTCAGAAGACCAATTCAGCAACACAATCATCCTTGCAGACTCACAGTATCACATTCTGTAGAGGGCACCCTTGTTTCAGCTAGAGCATATTACCTTTTCCCTCTCTCTTTGTAAGTAACTTTGACTACATTATGTCACATCTGAAATTGTCAGATACATACAATAGTAAAAGACTTTCTCTGATGGTAATATTACAATGCATGGTATAGACCTGTGAAACAGAACAAAGTGTAGCTACAGAGAGTACAGTCACTTTTCTTTTCAAACAGTATCAGTGATTTTTACCTTAACAACTGATCATGAATTAATTTGCTGCTAAGAAGGACATACTCACACTAAAGATATTGTCTGTCTGCTATTATTTTTATTCCATTTTCGTCTTTATTGTTCCTTTGAGGGATTCTCTCTTCCCAATATTCAAAGAGACAGGAAGAATGTTCTATGTTAAATTAAAGGAAGGTTTTAAGCTAACATTGCCGTAGCTGCACATTTCCTCCTTATTTCTCTATAAACCATAACATTAAAAGTTCCCAGAATTCAGATTTATGCAACAATGAGCCCTGATAACTGCTAAGATAAAAGCTATTGTCTACACATGCCAACACCAATACCACATCCGATGAAATTCCCTTTTGAAATCATACTATTTCTATGCAATCACCTTGTTGCCCAAATACTTCATACTCAATATACTGGATTTTACTGACATAGCTGCTCCTTTTTCAAAATTGCTGCTTATAGAACTCTCTCTTTTCCTCAACACCATCATTTCTGGGAATTTTTCAAGAATTTTGATTAATGTAAAGTTTACATCATTACCATCTGACAGCTGTTGGGTGGCCTTTGTGAAATGAGTTGGTGGTCTCAGGCCATTTCCTATGAGACAGATGTTCACATCATAAAAACAAATCACCACCACAGTTGTCACTAAGGTCTCAATCCAGCAAAGCACTTAAACGCATATTCAGCTTCGGGGTTAGCATATGCTTAAAGTTAACCATATGTTAAGTGATCCACTGGATTGGGGCCTAAATTAGCAGAGGCCAAAGAATAGCAAACGGACATGGAGAATGATCTTCTATAGAAGATCATTCTTTCACAAAAGGCATTATTCCCAGAAGTCCTCCAATTCAAGGCTATGCCACTTCCCCAGTGGCTGGTAGGGGAACTGGTGCCCATCAGGACTCTGGGTTCCAGCCCAGGGATCCTTGAACCAACCATGAATGTTTGCACCATCCCAAACCTTGTTGCCATTCCCTAAACTGCTCCTATTCCACCTCTATCAGGCTTCTTTCTCCACCACTTCTCTGGGTGAACCCTTACTTCAAGGCCTTCATCCCAGGGTTTCTATTCTTCCCTGGGTTTCCTCCTTTCCCTTCCTAAGCCCAGAGTGTGACTGCAAGCTTCCACACTACAGCTTCCTTATGCCCTCACTTCCTGACCTTATACCAACGCTGCCTGGTCCTGCCCAGCTGGGCTCCATCCTCTATCATTGCTTCCTATCAAGCCTTACTTAGCCCCTTCTGAGTCACATTAACTTTTTCCAGGCTGGTGTGGGGTAGAGTGATGAGATAGCAAGTGTGAAAAATCAGGACAGGGAGTGGGGGCACCTATATAAGATAAAGACCCAAATATCGGGACTGTCCCTATAAAATCGGGACATCTGGTCACCCTAGTGTGGGGCGAACACCTCATCACAGAGACCAACACTCAGGCTCTGTAATCTGACACAAATAAGTAACAACTTTCTGAATTTTGACTTTCAGTATGCAGACCTTTACATTTGTGGTAAATATTGGTGTTAAAATAATTTTAATTTAATTCTTTTCTTCTCCTCTCTCCCCACCATTTTACCACACGAAATCTAATGTTCAGCCAGGACAGCAGAGAATCACATTCTTCTTCTAGCTGTTTGGATAAAGAATGCACTGCTGTGTGATAGGGTATGCCATATTAACCTGTGACAATCCGAAGACATTGTTTGCTTTCCTAGGATGCTACCACGATGACTGGAGGTAGGATCTTTCAATGACTTCCATAATCATCTAATTATCTGAATGAAAATTATCCGGTGAAAAGAACAATTTTCATCAGTGTCTCTAAGCAACTTTGGAATCAAGACTCTCATTATCAGAATTTCAACAGTAAAGACATACAATCCTGAAGAAATACTGTACTAGTATGCATTGAAGGAGTGACTGGAAATCAGTATTTTGTACCTTTGAAAACAGTGCAAATTCTACAGCTATTATTATAAATATTTTTCATATAAGAATAAGAGCTCTCATGTCTATAGGAAGCATTTTTTACAAGTGTTTACTGTTGGGGCCCAATGCATCATTAGTTGCAACTCTATTTAAGTCAACGTTAGATCACATGTGAATCTGAGTCCCTATTTTTAGCCATTTATGGCTCTCTCACACAAAGTTGCACTATTTTTATGTATGGGCTGATAGTGTTTGTGGCAGGCAAAGGTAGGCAAACATGCAATGGTAACAGCAAAGAAAGTAGTAACAATAGTGTGTCTTGCTTCAAAAACATCACTATTTATTATTGATAGTGTTCACCTTTTCTCACTATCTGAAGACCATGTTAAATGACTATTTTAAAACTAAATTTTAGGAAACCAAAGAAGCCAGAGTCTACTGATTTGCACTGGTGCAATTAACAGGGATCATTCCACTGTAAAAACCAGCATAACACTAGTGTTAGTAAAGAATCAGAACTAAGCTCCCTACCTCTGTTTGCATGTTTGTGACATTTGTTGCAAATTGCATCACACATGTTGAAAATCCCGGCTTCTAAGACATATCATGTTAATGATGTGCTGCTCCTTCTACTGGGAGTAGATATTGTGGATTCATTCCTATTATAGCCTCACCATGAGCTGGAAACACAATATGTGTGGGCAGAACTTGTTCCACTTCCTACGCTTTGGTTGAAATTTTGTATGATGGTGGTAGCTGGAGAAGTTAATAGATGATTTGTATTTTATTTTATTTTTTTGTTAACACAGAGACTATTAGTAATAGAACTATTTTTGTTTTAAATGTTAGATCTTGTTTATTACCGTACTGCCAGTTTTGGTTGTAGCAAGAGTAACTTCAGGTACTTGGTCCCCCTGTCTGGATTCTGTTCAGGATGAACATGGATTTTCACATTCAAAATTGATTAAGCATTAATGCTGCTGATCTCATCTACAGAAGAATCATCAACCGGTATTTCCACTTTCTCCTTCATGGTACTGACGTCAGATTTCTGAATCTCATAATTGTCATCCCTAGCAACAACAGCAATCAGAGGAATTTACATTAACCCAGGGCTCCGCTGCCACGACCATCTCAATATCCTTTTCCCCGAAATGGGAAAGTTTGAGAAACAGCAAGGTCAGGATCATATATGTCAAGGAATGGCAGTAACGATCTAAATGCATTTAAGGTTGGTTTACATCTTGCCCTTCTGGAGCGAGGCATTAACACTGCCTGTCAAGAATGGACTGAACACTTCACTAATGGCTTTCACTAGCTATGAGGAGTATGAATCCATCTCACCAGTCATGCCACATTCCCAACCACTTCATAGAATCATAGAATATCAGGGTTGGAAGGGACCCCAGAAGGTCATCTAGTCCAACCCCCTGCTTGAAGCAGGACCAATTCCCAGTTAAATCATCCCAGCCAGGGCTTTGTCAAGCCTGACCTTAAAAACCTCTAAGGAAGGAGATTCTACCACCTCCCTAGGTAACGCATTCCAGTGTTTCACCACCCTCTTAGTGAAAAAGTTTTTCCTAATATCCAATCTAAACCTCCCCCATTGCAACTTGAGACCATTACTCCTCGTTCTGTCATCTGCTACTATTGAGAACAGTCTAGAGCCATCCTCTTTGGAACCCCCTTTCAGGTAGTTGAAAGCAGCTATCAAATCCCCCCTCATTCTTCTCTTCTGCAGACTAAACAATCCCAGCTCCCTCAGCCTCTCTTCATAAGTCATGTGCTCTAGACCCCTAATCATTTTTGTTGCCCTTCGCTGGACTCTCTCCAATTTATCCACATCCTTCTTGTAGTGTGGGGCCCAAAACTGGACACAGTACTCCAGATGAGACCTCACCAGTGTCGAATAGAGGGGAACGATCACGTCCCTCGATCTGCTCGCTATGCCCCTACTTATACATCCCAAAATGCCATTGGCCTTCTTGGCAACAAGGGCACACTGTTGACTCATATCCAGCTTCTCGTCCACTGTCACCCCTAGGTCCTTTTCCGCAGAACTGCTGCCTAGCCATTCGGTCCCTAGTCTGTAGCGGTGCATTGGATTCTTCCATCCTAAGTGCAGGACCCTGCACTTATCCTTATTGAACCTCATCAGATTTCTTTTGGCCCAATCCTCCAATTTGTCTAGGTCCTTCTGTATCCTATCCCTCCCCTCCAGCGTATCTACCACTCCTCCCAGTTTAGTATCATCTGCAAATTTGCTGAGAGTGCAATCCACACCATCCTCCAGATCATTTATGAAGATATTGAACAAAACCGGCCCCAGGACCGACCCCTGGGGCACTCCACTTGACACCGGCTGCCAACTAGACATGGAGCCATTGACCACTACCCGTTGAGCCCGACAATCTAGCCAGCTTTCTACCCACCTTATAGTGCATTCATCCAGCCCATACTTCCTTAACTTGCTGACAAGAATACTGTGGGAGACCGTGTCAAAAGCTTTGCTAAAGTCAAGAAACAATACATCCACTGCTTTCCCTTCATCCACAGAACCAGTAATCTCATCATAAAAGGCGATTAGATTAGTCAGGCATGACCTTCCCTTGGTGAATCCATGCTGACTGTTCCTGATCACTTTCCTCTCATGTAAGTGCTTCAGGATTGATTCTTTGAGGACCTGCTCCATGATTTTTCCAGGGACTGAGGTGAGGCTGACTGGCCTGTAGTTCCCAGGATCCTCCTTCTTCCCTTTTTTAAAGATTGGCACTACATTAGCCTTTTTCCAGTCATCCGGGACTTCCCCCGTTCGCCACGAGTTTTCAAAGATAATGGCCAAGGGCTCTGCAATCACAGCCACCAATTCCTTCAGCACTCTCGGATGTAACTCGTCCGGCCCCATGGACTTGTGCACGTCCAGCTTTTCTAAATAGTCCCTAACCACCTCTATCTCCACAGAGGGCTGGCCATCTCTTCCCCATTCTGTGATGCCCAGCGCAGCAGTCTGGGAGCTGACCTTGTTAGTGAAAACAGAGGCAAAAAAAGCATTGAGTACATTAGCTTTTTCCACATCCTCTGTCACTAGGTTGCCTCCCTCATTCAGTAAGGGGCCCACACTTTCCTTGGCTTTCTTCTTGTTGCCAACATACCTGAAGAAACCCTTCTTGTTACACTTGACATCTCTTGCTAGCTGCAGCTCCAGGTGCGATTTGGCCCTCCTGATATCTTTCCTACATGCCCGAGCAATATTTTTATACTCTTCCCTGGTCATATGTCCAACCTTCCACTTCTTGTAAGCTTCTTTTTTATGTTTAAGATCCGCTAGGATTTCACCATTAAGCCAAGCTGGTCGCCTGCCATATTTACTATTCTTTCGACTCATCGGGATGGTTTGTCCCTGTAACCTCAACAGGGATTCCTTGAAATACAGCCAGCTCTCCTGGACTCCCTTCCCCTTCATGTTAGTCCCCCAGGGGATCCTGGCCATCTGTTCCCTGAGGGAGTCGAAGTCTGCTTTCCTGAAGTCCAGGGTCCGTATCCTGCTGCTTACCTTTCTTCCCTGCGTCAGGATCCTGAACTCAACCAACTCATGGTCACTGCCTCCCAGATTCCCATCCACTTTTGCTTCCCCCACTAATTCTACCCGGTTTGTGAGCAGCAGGTCAAGAAAAGCACCCCCCCTAGTTGGCTCCCCTAGCACTTGCGCCAGGAAATTGTCCCCTACGCTTTCCAAAAACGTCCTGGATTGTCTATGCACCGCTGTATTGCTCTCCCAGCAGATATCAGGAAAATTAAAGTCACCCATGAGAATCAGGGCATGCGATCTAGTAGCTTCCGTGAGTTGCCGGAAGAAAGCCTCATCCACCTCATCCCCCTGGTCCGGTGGTCTATAGCAGACTCCCACCACTACATCACTCTTGTTGCACACACTTCTAAACTTAATCCAGAGACACTCAGGTTTTTCCACAGTTTCGTACCGGAGCTCTGAGCAGTCATACTGCTCCCTTACATACAGTGCTACTCCCCCACCTTTTCTGCCCTGCCTGTCCTTCCTGAACAGTTTATAACCATCCATGACTGTACTCCAGTCATGTGAGTTATCCCACCAAGTCTCTGTTATTCCAATCACGTCATAGTTCCTTGACATCACCAGGACCTCCAGTTCTCCCTGCTTGTTTCCAAGGCTTTGTGCATTTGTATATAAGCACTTGAGATAACCTGTTGATCGCCCCTCATTCCCAGTATGAGGCAGGAGCCCTCCCCTCGCAGACATTCCTGCCTGTGCTTCCTCCCGGTATCCCGCTTTCCCACTTACCTCAGGGCTTTGGTCTTCTTCCCCCCGGTGAACCTAGTTTAAAGCCCTCCTTACTAGGTTAGCCAGCCTGCTGGCAAAGATGCTCTTCCCTCTCTTCGTAAGATGGAGCCCGTCTCTGCCCAGCACTCCTCCTTCATGGAACACCATCCCATGGTCAAAGAATCCAAAGCCTTCTCTCCGACACCACACCTTCACTTCCAGGACCTCTGTTCATGAAGTCAGGTAAAAACTCTATTTTACATTCTTGTGTGCTATAAGATTATTCTTTTTAGTACTTTATTCCATCGTCATGTAGTCAGTTACTTGATCTTATGCAGACATTTTTGCTTAGTCCACAGGAAATTCCACATAAGGTCTATTGCTTTAACAGGTATTTATTTTAGTGACCACCACTGTGATTTGTACTGTATTTATGATATCTCAAGATGTTTCACACATTCTGAGTCAAAGGCTGAAAGGGAATAATTTGCATATATTTCCTGAGTTGTACATGCAGTTAATATTGATCCGTTGGTAAAGGAGAAAGAGAACAAAATGCTGCCTAATAATAGCAATTACATTATATATAGTTTCTGAGAATCACTTTTCAGGATCAATTTTTGAACCTGGAGGACAGATTATAGCTGTGCTTAGCATCACTGCTGAAGTTAAGGTTTCTTTGATACTTCACTTCTAATCTGTGACATACACCATCTATTACAGCAATTTGCAGATGGTAAAAGCTCTTACTTTTAGTTTTTTGGAGCTGATACCGATGAATCACAAGCATCTTGGCTCAAGTCTCAGCCAGAGTAGCATGAATGGAGTTACATTTCAAAGATTTGACCTGATATTTTAGCCAATTCCCACTGACTCTAATGAAAGCTAAAGCCCTGTAACAAAGCTTTGCATGTGTACTTCAGCAGGCTTGTCTATACTAAAAAAATTGAGGCCCCATAATTCACTGCACTGAGTAGGGTTATTTGACACTAGTAAAAATGCCTCCATCCCATATAGACTCCAATCCCCACAGTTGCTATCACTTTTGGAAATGCTCTGGTGTAGAATTACTGGTCCCAGGTTTCCAAACACGTGTAAGTGGGGGATGGAGCACTCTGGTTATTATAAACATTGCTTCAGACTAAAACATCAGTCATTTCAAATAAAAACCTACAGTACCTCTGTCAAATTGGTGTAGCCATTTGAATCCTGGGGTCATATACTCTCTGCATGGAACTGCCTTTCATGCCAATGCAAATCCTGCCAAGAGAAATAAGTACCACTTATATTCTTTTAAATTAACAACATAACTGCCAATATAGTAAATATATGCCAGAAACATTGTCCCAAATAAGCCATGATCCTGCTGCAGTGTCATTACCACATCCTGGTGATTTTTAGGTTTTCTTCTTAAAAGACTGAACAAACAAGGCATGGAATCAACAGAATGAATATAACAAAGTCCAGTTTCTACTAGCTCACCAGCTATTGAAAAAACTTTGCCCCTTCCAATATTTCTACCACTCCCCCCTCTAGAGCTACCTCTGTGGCCCTGCTGCACTCATGGCCTCCTCCTCTGGTTCCTCTCACCCTTATCTTTCCACCCATGGTTGCCCAGCGATGGCTCCTTCTTCCCTCATCCGCATTCTTATCTCTTCAGTGGCTGCCTCCACCCTTCTCTCCTGATGACTGCCAGTCCCCAGGAACTGAACTGTCTCCCCCTCCAGGCTCCTATTCTGGCAACAGATCAGTGCCCTACCAGCAGCAGCTAGCACCAGAGTTAGCTGGTTAGCTAACCTGAGTTAAGATTACAATTTTTTTTTGCAGTATAGCTATATCTTCTGTTTCCTAATATACCTCCTCCAGAGAGCTAGAGGACTCCACTCTGTAAGGCCTTGAAACTGGCATGTCCCAGGATTACTGCATTTACACACACATGCAATTATTTGAAAAATGCATGGTCCTAGGTATGTCTACAATTGGAGCTGGGGGTATGATTCCCAGCTTGAAGAGATATCCCGCTCTAGCTCTCTTTGAGCTCGTGTACTACAACCAGAATGCAGCCATGGCGGTGCAAGCTTCAGGACAGGCTAGCTGCCCAAAGTATGTGCCTAGGGTCTCTGGTGGCCAGGTGTTCAAGGCAGATACATTCTGGTTTTCGTGAGCTAGTTCCATGAGAGCTAGCATGAGTATATCTCCTCGAGTGGGAAATCATACCCCCAGCTCAGAGCACAGACATACTGTACTCTCAGTCAGAAAAAAAATGTAGCAGTTTGACTTGCCTAATTTAATAGTCTTAACAAAATGTTGTATATTTCTGATAATTAATTCAGGAATAGCAAAAAAGTATTGATTCAACTGCAGAGCTGGACAGCAGTTATATAAAACCAAACATGTTTTCTGTCTTTTTATGATATTTCCAGATGCAGCATCTCTTTACTGAAGATGTTTAATGTGGTAGTGTATCTTAAAACAAAACTAACCACTCATCCATCCAGAGAAGATAATATTTATTGGGCCTGATTCTGTACAGTCTTGCCCTTCGTGTAGGCTTTTGCCCCTGTAGAAACTACCCTTTTGATCCAAGAATATTTAACACCAACTTTGATCTTCAAGTCCATAGTTTTAAATGGCTATACACAGTGCAGGGCAGCAGAGAATCAGACCCCTCATGTTTCATGAATGTCCTGCACTTTATTATAGTATGGGACCAATATTCCTTATATATACACAGAAGAAAATAATTTGGGGCCAGACTGCGACAGATTGTGACAAGGAGAATAGTGGAGATTGCACAAAGAGCCACCCCATTCTGTGAAATGCCCTATGACTGTTACAATCAATGGACTCTTCCCCTCAGTGCATCCTGAGGCACACATCACTGTAATATGAGGGAGGGAGCTGGTGAAAAGGCAGGCCATGGGCTATTCTCACTCTACACCAGCCTGCAGAGCAGGCCAGCTTCAGCCTGCTAAAGGGGGTGGTGAGGGAGCATCATCCTGACAGGTGACACAGCCTGACAGGTGGCACAGCTCCCTTCATGATCTCCCCATGGGCCCACACAGCTCTATAATACCCTATACACAGGCCAGTGGGTAAATGCCACAATCTGGCCTTCTCCATTACCAGTGGATTCATGCACAGCACTATCTCGATCACGGTGTGCGACTCAACCCATCCTCCCCATTATCAAAAAGATTTGCCAAGAAACTTAAACCTTCTGGCAGCTTGTGAGACAACATGAGTTAGTAAATTAACTGGCCTCTACCACCCATTGTACATTACTCATACAGTAAAGTGTACAGCATTCTTAATATCTGAAACAAACTGCCAAATAACCAACACCTAGCACATAATTAAAGTCTTTCATAGCTGCCACAGTTCACAAGTTCTGCTTTTGGATCACAATCTCTTACATCTTACCTTTCTGACATGAGACACCTGAGATCGAATAGTCTGGATAAATATTATGTACATAAATATGGATATAGACACACATGCACATAAAGCATCTGTCATTTGAGAGCTCAATAAAAATGCAAATTAGCCATTGCTACTGCCTAAATAGAAGCAGTGGAAGTGTACACATATTGACCTGCATGTTTGATACAATTATGAAGATAAACATGCAGAGGGAAAATTTACACATATCACATAAAGGTTTAGCCATGCAGCTATTCCCATGGAGGTCAGTTAAGGTCATGGTGCTAACTAGCTGATCCTCATTTCCATTCCCCTAGATCTCTCCAAAAACACACTCCACAGCATTAACCCAAATCTCACACTTTTCCCTCAATAATGTGGTTTTTCTATTTTCATGTGTTTTTAATGTCATGTTTCATTTTTTCTCATCTCATCTTTCTCATTGAGCAGCACAAGGAAGCTACCCTGTTCCATCACTGTGTCTACATTAGCCTTTTTTCTAAAATTTCCCCATGTCGTTAGCACCAGTGCAAGTCCACTAATGTCAATGAGGAGCAGGTTTCGCTTGAATGCTGGCATTTTAACCACAGGTTCATCCGTCTGCTCAGAGCAGGTCTACACAAAGTAGTGAACACGCTGACAGTGCCTTTTCTGCACTACCGCTGCCACCATTAGGGTTCTCAGCTGTCCAAGTTTTCCAAAAAAGGATCATCCCCCTTTTTTGAGGTAGCTGTCCTGGGAAATCTGGAAGGGTGCTCAGGACACACTGCCAGCTGTCCAGTTCTATGGACTCAGGACCATGGCAGATGTCCCATTTTTTGTACCTCACAGGTGGCAATCCTAGCCACCATTGCTATCACCAGCAAACCTGCATCAGTGCCAATAACCAGAGGAAATTTTAGCAAAAGTGTCTACAGTCAACAAAGCTTTGAGGTTAGGTGTGGGATGTTGATTGTCTTCAGAAAGGTCTGCATTTCATAGCACTCTGCATTAGAGTTAAGACTCACTCACTTGAGCAATATGCCATGACCCTATATTTCAGCAACATGTGATTTATATGAAAAAAATATTCTCTAGATGTATGGTACACGATGTTCTTTACTGATTTGTTGCAACTGGAATGATGACATACAAATATGTAACATGCTCACTACGGCAACCCCAAGGGGTGAGAGTTCAGACTGGAGTGACCTGTTTCATTGATTAGATCAAATCTCAGGCTCACAGCAGTGAGTTTCATAGCTGAATATTCTGCAGATGCTTTACAGAAGAGCCAATAATTAGTTACTTTAAGCAGAAGTGTCTGGATGGGATCTCCTTTTCTCATAAGTAAGCATGTACGATTAGGCTATGTCTATGCTACAGACCTTAAAGCAGCACACCTGCACCACTGTATAGTCTTCCACATAGCTGCTCTATGCCAAACAGGAGTGAGCTCTCCCGCAGGCATAATTAAACCACCCCAACAAGCAGGAATAGCTATGTCAGTGGGCGAGCGTCTCCTTTCGATATAGTACTGTCCACACCTGTGCTTTTGTCGGTGAACCTTATATCAGTCAGGGAGGTTATTTTTTACACCCCTGACTGACAAGTTTTACTGACAAAAGTGCTAGTGTAGACAAAGCCTTAGAGAGACAAAAGACCAAGCAACTGATCCCTGCCCATCCCATGTGAAGCCTAGATAGGCTTGCAGACAAGCCTTCCATTGTTGCACTGCTTTCACTACACAATCACTGAGCATTAAGCAGTCTCACACATGGGGGGAGGGAAGAGGGGGAACATATAGAACCACCAAGGTAATTCAAGCACATAATTTGAATTTTGTGGTTTACTCTGTTTTGGAAAGTGAACACATAAAAGAAAACAATGTATGTTCAGTTATTGTTTTTAAATCCTCTCCTATTTGTTAATGAAATTCTCCTATTCAAATCTCTCTACAGGCAGTGATTAGGCTGGTGCTATGGTTCAATAATTTGCATCCATAGAGTTCAGTCTAATAAATGGCATTCAGATGTGATAGTTACAAACAATGAACTTCTAATAGCTATTGTTGGAGCCTTTAGATTTCACCAAGAAATATCCCCAGAGCAGACCAATATGACCAAGCATTTAAGGATTTTAATATACAGTTCCTGATATACAGCCATAAATATAGCAATAGGCAACACATGTATTGTATTTAACATACACTTGGGGATATCATTCTGACAATCTGCCACCTTTCACAAGCAATAAATTAACATGAAAACTGAAAAATAATTTTAAAATGTATTGGGCTTAATAAATGACAAATTCTGATGCCTTTCTAGGGGCTCAAGGTTTCCAAACCCTGGGGGAACTACCAGAGTGGAGAAGCTGCAAGCTAATTAACATCTACCTCCCCACTGGAGACCATAAATGCTGGGGCCCCACTACACACAAGCACTCACAGCTAGATTGAGTGCAGCTCTCCATTCAGGGAAGGCAGTCTGTGACTCTTTGGGGTTCAACCCAGACCAGTAAGGAATTGAGTCACTGCATGCCCAGCAACTCTGAGTGCCTTAAATGGTATGCTGCTGTGGCTGACAGCCCTGACACCAACAGCCATCCTACAAGCCTGCAGGTCACACTCTAGCTTCCACCACCCAGTTACTCCTTGCTGGGTGACTCCAACACCCTCCCAGTCCCGAATTTCCCCAAAACCATCTGCCCTGCAATGTCCAGCCCTCTCCTGGAACACTCCCAGAAGTTATTAAATTAATTGTTCCTTTAAAGAGAAAATACACTGCAGTCTGTTAGCTTAACTGGGGTTAATCTACCCTTCCCTTCAATCAGTGCACTGAATTGGTTTACATTAAAACAAGGTTATTAAACAAAAAGTCAGAGGCTTAGGTGATATCATGTATAAGGACTAAAGACACAAAGCGTTACAAGCAAACACAAGTAAAAATACGCTTCTAAGACTAAAACTTAATTTCAGCAAGTTACAATCTTTGCCTCAGCAGGTTTCTCACCTAAACTCAGTTTCCAGAGACTTCAATCCTGCTGGTTGAAAGACCCAACATTCTTTGCCCTGATCTACACTTGGAGTTGAGGTCGAATTTAGCAGCGTTAAATCGATTTAACCCTGCACCTGTCCACACGACGAAGCCCTTTTTTTTTTTTTTTTTTTTTTTTTTTTTTTTTTTACTTAAAGGGCTCTTAAAATAGATTTCCTTACTCTACCACCAACAAGGGGATTAGCGCTGAAATCGGCCTTGCTGGGTCGAATTTGGGGTACGGTGGACGCAATTAGACAGTATTGGGCTCCGGGAGCTATCCCAGAGTGCTCCATTGTGACCACTCTGGACAGCACTCTCAACTCAGATGCACTGGCCAGGTAGACAAGAAAAGGCCCGTGAACTTTTGAATTTCAATTTCCTGTTTGGCCAGCGTGGCAAGCTGCAGGTGACCATGCAGAGCTCATCAGCAGAGGTGACCATGATGGAGTCCCAGAATCGCAAAAGAGCTCCAGCATGGACCGAACGGGAGGTACGGGATCTGATCGCTGTATGGGGAGAGGAATCTGTGCTATCAGAACTCCGTTCCAGTTTTCAAAATGCCAAAACATTTGTCAAAATCTCCCAGGGCATGAAGGACAGAGGCCATAACAGGGACCCAAAGCAGTGCCACATGAAACTTAAGATGCTGAGGCAAGCCTACCAGAAAACTAGAGAGGCAAACGGCCGCTCCGGGTCAGAGCCCCAAACATGCCGCTTCTATGATGAGCTGCATGCCATTTTAGGGGGTTCAGCCACCACTACCCCAGCTGTGTTGTTTGACTCCTTCAATGGAGATGGAGGCAACATGGAAGATGATGATGATGAAGTTGTCGATAGCTCACAGCAAGCAAGCGGAGAAACCGGTTTTCCCAACAGCCAGGAACTGTTTCTCAGCCTGGAGCCAGTACCCCCCGAACCCACCCAAGGCTGCCTCCCGGACCCGCCAGGCAGAGAAGGGACCTCTGGTGAGTGTACCTTTTAAAATACTATACATGGTTTAAAAGCAAGCATGTTTAATGATTAATTTGCTCTGGCATTTGCGGCTCTCCTGGATGTACTCCCAGAGCCTTTGCAAAAAGGTTTCTGGGGAGGGCAGCCTTATTCCACCCACCATGGTAGGACACTTTACCACACCAGGCCAGTAGCACATACTCGGGAATCATTGGAGAACAAAGCATTGCAGTGTATGTTTGCTGGCATTCAGCCAACATCCGTTCTTTATCTCTCTGTGTTATTCTCAGGAGAGTGATATCATTCATAGTCACCTGGTTGAAATAGGGTGCTTTTCTTATGGGGATATGCAGAGGTGCCCGTTCCTGCTGGGCTGTTTGCCTGTGGCTGAACAGAAATGCTCCCCGCTGTTAGCCACGGGGAGCGGTGAGGGGCTAGCCACGTGGTGGGGGGAGGCAAAATGCAACCCTGGAACAAAAGCACATGTGCTATGTATGTAATGTTAACAGCAAGGTTTACCATGAAAGAGTGTACCCATTGTTCTATAAAATGTGTCTTTTTAAATACCACTGTCCCTTTTTTTTTCCTCCACCAGCTGCATGTGTTTCAAGGATCACAGGATCTTCTCCTTCCCAAAGGCTAGTGAAGATTAGAAGGCGAAAAAAATGCACTCGTGATGAAATGTTCTCTGAGCTCATGCTGTCCTCCCACACTGACAGAGCACAGACGAATGTGTGGAGGCAGACAATGTCAGAGTGCAGGAAAGCACAAAATGACTGGGAGGAGAGGTGGCGGGCTGAGGAGAGTAAGTGGCGGGCTGAAGAGAGGTCTGAAGCTGAAAGGTGACGGCAGCATGATGAGAGGAGGCAGGATTCAATGCTGAGGCTGCTGGAGGATCAAACTAATACACTCCAGCATATGGCTGAGCTGCAGGAAAGGCAGCTGGAGCACAGACCACCGCTACAGCCCCTGTGTAACCAACCACCCTCCTCCCCAAGTTCCATAGCCTCCTCACCCAGATGCCCAAGAACGCGGTGGGGGAGCCTCTGGCCACTCAGCCACTCCACCCCAGAGGATTGCCCAAGCAACAGAAGGCTGGCATTCAAACATTTTTAAAGTTTTAAACTTTTAAAGTGCTGTGTGGCCTTGTCCTTCCCTCCTCCACCACCCCTCCCAATGCTTCTCTCCTCCACCAACCCTCCCGGGCTACCTTGGCAGTTATCCCCCTATTTGTGTGATGACTTAATAAAGAATGCATGAATGTTAAGCAACAATGACTTTATTGCCTCTGCAAGCGGTGATCGAAGGGAGGAGGGGAGGGTAGTTAGCTTACAGGGAAGTAGAGTGAACCAAGGGGCAGGGGGTTTCATCAAGGAGAAACAAACAGAACTTTCACACCATAGCCTGTCTAGTTATGAAACTGGTTTTCAAAGCTTCCCTGATGCGCGCCGCACCCTCCTGTGTTCTTCTAACTGCCCTGGTGTCTGGCAGGGTGTAACCAGCGGCCAGGTGATTTGCCTCAACCTCCCACCCTGCCATAAACGTCTCCCCTTACTCTCACAGATATTGTGGAGCGCATAGAAAGCAGTAATAACAGTGGGAATATTGGTTTCGCTGAGGTCTAACCGAGTCAGTAAACTGCGCCAGCGCGCTTTTAAACATCCAAATGCACATTCTACCACCATTCTGCACTTGCTCAGCCTGTAGTTGAACAGCTCCTGACTACTGTCCAGGCTGCCTGCGTACAACTTCATGAGCCATGGCATTAAGGGGTAGGCTGGGTCCCCAAGGATAACTAGAGGCATTTCAACATCCCCAACGGTTATTTTCTGGTCTGGGAATAAAGTCCCTTCCTGCAGCTTCTGAAACAGACCAGAGTTCCTGAAGATGTGAATATCATGTACCTTTCCCGGCCATCCCACGTTGATGTTGGTGAAACGTCCCTTGTGATCCACCAGTGCTTGCAGCACTATTGAAAAGTACCCCTTGCAGTTTATGTACTCGCCGGCTTGGTGCTCCGGTGCCAAGATTGGGATATAGGTTCCATCTATCGCCCCACCACAGTTAGGGAATCCCATTGCAGCAAAGCCATCCACTATGACCTGCACATTTCCCAGGTTCACTACCCTTGATATCAGCAGATCTTTGATTGCGTTGGCTACGTGCATCACAGCAGCCCCCACAGTAGATTTGTCCACTCCAAATTGATTCCCAACTGACTGGTAGCTGTCTGGCGTTGCAGGCTTCCACAGGGCTATTGCCACTCACTTCTCAACTGTGAGGGCTGCTCTCATCTTGGTATTCTTGCGCCTCAGGGCAGGGGAAAGCAAGTCACAAAGTTCCATGAAAATGCCCTTACTCATGCGAAAGTTTCGCAACCACTGGGAATCATCCCAGACCTGCAACATTATGCGGTCCCACCAGTCTATGCTGGTTTCCCGGGCCCAGAATCGGCATTTCACGGCATGAACCTGCCCCATTAGCACCATGATGCCCGCATTGCCAGGGCCCGTGCTTTGAGAGAAGTCTGTGTCCATGTCCTCATCACTCTCATCACCGTGCTGACATCGCCTACTTGCCCGGTTTTGCTTTGCCAGGTTCTGGTGCTGCATATACTGCTGGATAATGCGCATGGTGTTTAATGTGCTCCTAATTGCCAAAGTGATCTGAGCGGGCTCCATGCTTGCCAGGGTATGGCGTCTGCACAGAAAAAAGGCACGGAATGATTGTCTGTCGTTGCTCTGACAGAAGGAGGGGCTACTACGACATGGCTTACAGGGTTGGCTTACAGGGAATTAAAATCAACAAAGGGGGTGGCTTTACATCAAGGAGAAACAAAAACAACTGTCACACAGAATGGCCCCCTCAAGGATTGAACTCAAAACCCTGGGTTTAGCAGGCCAATGCTCAACCCACTAAGCTACCCTCCCTCTGGTATTTCAGGCAGGACTTCACAGAGGGAGGGAGGGAGGGGGGAGCAAATGAATACAAAACAAACCTGGTCTATTTCTTGTTTTGATCCACTCCATCTATCTTTTACATCTTTGGCTGGCAGCAGACGGTGCAGAAGGACTGCAAGCCATCCACATCTCCTGGCTCCTTGGCAGAAGATGGTGCAATAGGCCTGCTAGCCATCCTCATATCCTGCCTGCCTGGCAGAAGATGGTACAATAGGACTGCTAGCCATCCACATCTCCTGCCTGCTCACCAGCAGATGGTACAATAGGACTGTTGCAGGACTAAAGAGAATGACCTGGTCGACTCCCTCCTAATTTAGTCCCTGCACCCATATCTGCCCAGGCGCTCCTGACCGACCTTACTGAGGTGGCCAGGAGCACCTCGGACATGAGGAAGATGGTTTTCAGGCCTATTGTACCGTCTGCTGCCACAAGGCAATGGGTTGCTGCCGTTGTGTAGCAATGCAGTACCACGTCTGCCAGCACCCAGGAGACATACAGTGACAGTGAGCTGAGCGGGCTCCATGCTTGCCGTGGCATGGCGTCTGCACAGGTAACTCAGGAAAAAAGGTGTGAAACGATTGTCTGCCATTGCTTTCACAGAGGGAGGGAGGGAGGGAGGGAGGAAGGGCCTGATGACATGTACCCAGAACCACCCGCGACAATGTTTTCTGCCCCATCAGGCATTGGGATCTTAACCCAGAATTCCAATGGGCAGTGGAGACTGCAGGAACTGTGGGATAGCTACCCACAGTGCAACATTCCGGAAGTCGACGCTGGCCTCGGTACTGTGGAAGTACTCCGCCGAGTTAATGCACTTAAAGCATTTTGTGTGGGGACACACACAATTGACTATATAAAAATGATTTCTAAAAAATAGACTTCTATAAATTCGACCTAATTTCGTAGTGTAGACATACCCTTGACTTCAACAGCTCTGGCACCTTTAATCCCTCCCGCAAAGTGATGGACAGCAAAATGCCATTCTGTTTCCACTTATATCTCCCAAAGTTCATTGACCCTGTCAGAAGAGGCAGAAAGGCTTCCTGCAGTTCTTCCCTTCCTGTCGACTTCCCATCCCTCCCATCTGGGAGAAAACTTGTTTCTCTTTGTGTTTGATCATAGACTTTAAACCACAATATCAGTGAGTATCTATCATTCTTCATATAGTGTTAATGCATGTGTTTCACAATTATATTAACCACCAGTGTGTCACAGACTTTCATAAAAGACCTGACTCAAGACACTTTTATAATACAGTAACATTGTGTAAAATCCATTGATTCTATTGCTTATCATTTGACATTACACCTCTCTGTCTTTTTCACTCAGTAAACCTTTGAAATGTATTCTTCTGAAGTGTATCCCCAAATAAAGTTTCCCTCCCCTGCTGGGTTGCTCTCTTTTTCCCTGCTTGTTAGTATATTTACATATAAGGTAAATAAAGCTTTCATTGTCTCTGCCTGGCAACCAGGTCGGTCAGAATAGCAAATACACATTCCTTTGTTTCAGGCAGACTGGGCTTAACATATTTTAAGAATACAATTCTAGCATATATTTGTAACTCGATCTACACACTCCATATATACACATCACACAAGAATATTAATGATCAGTGAGTTCTGAATTTTCCACTGATGTATGCCACCTCTTGTGTATACTGCATGACAACAGTGTTTTGTTAGGTAAGTGAGGTTGTCAGGCCTGGCAAGAGTTGCTGACACAGAGTAGTGAACCACCAATGGGGCTCTGTGTCACAGAATCCCATCCAGCATCTTCCTAATCCTGGAGAAGATGGATTCACTGTTAGGATATAGATATTCAGGCCTGTCTGCAAAGGCCTGTACTTTAAGAATGTAGGTGTATTCTTATCACTTGGCTAGTTAGAGATATAAAAGAAAGAATCAAAATCACTGTCTGCCAGTGTAAGGTCCTTCTCTTACCGTGACAGTCTGAGGCCCTGTTCTTAGGCTAAGGCGTTTGGCTAAGCGACAGAGGCAGCCATAAGCTGGGAAGCGACCGGTCACATCCTCACATTCCAAAGTAGTCACATTGAAAGAAGGTGCTATTGGGCTGTTAGGAATACAATCCTGTCCTGATAGTGCCTATCACCTCCAGAGAAAGGGAAGTGCCTAGAAGATGTAAAAGGAAATTGAGGTTGATAGTTTTCTGTCTGGTAAGAACTCACTTATCAATAGACACAGCTGGGAAACTCTTGTGTCTTTATAGATGTAGTTGTGAAATCCTCACTTCTGTATTGTTTTGTCATTATAGTTCCCACTTTGCTATTGTTTATTGGCATGGTCTCTGGTTCTGTGATTGTTTCTGTCTGCTGTATAATTAATTTTGCTGGGTGTAAACTAATTAAGATGGTGGGATATAATTGGTTAGCTAATCATGTTACAATATGTTAGGATTGGTTAGTTAAATTTCAGTAGAATGATTGGTTAAGGTATAGCTAAGAATATTATTATATAAATTAGGGGCAAACAGGAAGTAAGTTGGGATTCGAAAATAAGGAAAAAGGAACTTGTATTTAAGCTTGCTGGAAGTTCACCCCAATAAACATCGAATTGTTTGCACCTTCGGACTTCGGGTATTGTTGCTCTCTGTTCATGCGAGAAGGACCAGGGAAGTGGGAGAGTGAAGGAATAAGCTCTCTAACATTCACATTGCAGGAAGCCCACTGTCTCCATGCTGGTGATGTTACGGTGACATCATAATGTACATCATGTGACCTCAGAGCTTGGGGCCCTAGACGCAGACCTACTGTGAGTAGTTGTCAATTTGGTCCTGGATACAATAGTGCATTGGCTCTGCTCCTGTCCCTCTGATAAGTTTAGAATCATTATAAATGAAGGCTATGAGTAAAGCAGGGAAAAAAAAGGAACAGACATCAACATTCAAATTAAGCAAGGGCCTGAACCTAAGAAGGATTGACCAAATGCAACTCCCATTCTCCGTATGAGATTTTAGTTACCCCCCAATACATATTTTGCTGCTCGAGCATACATTTCTGTATTATTTTGCAGTTCAGACACATTTATGTAAACATGGTGCAACTCAAAAAATAAGGAATTCAATGACCTTGTGAGATTTTTCACTATTTGGCCTTTTGGTCTCTAATTTTGTTTCCACAAGTGGACATAAATGCAAGCATCCAATTACCCATTTGCAGATAAAGTCAGGTGGGAGGGTGCCTACCTTGTCATTTTCACCTATGATTTATTACAGCTGTGATTTTGCTCCCCCCATTTTAAACTGTTATGAAAAGGTACAAAACATTCATACCCCTTTTTTCAATGAAGTGGAACACTTATTGCGATAATCTACAGCTTCTTAGAATTGAAGGGTTAATATTTAAATTCATTGTAATTACTATAAAATTTACACCAATCACCTTTTAAAAAGTGTATTATTATTATTATTATTATTATGTATTACTTTTACAGTAGCACTTAGAAGCCCAAATCAAGATCAGAGCCACATTGTGGTAGGCCCTGTACATATACATAGTAAGAGACAGACCTTGCCCTCAATATAAACAGAGAAGACAAAGAGTAGGAGAAAGAAGGTATTATTCCCACTTTACCATTGGGGAACTGAGGCACAGAGTGATTAAGAGATTTGCCCAACATAACAAATGAATTCTGTGGCAAAGTCTGGTACAAAGCCTAAATACTGCTAATCCTAGTGTAGGTCTTAACAACGGAACCATGCTTTCTCTTCAGCATTCAGAATTTGAGCCCCACCTCTGCAAACCACTTAGGCATCTGCTTTACTTAAGCATGGGGTTACATAGATGCTTAGCTGAAACAGGGATGCATTTAAGCATGTGTGTCAAGTTAAGCATGTGTGTCAGTACTTTGCTCATTTGGGTCAACTATTTTGAGGATTCCTTAGAGTTCCTTAAGTATTAGCTGCCTTTCAATCAAAATCAACAGTCCAGATCAAACTGAGGCAAAAGGCTTCATCATCCTGTAAAGAAAATCTATCTGAGAGCAGATATGGGCACAGAACTGTTGCAGAAGATATAAATCAGCACAAAATTTTACCCAGTTTTACCCAGCTTAAAAATCCCTCCATTTATTTTCTCATGTACAATAGGTCAGATTAGTATATTACAAACATGTGCCTTCCAATGAGTTTCAGAAGGGGCAGATGGGTGCAGATTTTGACTCAACAGGGATCCTTTCAACAAACTAGATACCACTCAGTGGTAGAAGGCAGAACACGAATGATTCTTAAGTCAAAGAAAGTGAGTACCGAGACAATTACTACAGATCCAATCAATCCTCAAAGCATAATTCCAGTCATTTCAATGAGAATTTTCCAGATGTTTATTGTGTGAACATGAACTCTGAGGTTTAGTGGATAGCAGGTACAAAAAGGTAAATCTCTAATAGTTTGAAAATCCAGTATGGGTTAACGCTTCAAATTGCAACTGCTTATCTAAACTTTGTTCTCACATTTCGTCTGGAAAATTAGGCTGAAAACCTAGCAAGAGCAAGCATTTCTGGAAGATTTCTGATATTTCCTTTTTCTAATCGGGCTGGAAATACCAACAACCCTGATATTGGATGGTGATATTGGATGTTCTGGGTAATTTTCTGAAGGCAAGCAATATAAAACTGGCTGTGGGTACATAGAATTATGGAGAATTTCAGTTTATTCATCTACTTCATCTAACAACCAGTTTGTGACAACGTGCAAAGTCATTTTCACTACAGTACTTGTCAGTGACAAACGTACACACATGACAGTAATGCAATTAACTAGTCACTATAGAAATGTACCTGTAGAAATTGGGGAATTGAAGCTAGTTTATCACCGGGAGCAGGGGGAGAAATTCTCTTCATTTTCAGAAAAATATGTGTGATGCTAACCATGGATGGTACTGAAGCTCAACTTTATGAACAGGCATTTCATCCAATAAACATATTATAAACAGTATATATAATTTATTCTTCGTCTATAATAGATTTGTGCTTGCACTTAAAAATGCCTTTTGCAATTTTCATTATAATTAATACTGTTACATAATAAAATGCAACACTTAATTTAAAGTTAATTATTTTCCATTATTCAGCATTAGTAGACAAAGCAAGAGCTTTAGCTCAGTGCCAGAATGTAAAAGTTATTTTGAACTTATAATCCATGGCTTTAACAGTTTAAGGTCAAGCAGCATTGGTGTAAATTAAGAACTAAGTAAAAGGATAATAACAGTTACAAAACTCTTGTGGCTTTTGAAAAAAAACTGAGAATACATTTTTTAACTTTATCCTGAAATTGGTGTTGGTTTGGAATTGGTAGTGTCACAGTATTCTGCAGTAATGCTCCAGCTATAATAATGTCACTACAGTGTTTTGGGGCTCTTACTGTGAAATGCTGTTGTGTTTTTACAAGGTTTGGCATGAGTGGTTCCTCATACCTTTTACTCCTTTTTAATTCTAGTGAGAAAGATCCCACCCTAACTTACCTACAACCACAATAGACACAGTAAAATCATTCTACCCTTTCAACTAGTTCAAAAAAAATCACACTAACGACGCTTCACCGATATAACACGTTTACTACCCTACCCAACTAGGGCCTAACTCACTGTCAGGTCATATTGTCAATTCTCAGATCGGCTCACAGTTGGGATCTCCACTTTGTGCTACTCCATCCTCCCTTACTGTTGGTGTAACAGAGTTTATTTTTCCCCTCCACCCACAGCCTTTTTTTTTTTTTTTTTTCTTTCAGGGATCCCAAATCTCAGGCTATGATTCTGGACAAGCAACCCTATTCAGGACAACACATAAACGCATGAAGTCAATGGCGGTAAGCAAATACTTATAATTACATATGTGGTTCACTGCTGCCTTGAATAGGCATGGATTCAAGCACACGCTTACATGCTTTCCAGAAACAGAACCTCATACTGCAATTTAGGAAAAAGTTTTTATCATATTCAACTTCATTAAGTCTCATTTATTTGACTGAGTAGTTGCTTGTGATCTAGTGCTTCTTTTCAATACCCTGCTGACCCTGCCCAGCCTTCCAGGCCTTTGGTGACTGACATTTTGCTGCTTCTTCAAGGCTTTGCTCATTAGTTTAATAGTCCTGATAAATATGCAGTGAGTCATGAGTAGCACACAAGAAGAGAGCCTCATTCACTATAGTCGTGTCAAGAGCCACGCATGAGACCCTTCTTTCTAATGACTCCCCATCTCAGGGACAGAAGTCATATTTGTGTCTTGTAATGTTTAAAATATGTTTTCTTGGGTTACTTCCTAATTTCCAATTTGAAGGTCAGAAGCCTGCCCAAAAGGTCGGCTGCAGATTGCAAAAAATAACTGGGAGAGATGAATTTTTGCAAACTTTTCCATAGAAGATGGGTTGTCACCCTAGTATCTGAGTGCCTAACAATTGTTAATGTATTTACCGTTAGCCCTATCCTACCTCTCAGGAGTGTTGTGTTATCTTCATTTTAGAGATGGGGAACTAAGTCACAGAGACTAAGTGACTTGCTCAAGGTCATACAGCAAGGCTGTGACAGAGAAGGGAATTGAAACTGCTCTCCTGCGTACCTAACCACTGGACCGTCCCTTCTTGAATTTTCCAAAGTTTCAAAAAGATTTCCAGAGTCTCTGAATCTGAAATTCAGCCCAACATTTGTACCATCCTTTTTATCTTTGAAGCCCTTTACAAATAGTAAGCAATCCATGCTCACAACAGTCTGTGAGGTAGACAAAGCTATGGCTGCATTTTATTATTTATGGAGTATAGCCCTAGAAATATTATCTGCTCATCTACTCAGTCGATCTTTATGCTAAACAGCTTGTAACGATGCTGGTTCTGGTGGGACACAACTGAGAGTGCCAATTCAGGACAAATTGCTTAAAGCAGGGCAGTTTCAGCCCAAGGCAGGGGTTCCTTTGCAAACCAAACCAGCCAAACAGAGTACTTCAGTTTTACCCCACTGGCTAACCACAAGTCACACAAGCAATTCCCTTAGACACTCCAGTTTCCCAGTATCACCACCAGTGCCACTCGTTATGGGGATGAATGGTTATGAAAACCAATACCCCAGTAAAAGAAAAGTCCTCTTGATCCCAAAGGGCCAAGCCCCAGACCCAGGTCAATATACAAGTTAGATCTTACCAACAAATCACACTGTTGCCAGTCCTTTGGAATCTAATATCTAAAGGTTTATTCATAAAAGGAAAACGATATAAATGAGAGCTAGAATTGGTTAAATGGAATTAAGTACATACAGTAATGGCAAAGTTCTTGGTTCAGGCTTGTAGCCGTGATAGAATAAACTGCAGATTCAAATCAAGTCTCTGGAGTACATCCACAGCTGGGATGGGTCATTCAGTCCTTTGTTCAAAGCTTCAGTTTTCAGCAAAGTCCCTCCAGAGGTATGAAGCAGGATTGAAGACAAGATGGAGATGAGGCACCTGCCTTTTATAGTCTCTTCCAGGTGTGAGAATACCTCTTTGTTCTTACTGTGGAAAATTACCACAAAATGGAGTTTGGAATCACATGGGCAAGTCACATGTCCATACATGACTTAGTTCTTTACAGGTGGCAGCCATTGCCCACATGCTATCTTGAACGTCCCCAGGAAGACTTCTTATGTGGATTGGAGTCTCCCAAGGTCTATTGTCAGTTAAGTGTTTCTTGATTGGGCACTTAACTTGCAAATTCCTTTCTCAAGAAGCTGACCAAATGCTTTACTAAGGCTACTTCAGAATCAAAAACACATGGATATACAAGTACATGGCCAATATTCATAACTTTATCTACAAAGATGATACACACACACACAGCATAATCATAATTAGCAAATCATAACCTTTCCATAGACACCTTACACGACAACCTTTGTACAATATTTGCTGCAAATATATAACAGTGGTTGCACCAGTGATCTATACGGTCACAGGTTATATTAATAACGTCAAACAGCTTCACTGAATTGAACTAAACCCTATTTCAGGAAGCACTCATTCTTCACATTTATATTTCTGGGATCATTTAGGCACTTGACCTACATGGAATTGGGCAGTTTTGGTTAATTAAGAATGTTTTTACCGATTTTGAGCTCAATCACAAAAAGCCATGAAATCATCAGACTTTTTCTCCATCGCTCACGCAGGTGGACGGGGAGTGAGCAGAGTCAGGAAAAAGGTTCTCGAAGTTGAAATTCAGCCGCTGCCCCATGGACCAACACAATTCTGTGTTGAAGCATTCTTGGCCTGGATTGCCAAGAGCCATGTGCGTCCATTAGATTTAGATAAGTTCAAAAACCCTTCAAAATCCAAAAGAAACTCAGCAAAAATTATCACATTTTACCTAAATTTCAACTATGATACCTCAACAGGTCACATTTCATCTGAAACCTTAAATCAGCCCAGGTTTGCTCAACTTTTTTGAAGTTCCTGCAAAACAGCCAACATATTCTAAAAACCTGACATAAGTTTTTAGTTTGTAATATAAATCAAGATTAGGCGAGTTTCACCTGGTTCTGAAAGCTTTGCACAACTCTAAATAGGTAAGCACAATCTCCTATGATAATGGCAATTGCATAGGCATATCACTGGAACCAAGTGTATACAGCCCTTCAAGTCCATGTTCTAATTTTTGTTCATAAGAGATCTAATGGTTACTCTTTCACAAGGTAATCTGCATGTAAGGAGGCTTTTCAGAGTTTCAAATATTCTTTAACATAAGAACTTAAATGCACTTTCTTTTACAAAGTAATTAAATATTTTATCCTCCTATCTGTGTAGCGGATGTCTACATCTCTCTAGGAATAGTGTTGAAAAGAATGTAAAAATTAAATTTAGCTACATTTACAGCACTTACTTGTTACAAACATTACTATGATTACCCTGTCAGTACTTCAGAAGGGCAGACAAAGCCAAGACAAAATAATCTGACTCAATTTCCCCCCTTAAACTAAAACTGGGCTACATGGCACTGGAGGAATCCCTGAACAAAGATGATCCTTCCATGACCAGCTATACCAACTTCAGAGCCAGAACTGGCCTGCAGGGTCATGCAAAGCAGCCTCTCCAAAGTGGAGAATTAGGCCTTATTTTTAACCTTGTTTTGTACATGTTAAAACATAAATAACAAAAGAAATGTGCCAAAACAAAATCCTGCACACCATATACAATTAGCCAAGGGGAGAGGATGAACCACACATGACAGGTGCTCAGATACTATAGTGATGAGGGTAAAGACACAAGACAAAACCTGAATGGAATTTGTAGGCACCTAGAAGACAATGTGATAAGTAAGGGTATGTCTGCAGTTACCACGGATTGATGCTGTGGCAATCGAGCCACCGGTGGTCAATTTAGTGGGTCAAGTGAAGACCAATAAATCAATTGCAGATCACTTTCCTGTCGACTCTGGTACTCCACCAGAATGAGAAGTAAGTACGGTAAGTCAAATGTGAGAGTTTCTCCCGTTGACCCAGCATGGTGTAGACACCACAATAAGTTGACCAAAGTTATTTACATAGCTGGAGTTGCTTAACTTAGGTCGACTTAACCATGTAGTGTAGACCTGTCCTAAGGGTCAACATGGATTTGTCAAGAAAAAATCAGGTAAAACCAACCTAATATCCTGCATAGTCAGGGTAACAAGCCTCGTTGATGGGGGGAGGCAGTAGTTGTGATTTTTCTTGACTTTAGTAAGACTTTTGATACTGTCTCACATAGGGTGACCAGATGTCCCGATTTATAGGGACAGTTCCGATATTTGGGGCTTTGTGTTATATAGGTGCCTATTATCCCCCAACCCCTGTGCCGATTTTTCACGGTTGCTCTCTGGTCACCCTAGTATCACGTGACCTTCTCATAAGCAAACTAGGGAAATATAACTTAGACAAACTATAAGATCCACAACTGGTTGGAAAACCATACTCAGAGAGTAGTTATCAATGGTTCACAGTCAACTTAGAAGGGTATATTGAGTGGGGTCTACAGAGAGATCTTCCAGGTTCTGATTCTGTTCAATATCATAATAAATTATACGAATAATGGCATAGAGAATACCCTCATGAAGTTTGCAAATGGTACCAAGTTGGAAGGGTTCGCAAGCACTTTGAAGGACAGGATTTCAATTCAAATGATTGTGACAAAATGGAGAAATGGTCTGAACTAAATAGGATTAAATGCAATATGGACAAATGCAAAGTGCAACACTTACAGAGGAATAATCAATTGGACAAAATTGGAAATGACTGCCTAGGAAGGAGTACTGTAGAAAAGGATCTGAGGGTTACAGTGGATCACAAACTAAATGTTAATCAACAATGTAATACTGTTGCAAAAAAAGGGAACATCGTTCTGGGATGCGTAGCAGGAGTGTTGTAAGAAGGACACAAAATGCAATTCTTGCACTCTACTCAGCACTGATAAGGCTTTAATTGGAGTACTGTGTCCAGTTCTGGACATCACACTTTGGGAAAAATGTGAACAAACTGGAGAAAGTCCAGAGGAGAGCAACAAAAATGATTAAAGTTCTAGAAAATATGACCTACAAGGAAAAATGGACAAAAATGTGCTTGTTTAATCTTGAGAAGAGAAGACTAATCGGGGACACAATAACAGTCTTCAAGTACTTAAAAGGCTGTTGTAAAGAGGAAGGTGATAAATTGTTCTCTTTATCCACTGAGGACAGGACAAGTAGTAATAGGCTTAAGATGCAGTAAGGGAGGTTTAGGTTACACATTAGGAAAAACTTCCCAACTGTAAGAGGAGTTAAGCACTTGAATAAATTGCCTAGGGAGGTTGTGGAATCTCCATCATTGGAGGTTTTTAAGAGCGGGTTAGACAAACACTGTCAGGGATAGTCTACATAATACTTAGTCCTGCCATGACTGCAAGAGACTGAACTAGATGACCTCTCAAGGTCCCTTTCAGTCCTACAATTCTATGATTCTATGAATGGAATAGAATTTCTTTATTTTTTTCAATTCTGTGCTATTCTTTTAGCAAACCATAGCTCAGCAGGTTCTATATGCTTAGTATTATCCATCTCTATCATTCTACTTATTTTCTTTAGCAATGTTAGAGTTAGGCTGTCAATCTCAAGTTTATTCAGCTCTGCCAGGTTGCTTTGGGGCAAACTACCTTTGCTCACACAGCTTCATTATGGAGAGAGGCATCTGGCCATAGTTACGGTTGTGACTAAGATTCAGTTTAAAACATGATTCTGACACTTGGATCTTTGCCAGAGTGAACCCAATGCAGCTGAAATGTCACTCTTGTATTTTTCAATTGGGATGTGTATGTGTGTTCTAGATTTCAAGGGATTTAGAAGAATTCAATAAAAATATTATATTATTATTAATGATATTATAATACTTAGCACATATCTAGCACTTCTCAGCCCAAGATATTAAATGCTTTACAAAGCGGGGGAGGCAGTAAGCATTATTCTGCCTATTTCACAGACTGGGAAACTGCAGTTCAGAGAATCTCAATGACTTGCCCAAGGCGCTATAGTAAGTCTGTGACAGGGCTGGGAATAAACCCAAGATATCCTGACATCCAGGTGATACTCTACCAAAAGTTTTGTAGTTATTCTGTGCCACCTCAGATTTTTCAAATGCATTTTATTCAGCTGGCCTTTATGAGGATAGATTATTTTTAGAAAATGGTTTCATTTTTGCATTTAATATTTTTTATTCAAACCTGTGAAAAATTTGTAAACTCCGCAAACTGAAGTCAGGCTGGTATATCCTATTAAAGATTAGTACACAGCTGAGGGCTTCAACAATCTTTAGGAAAAATTACAGCTGAAACATGGGAAGTCAACTACAACAGGAACCCATGTCAGGTTTGGGTCATAACTACCACAGGAGTGACTGTGTGCGCACATAGTTAATAAAAAAATCATAGGGACTTTTTTGTATGATAACAACTGTAAGAATTTCTACAGGGAAAGGCATACTTTTTATCTGGATCCATATCCAGACTTCAGTTCAAGACTCCAGTATTTAGGTTTAGATCCATATCTTAATCACCAAGTTGGAATTACAAAATGTTTGCATTAATATTTTGGCTTGTATGATATGTTATGTCATTTCACAGGAATTTCACAAGATTCTGTTTAGTTTCCCATTAGTCTCATGAACTTTGACCATTTTACTGAAAAATACATTTTGATGGGACACATTAGCAGCAAAGAACTTTTTGCATTAGCAAAAATGGGAGTGGTGAATTAGCGAATATGAAAAGCAGATTTTGCCTTTGAAAAAATTCCTAAAGAAACAAGGACTTTGACAAAATAGCTAAATTAATGTTAAACTGTAGATTATGTTGTTATCCATTTCATAGTGAGAGAGATTTAGTCCCCATCTAGCTCTAAGTCATCTCCTGATGTGATAACATATGTGATTCTGAAAAGATTCTTGTCAGATGTAAATCAAAAGTCCCAATTTTAACCAAAACTTTTATTTACTAAACAGTTTACACATAGTGAGAAGTGGTTGTCATCGGGGAACTTTCCAACTGCTGTGCTGAGCCAAATAGCGTAGAGATGTCTTTTAAAGGACTCAAATCAACACCTCTTTCAATGTGTTAACAGGGCAACTGTAGAGCAAAACAATTTTCTCAGGCCAACTGACAAGTTTATGACTTTTTCACAGCCTTCCTCTAGTCGGAAGTCAGGCAATTAAACCTTAGCTTGAGTGCACATGGCACATATACTGTGAAGTGTAGTGGCTAAATTTATTTTAATATCATTTCTGTGAATACATTGTGAAAATTAATACTGCTTTATGCTGTTTAAAAATCAAGGCATTTCAAACAATCAAGCCCACCTCTAAGGAGGTTGCAATATTCCTCATTAGAATGAAATACATTAAAGCACATGCACCCATGACAATGGATAAAGCATGATATATGCTATGCCAGTCCCCAAATTAGTAAAAGTGTTCTTATATTAAAAAGAAAGAAAACAGTATGATCAGCAAAACAATTTAGTTAAAATCTGAATGAGGCTCTGGAAATAAATCTTCTGATGTAATAGCACATGTCCACTTTTATACAAGCATTATCTCAATAGAGTAGCTCACAAGAAGGCAAAGCAAAAGTTGAAATGTTCTCTTTATGAACTTAATGTGGTCCATCAGGCAACAACAACAGGATAAAAAAAAGACAGAAAATCATAATATATGTGAAAAACATATAGTGCTGGTCTTTTGTTATGTTGTTTTCAACTGCTTTCTTCTGCACAATTTTCTGTTGCCCTTGCATTAATTTTGATTTAAGCTCTTTGTATTTCAGCATATGTCATGCTGAAATACAAAGAGCTTAAGTCAAAATTAATGCAAGAACAACAGAAAGATTTTAATATATACACACACTTTGAAGAGAGAAAAGCAAATTAACCTGCTTATTAAGAATTGTCTATATTAAGTCATATCAAAGTGTATGGGTACTGTAATGGATACCGGCTCAACTTTGTATATGGCGAAGCACAAGAACACTAAATGCCTTCAAATTGCATTGATAGAGTAGTGTTTCTTGTGTCTATAGAATGTCTTGTCTATATTTTTCTAACACTTGGCCATAGAGTTCAAACCCATTCAGTCATCCCAGATAACCAGTCATCCCATCAGAGTTCCCCCTTCATAATGCTCAGATTGTAGTCACTTTGTATCGGAATGAGCTAGATTTAATGTGGCAAAAACTTCTTCTGGGAAAAAAAATCCTGATAGATTCTTCTTCCTATTAATTACTTGGAGAAACCTGAGCATTTCCCACTGTATATTAGTATAGCAGAACATTGGCAGTGCACTAACAGAGCTTCCAGTCACACTGACAACAATCCAATTAAGGACATAGCTGTGTGGTTAAGAAAGACTGTACAGTCATTCAGCTGCTTGTAGTAAACTCAACTGTCTTTTAGAATAGACAAGATGTCAAAATTCCATTGGAGAATAATGTGCATAGGGCTTCACTGGGACCAGTGCAGAGGTGCTTTGGAGGCAGCATGCCTGAAGCAGCCAATGCCTCTGAGAGCTCTGGAGTGCACAGGGTGTCTGTGTAACCACTGAACTGTCTATAAAGAGGGAAAGCATCCTTTCCCCTCTGAACCCAGCCAATTCCACTGGCCTTTGCAAGGCAGGAGGGGGACTTGGCTTTGCCCTCTTTGGAGATGCTAGAGTCAACAGCTCCCTAAATACAAGGAATCCTATTATATTTGGCCCTTTGCATAAATGGAGCAAGGTGGGAAGAGGCTTCTTCTGCCCTTTCTCTCTTTTGCACACTCATACAGGGGGCCAGGAATAATCTGGTCTTTAACACTGAACAGGAACCCTAAGCACTGTTCAAGCTGCACCACTGTAATGCGGCCATATCTGGGGTGGAAGGGTGAGGAAACTCGGTCATAGGCTGACAAAACAAATCTCATCTCTTAAATAATATTCTTTGGGATTATTAACTCCACTGCAGGACCTTGGTTTTTGAGGTCTCTTCTGAAAAATCCACATAGAGAAAACTGTCTGAGAACCCCAGTTTATCTGCCTTAGAAGAATGAATGGTTTAGTCATTCCTACTGGAATTTGAGCTTCTGTTGTCAGAGAATCCACACCATTTAAAGATCAGCAGTTTGGTTCTTCTCTCACTTAAACTGGTGTAAATCAGGAGTCATTCCACTGAAGTAAATGATGTTAAAAGAGTGTAAAACCAATGTGAGTAAGATCAGAAGCAGCCTGGCTCTATTGACAAGAACAAAGCTCTCCTACGTGCCCATGCAGGGCAGTAAGGAGGTGTCAAAGTTCCTTCCCACTCTGAACACTAGGGTACAGATGTGGGGACCTGCATGAAAAATCTCCTAAGCTTATCTTTACCAGCTTAGGTCAAAACTTCCCCAAGGTACAAAATATTCCACCCTTTGTCCTTGGATTGGCCGCTACCACCACCAAACAAATACTGGTTACTGGGGAAGAGCTGTTTGGAAATGTCTTTCCCCCCAAATACTTCCCAAAACCTTGCACCCCACTTCTTAGACAAGGTTTGGTAAAAAAGCCTCACCAATTTGCCTAGGTGACTACAGACCCAGACCCTTGGATCTTAAGAACAATGAACAATCCTCCCAACACTTGCACCCCCCCTTTCCTGGGAAATGTTGGATAAAAAGCCTCACCAATTTGCATAGGTGACCACAGACCCAAACCCTTGGATCTGAGAACAATGAAAAAGCATTTAGTTTTCTTACAAGAAGATTTTTAATAGAAATAGAAGTAAAGAAATCACCTCTGTAAAATCAGGATGGTAAATACCTTACAGGGTAATTAGATTCAAAACATAGAGAACCCCTCTAGGCAAAACCTTAAGTTACAAAAAAGATACACAGACAGAAATAGTTATTCTATTCAGCACAATTCTTTTCTCAGCCATTTAAAGAAATCATAATCTAACACATACCTAGCTAGATTACTTACTAAAAGTTCTAAGACTCCATTCCTGGTCTATCCCCGGCAGAAACAGCATATAGACAGACACACAGACCCTTTGTTTCTCTCCCTCCTCCCAGCTTTTGAAAGTATCTTGTCTCCTCATTGGTCATTTTGGTCAGGTGTCAGCGAGGTTACCTTTAGCTTCTTAACCCTTTACAGGTGAGAGGAGTTTTTCCTCTGGCCAGGAGGGATTTTAAAGGGGTTTACCCTTCCCTTTATATTTATGACAGGAGGCATCTCAGATTACAGCACAAGGCACAGCTTCTTTGGCGCTCCTATGGATGGAGAGTGGGCAACCAGGGATGGGGGAACGAGTGGAACCTTGATTCTGCTCCTCCCCCAATGTGCCAACCAGTACAGTGAGCTGGCAAGGAGGGGGAAGTAACCCGTGCCAGGTGGTTAGCTGATGCAGTTACTCCATCCCTAGAGCAAGGGGGAATCTAGAGGCTGAATTGTGACACTCGTACTTTGTCTACTAGTATGCTCCTGGGACAGCACAACTGCGAGATGGAGAAAGTAAGGGCAAGTGGTTAGGACAGTAGCCTAGGACTTGGGAAACCTGGATCCAGGTCCTTGATCTCCCACAGACTTCCTGTGTGACCCTGAGCCAGTCACTTAGCCTCTCTGTACCTCAGTTCCCTTCATCTGTAAAATGGAGATTATAGTATTTTCCTACCTCACAGGAAGCACTCAGATAATGTAGTAATGGGGGCCATCTAAGTACCCAGGATAGAGGAAGATAGATTCAAGGTTGATTGTGTTCTTACAATCCTCCTCTGGCTTTCCAGTCAAGAGTACCCAGAGAGTGTTGCAGGTAAAAAGTATTACTTAATAAAATGTATGTAACTATGAGGCACGTAGATAACAAAGTCCATTGTACATTTAGTGGTTAGTATTAGAAATTCATCTCTAGTGCAAGACTAACCTGCCCCCACCGCCTGCACACACATGCTTCGATTACTTTTGAATAATTGTCCTTCTCCATATTCTCTACAGCAGAACCAGGAGGTTTTAAAATGATTTGTCCTTTAGTCATCATAATAAGATTATTTTAATAGGTCTGGCTGTGTAGAGGAGTACACAGAACTGAATTTTACTTATAAAATGTTTGTATCAATATTGATGTCTAATTAAGGTATTCATTAAAGTCTATAATGTTAACTTAACAGGAAAAATCTGGAGTTATATTACATTTTCCCATTAAACTAATGTAATTGGTTTTTAACAACAAATTCTAATTAGATTATATTATTAACTAGTTCAATATCAATGTCTTTATCATATTTATTATTATTGTCACTATGCAGACTTAGTATATATTATTAAATAACATTTCTCAGAGAGTTTAAAGAAAAGCTACAGTCTCTCAATAAGATGCTACTGTACCATCATTTTAAACAAATATATTTCACTCAGGCCTGGTCTACACTAGAAAATTATAGCACCATAACTATGTCACTCAGGGATGCAAAAAATCCACAACCTGAGTGATGTAATTAAGACGACATAAATCCTGCGTAGAAGCACTAGGTTGACAGAAGAATGCTTCCATCAACTTAGCTACCAAGGCCTGTCGTGGAGGTAGATGACTTACACCAATGGGAATATCCCTCCAATCAGAGAAGGTTGTGTCTGCACTGACACACTACAACATAAACCTAAAATTAGGCTGAGGAGACCTACCCCTAGTAACCCTAAACATAGCCTTGGGATACCTACCCTTAGTAACCCTCACCCTAGCCTGGGGAGCCCTACTGACCTCAAGCCTTACCCTACCACTGGGACTCTAAGCCAACCCAGCAGAACCATACTGACCTCAAGCCTAAGCCTAACCTAGAGGTGGGCAAACTACAGCTCACGGGACCATCCTGCCCGGCCCCTGAGCTCCCGGCCAGGGAGGCTAGCCCCCGGCCCCTCCCCCACAACCACGCCACTGCGCGGGCAGCATGGCTTGCGCCCGTCCACCTCCCAGGTTTTCCAATAAGCCTGTCCTGTAGCTCTGAGCGGCATGGTAAGGGGTTGGGGGGGAAGAGGGGGTTGGATGAGGGGCAGGAGGTCCCGGGGGGCAGTCAGAGGACAGGAGGCGGTTGGATGGGGCGGAGGTTTGGGGGGGGGGGGTGCGGAGGCAGTCAGGAGACAGCGAGCAAGGGGGGTTGGATAGGGGGTGGGGTCCTGGGGGGGCAGTTAGGGACAGGGGTCCCAGAATGGGGCAGTCAGGGGACAAGGGGGGGTGGATGGGTTGGGGATCCCGGGGGGCTTGTCGGGGGCAGGGGTGTGGATAGGGGGCGGAGTTCTGAGGGGGCGGTTAGGGGTTGGGGGGTCCCAGGAGGGGGCAGTCAGGGGAGAAGGAACAGGGGGGTTGGATGGGTCAAAGGTTCTGAGGGGGGGAAGTCAGGGACAGGAAGAGTGAGGGGGCAGATAGGGGGCGGGGGCCAGGCTGTTTGCGGAGGCACAGCCTTCCCTACCCGGCCCTCCATACCGTTTTGCAACTCTGATGTGGCCATCAGGCCAAAAAGTTTGCCCACCCCTGCCCTAGCCCAAGGACTCCTACCCTTAGTAACCCTAACCCTAGTCCAGGGAGCCCTATCCTTAGTAAGCCTAACCTGAGCCGGGGAGCCCTTCTGACTCCAATCCTAAATCTAGAATGGAGAGCCCTACCCTTTGCATCCCGTCCAGAGGATCAGGACTATGTGAGTGAGACCTCTACTCTTTGTAACTCTAACCCTAACCGTAGCCCAGGGATCCCTTCTGACCCCAAGCCTAACCCTAGCTGAGGGAGACCTATCGTTCATCATCATATCCCCAGTCCTGGGAGCCCTCCCGTTAGTAACCCTAACCCTAGCCTGGCATGCCCTACTGACTCCAATCCTAATCCTAACATGGGGAGCCCTACCCTTAGTAACCCTAACCCCAGGATCTCTGCTCACCCTAAACCTTACCCGAGCCCTAGGAACCCTACCCTTAGTAACCATAACCCAAGCCAAGGGATTCATAGTGACCACAAACCTAACCTTAGCCTGGGAAGCTTTAGCCTTAGTAATTCTAACTCTAGCTCAGGGACCTCTATTGACCCCAAGCCTAACCCTTGCCTGGGGAACTTTATATTTAGTTACCCTTACCATAGCCTGGGGAGCCCTGCTGACCCCAAGCCTAACCCTAGTAAGCACAGACCCTAGCCAGAGTACCCCTACTTTTAGTGAACCTAATGCTACCCCGGGGAGCCCTAATGACCCAAAGCCTAACCCTTGCCTAGGGAGCCCTTTCCTTAGCAACTCTAATCAGGGGACCCTTAAGAACATAAGAATGGCCATACTGGGTCAGACCAAAGGTCCATTTAGCCCAGTATCCTGTCTTCTGACAGTGGCCAGTGCCAGGTGCCCCAGAGGGAAATGAACAGAACAGGTAATCATCAAGTGATCCATATCCTTAGTAACTCTAACCCTAGCCTGGGGAGCCCTACTCTATTGTCCACAAGCTCAACCCTAGCCCAGGAATCCCTACCAACCTCAAGGCTAACCCAGCCTGTGGAGCCCTACTGACCCCTAGCCTATCCTTACTCCAGGGTTCACTCCTCTTAGTAACCCTAAGCCAAGCCAGGGGAGCCATACTGACATCAAGCCTTACCCTAGCTGGAGCAGTCCTGCCTTTAGTAACCATAACCCTAGCCCAGGGAGCCCCACTGACCCCAAACCCAACTCTAACCCAGCCACCCATACCCTAAGTAACTCTAACCCTAGCCCAAGAAACCCTGCTGACCCCTTATGACTTGTGATTTCCTCTGTTGTTCTTTTCCCTATCATTTTTGTTGCATACTTTTACATTATTTTTCCCCTAACCTCTTTTCCCTAACCTCTTTTCCAGATTTGGACATCAGTCCTGCAGATTGAGGCATCTTCATGTTCTCCGAAAATATCTGTGAACTCGGCTTTGTCTGCTCTGCTAAAGTATTGGCTTTATTTATTTAACATGGTTTACCCATTAGAAAAATCAATAAAGGCAGAAGTAATGAAGGCCAATCTATTAGTGTGAGCTTCATGACCAGAATGTTAAGAATAAGGTCATTCATTGTCAAACCAGAATGATACCTAGCAAATAATAAACAACTTCTGACAGTAAGGGACAAGTAACCTTCCTACCAGGATCTTGATCAGGCACAGAGAATTGTTTGGCATTATAGTATAATAGATACACAGCTCTTACTGTACTGTTGATCACATGTTACTGAAAATAAATGTAACATGAGAATTGCTTCATTGTTTTCCAAAATAATATCCTTATCCATACCATAACATTTTGTCCATTACTGACTCAATTTCTTTCTGGCTCAGCAAGGAATGATCTTAGACATACTGGACATTGAGACTGGGTCAGAGTATCAGCCTCCATTAGTTCTGCCATTATTGATATTCTAACATACCATATTAAAATAAATTTAGTCAATACTTCAGCAGACTGGACAAATCAGAGTCCAGAAATGCTGCAAAGATTAGCATGATGCTCCACGAGTCACACTGCAGGGCTGTTGTCCAAAGATGGAGATTAAATTTTTACTTTACTGCAGAGTAAAACACCTTCACAAGCAAACTGACATTAAGAAATAAAGTTAAGAAGAATAGTGATTAGAAAGAAAATGTTTTAAGCTTTGGTGTCAATTGGAAGAGTGAGTCAACAATGCAAATCTTATGATGAATCTCTACAGAATGTCTACTAGCATGGGACAATATGGGAAAAGCTTGATATTCAAGAACGGTGAAAGGTGAGAGACAGTGTAGACTGCAGAGACAAACGAGAAACTGAACACAGTTTCTGAATCAGTATATTTATTATAACTTGTCAAAAATCTAAATTTTTTTTAACAGAAATTGTATTTATTTTTACTTCCCAAAAAAACATTTTTTCAGTGAAAAATGGAAACTAAAACCAATAATCTTTTCAAAGACTTGTTTTGGGGTGAGGAAATGGTATTTGAAAAACACTTTTGGTAAAATATTCAGTTTCCAATAAACCTTGAAAATTTTGATCATCATAAATATTTTCCATAAAAATATTTCAGTCAAAAATCAATTTCTCCTCAAAAATGTTCCAGTGAAGATATTTCAACCAGACGTACCTTTTACAGAAACCAAAGCACAAAGGTAGAGTAATATTCAGAGTGAGAGTGCTTGCACACTACTGTCCATGGGCCTGATCCAAAGCCCACTCTCTCCATGGACTTCAGTGGGTTTTTATCACCTCCCAAATCATCAGCTGAATACATAAAAAATAAATCAATGAAATAATGTCTCACTCACATATAAGAAGTAGGAACAGAGAAAGTGAGAGTAGATAAGCAACACAGCTCAAGGGAATTATTAATTTATGTGTCCAGCTTTTTATAGAGACAAATGATATTCATAAAAATCCCTTTTAGTATGGTATCATTCATTATTTATTCAGTACCATAGTTGTGATATATGTTCAGTTTTTTTCTGGATGGAAATTATCCCTTTTTAGTTATCTTCCTTTTTAGTCTAACCATCATAGATGGAGTTTTACCTAATTCAGGAAAATATTACAATATTATACATTTGGTTCTGAGACTATTCTGTGGATCATGTCTAAAAACACTAATTAGTCACTCAATAATTATGGCTGCGGGAAAATTATGGCTGTAGTAAAAGGAGGTTGTGTGTGTGTGTGTGTGTGTTCACCTGAGAGAGAGAGAGAGAGAGAGACACACACACACACACACACACACACACCTGATTCGAAATCCATGGAAGTCTTTGCATTGACTTCAGGGAGCTTTGGATCAGGTTCACATTGTGTAGCGCACTTAGGAATCCTTCTGGCAGAAAGACTCGTATAAGTTCAAGAGCTTTGGGGGGGGTCTCCCCCCCCCATTTTTTTTTTCTTTTAATTGACTCTGGTGGTACATGCTGAGATTACCTCTGGATTTCTTCTTGTGCAGTTACGTATTATATGGTAGTGAGGAGAGTTTACAATGATTCATAAAGCTAACTGTTCATTAAGATCATCGGGGCAAAAGATTAAACATCCAGCTATGTTGTTCTCTGGTGCAAAAGAATAGCACCAGTGAGAAATACATATGAAGTGCCCTTCTTTAGGAATTTCTCATTAAGTCTCATGCACAAACATCATAAATTAGCACCTAAATGTTGAGTTTAGGATGCACAAAACCCTACGAGTATCAGGTTAAATTTAAAATTAATTTTCACATTTTTTACTAATGTTGCTTAATTAAAATAGCTTCTATGCTGGGTATCAAATGACTATGTATGTCTGCTGTCTTGTAAAGTATCATTTGTCTCATTACCATGCATAGAAATATTCATACAAGACAGGTTTGAGTACAGCTATGAACAGTGGTAGTCAATGCTCAGTAAATAATAAAAATAGGCATCCAAAATAACTAATTACTGCTTCTTTTGCCATTGCTTCTCATATGAAATAACCTCATATATATTCATGTAGCTATATGAATTTAAACACATATCTAGATATAGAGATATATGTGTCAACATCTATTTACTTCAAACTCTAGAGACCAAGGGACTGTGGCAGATTGTAATTCACTGAAGTTGGGTACATGTTAAGGTGAATACTATAGAAATGTCTCTCATAGCCAGTGTCCACGTCCAGACTGGTTTCCCAAAATGAATATTTTCTTAATTAACCAGGCTGCTGTTTTGCATGACATGTCAAATGAAGCCATTAATAGCACTTCATCTGCCAGGTAGAAAGGTTAATTACCACTGGTCAGAGGCATGGGTAAAACTGTCAAAGCCATCTGCTAGATCACATCTAACACAATGGAAAACAAATGAGGTGAGTGGGGCATGGGTCATATTTCAGACAATCGGGGGGGGGGGGGGATTAACTCTCAATATGGGAGGGGGAATAATCCTGGATTCAAGCACTCCTGTATTTTGAGTAACTTGTAAAGTTCAGAAGCTGAACTCTGATCTGTATCTAAATGTTGCATCAGACCCCTACTCTATTATATTCTGAACCAGAAACCCAGATCCAAACACCCAAGATTTTGAAGTTTCAAAATTCAGATCCAGACCTGGGCCTATCCCTAAAATATTCACACTTATAATAGACTTTTTCACCATTCATGAAAGAAAGAATCGTAAATATGTATGTAAGCCAGTTTCATACATTTTGTCATATGGGAAAAGCCAAGTTTTTTTCCAGTCAAATATTATTCATCAAACAACATAAAATATTCATCTGAGTGGAAAAGGATATGAAGATTCACATTTGAACTACAATCTGCTGCGTCATATGATGCCGGTCGTTATACCCACATGGTCACCAACCCAGCCACGTTGGATATTACAAGAAAGGGTGCAGGCACAAATTTAAAAAACAACCTTTAAGAAATGACTGATGGATTCAATCCCTTTTTCAGCAGAGAGGTGCCTACAGACAAAAAACACCACAGATTATACTAATGAACACTTCTGCTAGCAGTCTAAGGGTATATCTGCACTACACAGTTAACCCAGTTTATGGTCAGGTTTTAGCCTTAACCCCTCTATCATCCACTTGATGATTACCTGTTCTGTTCATTCCCTCTTAAGCACCCGGCATTTGCAGCAGATATACCTTTGGAATACCTCACTATCTTCATTCCTTCCTGTCTCAGGTTTCAGAATATGGTGTATACTCATCCTGAATGTTTACTCCTGTGAAGGTAATGATAAATTCAGAAGACAGGATACTGGGCTAGATGGACCTTTGGTCTGACCCAGTATGACCATTTTTATATTCACAAATAAAACCCCAGACTCAGGTTTGGAGTCAGTTTTAGCCCAGGCCAGCATACCCAGTTGTGGCGGGGAGATGGGGGGACATGCATTAGAACCTGTACTTCAATTTAACTAAGGCTGGAACCCGCCCACTTTGCAATGTGGATTCAGTGTAAATCATTCAGTTGCTGATAGTTCTCCAATCTCTTCCCACAATTCCTCTGAAAGGACAGACAAGTTCTTCTGCATTTGACACAATTGACTGTGAAAGAATCCCAGAGTGTCTTAGCACAAAGAACCATGGGATATCCCCCAGATGCACAAGGGTGAGTGTAGAAACAGCAAGGACACAGTAGGGATAAAGCTTTGCATGCTCACACTTGGGTTAGGCTAACCCAGGGGCTCAAACATAGGTACCAATTACCTGAGTTAAGTGTGTAGTGTAGACATAGCCTAAGGATCAACTGGCTACTAACCCTGTATAGGCCCCAACACCTTGCAGCCCTTCTTTGGCAGGTTTAGGTATGGACTGAGTAGAGAAGTTTGTGTTGCCAATGCCTGTAGTGTGGATAAAGAGAAAAATTACTCCCTAGTTCTGTCAAACTAATGATAAATTCTCTCAATTCATTACATGTTTATTTATTTCAGACCCAAATGAGAAATAAAATCTATTATTATTTATTTAGACTGCTCTAAGTTCTTGTCCCAAGACAAGTCCTTGCCCCAAGGATCTCACAGTCTAGATTAGCAAGCACTGACAAACAACTGGTGTTGGGGTGTAATGATAGCACAATGATGGCTCATGAGCTATGGTAATTATACTGCTACCTAGGAATTCATTAGCCATCAGGTGTCAAAAACTTTCCTAAGATTGTGAACCTCTTTTGGCAAGAGAGAGGATACACTCCATTAACAGGATAAGCAGTCACAGTTCTCATCAGTTCAAGTTTCTTCTGCCAGCCAGCATAATTTCTCTCTTTTTAGGTCTGAGTCTCAGTCAGCTTATTCTCATCCAGGGTTCCTATCTCAGCCACACACTGTGGAAGCGGGAAATCTGTTGCCTCCAAATCTCATGAAAAATGAGAAATACAGCTGAGACTCATCAATATGCTGATAGCACTGCTCTGTAACACATCTCAATCTCCTCTAGTAGGCTCATCAAAACAGAGTGCATGACAGGAGACAGAATAAAGCCAAAAGGGCCTTCACATGAGTAAACATTCAGGATGAGTATGTACCATATTCTGAAACCTGAGACAGGAAGGAATGAAGCCAGTGAGGTATCTTAAAGGTGTATCTGCTGCAAAACAGTAAGAGGATGCCTCTCAAGTCATATAAACTACCACCAAAGAAGTATCACCCAGTAATCATAGAACCAAATGCAAGAAAGTTTTCAGCGGAACATGTTTCTGGAGAAAATGATTTTTAGGAATTTGTTCACAGTGTTGTTGTAGCTGTGTTGGACCTAAGATATGAGAGAGACCAGGTGTGTGAGGTAGTATCTTTTATTGGACCAACTTCTACTGGTGAAAGAGACAAGCTTTCAAACTCCATATTGCTCTTCTTCTAGTGCTGAAGAAGCTTGTCTCTTTCACCAAGAGAAGTTTGTCCAATAAAAGATATTACCTCTCCCACCTTCTCTCTCTTTTAGGAACTTTTAAGTATTTTTGGAAGTCCTTCCTCTTCCTGAAACTCACCTTCTGTCTCCTACAGTGATCTCTTGGGGTGAGGTTAACAGGACAGGAAAAAATCTCTCCTTCCCTGCCTGTGCTCAAATAAAAAGGGAATACATATTGCATGTGTATCTGTTCAGTAGAATCTTAGTCTTACCAGACTGAGGCCTTTTGATATGACCACTCAAGCGGTGAATCCCAGTGATTCTGCTGTAAACCTATCAGCCCTCACCATCGCAGCATGGTGACATTTTGTCATGGGACATTTCATCACAGAAACTTTCACCTCCATTTCAGTGCAATCCAATCCAAAGTATTCACATGATAATAGGACTGAAACATCCCTGTTGAAATGCTATATGACTAAACGATGAGAATCTATTTGGCGAGGGCTGCTTGTAACTCTATTTCTTCAACAGCAAGTTTTCATCAGTGACTAATCCCTGTAGAATAACTATTTTCATCATTTTCCCAGCAAAATGACTATTTCTTGATCGCTTGGATCCTCTCTTACTGCACTGCCCTTGTCAGAAATGTTGGCACTGCATAAGATTGACAGCTTCTCCCCAGGACTCTTGTTTCTGCTGTTTTCCAGTCTCACACACAGGGGTTCCAGTTCTGAATTCGTTTACACATGTATAACTGAAGTCAGAATCTCGCAATACACATCACAATGTTTAGTGAGGCCCCAGGATTCCAACCTCCCTAGGAACTACTGTTGACCACTCTATACTGCATCAGGATGACCTGTCTTTAGTGATCTGTGGTAGAAAGGATGGACTTATTATGACATCCTCCACGATCAAGACACCAATTGGTTCTCACAGATGCAACCTACCTACTCATTTCTGGGACTGGTGGAGTGAACATTTGTTCAGAAAAGTAATTTTGTAGAGGCAGTTGATGGACAGCAACCATCCATCACAGTGCTCTGTATTTTATTCCGCAGAAATAAAAGGCAATGCCAGTAAAATACTACTACAAAATATTGATACGCTTCAGTGCCACAGTGCCCAAAATGTTGATATGCTTCCACAGAAAGAAAATAGAGAACAGATGTAATTCACTATATAAGCAGAAGGCAAATGAATTGTGCTATCCCAAGATACTGCATTTAGTATCTATAGCTTTTGCTATGGCCATGTCTTAAACAGCAAAAGGTCTTAGGGGGCTCAGCTAACATTTACTCTACCTGGATCAGCATTGGATTTTCTGAGTAATTTCAATGGGCTGGTGAGAGGACAGCCATTCTCCAACCCATTCTCCTTGCATGGATCCTGGACACTAGGTGAGCATTCCACAGGTCTAAGGAAAAAAGGGAGTCTGCCAGGGACGGTGTGGGTCATTTAGAAGGCAAAGAAAATTCTTTAAAAATCAGCACTTTTAAGGATTCATTCTTCCTTCTAAAAATAGTCTCAAATAATCTTAAATTACTAATCAAAACTACTTAGAAATCTCACTTAAACAAAAGCCCATAAACCTGATTCTGACATCTCTGACAAAGTGTAACTCAAGCATAATTCCATTGCAGGCACTGGCTTAATCCCAACACAATTTATTTAATAATCAGGACTTGTATGTTTGCAAAGATGGTTTCCTACACTAATTGGATTTCTTTATGGATGCAAACTCTACACCATTTGGCCAACGAATCTCTTCTTGTTATTGGGAGGGTGATTTAAGTTATCTGGCAAAGTGCATGTTCTTTGCAAAGTACTTTAACTTGCTGGGTAATATCAATTTTATTGGTTTTAGTTATTTGACTCAATACTTATTTGTCTATAAAAAGTCATCATTAAGTTTTTTTCTATTTTCTGAGTATCTAATAGGAAATGAAAAAGGAAACATTGAAGGAACTTAACTTGCAATTGAAGGCAAATGATGAAAACTTCCTTTACCTTCCCATTTTCTCCCAGACTTTTGCCTTCCAGCTATAAACACTATGAGCAGAGGCCGTGCTAGCCCATTGCGGGGCCTAAGCAAGAATATTTTTGTGCCACCCCCCCCCCACTCAACACATAATAAAAAGTGAATATGGGCCCTAAGCAATTTCTTAGTCTGCTTATGCCTAGTGCTGGCTCTGACTAGGAGAATGAAGCATAGGGACTTAACAGCATAGTGAAGAATCTCTGCTGTTGACAGGTCTGTCAACATTTCTTAATAAAAGGAGGAAATCATTTTATCAAAACAAAAAAGCGCCTTTAATGAAGCTATCTACATTGGAAACTCACTTCTTACCCTTTAGTGAACAATTTGTTGCAAAGACTTCATTCTCCTCCCTTCTAATTGACATATTTTCCTACCCAGAGTGTTCTTCTCTTTCTTTGAACATATCTTGTCAGGCACAACTTAAATATAAAACAAAATTAATTTGGTTGAATCTCTAATTTGATTCTGTTGATAAAATAATTCTGTCAAGTGATCCAAACCATTCTGTCAACAAAACATCTTTGGTTACTTTCAGATCTTTTCTGCAGATGTAATTTGCAAATGAAAATGTTTCCTTGAGGTTTAATCCACATTTTAAAATGGGTGTTTTTAGAGCCTTATTCTGAGAGGTGCTTCATGCCTTTTAGGAACACCATCCTCTCTAAAGTCAGCAAAAGGAGAGGGAGCTCTGTATCTTGCAGGATTGGGCCCTAAATTCTCTACTTGCATGGCAATTTAATGTTTCTGGACATCTCAGAAATAGCCTTCCTCCTATACTCAATGGAGCTATTGCAGTATTTATTACTACATGTTCTTGACAAGATACTTAGTCATTACTGTGATGACAAGTGTTATTTATATCACATCAAATGTGTGCTAGCTGGCTAACAGGTAAGCATAAAGACAAATGGCCAGATTTACAGAGGTATTTAGGTGCCTGAAGATAGTCGCCAAGTGAGATTTTCAAAATATCTGAGTTAGGTGCCTAAGTCCCATGGACTTTCATGGGAATTAGGTATATAGGGCACGTAGATCCTTTTGTAAGCCCCATAGGGCACCTATCTGTATTTTTAGGCACCTAAATATCTTTCTAAATCTGTCTGTAGATCTCTATCCCAAAGAGATGACAATTACAATTAACTGTGGATGGAGGAAAAATCCATTGACATTTCACTATCACCAAACTTACGTAGAACTAGAATGTGGAAATAGGGTTACTTGCAATGTTTACACAGAATCATTTAAAATAAAACTAAGTCTCTTTCTCCTAGACTCGGATTTCTATGCCATGATTTTGACTCAGGAAGAAAACAACAGCTGAAATCACATTACAGAGATTTCAGAAGACTTTGTCACTTTAGTGGAAAGATGAAATTTGCTCCCAATGAGGGAGAAACTGCAAATGGAATATAACTGCATTCTGCTCACTCATCAGTGTGTCATTGTGGCTGCTCAACAGCTTCACTCAGAAAGATTTTCTCTATGGTTTTATTATGGTATGGGGATAAATATGGAAGAAATATACAAAAAATTGATTATGTAGGGAAATTAAAACATCTGCAAACAACATTTGTAAAGTCTCTAATGGTTTTTATTTATGTCTATAGCATTTTATCTTTGTTGGCATAAGCATATCATCTCTGTATGTACCTTACTTAGTTTCCAAAATTATTGTTCAATTGTTGGAGTTGTAGCTGAATGTCTTGATATTTTTATATTGCTCTTTCATTAGCCCAAACTATAGTAGATACAGCTTACTGTTGACATTGAAAGAACTGCAAAGTATAATTAAACATATGCAAACACAATGGAATGGTATCAAGTATTTACCAGCATGAGGCTTAGATGTTCATATTATTCTCAAATTCCAAAGTCATGGGCAAGTTATGACAGGTCATTCCAAGCAAGTACCAACCAAATCTTTGTACTATATAGCATGTAGATCTGGCTTGAGATGAGTAACCAGACATGAGTGAAGTCTTATTTCTTGGGAGAAAGGATTAGGGAGGAAAATGGATCAGCAGGCTGGAAACTGAATGTCTGTATGAGCTAAAATACAGGGAACTAGTTACAATGGATGAGATAACAAATGATAAATTAAGTCAGGAATGATAAGATGAGGTAAAAAGTAAATTGTGCATAGACAGAGCATGCTCTATAGGGATTGGCTCCTACAAAGTAACCAAGCTAATTCCAGAACGTGTAATGCAATGTATAGTAAATGCAATGTAATGTGTAAGTGTATATAAAGGAAGAGGTTTGCTGTGTAACTTTGCATATGTAGTACACCCTATAACCACCCACTACACTTGAGTCCGATCAACTCCATGTAGCTTTTGTGCATGTTAAATAAAGGAACCTGAGGAGTAGAACTGAACTCTAGGGGAACCAAGTAGAAAAGGTCTTGGGGGAACCCCAATACTGTGATGCCACGACTTGGAGCCTCTAATCTGGAGCAGGTAATATATGCCTTAGTGTGATGGTAGCAACCTAGCATTAAGGTACATGACATTGGAAGAGTTTAAATATAAGGAAGTTAGTACCGTGCTCGAGAAATGGGTTAAATCTAAGAATGGACCCTATGGACTCCCCAGAGAACTACTGTGGGGAGACTGAACCCAGATGAAAAAGACACTCCAAAGAGTGGTATTAGATTTTACAAAATGCTTGGCAAAGCACAGCCAAGGTCCTTTAAATGTCATTAATTAATTGTTGGCAAAGCACAGCAAAGGTCTGTTGAATGCCACTGCAATTTTCAAAAAATAGGATCCATTGGCAGCCATTTAAAAATACTGTCTAGGATGGGTTTTTTTGTTTGTTTTTTTAATCCTAATGCAAAGACACCCCAAATTAAAGCAGCAGTTTTACAAGGATTATTTCTTGTAGCTAAAACTTTACAAATAAAACGTGCCACCTTGAAGGATGAATGCTAAAAGCTTAAAAAGCAAAGCAAAGTTGTAGAGGAGGAAACAAATTAAATGGAAAAAAATCCTGAAACCAATGTCTGTTACGTATTTACATAAATCCAGAGCAGAAAGCAGCCATCCTTCAAGGACAGTATTTAGTGAGTACCGCTTTGCAGCCAAAGTGTAGAAATAAGTGCAAAACACATAAAAAATTAGCTTGGAGGAACTATGAGGAAAAGTCAGCTAAAAAATGTGTTATTCTGGAAAATAAAATAGACGAGTTATGGTACCAAAATGCAGTAGCTAGTGAGGACTTTTGAAGTGTCTTAATAAACAAATTAAAATAAGTACAGTTAAAGGAAGCTTTTGCACAAATTAACACTGCAGAGCTCAGAGGGGGATAAACAGTCAGAGGTAATGGAAGTAATAAAAGTGTTGGAAAGGATGTTTAAGTGTTAAAAAACAAAGACTGTTTGGTTTAATAATAAACCCGTTATGGCAGTGTAACTCGGTACAGTTATGCCTGGTGAAATCCTTAGCAATCAAACAAGTTATGCAAAGGGAAGGTGAAGTGGTGACAACTACCATCACTATGCTGCCTCCCCTCCCCCAAACAAAAAAGCCTTTACAGCCATTCTGAAGAGAATGGGTCCTTTCCAATCAATATGTCTGTAAATAATCAACAGCAGCCAGCACAATCTACTTTAAAATGTTTAACTATAAACAATTTAATTAAAATTACAAAAAAAAAATTACTAAAAAAACCCCCCAAAATTTCTATATGGCTTAACTGCTTCCAAATGTACTAATAAAAATGTAACCTAGGCACACAAAAAAGTAATAAATTGTATCGCTATGTTTAAAAAAAAAAAAAGAAACAGCAGCTAAAATTGCCTTTCAAAAAACAAAGTTAAGTAACAGCTTACTAAAGTCTCAAATAGCTAAAATACAAAAAAAGAAAGAGTAAAAACAGCACGTTGCTAAAAAACAGCAATTACAGCCCAGGCCCCAAAAAAAAAAGTTATCTTGCCTGTAAAGCACTTCTTCAAACCTTAAAAATAAATTTTTGAACTGAATTTTTTATTTGTAAGTGACTTAAATGTATTATCTGTGCATAACTTGCAATTTACAAAAGAAAAATTGCAGGAGCATAAAACCATGTTAGGAGACAAGAAAGTTCAAAGGCTCAGCTGGCAAGACTAAACCAAGTAAGTTTAAAATATTTATTTTGTTTCTCATAATAAAGTGTTTACAACACAACAAGGAACCACAATTTTTTTTCATAAAACCACCTATTTAAAAAACGAAAGTAAAATGTGTAAAATAAATGAGCTTTTTAAAAAAAAAATCCGTTAAATATCTATCCAAGTCTTACATTCAAGATTGCAAAACTGATACAAATATTCTTTAAGTGGCAGCCAGTTAACCTGTTAGTTAACCCTTTGGGTTTCAATGCTTTTACAAGTTTAATTAAAAAAACGTTATAAATGCTGAACGTAAATTAATAAATAAAATTAGGAACTAAAAGGTAGCCAAAACCAAAATAGTGGGTTGAGACCCTGAATCCCTTTTTGAGTAATAAAGCAATAGCTAAAAAAAGCTGCAAAATATAATATAATTACATTAATATATAGTTTTATAACATAAAAAGTAAATTATAAAGAAGTGTATAATCCTATAAAACATGCAGTATATACAGTAAAAAAGTATAATACAATAAACAAAATGTGCTATTTATTTAAAATCCTATAAAAGCTAAAAAAATCCAAGCCACAATAAATTGAATTTTCTTTTTCAAATAGCTGTGAGCTTTAAAAGCAAAATCCAAGCCAACACAAAAAAAAACCCCACCAGTAAATATAGTATCATCCAAATTCTGAGTTGTTGGGGAACTGAATGGAAAAGCTGTCTTGGGGGGTTCCCAACACACTGTAACGTAGTCTGCCATATTTGTTACAGCGGAGGAAAGGATTTATAAATGCTTTTGATTGTTATTTTAAAGCAGTGGGGCTTTCAGCAGTGCCTAACTAACATGAACGAGACTTGTGCACCTAAGTCACTGAAACGCTTTTGAAAAATCCCATCCATTGGTACCATTTTTCACATCCCTATCAACTAAGACTCCCTTAATACTGAATCCTTCAGTAAAAATCTCCAAAGGGAAGAAAATTATAGCTAATGGGCCATATCATCAGCTGGCATAAATTGAAGTAGCTCTAATGTAGTCAATGGAGTAATGCCAATTCATACTAGCTAAGGATCTGACTCAGTATATCCTCCACAATCGCTTTCCCATACATCATAATGTCATGATTTTGCCATCCAGTGTCTTGTGATCTCTGTGGTTTTTGAACAAAGGACTTATATCATTGCAAAGGGAAGGAAACCTGGCTTTCACTGGTATAAAAGTGTGGCTTACAGGTCTGATGGATCATGAGATACTAGGCCTTAAACCTGTCAATGAATAGTGCCTGTTAAGCATTTCAGATCAGTGTAATACTGAAGGAGATGCTTCGTATCTTTTGCTAGTTTCAGAAGATTTAATCCTCCACTCACGTTAGCGCCCTTATGAAAAAATGTGAGCCTATCACGCCCCTAAGGCAAAGACCCACAGAAGGCTAGCATGTAGCTACACGTCCCTCCCCTCCCGAATGCCTCCCAAGATCTAAGGCACCTCCTGGGAGAGCAAAAAGAAAAGGAGCAAAAAGAAAATTACAACATTCAAAACCAGACGGAGAACACTTCAATCTCTCTGGTCACTCAATTACAGACCTAAGAGTGGCAATTCTTCAACAAAAAAAACTTCAAAAACAGACTCCAACGAGAAACTGCTGAATTGGAATTAATTTGCAAACTGGATACAATTAACTTAGGCTTGAATAGAGACTGGGAGTGGATGGGTCATTACACAAAGTAAAACTATTTCCCCATGTTTATTCCCCCCCTCCCACCCCCACAGTTCCGCAGATGTTCTTGTCAACTGCTGGAAATGGCCCACCTTGATTATTACTACAAAAGGTACCCCCCGCCCCCCCGCTCTCCTGCTGGTAATAGCGCACCTTAAGTGATCACTCTGGTTACAGTGTGTATGGTAACACCCATTGTTTCATGTTCTCTATGTATATAAATCTCCCCACTGTATTTTCCACTGAATGCATCCGATGAAGTGAGCTGTAGCTCATGAAAGCTTATGCTCAAATAAATTGGTTAGTCTCTAAGGTGCCACAAGTACTCTTTTTGTTTTTGCAACTACCTTTGGAAATCTGTCCCTAATTCCTCTAACTGGCAGCTGTAGCAAACTCATATTGCCTGTGAATCAGCACAAAGGATGATAAATAAAACAGACTAAAGAGTGGGTTACAATTTCTTATCTTTCATTTCTTAGAACTATATTAGATCTTGTATTACTGGAAGAATTCTCAGTTTTCTGATGTTAAAACTATAAATCAATTAACATGTCTTAGAGGCCTCCCTGACTTACTTCCAAATTTAAATGCTAATAAAACATTTGAAGAACATGCCACTCTAACTCCCTCTACACAGAATTTGCTTTTAAACCTTGTTTATTTCTAAATTGAAGAGTACAGAAAGTATGAATTACTCCACTAATTTCAGGTTGCTCCCACAATGCATGTTTGATATTTCCAAGATAGCTATTGATCTGCAAATGAGGACAGATTTCTGGGTATTCTAAAATGAAGCCAGATTGAAACAATTAAATTTAAAGGGCATTTCCAGTAACTCCAGACAGACCACTCTGTTCAGAGCTCCCACCAAAAAAATTTGAAGAGGTCAAGTAATTATAAATTGTTGAGTGCTCAACATTTAACTGTACTATTTACTTATTATTAGGGCTCTACCAAATTTACGGCCATGAAAAACGTGTCACGGACCATGCAATCTGGTCTTTTGTGTGCTTTTACCCTAATACTACACAGATCTCACAGGGGAGACCAGCGTTTCTCAAACTGGGGGTCCTGACCCAAAAGGGAGTTGCAGGGGGGTCACAAGGTTATTTTAGGAGGGGATCACGGTATTGCCACCCTCACTTCTATGCTTCAGAGTTGGGTGGCTGGAGATCAGTGGCTGTTGGCTGGGCACCCAGCTGGGAAGGCAGTGCCCCGCCAACAGCAGCGCAGAAGTAAAGGTGGCAATATCATACCATGTGTTAGGGGGCTTATTCCTTCACCCGTTTCCTTCCCTGGTCCTTCTCGCATGAACAGAGAGCAACAGTATCCGAAGTCCAAAGGTGCAAACAATTCGATGTTTATTGGGGTGAACTTCCAGCAAGCATGATTCCAGTTTCCTTCCTTAGTGTCCTCCTTCCCACCGCTGACACCACAGAGCCTTACACCTGTGTCCTTGTTCCCATTCCTGCCCTTAGCCAAACATGATTCCAATTTCCTTACCCCCATTCCCTGTTCCCATTTTCCCCACACCCTCCCACCCACCCACTTCCTGATTGACTGCAGGCTATATAGCAAAACTTGAGTTCTGCTTTGCTATACCTTAACCAGTCATTTTCCTGAAATTTAACTAACCAATCCTAACATATTGTAACATGATTATGTAACCAATTATATCCCACCACCTTAATTAGTTTACACCCAGCAAAATTAATTATACAGCAGACAGGAACAATCACAGAACCAAACAGAGATTATACAGACAAACAATAGCAAAGTGGGAACTATAATGACAAAACAATACAGAAGTGAAGATTTCACATCCCAGCTATTGATAAGTGAGTTCTTGCCAGACAGGATGCTGTCAAACTAAGTTTCCTTTTACATTTTCTAGGCACTTCCCTTTCTCCGGAGGTGATAGGCACTATCAGGACAGGATTGTATTCCTAACAGCCCAATAGCACCTTATTTCAATGTGACTAGGTTGGAATGTGAGGAGGTGACCGGTCGCTTCCCAGCTTATGGCTGCCTCTGCTGCTTAGCCAAAGGCCTTAGCCTAAGAACAGGGCCTCAGACTGTCACAGTGAGAGAAGGCCCTTACACCAGCAGACAGTGATTTTGATTCTTTTATACCTCTAGAACTAGCCAAGTGATAAGAATACACCTAAATTCTTAAAGTGCAGGCCTTTGCAGACAGGCCTGAATATCTATATCCTAACACCATGCCACTCTTATTTCTGCGTTGCTGCCTTCAGAGCTGGGGAGCAAGAGAGTGGCAGCTGCTGCTGAGTGCCCAGCTCTGTAGGCAGCAGTGCAGAAGTAAGGATGGCAATACCATACCATCAGAGCAGCCGCTGCTCTCCAGCTGCATAACTCTGAAGGAAGTGCCACTGCCAACAGCACCACAGAAGTAAGGGCAGCAGTACCACACACCCCTTACAATAACCTTGTGACCCCCCCACAACTCCTTTTTGGGTCAGGACCCCTACAATTACAAGACTGTGAAATTTCAGATTTAAATAGCTGACATGAAATTTCTTTTTAAAATTCTATGACTGTGAAAATGACCAAAATGGACTGTGGATTTGGTAGGGCCCTACTTACTATGCCTGGGATTTTCAAACATGCAACTATCACTTAATTTCAATGAGAGCTGGGTGCCTAACCTCCTTAGGATCTTTTTAAGATTGTCAAAGTTCCTTCCCCACTCTGAACTCTAGGGTACAGATGTGGGGACCTGCATGAAAACCTCCTAAGCTTACTTTTACCAGCTTAGGTTAAAACTTCCCCAAGGTACAAACTATTTTACCCTTTGCCCTTGGACTTTCGCTGCCACCACCAAATGTTTATCTGGGTTTATTTATTAGGAAAGTTGTTTGGAAATGTCTTTCCCCCCAGAATCCTCCCAACCCTTGCACCCCACTTCCTGGGGAAGGTTTGGTAAAAATCCTCACCAATATGTATAGGTGACCACAGACCCAAACCCTTGGATCTTAAGAACAATGAAAAAGCATTCAGTTTCTGAAAAGAAGGATTTTAATAGAAGTAAAAAGTAAAAAAGAATCACCTCTGTAAAATCAGGATGGTAAATACCTTACAGGATAATTAGATTCAAAACATAGAGAATCCCTCTAGGCAAAACCTTAAGTTACAAAAAGACACACAGACAGGAATATCCATTCTATTCAGCACAGCTTAATTTCTCAGCCATTTAAAGAAATCATAATCTAACGCCTGTCTAGCTAGATTACTTACTAAGTTCTAAGACTCCATTTCTGTTCTGTCCCCGGCAAAAGCATCACACAGACAGATACAGACCCCTTGTTTTTCTCCCTCCTCCCAGCTTTTGAAAGTGTCTTATCTCCTCATTGGTCATTTTGGTCAGGTGCCAGCGAGGTTATCCTAGCTTCTTAACCCTTTACAGGTGAAAGGGTTTTTCCTCTGGCCAGGAGGGATTTTAAAGGGGTTTACCCTTCCCTTTATATTTATGACAAACATCCCCAACTATATTAACAGAATTTCACTTGGAGGCTTAGAAACTACTAATCTGATAGCCTGCCATAATCACCTCAGTCTTGTATCTAGATCAGATACACATGCAATATTCTTGTTTAGGGTGTAGCTGAAGAGCCAGTCAAGCAGTAGCAGGAGCCACTCTAGCCTTGTTGCTACAGAAGTAAGGGGCGGATCTTGTCTTAGAAGATGCACATTGGGTATTTTTGACGCAAAAATGTAAAAGGCAAAGTGGGTTATCCTCCTCACCCAGCAAACTACTAGAGGTCGGGGTATATTCTTGAGGGCTGCTGAGAAAAGGAAGTCCTATGGGGTAGGATTCTGGCTAGGCCAAAACAAACTCCATGCAATATAGGCAAAACCTGGCCTGGTTTCAGGCCTACTCAAGGTTCATTGAGAGGTTCATTGAACTTTGGCAACCCCTTTAGAGAACAGTGCTGGGTTACAAGTAATAGAAGAAACTACATGAGTTTTCTATTTTATCTTTAAATTTTAGTTTCAGACTTCATTATAGAAGTTTCCCACAGTTATAGTTGCAACCATATTCCATTCAGAAGAGAACATTATGTTTCAAAACATGATGGGGAGATTACTGTATTTTGTCTGCTGAGCTTTCTCTATTGTATAATTATTTTTATTTAAGTGTTGCCAACTCTTGTGACTTTACTGAAAGTGTCACATTATTTAGTGTTTTTCTTAAAGACTCAGCTCTTGGAATCCTGTGATTATGCAAACTGCTCAGCTTTCATTTTAAAGTCCAACAGAGCCTAAGTTTGTTGGCCATAAGTATCCCTTGCAGCATTATCCAGCATAAACCCTATCCAGGCTTTTTTAATACTGTGAATAGGGCGTATGTGTGTTTCCCTTCTTTTTTTAATAGGGTCAGGAGTCTACTTTTTACATTTTCTTTTTAATGCTTGTATGTTAAGCTATGGCTAGTGCACACAGAATGGCCTATAGCCACCTGTCTATCATTTGAATTAGCAAATACCAGGTGTTATTGTGTTCCTAGCCACTTGTTGTATGACCGCTGTGATTATAACGCTGCTGCTTCATTCGTACTGCCAGCACAGTAGATTCATATTCCCACACTTTCAAATGTTTGTATCAATTTAAGGGTGGAAAATGGCAAGCACTCAGTATCAATTTATATGACTGATTGAAACTCACAAACTATAAGAAAAGAAATGGATCAAGGGAGAGGGGAGCAACTTGCATTCCTAACCCTGTGTCAAAGAATGGATAACATGTCTGCCATTTTCGGAAGCAGGTCACAGAGATGATGCAAGCTCAACTTCTGAATTTTAGAACCTCCCTCAAGCTCTGCTCCTTAATTGTTTGTACATTTCATGACCTATGCACATGGACTTCATATAAAGTGAAAATTGCAGTAGACACAGTGATTGAACCCAGCTAGAAAGGGAAAGAAAAATTATTGAAAGAAAAAGCGTGGAGCCCTCATTCACCAGCCGGTATAATTTTATTGGAATCACAAGTGTCAAACTGGTGTCACAGAGAAGGGATCAGGCCCTAGCACTGGAATGGTTTCATCAACAGCCATGTGATAAATAGACACATGGGTCTTGATTCTCCACTTCTTCTGCACCTCCTGGAGTCATTTACACCTGTTCAAGGTGGGTGTGAAACACTACCAAATCAGAAGAGTGGAGGTTATTATATATTACTTTTACTTACACACACACACCCCCTGCAGGTGCAAGGCAATGAAGAACGAAGCCCACTGAAGATACAGCTGTCCCACATTTATTAGGGAAGTACCTATCAGTGTAACAAATCTAGAAACCAACGAGCAAAAAAGAGACAGGGTATATTTTAAAGAACAAGATTAACTTTCTTTTACAAGATGTCAGTTCTTTACTCACTGCAGTGACGAATTATGTCCATTTGCAAGCCAGAGGTTAACTCCCTTTACCAAGCAACAGTCCCAGAACTGTGCATTTTAAGTATAATTTCTAATCACATACTGATTTTGCATCACATACTCAATATATTTCATGCTCTGTAGACTAAAAAAAATGTAGGCCACGACCCCCAGGCTGTAGTCTAGCTATGCTGCTGTAGGTTTAAACTATTCTCCTTTTGGGGTGTGTGGAGGGGTGAATTAAATTTTGCACACAAGCCAATCAACTTCAAACACATTCTGATCTCTTAAGAATAAAGGAAGGTTGACACCAAATGCCTGCCTGACTGGTGTGAAAATCATCTCTCTGTATGTAAAGTTTTTTCAGTACAAAAACAAACAGAAAATATTGACGTTTTCCCTTGCTTGTAAATCCAAGTGTTTATGATGAACAGAAGAGGTGTAACCAACATTAAAAAGTAATAGACATTCCCTCTCCCCGTCCGTTCATTTTAACATAGATGTGCCTCCTTTCTGCTCCAAGAAGTTTGCAATCAATTGGTTTAACTGGGCAGTTCCTGAAAAACAAGGCTCGCTGCTGTCTGTGCTGTCTCTATCTCACTACTCTTTTTCTTTCTTTCTTTCTTTCGGTGTGCGTGTGATCTGTGACTGCAGCCGTCTTGTAATGTTTTGTATTAATTTGCCAAAACAATTGATTAAGCTTAAAAGAGATTTAATTAAAAAAAAGAGAGTGGGATAAGTAAAATTAGAAACCACTTATATTCACTGATCTACTGGTCTAGCATGCTTAAACACATGCAAGCTCCCATGCTATCCAGTTGAACGTTGGCCAAATGAAATTTTATGAACACTGAAAAATAATGGCTGATAACTCCAAGCTATTGTTCTACCTAAATGTGGTTTTACATCAAAGGCATCCTCGTGCACAGTAAATAGGGCATAGTTTTAATGTTCACGTAGCTCCTATACCAAAGTGTCACCAAATCAGGAGACTAATCTCTGTAAATAACCTTCACTTGCAAGTCTGTGACGTGGGGAAGTCAGTCAGTAAGCACTGTACTGTCTGACCACAGCTTTGACAGGGCTTGCATTCCCCTTTCCCTATAGCTCAGAGGAAGAATTTATCTGGAGAGACTTTTTCCATCCTGGGGCTATCAAGGGAAGAGGAAGGGCTCCTGCCTAACTAGAGCCTGGGGCCTACTCTGTGAGGCTCTGTTGATTTACTATTTAACAGAGTTCGTATGTGGGTATGTGTAACACAGAGAGCCCTTGGCAAAGGGTCCCCTTTTCTGTGCAAACTCCTCTCATGTCAGAGCAGGCAAACTCAATACACCAAACATATGTCTTTCAGGGTATTTATCCATAAGCGGTACCATGTCAGGTATCTACAGAAAGCTCTTAACTTATTAACACTCAATCATTGTGAGATGTATGTATGGGTAATATTAAAGGAATAATTTAATTGTTGAAAGTATGCTTTATGGACTTGGAGTAAAAGTTAGTCACCAGGAGATATGGCTCAGTGATGGTCCATTCACACAGGAGGGAGTTGCCACCCCTTTTTGGTAAGCCAATGATGTAATGTAAAGCTCCATTATCTAGCCTTGCTCCATACCAAGACTCTCAATGGAAAACCATTAGAGGTAACTGTAAACAATCAAAACTACTTGGAAATAAAAAAGGAACATTATAACAGACAAGGGATCACCCTGTCTATGCACAGAAGCAAAATGCTGTTTCAGTATAGAATTGAGTGGGAAGAGGTACTCTGTATCCATTCACAGAGGAAACATCTTGTGGAGCAGGGGTGTTTTTCCATGAAAGTTTGAATCCTGGTTTCTATGAAACCAGCCAGTTCTGCCACAGATTGAACTCTGGGGGTAGAGGAAACCTACTTTATTAGATAACAAAGGTAGCTATTAATTTTTAGTGATGGTAATATAGTATTTAAGCCTGTTTATTAGACTGATACACAATTTTGAGGTTTTTCAAATATAATCGTTTGTGTCTTATATCCTTACTACTATGTGTGAACAAAGAACAAAGGCACTGTTTGTTGCATCTGTCAACAATCAGATGGGGCTTATAGCACAATGAAAAAAGAAAAGAAATAGAGCTAAAGTGTTTCTCGATATGGTGGGAGCATAATATACTACTGCCTCGACTCCTATCTCAAGACGAGGTCAAGAAACCAGTTTGGAGGAGCAAGGGGGATTGGGGTGCAACATAAGAAACACTAAAACCCAAAGAAAACCTCATTCCCTACCTCTCCTATGTGGAACAAAAGAGTGGTACCGAAGCCCCCAGACTCAAGACCCTCCAAAACAGAGCATGACCATAAATTGTAAGGGACTGTACCCAGGGTGTGCACTACAAGTATAATTAAGCCTGCAAAGGAGGGCGGGCGGGGGGGGGGGAGAAGAAAAAGCTCTGCTGGTGTACAGAGCTTTGAACATGCTTGCTTGTTAACCCCAACAAACATCGCATTGCCTGCACTTCAGACTCTGGTCTTCTGCTTTCTGTCTGTGTGACAAGAACTGAGGGAGGTAGGGGTGGGGGAAAAGCCCTAACGTTAATAAGCATAGGCCCTGGTTTACATTTTATGATTTTGTTTTGTATTGTAACCCTTAAACTGGTAATCTAGGTTACACTGTTCCTTGGGGGAACATAATCTGTGATTTCTGTGAGTACCAGTGTCAGGGGCTACACCTCACAGGGCAATGCTTCCAGGAGACTCAAGGGCTGGGATGCATCTCTTCTTAGCCTACAAGGCAAAGATGGGGCTGGCACAGCCCAGAAAGAGTATTTGAGTGGCTAGGAGACTAGTAGTGTTAGGGAGCTAACGCCCAGCCATCACAGGCAAGGATACGTCTCCATGAAGACAGGGGGCAGCAAGGTGACTTACAGTCATGGGTATCCTGAGAACTTTCACAGTATATATTTGTTAAGGTTGCACATTTGGAGTGGATGGCACATATGCTGAAGGCATGCCCCAGCACAAATCCTTACAGCTTTTATTGGTGCCAACCCAGGCAGCAGGCTCTCAGCCATATATATTTTAAAAGTGTTGTTGGCAAGGAGACTGGAATAGAAAAATCAGCCTTTCTTCCAAATGCAAAGTCAATCAGCAGGTGGGAAGAGATAGGAGCTTTTGCTTTAGAATATGCCAACCCTGTCTTTGGACATGGGTAAAAGGGGTTAAGATATAGTTTACAAAATCAGGTCAAGGTGGAAGGAGTTAAGGGACCTGCCTCTGTTAAATGCCCATTCTATAGAAAGCAGAATTCAGGTACCACTCTTTTCCTATAGGAAATCTGGGATCAATATTTAATAGGGCAAGGACCCTGTAAATATTGGTCATTCTTCCTGTTCACATTTGCCACAGATTCTTAGGCACTACAGATATAATACCAACATCTTCATAAATATTAGAAATCCTTCCAAAACCAATTCCTTTGATTCTACATCTAATTAAAGTTGCCAACCATAGGCTCTGCTCTCCTTTCATCAACCAGACTACTTTGTTTCCCTGAAGGCCACATTTAGCTCATCATCCTAGTACAGTGCCTCCTAAGAGGGTCTCAGGACAAGGGGCTCTGTGACTAGCAAGAATCTGAGACATGTTAGGATGTTGCACAGCAAGACATGGCATTCCAATTCTCATGTGATAGTATTTGATAATATCCAAAGCACTGGCATTAAGCAATCACTACCCGATACTGAAAGTTCAGTAGTCAAAGGAAATTGCCACAGATTTTATCCAGTCCAGATGAGGATTCAGCAGAGTGTTTTCTAGCAAATGGCTACACCTCTACTCTTAAAGCCAGAGGTGTGTGCAGGAATAAAAATTTGAGGCTTTTGGAGGAGCTCGCTCTCCCTGCCACGGCCTTGGGGCCGGAGCAGTTCTGTGCCCCTGCCAATTATTGGGGGGACATGCCCCTGCTTGCCCCTACCTTGTGCACCCGCCTCCTTGGAGGTAGGGTAGGATTCCCATCTTGCGCAGATGTACTCACACTAGCACTCATTGAGTTAGCATGCTAAAACCAGAAGTGTAGCCATGGTGGCACAGGCAGCAGGATGGACAGAACAGGCGACTTGCCTCAACTACCTATGCATGAGGTCCAGACAGGTTTGTACTCAGGTTGGTTAGCCTGTGCTACTGCTTGTTGCTGCCAGTGCTTCTGCAACTGCACTTCTGTTTTCAGAGTGCTAGATCAAGGACAGGTAGCGTGAGTATGTCTATGCAAGCTGGGAATCACGTCCCTAGCTCCAAGTGTAGACATAGCCTTAAAGATTCTGCGCAGGAGAGTCAATGCTCATGGTTAAGCATTCGGTCTGGAGCCCACTGAAACTGGTCTTCAGAAATTAAAGTAAATCTCCATCTCATAGATCCATGTGCCCCATATTTTGGAACTAGTTGCCCCTCAGAAGCATACAGAAAGAGAGCCTTTCATATCATAAAAAGAAAATGGGGGATGGGACGGTCTGTTTAGGGAGCATGAAAGAATCACACAGGACTCATCTAATATTTTAATGACTGGTTTGCTTTGGCCTTATTTTATTTTTTCCTATCTAGAACACAGAAAAAGTCACAGTTGTTGACAGCTAGTTAACCTGGCATGAGATGAAAGAAGAATGTTGATGCAAGGGAGAAAGTGTATAATCACACACGAATGTTAGGGTTTTCTTTCCTACTTTGCAGGGGTACTTCTTTGTAGCACAGCCAGCCTGCACATAAGGCACTATTAGCCACGCCTACTTCTCAGCTTTGCAGCATACTTTTTATGCAGATCCTATTAATAGATTTTTATCCTTTTTTTAAAAACACAATTCCCCATACAGTGAGACGGACGCGTATATTGTCTATCCAGTGACACCAGGATGAGACACTGAAAACATGGGAAAATATCACTGTGCTAGCTGGTGCTATGTAACCGGAACAGTTACAATTGTGCTGCCTCACTTAGGTACTGGATCCTCTACAGACTTAGGCACATGCTTAATTCACACATTATGAGGAGTTCTGCTGAAGTCAGCGTCACCTCACAAGAAGTTAAGCATATGCAGGGACAGGGCCTTACACTCTATCCTCCATGGGCTCTAGGCTTGTTGTCCTCCCTCAAGTAAGAATCCCAATGACTTCCTTAAATAAGAACCACAAGATTAGACTCTTATAGCCCTGATTCAACCAAGCACTTTAGCACATCATTAGCATTTAATAGAGATGGACTTAAATATGGGCTTTAGTGCTATGCTGAATCAGGGCCTGTGGGCGGACATTCACCAGTCTCAGTGTAGCAGTTTTTAAGGCTGCTGCTGAGAAGCTACAGCTGCATCCACTGGAAGCAAAGGGTATTATGTAAGAATACACATGAGAATTGAGGGGCATGGTTGTTTATTTGTATCGAGATTGAGGTGGTGAACCTATTCTCTTCCAAATCAAAGATAAGTCTCTCCACAGCATGACTTTTAACATTCAGTGCATATTTTGTATGTTATGTACATGCATCCCACTGAGTAAGTCACTCACATCTGTAACACCACAGAACAAATGGTCCTGAGATTCACACAAAGCAGCTCTCAATGCACCACCGATAGCTGGCGGAGCTTACAGAAGTTCTGAAAGGAGTGTTGGCAGCTCAGCATCCCTTTACCAAGCGCCAAGTCTTCCCCCTGAATTTCCACAATGATTTGCGCTGGGTGCCCATGTGTCACAAAGCTATTTATTGTACAGGAGCTGCAAGGAGAAATGAGTCATGAAGTAAGAAAAAAAATGTGCAAACAAAAAAACAAACAAACATTTGGGGAAGAAGACAAGAAGATGAAGCTACTGTGGGCGGATGTGAGAGTGAAAGACAAATGGTGAAGCTTTTAAAAATGTAGGCAATTACCCCTGTTGTGAGAAACCTACTGAAGTGCCATGACTGTGGCAGATATCACCAGAAAATCAAACTCTGCCACAGGGACTCTCAGCACCCCCTGGCGTGGAGAATGACACTGAGGTAGCTCACTGGAGAGCTGCACAGAAGGTTTGAAAAATGAGATCATCTTTCCTCCTCATCCTCCTTAGTGCAGGGCTATGAGTACTCTCTAAGAGAAGGGTATTCGTCACCCTCCTCAAGCCATATTTCCTAGCACCCGAGTACACAGCAGAGTTAAAGTTAGATTTAGTGTAGACTGCCTTTTAGCCTCTCAGTCAGATGAGCTGCAATGTCCACCATCTTGGAGGGAAAGGGCAAATGTCCATGTAGAAAGAAGATGTGCACAATAGCATGATTATAATGCCTGAAATGACTGTATATAGTTACCAAATACTGAGCAAGGGTATTATTCTCCACTGCATTAGATCAGTTTCACACCAGTGTAACTCCATGGAAATCCACGCGTTAAACTGGGGGGAAAGTGGTATAAGAGTAGAGAATCAGGCTTTAGATGTGCTGCTATAAGATTATCTAAAAGGATTTTTTTTATCCTTTCTAAAATCTTGTTAACTAAAGAGTATGTACATATTTGTAATCTCAGCAAAGAGCTCAGAGAGTGGCTCATATTAGGTTTCTCTGTCACTTTACTAGAAATGGCTACTCTTTCCTCTGAATTTCTTCATCTCTCAAGGCCTCAATCATAGCAGGATCTCAGCAGTAAAGGACAATATGAAGGAACAGGCCACCAAGAATGGATGCCCTTTTCATTTTAACTTTTAATGAAAAGAGGGATTTGAAGGAAACCATAACAATGACATGAAATTTTCAATTTACTCCACAAAGGATCCAGTTACGTTTGGGTAAACTCCACCTTGACAATTTTGGAATTCCATGAGTAGGGCAGAAGTTTTTCCATACTTCAAACATTTTCTATATTCACTATATTTTAAATTATCTCTGAAGTCCACCCACATTCTTTCCCAGGGCCTGATTCTGGTCTAACCTCAAGGTAAGCCAGGAGTAACTCTAAACAAGGGTCCAGAATTACACAGGTGGAAGTAAGAAAAGAATTAAGTCCTGAATATCCAATGGGAGTTTTGCTGAAGTGAGAACTGCAGGATTTGGCTCCTGGTACAGGATGAAAGGCTTTTAAAGTACTAAGATTGCACGAAGTTCTGCCCAGTGTGTGAGTTCAGATTAGAATGTGATCCAGGTAAGTGCCCACTCTTCTTACTGCTTCGTTCTCAGGGAGATGGAAGGGCAGGAGGAGAGAGAGAGTTAACAGCTGAGAAATAATTAGATCATATCACTATTTTTCCTCCCAGTCTGAGTACTGATCCTGATAGGTTTTCCATGATTGAAACCTTTCTGCCAGTTACATGTCAAAAGTATCAAACAGTAGGGGTTAGAGGCCCATGAGACCACCTCACTCTTAATGCAAAAAGTTTTACTATGCGGTGTTCAGACAGACTGCAGTATGTGCTGCTAGCCAGCTAAAGTTAGGCTTTTACTACTCAGCTATTAAAAGGAACAGGATTCCAAGTCCATCCACTCAAGGTTATTTAAGGCTACTTCATTACAGCACTAGATTCTAGAAAGTGATAATATTATGAGTGTTTCTAGTTAAGCTATTAAATTTGTCATTTCTTTCAATTAAATTCAGTCATTCATTTAAAAAAAAGGAGTCGGACATACTTGAAATTGAAATTGTCCCCATTCTGAGAAGTAAGTTTTTACAATCCCTTTACACAGAATAGATTTTAACACTCCACAAGTAAAATCTGCTCATCTGAAAGATAAATGCAGCATCAAAGCGGCATGAACATGTGTGAGGTCACAGTTCTTCCATGATTCAGCCTGAGTGCTGGGAATCATTTGTCTAAGGTGCAAATTGCTAAAGTGGTAACAGTGAGAGCCCTTAATGCTTTTAGCAACTGCAACTCTGCAACTTTCCTAATCTGTAGGCAAACAGGCAGTTCAGTTATTACTATTTCAGCTAATTTTATCCCCAATATATACAGTGCGCTATATCTAAAAGTACAAATCTGGGAAAGCTTAAAGTCTGATTTTATAAAGAGTTAATGAGAATGGAATAAAGATTAAATGAAATGAAGATTAGAATGGAAAAATGAAAGTGCGAGGTGCAGTTTGAAAGAAAAATTAGACATATGAAAGGATTGTTCTTTTACTGTGATGGGCCACATGGGGTGGACCTCAGGTCGCTCTGGACACTCTTATTCCTTCCTTCTCAGGTATAAAAACCCAAACATTCAATGTTTTAGTTTAAAAATAAAAGTTTTTAGAACTACCCCTGTTGGCCCAATTACTACACCCTCCCTCTCAATCTCCATATTAAATTGCACGAACCCCAATTTTTGAAAATGTTTTTGCATTTTAAGAAAAAAATATTTTTATTCTTTTATATATTCTTTTTCTTCTAAGTATGATGCTTGCAGCAGTTTATCAAGATTTGCAGGAGACTGTATAAATAAAAATATTCTCAATTATTGAATATTTATTTAAGACAGATAAAATACACAACTGAACATACATCCACAGAAAAATAAATGGATGAGTAACTGGATGGAAATAGAATATTAGCATCATGATAAACAGAAGAAATGGTGAATACTGATTTTAGTGTGGGGGTGTGTATTTAGTTTTTATGTAGACATTAGGTAGCACTACTACTATCTATTCTGTGGAGGGTAGCCCCTTTCCTAAAGTGCTTTACAAAGCACTTGTATGCTTGGCTAAGTATTGTGATGCTCTGTACCTCGGGGGAACGCCCTACACCCCCATGTTCATCCTTACAATATGATTGTGTGATATCCAATGCAAAGTTTATCATGTCAGGTGTCTTCAGAAGGCTCAGGATGCACTGAGCATTGTTGTTATAGTAATTGTTGTTACAGTAATGTTATAGGTTGCAATTTCACATATATAATTATGAGGCTGAAAATGTGTCCTTATGGCTTAAAACAAGCCCAGGCAAAAACTCACCAAGAGCAGAGGGGCAGTTCACACCTCATCAGTGCATGTATGGGACAAACCCAGCCCAGCCTCACAGGAACAAAGGACACTGGCCTAGGCAGCAACAAAGGATCTGTTGGACTCTTGAGTGAGTCACCCCTGCTTCCTTTGGTCAGTTTGGGACTGCGATGAGGTAATGCTCACCTGACTCTGAAGGGAGGGGGCGGGGGGCAAAGCCAAGAGGGAAGAAAGAACATGATAAAAGGGAGAGATGTTTGCCATGCTCTTCCTCTCCCTTCCACCCCCATCTGCAGACATCACCACCAAGCAAACGAAGCACTGATCAAAGGAGAGAGCCTGGCTGAAGGGCAGCCAGCCAGCCTGTGCTGAGAAGCATCTAAGTTTGTAAGGGCATTGAAAATGTTAAAGATCAGCTTAGAATGTGTTTTGCTTTTATCTGATTTGACCAAATCTGACTTGTGCTTTGATTTATAATCACTTAAAATCTATCTTTGTAGTTAATACATTTGTTTGTTTATTCTACCTGAAGCAGTGTGTTAGGTCTGAAGTGTGTCAGAGACTCCCCTTGGGGTAACAAGCCTGGTACATATCAATTTCTTTGTTAAATTGACAAACTCATATAAGCTTGCAGTGTCCAGCAGGCATAACTGGACACTGCAAGACGGAGGTTCCTAGGGTTGTGTCTGGGACCGGAGATATTGGCTAGTGTCATTCGGTTGCACAATCCAAGGAGCAGCTTACATGCTAGAGGCTGTGCGTGAACAGTCCAGGAGTGGGGGTTCTCACAGCAGAGCAGGGTAAGGCTGGCTCCCAGAGTCAAGGACTGGAGTGACCTAGGAGATCACCAAGGGGACGTCACAAGTATTCATGCATTACGCATTTTTAAGCCCCATTTTACAGCTGCTAATACTAAAACACTAGAAGGTTAAATGCTTGTGAAGTCTCTCCAAGCTAGTTAGTAGCAGAGGTAGGAACATAATCCAGTTTCCCCAACTCTTAGTGCCTTATTGCAACATGTAGACACTGATTTCTAAAGACCAAGAATTCAGACATCAGGCAGTAATTCAATGGGTGAATTCTGACTCCATTGGTGTCAATGACAAAACTCCCACTAACTTAATTAGAGCCAGGATTTCACCCAAGGTATTTGATATACAACATATACATGCTGATAGGTCCAAGAATGCAATAAATACTAGAAATACATATTTTCAGAGCACGTCGCTTGAACAGGAGACATAATAAAATATAGCAAAGAGATAGATCCATGAAGGAATTTAGTCACCTGCCACTTTACAAACTCTAAACCCCTGCAAAGCTGCTGCCTAATCCTCTAGTCATCTAAACTCCCTAGGTGCCTAAATTTCCACAGCTAAAGTCTTCTAGGCAGCTAACTTTTTGTTGCTAGACATGCACAGAGCCAACTCAGTCCAGAGGCCCAGCATACCTATGCCCCAGTAGGATCTCAAACTAGATGTTGCCGCACCCATCATGCAGGCAGGGTCCAATCTGGCAGGAATGCTCAGAGCACACAAGACGATGAAGGGGAGTATGCTTTTACCCCAGTGGCTAGTACCCTCCCCCAGGATGTGGGACACCCAGATTCAAATCCCACTCTGTCTGATGTGGAGCAAGGGTTTGAACTCAGATGTCCCAACTCCCAGGTGAATGCTCTAACCACTGTATTAGAGGGTACTCTAGGGCAGGGCTTCCTCAGTCTCTGCTGTTAAAGCTGTTCTACCTTATATGAAATACTCAATAGTCACTGGGCCTGAGCGCGCAAAAATGACTCCAGAGCCCAGTGGTTAGGGCACTCAGCTGGGATGTGGGACACCCAAATTCAAGTCCCAATTTCAATTACTATTAGGTATTTCACACAAAATTCAACAGTTTCAACAGGAGAAACTGAGAGTCCCACCCCAGAACACCCAGTCCAAATAACTGTTCCACATCAGGCCAAGTAGGGAACTTCAACCCAGGTATCCCACGTGCTGGTTGTATGCACTAACCACTGCACTAGTAAGTATAATGGGGTCATGGGAACCTTTCCCATCACCCCCCGCCCCAAGAGACAGCCTAGGCGCCTAACTAGACACTTAACTGGTTCATAGCGGTGAATCCCAGGCAGAGGGAGTCACCTACTGGAAGGGGCGTGGCCTTTAAATCCCCAGCTGCGGTAGCAGCGGCTGGGAGCCCCAGGACCTTTAAATCACTGCCAGAGCCCCATGGAAGTGGTAGCAGCAGCAGCGTCTGGGAGCCCTGGCAGCGATTTAAAGGGCCCCAGACTCCTGGCCACCACTACCGCAGCGGAGCCCCAGGCCCTTTAAGTCACCACCGGAGCCCTGGGTCTCCCGGCCGCTGCCGCTACCCCAGGGCTCCGACAGTGGGGCTCTGGCAGTGATTTAAAGGGCCCAGGGCTCCGGTAGTGGCAGCTGGGAGCCCTGGGCCCACAAGTACTCCTTTTCTTTTTTCGTTTTTTAAGTGAACCCCACTTTCTTCCACTACTTTTGGACTAATTTTAAATAAACGCATTTATCCCCAAAAAAACTCAGACTAGATATTTTCCAAAAACAAAATAACTTCATTTCAAATACCAGTTATGATTGCTAAGTCATCAATGACATACTTACCAATCACATCATTTACTAAACCCAAGCACATAACAGCGAGGACGTGACAAGTTAAGAACAGCGTAAATCTTATACAGGTCACATCATGAACAAACATGCTGTGATGGAATCTGGTAGGTGCTTGACATTTTTGAAAATCAGGCCTTCTGGTTAGCCTGTGGACACTCAGCTTTGAAATTTTCTACTATGTTATCAAATGTAACAAAAATCATATTCCAGCACAACACAGCAAACTTAACGCTGACCCAAGGATTGCTGTTTGAGAGTCATTTTCATTAATTTTCTTTCAGTACCTAAATATTTTCCTTTATGGGATACTGTTAAATGAGAAATATCAATTCATTTAGCAGATAAGAGTTGAGTTTTGTTAAAATATTAATTGCTGTATTTTGAGAACAGTGTTTCATATGTAGTTTAAGAAAAAGTTATGACATTATTGCACCCAGTCCTTGGGACTGACCAGGCTGAGCTAAGTACAGAACCCTAAGGGAAGATGGTAAATGTGGAGTCATTTTGTCTTGAGTTTCCCTGATCCTGGGATTCCAGGCTGTGAACCTGTTTGGATCCTAATGCAGTTTAGGATTGTCTATCTTGGGTTTTTAGCCATTCCATAACTATGTGGGTGCAAATCCCTACTGGTGCAACCCCCCTACTACAGTATAAGGGAGTTACTCTAGCATAAAAAGTGGCTTGCCCCAAAGCAGCCTACCACATGGAGCAAACTGCACCAGTGCCAATCACTTTTTTAAAACACTTGTATAGCACATTTTCACTTTTGCACCAGTGGAACTACACCAGTGGCTACAACTGCAATGCAGAAAAGTTGTTAGAGTATCTTTAGGGCTACTTCAAACTGCTGATGGCCTTCAGCTGGAGATTGCTTAAATCCCCGTTATTCTAAAATGAAAAAACATTTAAAATAATTTAAGACAGAATAATAGTTTAGAACCATTTTAAAAACCTGTCCCCTGCCTACCAAATCAGCCCCACAGCTGGGTTGAAGATAGTCACTGTTACTACCACTTTTTTCGCCCTCCTTTGCTTCTTCATCATTTGCAAAGGCAGTACTACAAAGACAGCTCGTCATATCTGGGACATGGGCTGTCATGCCTAGTGGGTAGCGCCAGAGCCAAGTATCAGAGCTAGAATCAGAAACCAGGGCTGAGCGTCAGAGCTGAGTTGGAAGCCAGGAGCCAAAGCAAGGCAAAGAAGCAGGATCTGTCCCAGCAGCCAGCTGGGGTCCACTTACCTGCACAGGCAACTTCCTGGTATCCTCTCCAGGCTTGCATAGAGACTTTCGGACCACTGCCAATCAGGCCCTCTGTGGGTGGCACATCCTGTGATGCTTGTCCCCAAAAGACTTGCAAGCCCATCAGTTGCTCCTCTGCCAGAACTATCAGGTGGTGGCCTGGATGTGGAAGTTACTCAGTGACCAGCAGATCCAGGGTCTAGCTTTGTGGACCCTCACACCGCCAAAGCTCTATGTTGAGCTCCATGGCTTCCCCCACCCTAAATGCCAGGGAAACCATGGAATCCCTTAGTAGCCACTAGCTCTAAATGAGTGTTAATATGTTCTCTTTGAGTCTCTCATTCAGTACAGGTGCTCACTTGGCAGCTATCAAGGTTCTCAATTAAATTGGTTCAGCTGTTATCACCACATCCGATGATCCTCACAAAAAATATGTCAAAAGTTGTGGATATTTTATATATTAATAAATAAATGGAATCCATGACCCACAAGAAAAAAATGTGGCCTTAATCATTACAACATCAGAGCTGGAATCACAAACCACGACTGAGGATCAGATCCTTTAGACCTGGGTATTTTATATTTGCTACTGTGTTAAGTTACTAGTGGCAACCACTCACATCCCCTTAAAACGTGCAGAGTTCTGTTTCTGTAATTCAGCCTCCTGATATGAGCAAGGAAGGATAGGTGGGCTAACTCACAAGCTGTCCATTCTCACCGTCTGCCAGGGAGTCAAGATTAAGAGGCAAGCCATATTTTAAGAATTAGCAGCCACCCATAGCTGTGCGATATGTCCTGTAAATGAATGCACTGACCTTAAATATGACTGTATGCTTTATCCAGATCTCCGAGCAAAGTGCACAAATAGCACTCTGCCAAACCATGGAAATGTACAGTTGTTTATTTATCCATGCACAAACTGTGTAACGTATGGGAGCTGGTCTGCAACAGACTGAATTACTGACTAAGCCACTTGTCCAACTGTGATATGACTAGAAAACAGAAGAGTCCAGACAGGAAGCCAGAAGTAGTTTACTTTCACAAAAGTGTGATTGGGGATATATATTTTGTAATTTCTGCTGACAATTGTTAAATGGTGTCATGTTTCTGAAAAAAGGCCCCAGCCAACTCAGGGGCACCCCAGAGGCTAAGAGAACTGCCAATCAAGTGACCCTAGTTCAAGAAGGAGTAAATGTTCCCAATTCTCTGGCCATTGCAGGCCATCACAGCACTGACACACTGACTCTTGGGGCTTGAATGCGGACTGCACTGTACTCAGTTTGTCTCATTGTCAGGGACTCTGGAGGGAGTCATTCATCTGCCCTGCCAGCCAGAGGCATCAGAGCTGCAATCTCACCCAACTGTGACTAGAACTTGGGGAAATAAAAATGTGTAAGAAATTGGAATATATAATAGTAAGTAAAGAAACAACTGTGATAGCTACTTTGCTGTCCTGATTACAAAGTAGCTTTGTTAGTGTCTATTGCATAGCTTATTTCTTATTCTGTGATTGTACAATGTTTAGCAATGGGGTCCTGATCTCATTTGGGGCCTCTAAATGCTACCATAATACAAATTAAGAGTGAGAAATATGGCATTATCCCTATCACTAAGTAAAATCACCTAACCCCAGCTTTTGGAGACCTCCCCATCCAGACATCATGAAAGATACCCAACATAGATAGTCCTTAAATCTTTATGAATAGAAGAAATAATGACTATTTATATTTGAAGTCTGACAACACAATAATGAGGCCCATTAGGTAAGTATTGCTACACTTGTTTTCCAGCAGGTTACACTTTGCCAGGTTATATGACTTCCCCAAACTCTCTGAGAGTCACTGGAAGTCATAGAAATGCAACTCAGGAGTCCTGACTCCATTCTCTACCCCAACCACCAGACAACATTGTTTCAAACTTATATAAATGTGATGCCCAAACTTGTAAAAATATGTAGTATATATAGAGGAAAAAACTTTTCCTATTTAAAATTAAACTGCGCTCTTGGAAAACAAACATGATTATCTACTGATGAAGATTTAGAAAGTTGTCTCCTTTGCTTACTGTTTCATCAAAGAAGAGAGTTAAAAATACTTCAGATGATGCATGTTGTTCCTTATTATATTTCATCTGTGCGCTCACTAATGAATTGCAATGATGGAATGAATGAACAAAAAAACCAGATAAATGAAATTACTACATTTCTGGCCTTAAGTTATAAATCAAACAGCATCATGCAACTAGAAAATGTGTTTTTAAAAGAATTAAATTGCATTAAACTATTTTATGTCCTTCATCTTAATTAAGTGAATATTTATATATTCACATTGGGAAAATATATCTATATCTATATCTATCTATCTTTTGGCTGAGGATAATGCTGCATCTTAGTTTGGGATATGCAGCCCCATAAGTTACAGTTTAAATTAAAAGGAAATAGAGCTAACTTAATATAAATCTGAAGTGCAGGGTTATGTATAAGCATACCAGGGCTTACATGAGTTTAGAAAGCATATGCACAGGAAATCTCCCTGAATGACACATACTCTGAATATTGAAGGTATTGCCCAATGGGGAAATGGCAGGAACCAGATTTTTGACAAGATACTGTTTAGAGGCCAAAGCCAGCAGCAGTAAGAAATGATAGCGATAAACCTGTCCACTGCTGTCCCATCAGTGTGTTATGAAAGCCATTTCATGGCACAGGACCTCAGATAATGTCTGAAACCTAGGCTGATTGAAGTCTGAGCTAATGCAACGGACTAGGGGAATTGGTCCCCTGCTACATAACTTGTATGCATTAGTAAAACCACAACATATGGAACACAGCAAAACGCTTGAACCCAGCACAGAGAAACACTGCAAAATGGTGGCTGTTTGCAACATGAATGTACACTGAATCAGACTAAGAACCCATACAATAGTACCAGTGAGCTTGAAAAACTAAAAACGCCAAAACAAAACAAAAATGAAGAGGGGCAGTACTCCTCTTGCAGCCACAGTGCTGCCCTTATGTTTACTACACACACCGAACACCTAATATAGAACATTAGAGGCAACCACGACCCACATCTTTGGCCAGATCAATGAACACAATCATTGCTGAACCTAGCTGATCCTGCTAGCATTAGTGACCTGACATTAGATGTCAGTGCATGGTGCTGGCTCAGAGGTCACATTACAGCTAAAACAGGTGGCTGAGTCACACACAGCCAGTAGCCAGAGTGTTAATGCAATCCCAAAACAATAGTATAGTCACTGTGGCATCATGCTGTGAGAGTGCAGCTGTCAGGGGTGCTCTGTTTAATCACAGCCAGATAAAGCTCAGAATAGTAGGAAGGGTGTGTCAGTGTCATAACTCACTGTCTGCCTTCCAACCCTCCAACCAATCCTTCCACATATCACAGCCAGTCATGTCTGCTTCGTGAAGCCTCCATTCTATGTCTCTGTTGGTCGCTTGGTCTTGCATTTCTTAGCAGTCCGCTGATATCTGCACTTCAGACCTGATCCAAAGCCAACTGAAATCAATGGAAGGACTCCCATTGACTTTCCCAAACTCTGAGATCATAACCTTTGTGGTGTGCAATGTTGTGGCAGCCATGTTTCTCTAATATCCTGGGACTGACAAGGTGGGTGAGGTAATCTCTTTTATTGGACCAACTTCTTTTGGTGAGAGAGACAAGCTTTCGAGCTACACAGAGGTGAAGAAGAGAAGTCGGTCCAATAAAAGATCTTATCCACCTTGCCTCTCTAATAACCTTTGTGGGAAGTTCTTCATTTTACTGAGGACATGCCCCATGAGTCTGCTTTGCAGCAGCACTGAAGGGGTAAAATTTTTCCTTTTATCATCTGTATCTTACACACATTGTTTCTTCAGGGTAACCTTTACACTCTCTTGTAACTTTAACTATGCTATGATTGGACCCATAGTTAATTACTAATTCTAACAGATATGTTTGTATGCCTAAAAAGTAGCACTCCTAAAAACTGATGATTTGGGGGATCTGTCTAGATACAACATATGCACTCCGATATTCTGAACTCGGTACAGTTATGCCTGATGGCTGTCATTACTGTATATTTCCATTACACTGCTCATGGTAAGGAGAAGGGAAAGGCGATTATGTGTCTGCCTCTAAATGGGACAGTTGTTAAGGACTATCAACAAATGAATACACCTTGCCCTAGCAGAACAATGGGTTAGCTGCAACCTAGGTAAAACCAGATCCCTTCAGATCTCCAGACGGGAAGTGAGTGAAAAATCCCCAAAAGGGAAACAGAGACAGAGGTTTTGGTGCAGGCCTTCAAAATCCTGAGAGGCTAAGCAGTTCTTGGGGAGGACACAAGAGGCATACAAGAGTAACCTTTTGACTACTGGCCCAAACAAAGCTGAAGGAAGCTGACCATAGGAGTCAAAGAGGAGATGTCATGATAAGTGAATGTTGATCTGGAAAAGTGAAGTCCAGGAGAGGAAACCTGGCACATACTGACTGAATCCCAAAGAATGCTCAAGAGAGGTTAGAAAACTGTTGCAGGGAATGGCATACAGGTGTTTCTTATTTTGCTTGGATATGTATTTCTCTTGTGTAAAAATAAAGAGTGATTAGTTTAGAAATCCTTGGCTTCAACAATCACGGGTCCCTGAAGGGTTAAACTGTAAATCAGAGTACCGATGAGGGTGGACTCTGGAAAAGGTGTACTTCAACTACTGGAAATTATTGGGGTTTGGGGAAGATAGACCATGGGGTCCCACTTCTGAAGTGGGTACCAGACAGTCTGTGCCAAGGGAGTGAGCCTAGTGACCAGAGAAAGATAGTGTCAGGAACCTGCCCAGACCCAGCGTAGCTATAAAGCACATGGATCCAAACACAGCAGCCTGGTGAGCGGCCAGTGAGGTCAGGGGGAAGGGAGAGACTCAACCAGGATTGGGACACCTGAGATTTCCACATTTTATATTTTAAACAAATTAACAGTGGCCACGTCTAACTACTTCATAAAGGGATCAGCGATGTTACTCGGTTGTTCACTTCCAAAAATAAAGGTAAAACACACCAGCAACATAATTCTCCAAAGACCCAATCTACTCCAGATGCAAATGTTCAGATATTGATTTTCACCAGCTGCAAGTGTGTAGCCATGAAGTTCACTAGCCTAAAAATTTATACTCTTAAATATTTATGAATTCTTTTTCTACTCAATGGATGCTGAACCATATTACCCTCCAGCCTTACATTTCTCTTCATCTATCAGTAAATTTTGAAGGTTGAATTCTCTGTAAATGCAACAAGACTTTAATTTAAGCACTAACTCTAGAAATTGTATTAACTCTTCATCTTGTTTAACCTGTTAATAGCAGCTGAATACATTCCATCATCATTTCACTTTGCAAAATTCCACCAGAGTCTGAGACAATTTTGCATAATAATAAATGGCCAGCATTAGCAGGAACATACAAATACCTGCAATTGCACACTTCCCTCTCAAGAAGAAGGCAGGGGGCGGGGTGGAGAGGAAGGATTGGCAAATGAAAAACCAACTCCTCATATGGGGAAAGATTGTGGAATGCTAATATTCACCCTCTTTGAGCACTTACTCATATGAGTAAACACATTGAAAACAACGAGACTAATCATGTGAGTAAGAGCTCCATAGTACAGCCCTGAACCCCCCGAAACCTTTAGGTCAAATACTCAATCTACACCAGGGATCGGCAACCTTTGGCACGTGGCCTGCCAGGATAAGCTCCCTGGTGGGCCAGGACTGTTTGTTTACCTGCCGCTTCCGCAGGTGCAGCCGATTGCAGCTCCCACTGGCCGCAGTTCACCGCTCCAGTCCAATGCGGGCTGCGGGAAGCGGTGCGGGCTGAGGGAAGCCCTGGTGCGCCATGCGCCAAAAGTTGCCGATCCCTGATGTACACAGTAATTACTGGTTTCAGAGTAGCAGACGTGTTAGTCTGTATCTGCAAAAAGAAAAGGAGTACTTGTTGCATAAATAAGTGAGCTGTAGCTCACGAAAGCTTATGCTCAAATAAATTTGTTGGTTTCTAAGGTGCCACAAGTACTCCTTTTCTTTTTACAGTAATTACTGTGAATGCTGTTAATGTCTAAAGATACTTGTTACTGGTTTGAGACCAAGCTTTTATTTTGGTCAATAATAACTTTAGCAAAGTCAGAGTTCCAGATATTTAGGACTAGTGTAACATCATTATTACTAGTGGCCATTTCAAAGTTTGATCCTTCTCTCTTGATTGGAAAAGGAAAGAAATACTTTGTTCTAAAAACACTTGTTTGCATAGGTATGTTGTTTACCTTTTTTTTTGGGGGGGGGGTCTTTTGTCCATCAGTTTTAACCATGGCACAATCCACTTTTCCACCACATCATTTGACAGTGGTTTGAAAAATTTGTTTCGATTGTATTTGCCATACTTCCTCCATTTGTTTTATACTATCAAATTTTGGTTGAGTTTTCCAACCCTACAGACAGCTGGTGAGAAGAGTAAGGGAGGAGATAGTTTTCTTTTTGTTTAATTATTTAAACCTCCAAAAGTGTTAGTTTCATGATAACTGCAAAGATCTAAACCTATCTTTTTCTGCTGGAAGAACAATATTTAGACAGGAAGAAAGTTAAAAATATGAATCTATTTCCCAAATTATTTTATATAGGCAATTTATTTATTGTTGTGACAAAGGACTTGGCAGTGAATTCACCTTTGTCCGGCTTGTCCTCGTCCATCCCTCCACGAACACCAGTCGACGCCACCCCATTCTATTTTGTTGTGAGCATGGTTCTTTCCATTTCTGGCCAAAGAGTTCTGGCAGTGAATTGGCTATGTAAAATATAAGTATCAGGGCAAGCAATTCATTTCTATTGTATTTACTTAAACCCAGTTTAAGTGTTCCTATTTGTCAAGATACTGTAAACTGATGGACATCATTTAGATATTCAGTAAGTTTAATTTAACACTGAATTTTTAAATACCAGGAGCAAAAATGGTGCACACAGCTCTTTGGGATGAAATTTCTGAGGTTTATTCCTTAATCCTGAATACTGCAATGCGTACACACAGGAATACTCACAAAGAGCCAGGAAACTGCTGTTTTCCCTGCATTCTTCCATTGGGAAGATCTCTCTCTCTCCTACACTCCAACCCTGAGGACAAAACTACAAATCCTAGTCAATACTGTCTTCAGTTTGTTAGCCCTTGACAAACTATGCTATTTTCAGTAGTTTTTTTTAATCCATTTGTTAACATTAATTCAGTATTGTAACTTGTCTTTTTGTAAGGGCTTGAGAGCTAGGGCCAAATTTTAGATGCCCATAGGCTGTATCTACACTTGGATCTGAGTGTGAGATTCCCACTGAGAGAGACCTACTCATGATAGCTCTCATTGAGCTAGTGCACTAAAAATAGTTGGATAACAGCAGTAGCATGGACAGTGGCGAGCAGTGTCATGGGCTAGCCGTGCTGTGTACGTATCCAAGGAGTCCAAGCGAGTCAGTCCTCGGGGGCTAGCCCATACCATCACTTGCCGCTGCCCGCACTACTGAGGCTACACAAACTACTTTTAGCGTGCTAGCTCAATGACAGCTAGCAGGAGTATATCTACCCCAGCTGGGGAATCACACTCCCAGCTCCGAGCGTAGATGAGGGCTTTCCACACCTTCAGTGATCATGTGGAGGAAACATCAGCCTGATTACAAGGGGAAGGAGTCTGCTAGCAGTGCTTGAAGTCCCATATTGGCATATGTCCTGGCATGTGGGGGTGTGGCTACGGCCCAAGCCACTCAGGGCACTTGTTTATGGCTGCAGGGACATGATGGCGGAGCATCTGTTACACCAGTGCAGCAAGGGCAGCGGGTGAACACCCTCTCCCTGGAATCTCACAAGGCATTTTACCTCTTGCTTGCCTTTGCAGGCACAGAACACAATTCAGCATAGTACTGAACACCTGTGAGGTGCTGAGTGTCCTCAGTTCCCACTGACACCCACAGAGTTGAGGGTGCTCAGCATCTTCCCAGCTCATGGCAGCACTTTGGCAGTGCACTGCCCTTTACAACTTCATAGCAGGTAAGCATGTGCACACCCATCATTTGAATCTGCCTTGTAGCACCTCTAGTTTGATTGAAAGAGGCTTTATAAAATAAAGTTTTATGGCCATACGCTTGTACCCAGTTAGGTTTCTTACACCTACATTTTAATTATGTGATTTGGCATATATGTGTGGTATATTTTCCCATTGTTTTGTGGACAAAATACTTTTAATACGACTCTTGTTTTCCAATATTTTACTGAAAAACTATTTGTGCTTGTAAATTATTATACAATACTGATGTGCTAATGGAGGATTTGATAAGTTAAAAAGGGTGAGCAAAATGTGCTAAACATGAAATACTATAATGTAGGATAGGAAATTAGAAGAGTGGGGATTGGATACACAGTATGGATAATTGACAGTTCTACATAATTAGATACACCATATGAGAATAAAGGGGCACTATATGAAGATAATGAGGTTTGCAATACTCAGGGCCCCTACTGTACTAGAATTTCTCACCAGCTATCATATCTTCCTCTCTCTCTCTCTCCCCGCCTTCCAAAATGATGTTTAATTTTGTTAGGGCATAAATGATGGGTAGAATAATTGCTTTTCATATCATTGCCAAAGTGTTTCTGATCTAAATAGTCTTTTGGTTGTAATATAATAACTAAACAATTTATAATGAAATATCCTATTACTACTGTGTGTAGATAACAGAGGACAGAAAAAGAAATTCATAACAAAAAGAACTCTGAATAATTTTGCATATTGGATCATCAGTTTTGGTCAGTAATTTTGGACAGATAATAGAAAGTAAAAAAAGACCAATTTTCTAGGGATTTTTAAGTTACTGTACTACTTACTCCCTAATGTGAAATTAATTAGAGGAGCCCTCACAAAGACAGTGGCTAGAGATGAGGAGCAGAGATAAAAATGTCAGAGGTTGTGGGATTCAGTATAAGCCTTTATTTACCTCCAAGTTTATTATTTTCAGCATCTTCTTTCTAATAAATCTCTATTTAAACATTAACCTAAAAATCTTAAATCTACTTTAAAAATCATTTGAAAAATATATTTTAACATTGCACAATAAAATGCCAGATTATCACTGAAAAACTGAGTAACAACAGGACACAAAGCATTATGTAGCCCGGAATTATGCTTCATGATCACTGCATCAGACTAGTCATTCATTGGTCGCAGAATTTACTTCCATAGAAATTGGATCAGATCCTCTGTGGGCCTCTGAACATATGGGCATTTATTCAATCCAATTTATACCATTGAACACACAGTACCAATCTCAGCAATCCCCCAAATAGTCATTGATGGCTTCCATATATAAAGCTACATCGAAAAGCAGATGTCACAAGTGTGCTTCAGCAGAGTTCAGCTAATACCCCAAAACAATGTAATACATTCTCTACTAAAATTCTGCACCTTAAGTTTAAAAAAAAATAGCCATTCATTAAAACACCTGGAAATGACCAATTAAGGGATTCATCCAGTGTTCCACTGCCTTATTATCAGGTTTCAGAGTAGCAGCCGTGTTAGTCTGTATTTGCAAAAAGAAAAGGAGTACTTGTGGCACCCTAGAGACTAACCAATTTATTTGAGCATAAGCTTTCATGAACTACAGCACAGCACAGCTGTAGTTCATGAAAGCTTATGCTCAAATAAATTGGTTAGTCTCTAGGGTGCCACAAGTACTCCTTTTCTTTTTGCCTTATTATCCTTCATCCCTCCCTATCATATACCTGATTCACACTGTCCACCAGTCCTCACTTTGACTCCTTTTTGGTTGAGTCATGGAAAAATGCGGTAGTATGTCTACTGTTGGCTTGATATATTGTTTAGTAAATGGACAGTATGGATTTTGAAAGGCTATAGTCGCAGTATACAGTAAGTTGTGTCAGAGTTCTATTGGTTCTCTCACAGTGGGATGTACCAAAGGAGAAGAAGAATACTGCGTCTTAATACAATTGAAATTATTCATTTGTGTTGGTGTTATGAAACCATGTGAGATTACATGGTGTACCTAAGTGTATGTAGCCCTGCAACTGAACATGAGTGTAATTAACCATATTGTGTAGCAACCAACAGGTGTAGCATTTTACTGTGAATCATATTGCAGTGTATGCTTTCATATGTTAGACTTCTTGGCACTGAAGAGGAACCCAAAACAAAATCCAAGCTCAAATGTTCCCATCACTTTAGGAAGTTCAGAATCCAGATCCAAATGTTGTGTCTTAGACTGCTCTCCAGTCAGCACCAAACAAATACCGGTAATGCCAGTTACCAGACCTGAAACTCTTTTGGTTGCCCGGAGCTAGAATTGTTCCTTCTCAGACATCTTAGTCCCCCAGTCATTACCCTCTACCTCTCCTATGCACTTTTTATGTTCTAAATGACTTTCAGACAGTCTGCAAGGTACTGAGGCAAATGCTTTCCTGCTTCACTCAGCCCTTAGAGTAGAAATAAGAGTCGGTCAGATTTCTCAGGTCATTTGTACAGAGCTTCTGCACAGAGGCATTTCTCCTTCAAATTTCTTCCCCCATGGCCACATACATGCTCAGACTGCAACTAACTGCGTGACAACCTACTTTCCGATTGCTTCTGCTGTGCATCCCTGCAAGTCAGACTCTCCCACTGTTACACATAATCTCTATATTCCTCTCATAATCACAAATTCCCATGGTATTCGTACAAAAAATAAATGCACTTGTATATTTCAGAATTTAGCCAAGCATCCACCCACTGTTCCAGAGAAAGTAATAAACCTCGGCTCCAGATTTACATGTCTCAAATCACAATGTTCTTTCTACAGCAAAGAAATGTTAATTTGCAATTTAAACTGCACATTTACTATTACTAAACATAAAAAAATATTAGTAGAGCATTGGAGTTCAGAATCTCAACAGAAAAAAATAATCAGAAAATTCAGTGACTGTTACATTACCAATGGTAACTCTGCCCAGGCTTTTCCCTATTCTTCATCTGGGGACCAGTAAGCCCTTCCGAGCTCCTCCTATTTGCACCCAAGCCAGGCTCTGGGGCACTGGTTTGCAGCATTAACTCCTGTACCGTCTCCTCTTTGGCTGCTACTGTGCAGCAGCAGGCAATTCAGTGAAAGGAAGATGAAGCATCGGCACAGGTGGGTAACTCTCCATGTGGCCAACCCTTTCCGCACATCTGGGGGTCGCTTGGACCCATGGGACTGGGAGACTACTCACCCTCTCCCCTCACTCTGAATCTTCCCATAACCATTCTTACCCGAGAGCAAAATTGTCAGAAAACTGTGAGGTGAGTTTGACAGCATTTTCTAGCCCCTCTGCCTCCCTCCCACAGATTTTTCTAGGTGAGGGAATAGTCTTATCTTTTGTGTATATTGCATGGAAAATAACTGCATATAGAATTAAAACAAACTGAGTCTTTGCAGTGTTATCACCCAATCCTGCTCCAGCTGAAGATAACATCAAAACTCAATAGGAGAAGAAACGGGCTATGGAACTGCCTCTTTCCCCTGCACGCTTCTTACAGCTGAGACACAACAAGAGTCTCCAGAGATGAATGATGGGCTGCAGGAAACAGAGCTGGATGAGAGCTTGTCTGCATGAGAATACAGCACTGGTATAACTCAAGGTGTGCATTCAAACCAGTACAGCTAAATTGGTGCAAAAGGTTGTATGGACACACTTATTTTGATTTAAAAGTGGCCATAGTCAATTGGGAACATATTTCACTAAACTGAAACATCCATTCTTAAATCTTAAATCAGATCATCCACACACTTTTTTGTACCAGTTTAAACTATTTTAGTTTGAATTCACACCTTGAGTTACAGGCAAGCACTAAGCAGGGAAAAGCTTCACTCTTTGGAATTCATGTCCTCCAAGTGTTACCCTTCAGAACAACTATTTACTCAGCCTTTTGCCTAAGGATGGTGGCTTTAGTGAGTGGAGATTAATTTACAGACTCAAGGGAGGTCTTATCCATTGTGTGCCTAACGAATTGGTGTGTTATAGTGACTGTACCTATGGTATGATGAGCAGATGTTGCAAGAGAAATACTCAGCAAGTGTATCTGTCACTCTCCTAGTATCACTTGAGCTCGAGTAGCCTGTGCTTTGGAGCTTGAGGCCCTGGGTTCAACCCCCTCATCCCACCAGAGGTGTAACTGGATTAATTTAAAAGCAACAACATAAATAAAAAAAACAAACCAGAGTCATCAGTTTTTCAAAAAATCAAAACAGCCATAAAATGACCCAAGTCTTCCCTCTGTTCCTCGTTATTCTATTCAAGTTTTAACAATGCATTATATAATTAAATATATTGCCCTTTGATTTCGTTTTCACTCAAGTCAAAGACCTTTCATTTCATGAAATGCCACCCCAAAGAGACATACATTCTGCTTACTGACTCACAAGCAAGTATGTCTAAGATATGTAAACACTTTCGGGTTTGGATTGCTCTAATCAGCCATGCATTGAAATTCAAGTGCATGCTGCTGCTAGGCTATCAATTAATTGTTACTCTGATGCCTTTAAGTACATATGCATTTGTTTTCAGCAGTTTGTGCATGATGTGAGAAAAATGGCCCAAATGTGAGTTAGCCTGGTATAAATTTTACCTTTCTTTACCTTAATTGAAAATTTTATTAACAAGATCCAAATTAGCTCTCTAACTCTAGGTTATAAATCACTAGAAGTGAATCTGTGACTGTTCAGCTAGTTAAAGCAACAAACAGTTCCCAATCCTTGTCTGGCAAAGGGGTGATATGACAGTTGCCTTTAGACATCTACATTTATTTTAAGAAATGCTACAAGGATGTATGCAATGTACAAGTGTTGGTAAAGGACAATGACTGTCTGTTGGGCCATGAGTTATATTCATGAACATGTGAAAACCTTCTAATGAACATTGGGGCCATCCTGTACCCTCCAATCAATATCCAGAAATGAGGGGATGAGGCAGTTTCCATAAAGTGACCTCCTGCTCTTCACACTCTTTTTGTATTTTTGGACCACATGTGCCTTGCATATGTAACAGCAGATATTGTGGAAGCAGGTCCAGTTTAAGGGCCACTTTCCAAACTGACCAAGAGTCACGCATGACCACAGCAACAAGGATTGGATCTCGCTGTTAGAATTTGAGACACACAAGGCTCCTGATGCACTGAGGAGATAACCAGGAAGGTGCCATAAGGTGGAGTAAACTAGAATCCCAACCATAAAGGTCCAGGTGAATACAGAAGTGGGTGTTCTTCTCAGGTCACCACAACACCAAGAAATGCTAATACTCTTACTTTCTGAGGCTGGCCCTACAGAAAGAGGAGATGAAGAAAACTGCAGTATATGCCAGCCTGACCATCTTACATGCCCAAAAGACCTCTTCAATGTGAGGAAATGACCAGCAAGAATATCACCTGGTCTTCTGAACTGCAGTGTTGACTCTGATGCCATGTGACTCCAAAGACCATACAAGCTGAGGAGTGAATCTTTCCTTTTTACCTTAACTATCTTCTTTTTTCCTCATGCATTTGGTGGAGGCATCCCTCAGTATCACATTTTTCTATAATTCTTTTGAGGTATGAATGTGTTCAAATATTAGCATGTGTGTGTAAGTTATATTAGGAACACACCAGTAATAATTCCCAAACTTATATTCTAAGCAAGCCCTGCTTTTACAATCACTGATCATCTTCTTGGGTTTAGTGAAAAGTGTCAGCAAAACTAAGCTGTAATATACAAAAGGAAGTGACAACTGCTGATTACTAATGTATTAAAAGCCAGGTAATCAGTCTGCTGGGGAGCAAACAGGATAGTCACTCAGCATAGGAGAACTCCAGCAGGAGCTTAAATTTGCTTCAAGGGCTGAGATATAAATCAGTTTGTTTTTTATTCTAAAATCTAATTCAGTTGACAATCTTGCCATGAATAAGATCCTGGAATTGGTATTTAGAACTAAACAGAAAATTGCCTCTTTATGTTCCAGGAGTTAATATTTGTAAAAATTAACTATGTGTGGTATTAGCCTCATGATTTGACGATTGTCTGGATTAATTTGATTAGTTTGTGATTCAATTCAGTATCACTGTTAATCCACATATTTTTATTTTTTTACTCAATTCCAATTATAACCTTGGCATCACAATTACTGTATTGGCTAACTCTTGGTTAGTTAGTAAAAGTTTATAGTAGTTAGCCTTAATGATAAGTTTGATTTTAAATTTCCTTGTTTACTTATCTTTAAGAAAACCCATAAAAATTAGACATATATGTTGTCTCTTTCAAATTTGCAACGTGGGTCAGAAGCCTTAAAAACAAAGATAACTTAGCCATGGTATCTGAAATTCACTTGATTATCACTAAATCGAAACCTCTGTTTCTCATATTGAACAGATTTAGCCCTCTCAAGGTAGCCCTGGAGGAATGTTTTTAATGATATTTTGGGGTTGAAAATAGGCAAACCAGTAGCATAGTTTGATATGGCACAGAATTATTCCTTTGTCTCTCTCATGTGGCAGAGCTCCGACCTTGTCCCTGTGGGTCCCGCGCTTCCAGGCAGTTTATGCTAGCTTCAGAGGCTCACTACAACCCTCCACACAGCCCTTCTCTCTCTAGGGCCAGAGATACAGTCTATGAGCCCTTTTCATCATAAGCCAGCAAGGAGGTTGGTGAGAGAACTCCCACGGTTTCTGTTACTCCTACAGCCTCGTACCAAAACAGTTTAGCCTCCTGTCCTGACAGGCCTGTTTTCCCCTCCCAGGAGATGTTTCTGTAGTCATGGGTTGGGGAGAACCCGGGCCTGCCCTCTACTCCGGGTTCCAGCCCAGGGACCCTAATAGTAGCAGGTGCTGGCAGCCAACCTTTCACTGCCAGAGTTGCTATATTTCCCTGGGCCACTTCCCCACAGCTCTCCTGCTTCTCCCTTCTTCACCCTTACCTTAGGGCTCCCTTACCAATGACTTGAGAGTGTCTTCATTAACCAGCCCTTCAGGCACACTTCCTCTCCCCTGGCTCTCTCTTGCCTGACTGGAGTGAGCCCTTTTACAGTATCAGAGGGGCCTTAATTAGAGTCAGGTGGTCACATTAGCTTAATAGCCTCACGTGACTCTTTGCAGGTTAATTCAAGTCAGGTGTTCTCATCAGCCTGGAGCAGCTCCTGCTCTGGTCAGCCAGGGAACAGAAAACTGTTAATCCAGTGGCCAGTATACCTGACTCTCTCCTATACTCCTCTGGCCTGGTGGGAGACTGCTGCTCCTGGGGCTGCTGCTGGGCCCTGGGCTCTAGCTGCTGCTCCAGCTGCTCCCCTGACTGGGCCAGACACCGCCCCCCTTCTCTGCTACCTGGTTGCTGGCTAGCCGCTGGACCCCCACCCCACCCTTAGTTGCTGCTGCTCCAGCTACAGTCCCTGTGGGGGGGGGGCTGCTGGCCCGCTCCCCAGAGAAGAGCTGCAGGAGCTCCTTGAAGACGTCCCTGGCTCCCGTAATAAGGTGCAGCTCGCTCTCCAGCAATGGGGGGAATTCCTTCAAATCTTCTGGGCTGTGAGGGCCCTCATGGGGGAGGGTAAAAGGACCGAGAAGCAGGCTGCTGCGGCCTAGCAGAGGGTCCCCCTCTTCTGTGACTCCTTACTCACATACGGGGTAGGTCACGGTTTGTTGCACGGCCCGACAGGGGCCGCAACTGACCCTGCCAGTGAGGATCCCCCCAGCCTTCCTCATGGCACCTATGATCTTTGCAACATTGAACACCCGGGGCTGTAGGATGGGTCTCCGCAGGTGCCAGGTGCTCTCCTTCCTTCGGGGGGGGGTACTCTGTGGTTTTCCTGCAGGAGACCCATACGGATCCGGCCACCGAAGACAGCTGGAATGGGGGCACAGGGTCTACTTTAGCCATCTCACAATTTGTATGGCTGGAGTGGCGACCCTGTTCTCCCCCGACCTGACCATCTGACTCCCTGGCGCAACCACCACCTGGACGACATCTCGACGTTCACCTTTGTTTGGGTGGAGGCCCATCGGTTGCACCACTCCCGGTTGGACCACATCTATTTATCATGTTTCCACCTTTCACGGGCCCACTCCTCCAGCATCTGGCCAGCCCTGTTCTCTGATCATCATTTAGCCACCATGATGGCCTCTCTCTGCGCGGAGGGGCCGGGGCCGGCCTATTGGCCTTTCAACCACAGCTTGTTGGAGGATGTGGGTTTTGTGGCGTCCTTCCGGGAGTTCTGGCTGGCCTGGCAAGGGCAGCAGCATGCCTTTCCCTCAGCGTGGCAGTGGTGGGACTGGGGGAAGGTGCACGCCCGGCTGTTCTGCCATGACTACACCTGGGGCACCAGCCGACAGAGGGATGCGGAGATAGAGCAGTTGGAACAGGAGGTCTTAGAGCTGGAGAGGCATCTGGCCGCCAGCCCAAAGGATCCATCCCTCTGCAGGGCGTGCCGGGAGAAGCAAGAGGAACTCCAGGCCCTGGAAGACCATAGGGTCCAGTGCGCCTTTGTTTGATCCCACATCAGTCTCCTTTGGGAGATGGATCGCGACTCCCACTTCTTCTACGCCTTGGAGAAAAGGAGGGGGGCCTTGCCTTCTGGCAGAGGATGGCACCCCCCTCACGGATCCGGCGGAGATGTGCGGGAGGGCAGGGCCTTCTACGCAGGCCTTTTCTCCCTGGATTTGACCAATCCTAACGCTTGCAGAGTGCTCTGGGATGAACTCCCTACGGTCAGCGCGGGCATTTGAGACCGGCTAGAGCTGCCTCTAACTCTGGCTGAGTTCTCGGAAGCCCTCTGCCGCATGCCCACCAATGAATCTCCGGGCATGGACGGGCTGACCGTGGAGTTCTACCGCGTGTTCTGGGACGTCCTTGGCCCAGACCTAGTCACCGTCGGGCCGAGTCCTTACAGAGCGGGGTCCTCCCTCTTTCGTGCAGGCGAGCCGTGCTCGCATTATTCGCAGAAGGGGGACCTCTGCAATTTATGAAATTGGCGTCCCGTCTCACTCCTCAGCATGGACTATAAAGTCGTAGCGAAAGCCATTTTGTTGCGACTAAGGTCCGTGCTGGCGGACGTGGTCCACCCAGACCAGACCTACACCGTCCCAGGCCACACCATCTTTGACAACCTGTATCTGGTCTGGGACCTCTTGGAGCTCGGGTGTAGGGATGGGCTGTCATTCGCCCTCCTGTCCCTGGATCAGGAGAAAGCGCTCCACAGGGTGGACCACGGGTATCTCCTGAGCACTCTGCGAGCGTTTGGCTTCGGACCCCAGTTTGTGGGTTTTCTCTGGGTGCTGTACATCTCCGCAGAGTGTCTGGTCAGGCTCAACTGGACGCTGACCGAACCGGTCAGCTTCGGGCGAGGAGTACAGCGGGGTGCCCCCTCTCAGGCCAGCTGTACGCTCTGGCGATCCAGCCCTTCCTCTGTCTCCTCCATAGGAGGTTGACGGGGTTGGTGCTGCAAGAGCTAGAGCTTCGGCTGATCCTGTAGGCGTACGCCGACAACGTGCTCCTCATGGTCCAGGACCCGGGCAACTTGGCGCGGGTGGAGGCTTGCCAGGCCATCTATTCAGCAGCCTCCTCCGCCCGGGTCAACTGGGTCAAGAGCTCTGGCCTGGGGTTCGGGGATGGCTGGCAGGCGAGCTCCCTCCCACCCATGCTTCAGGCCATCTGGTGGAACGCAGGTCCGCTGCTCTATCTCAGCGTTTACCTTTCTGCCACGCATCCCTCTCCGCCGGAGAACTGGCACGGTTTAGAGGGCAGGGTGATAGAGCGGCTCCAGAAATGGACAGGACTACTCTGGTGCCTTTCCCTTCGAGGGAGAGCTCTGGTGCTTAATCAACTAGTCCTGTCCATGCTCTGGTACCGGCTTAACACCCTGGTCCCAGCCCCAGGTTTCCTGGCCCACCTCCGGACATCGATTCTGGAGTTCTTCTGGTCAGGACTCCATTGGGTCTCTGCAGGGGTTCTCCATCTACTCCTGGAGGCGGCAGAGCAGGGCCTGAAGTGTCTACACACTCAGGTCCATGTCTTCCGCCTCCAGGCCCTGCAGCAGCTCTTTTATGGTGCAGGTAGTCCAGTGTGTAGCGTACTGGCACACGCCTTCCTGTGTCGCTTTCGAGGGCTCAGATAGAACTGGCAGCTCGTTTATCTCCATCCAAGAGGTCTTCCGTGAGTCCTCTCTGGGCTGCCGGTCTTCCACCAGGACCTCCTCTGGACCTGGAAACTGTTCTCAGTGACTAGGTCCATGGCAGCCACCGTGGGGGCAGATCTCCTCGTGGAGCCCCTGCTACACAACCCCAAGCTCCCTGTGAAGGTGGCGGAGTCCCCCTCGGTGCGACAGAGGTTGGTCCTGGCAGAAGTCACCAGAAGTCACTCCTGGACTACGACCGGGGAGACGGGCTGGATCCCCTGACACTCGCTCAGCGCATGGGACTCTCCAGGCCTCGTACTCCCCGGCGTGTACTTCAGGAGGTGAGGGCTGCTTTTCCGCCCGCTGCTCAGGTTTACCTTGACCGGGTCCTAAGAGAGGGCATGACCCGCCCGCCCACCCTCCACCCCAGGCCCTCCAGACCTTTTCATTAGGCCCCTGCCCCATGGACCCGACCGACCCCCCTCTGCCCCTTCACCGTGAGCCGGCTGCACAATCTGCAGCCGGTCTGCTTCCAGACCGCGCCAAGGAAACATCTATACACGCTCATGCTCCACACCCTTCACATCCTCACCCTCGTGTCCCGTCCCGACACAAAGTGGTGGGACCTCCTGCCACCTCTAGAGGGTGAGGAGCCCTGGTGGGCCAGCCTATACTCCACCCTGGTCCTGAAGCCTGCCAGGGATATCAGTTGGTGGCTCCTTCACGGGGCCATGGGCACGGGCATGTACTTGGCACGGTGCACCCCTATCCCAGACACCTGCCCCTTTTGCGGCCTGAGGGAAACCCTGGCACACATTTACTCGGAGTGCGCCAAGCAGCAGCTCCTATTCCAGCTCCTCTTAGATATCCTGCTAAGATATTGGTTATACTTTTCCCCTCACCTTTTTATTTATGCACTCCCTATCGGCAGCCCCACAAAGTAACGGGACCTCCTGGTCAACCTCCTCCTGGCCCTGGCTAACGTGGCCATCTATAAAACCAGAGTGAGGAGGTTGGCCGATGGAGTCTCCTGTGACTGTGGGGCCTATTTCTGATCCTCCATTCGTTCACAGTGGGCACTGTCCACGGTTCTCTGCTCGGTGTCCCCTTCATTTTATCCTTTGACCGCACTCCTGTCCCTGTTATTTCATTCATTGTCCCCCGTACTTATTTGGTTTCCAGGTCCTGTGGACCCCACTCTTGGGCTGGGAGGGATCCCGCCCACTTCCTGGATCCCAAGAGGGCTACACCCAACTGGCCTGGGTCTATCACATTCACCTAAAGACCTTCTCAGTATTTTCTTCCAAAAAGTATAACTTTGCCTTCTGCCACAAGGCCAGATGTAAATTTTAATTTCATTCTGAACAGTGATATCAGTTTGTTTGCAGAGGTTCAGATGAAAAGTCTCCCATGGAAAGTTCCATTCTAGTATACACTGCTTTTATTCTTCTGTCCAAAAGATTTTGCCTTAGCAATCAATTATCCTTTCAAAGGCCTTTGACAGGAAATGCAGTGCCTCTACTTTTTAAATCTCTTCAGAATAAGCCTTTGGTACTGTGACTTCAAACTCATTTAAAACATTATGCATTGTGGCCTTCATTCCTGTTTATTTTTATTTTTCATAAAAGATCTAGATAGTAACATTATATTTTCCAATTTTCTCTCCCCATTCATAATGAAAATGTAATATAGGATTAAATGATAAATTATAAAAATCTCAACATTTGGATTAAAATGTATTGTATTGCACAAATTCTCTCTGTGTATAAATGTATACACACATGAGGGGGGAGAGAATATGCTGAACTTCATATTTTACACACACACACACACACACACACAGAGTTTAGCTTTTAAAACTGAAATGTGGATATACAATTCAGTGTATTTTTTCCAGTGTTTTCCAGCGCTTATTTAGAATGGAAGATTGGATTTTTGGTATTTTGCATCATGCATCAGCATTGTCCTTGTTATTTATTGTTGTACAATGCTCAAGTGTGTACTGGGCATCTCACTATATAGAAAAGAACAAATGGAGAAAAAATCTGGCCTCATTAAAGTCAATAAAAAAACCTCATTAACTGCACTGGGACCAGGATTTCATCAACAGTTCCTGTACAGAAGCACACACAATTTAATTTAATAAACTGACAGAATGAAGAGTGCAACAAAAATGAGAGAAGAGCAGAGAAGGAAGGAAAAGGGGTCTCAACAATGATTTTACATGGTTACCCATCAAAGGCTAAATCACAGCCTGGTAAAACAGAGATGGTGAGGTTTTTTTTTTTTTTAAAGTTAAATACAGTAACTAAATATCTTTACTGACTTGAATGTTAGGGAAGCATGAGGTATGCCACTTGCATGCTTTTTGGGATGTTTGGTGATTTTGTACATAACAACAACAACAAGGAGTCCAGTGGCACCGTAAAGACTAACAGATTTATTTGGGCATAACCTTTCGTGGGTAAAAAACCACTTCTTCAGATGCAACCTATACATAACAGTGCCTTGTGCATAACAATGCTCTGCATAGACCTGGGACTCACGTATGTAATATGCCTTGCACTTCACTCACATAAATGGTGCAGAGCACATCATCTTGCAAGCCTCACTGCCCAATAAGCCATTGCACTTCAAAACATTGCTTTGCTCAGTTACAGCATTCCATGTTTTAAATAATAACTCATCCACAATCAGTTAGAGGTTCACAGTTGCCTTATTCCCTCTGCAAATATGAACAATGCTATCCTTTCTATGTAGTATAGGCCATATCCAGCCTTGGTGTAAGTGGCTGTGAATCCCATTAAATAAATGGTATTTTTACCTACTTACATTGGTACTGACTACTACTGGGGGCAGGCTGCACCAAAAATTAAAAATTCTGCAAAATTCTGTACATTTTTTGTTTGTCAAAATAACTCCATATAATCATGCCAGTTTCAATTATTTTGGTAATTTATTTCAAAACACCTGTCAGCAAGTACGTTGATAAAAATACAGACACACACAAAAATTCCCCCAGGAGTAGACAGTTAAAGAAACACCTATGACAACCCGGTTTCTGCTTCTCTGCCCCTCCCTCCCAGAGCTCAGCCCGGGGGGGGGGGGGGGGGGGCAGACACTCACACCCGCTCCTCTCCAGAGCCCAGCCACAGCCCCCTCTGGCCCAGGCACTCACATTCCCTCTCCCCCAGAGCCATGTCATGCACCCCACCCCTGGCCCAGACACTCACACCCTCCCTCCCCCAGAGCCCGCTGCAGCTCCCCACCCGGCTTCCCCTGGATCAGGCAATCACATCTCCTCTCCCCTAGAGCCCAACTGCGCGCCCCACCCAGCCCCAATACTCTCACCCCTAGGGTTGCCAACTTTCCAATGCCACAAAACTGAGTACCCTAGCCTTGCCCCTTCCCTGAGGTCATGCCCCTGTCCTGCCCCTTCTGAGGCCCTGCCCCCCGCTCACTACATTTCCCCTTCCTCCGTGGCTCTCTCTCCCCCACCCTCACTCACTTTCATGGACTGGGGCAGGGGTGAGGGCTCTAACTGGGGGTGTGGACTCCAGGGTGGGGCCAGAAGTGAGGGGTTCAGGGTGCAGAAGGGGCTCTGGGCTGAGGGTTGGGGTACAGGAGGGGGTGAGGGCTCTGGCTGGGGGGTGCAGGCTCTGGGATGGAGCCAGGGATGAAGAGTTTGGGGTGCAGGAGAGGGCTCCAGGCTGGGGGTGGCACAGAGGGGTTCAGGTTGTGGGAGGGGACTCAGGTCTGGTGCAGGAGGGGGTGAGGGCTCCATCTGGGGGTGCAGGCACTGGGGTGTGTCCGGGGATGAGGGGTTTCAGGTGCAGGAGGGGGCTCTGGGTTTGGGGAGCGGGCTCAGGGCTGGGGCAGGGGATTGGGGCTCAGGGTTGGGGCACGGGCTTACCTCCAGCGGCTCCCAGTCAGCAGCACTGAGGAGATAAGGCAGGCGTCCTGCCTGTCCTGACTCTGTGCTGCGCCCTGGACGCGGCCAGCAGGTCTGGCTCCTAGGTGGAGGCGCGGCAGAAGCCGGACCTGCTGGTCACTTCCAGGGCACAGCACGGAACCAGGTAGGGACTCCCTGCCTTAGCTCCGCAGCACCGCCAACTGGACATTTAATGGCCCGGTCGGCTGTGCTGACCCTCAGGTGTTCTGGTCAAAAACCAAACATGTCACCCTAACACTCCCATTTCCCCTCAGCCCAGCCGCTCATACCCCCCACCCCCCAGGCCCAGGTACTCACACTCCCTCTCCCGAGACCCAGCCATGCCCCCCCCAGGCCCAGACACTCATGCTCCCTCTCCCCCAGAGCCCAGCCATGCACCCCCCCAAGCCCAGACACTCACACAACCTCTCCCCCAGAGCCCAGCCATGCTCATCTGCCCCCCTCCATCCCAGGTACTCATACCCTTCTCCTCCAAAGCCCAGCTGTGCCCCTCCCAAGGCCCAGACACTCACACACACCCCAGAGCCCCAGGTGTGCCCCCCCCAAGCCCAGACACTCACACACACCCCAGAGCCCAGGTGTGCCCCCGCCCAAGCCCAGACACTCACACACACCCCAGAGCCCAGGTGTGCCCCCCCACACGCCCAGACACTCACACACACCCCAGAGCCCAGGTGTGCCCCCCAAGCCCAGACACTCACACCCCCCTCCCCAAAAGCCCAGCCTTCACTTCTATTTGCAAGCTCAACTCTACTGGGTCCAGCAGCCCCTAGCGGCGGCCAACATCTCTGCAGCCTATTTCAGGAGGGGGGGAGGAAATTCTGTGCAGGCAACATTAATTTCTGCAAAATTCTGCATTGCGCAGTGGCGCAGAATTCCCCCAGGAGTAGTGGTGAATTTAGCCCTGAAGAGATCTCCTCTGCTTGGAAACCCAGGTTGCATGACACCCTGGCTAAATAGCTAGGCCAACTTTATAGCATATTGTACAGTTTGGGTCTTTTGTACTTTTGACACTTCATCAGCCACTCCCTCAATTCAAACTGCAAGTCAGTTAAAAACATTTGGCCAATCTCTGCAGCCAAGCTTTAGCATGAAAGCTTTAGCATGTGTGATTTGCAGAACCCATCCACTTATTTCAGGCATCCATACCACAGAAACTAATTTATCATCCTAAATTTCATCGAGATACAACCTGAAATGACACATTTTTGCCATTTTTTTTTTCAAATTTGTCACAGCTTTAAAGAGTGCCCCTCTTTTAATTGGCTTCACAATCATAGCTTGTAACCTTCTGCAGTAAGTTGCTTTTGTGAACATATTATAATATCCCTTTAAAATTTCAATTAAGTCCCTAACCTCTTTTTCACTCTGTTTTAGTGCAACTGTTAAGCTTGTCAATCCTCCCAAGTAAGATAAAAAATATTGTCTTACATTATTTCTTCTGCAGTCATTCCATGAGTGAGGAAATACTCATCAAGGCTTTCCACAAATTCTCAACGACACCAAACAAACAACAACAAACGACACCAAACAACGACACCAAACACTTCTCACTTCTTTTTCTCTTTTAAAAGCGATCCATTTAGACTCCCCTCAGAAATGTATTGGTGTTTATATATCATCGCTTAAGCGTTTCATAATTTTAACACCTCCAAAATCTGAATAAAAGGTAGAAAATTAATTTTGTGTCTTTTCTTGAGGTGATAGAGAGAGGCTGCTACTTGTGGATCTCACTTTCTGAACAGCAACATTTTAGATCTTATTAATTTACTCATAAAGAAGAATTTATTCAAAACTTACTTTTTTGTGAGTCATTCACAACAGACTTTGTTTTTAATCAATCAGAACCAAAAAAACCCACAGAATTTATTATTTGAAATTATTTGGTGAAAGTTCTGTAAAAACAAATGCCAATCCATGGATCCTCATGACCTCTGTTCACTGGGTGAACATTCATTTTTACTGCTGAATGTTTAGTCACCTTATTCAGATGGTACTTTTCTGTTCCCTGATACAATAATTAAAGAGGGTGTGATCAAATAAATGGGTTTTCAAAATGGGATTTTCAAAGGATTTTTAAGGGAATTAGGGGCCCAATTCCATTGGCCCAAAGTTGTTAGGCCCCTTTATGAGAATCCTAGCCTTGATTCCCTGGGGAAAGGACGGGAGCAGTTTAGGAGCGCCTCAGAATTATGGATTAAAGAATGTTAAATATACTTGAAACCATTAGATTTCCAGGCCCCTTAAATAAGCAGGAAAATTAGCCCGTTGTAGTATTATGGGATAAAGTGAGATTTCAAATTATTTTTCATGCAGAATAATGTAGTTTGTGCATGTACAATCCTGGCAGCAAAAGATGTAGCCAGAGTATCGTCTATCTTACATGGGTACCACCAGAACAGCTTCATTGCAACAACTGGGCACTTCTGAAAGTGACAACGTATGAGGACTGGCTACATAGAAATAGTAGACTTTTTTGGACAAATGAAGTGGGAAAAGCAGGAAGCATACCCAAAATTAATTTCTTACAGACATTCATGGAAACAAAACTTTTTTCACACAAGGGGTCACAAAAAGGGACTATAAACGTGCAGAGTCAAAATCCAGTTATTAGTTGCACAAAATGTGAATAATGTTCTCACTCTGCACCCAGCTCTACCCAGAACTGAGATACCGTTCAGCACAAACTGCCACTGATGGTAGGCTGTGTCAAAAGCAGCGTATTTACTTTGGACTCAGATGATGCTGTTAGATTTTACCTTGCTAATCCTCGTTTAGGACTCAAACCTCCAACAATAAAAAAACACATGCACTGACTCAGTGCTTCAAGTAGGCCCCCTCTTTTATCTGTAGACGCCTTTAGGGTAAAGGCTGGACTGGACTTATTTTTCATGAGCTTAGATTGAAACTGCCTAAATTTAAGGGTTTCTGAGATACCCTGAAGAAATTACTCTTAAACCTTATCTAACATATTGTAGCTGACATCTGCAACTTGGCTCCTCTGCTGCATGCATGCAAAGGGGATGCAGAAGTTACAAGATACCCCCGCCTCTTACGCTTCTTGTGCAGGAGCTGTTCAACCCAAGGGGCATTAGACCTGAAATAGCGACTAATTCAAAGTTGGTGTCTTGCAACCCTGAAGGGCTAGAAACAAAAGCTGAGTGCCACTGGATAGTACAACAGCAGTTGCTCCCAGACCTAAAAGCACCCAGTGTACAGGATCAGTATGTACAGAACACCTATTTTAGGGAGATTTTGAGAAATACCAAAAATATATTAGTTATTTTTCCCTCTGTACTGTGTCTGTACACCTGGATCCATTGCACAAAGAGAACCTGATATTACAGAAGCAAGCATGCAAAAAAAAAATATAATGCCAATATAATGGTTACCATTTCTCTTTAAAATAAGAGAGGTTTTTCATATATAGAATCCATGATAATGTGGTATGCTATTAAAGTTTTTATTGACATTTATTTGGGATGACCTACATAATTCACTTGGGGTTTAGCCAGTCCTGAGTAATATGCCCATTCCAAATTCATGCTGTTAAAATCCTCTTTGTCAAACCACACTATAGCAGGTTCTGCATATGCCCCATACATCACAGTTCTAATAAATGTACAATAAATACAACTTGGCTTCCAGTGAAAGAAAAAATGCCTTCTTTCCCTACACAATTCTGAATGGATTGTAAAGTCACTGGGCCAGATTCCATAAGATACTAACTACCCTGTGTGAATCAGAGTGGTAGAATCAAGTCCATTGTAGGCAAACTATCACCACAAATATCACCTTTTCAGCTCCTAAACAAGTTCAGTTCCTTTAATAAATTCAAAACTTTCCCTTTATCTGTGTCAAATCAAATCCTTCACTGAAGCTGTGCACTGAAGAGTGAATCTCTTAGTGCAGAGCATGCTGCAGTACTCTAACCATGCACCCAGGAGTGCTTAAAACAGACTGACCTTCACTTTGATGCTGCTCTCTCTTTCATTTACTTTTAGTTGACTGAATGCTAATCAGGAGAGAAATATTCGGGAAACTGTTTGGATGCACCCAACACTTTTCACTTCAGAGTGCGGCCTGTAAAATCTATTTTCAGTTCCCAGTCAATTCACTTGGTTAATTGATAATGGTTTCATCAACTAATTTTTTTCTGACTGAAATTATCAGCAGCAATACTTGAAAGTACCATGAATTCACTTCCCAGGAAGCAAAGAACACTTCAAAATACAGACTCTGCAACTACTTCATAAACAGACATCTCTTGTTGGTCATTCTTTAAGTTAGGTTTTTAAGGCACATTTGTCTTCATGCCAAGAGTCCAAGGCCACACCTTATTTGCATATAAATGCAGGCTGCCACAATCTTTGCTTGTATTTGCATCTGGAGCTGCATACAACTTGGTTTCATTTTGCAGGGGCTGAAGCTTATATTTATTAGTTATAATCTATGTAGCATGATATTGAGTTATATCTTACGTAGGCTCACATTCACTCAAAACGGGTCTAAGTTTGCTTGAAAAGTTTGGGAATTTTTTTCTTTTTTGGCAAACCTTTTGATTAATCTGGTGTGACCATTGAGTCCGCAACAAAAACTGAACTTAAGGAAATTTAACATTTCTTTCAGGCAAACTAAAACCTTTTGCAATATTAAACTTCTGAACCTGGGAATGTTCTGAGGCCTGGGGCTGAGCAGAGTATTTTGCAACCTGCATAACACATTTCAAACTTTTTCTGAAGCTTAAAAAGCCAAAATTCTCACAGAAAACATATGCTCCCATTCATTTCACTTCTTTTCCACTCAAAAAAATCCCCCACTGGAAAAAAAAAGGGGGGGGGGTCTTATTGACCCCTTTGATTGTAGTGTAAACTTAAAGTGTCTTTCCTTTTTTGTGCTTTCTAAATCCTTGTAGAAAGGAACATGTACATGGCCTGAAGGCATTAGACTAGATAATGGAGCTAGTCACAGAGTAGAAAAGGGTATTCATCTGTTATCTGATGAATTTGTCTCTCAACGTTTTGAAGAGTGTCCACCACCATAGCATAAATGCTGGAACTAGGAGTGTGGGGATGCTGCAGCACCCCCTGTCTTGAAGTGGTTTCCATTATATTCAGGGTTTACAGTTTGGTTCAATGGCTCTCAGCACCCCCACTATACAAACTGTTCCAGCACCCCTGCTCCATACTGTGCTTTAACACAGTCGACTAATAGCATTTGACCAGCAGTAGAATTGATTAAAGAGAAGAAAAAAGAATATGACCTTCATGGTGAATGAATTGTACTAAAAATGAGAAGGCGGGAAGGGGGGCAGCAGTACTAGAGGTTGAAGGGAACAGCTGGAGGGAAGTTAATAGTCAAATTATTGAGGGGCTATTTTCATGAACAAGATATTTCTAAAAGTGGGTTTTTCCCTTAATACTGTCCTTTCTTAACAGAACTGGTAGATCTTGTCAGCCTGTATACACATATTCTGTTCACAGTTTGTATGGTTATTACAGTCATGGAACAAGATCCAATGTCTTATGATTACATTTACACATCCAATCCAGAAGGCTCTGGACCAGCGGTGGGCAAACTACGGCCCGCAGGACTGTCCTGTCCGGCCCCTGAGCTCCCAGCTGGGGAGGCTAGTCTCCAGCCCCTCCCCAGTTGTTCCCCCCCAGCCATGCCGCCACGCAGGCAGCACTCTGGCCCGCCGCTCCTGTCGGGCAGCGTGGCTGGCTCCGGCATGGTAAGGGGGCGGGGAGTGGGGGGGGGTTGGATAAGGGGCAGGGGGCCCCCAGGGGCAGTCAGGGGACACAGAGCAGGGGGCGGTTGCATGGGGCGGAGGTTCTGGCGGGGGATAGTCAGGGGGTGGGGAGCAGGGGGAGTTGGATGGGGGTGGGGTCCTGGGGGGTGGTTAGGGGAGGGGGTGTGAATAGCGGTCATGGCAGTCAGGGGACAGGGAGCACGAGTTGGATAGGGGGTGGGGTTCCGGGGGGCGCTTAGGGGCGGGGGGTCCTGGGAGGTCAGGGGTCAAGGAACAGGGGGGGCTTGGATGGGTCGGGAGTTCTGAGGGGGGCAGGAAGTGGGAGGGTGTCGGATATGGGCCAGGGGCCAGGCTGTTTGGGGAGGCCTAGCCTTCCCTACCCAGCCCTCCATACAGTTGTGCAATCCCGATGTGGCCCTCGGCCCAAAAAGTTTGCCCACCCCTGCTCTAGACTGAGCCTAGCCTGACTAGGTGTTCCAAAGTGGAGACTCAGGCAGAATGCTTTAGAGAGCTGATTGAGGCAGTGGCTTCCACATACATGCCCTGCTGCTCTGAGCTGGGCTGAAAGCTTCACCCCCTTCCCCACTCAGTAGTGTAGCTGGATGCAGAGAGTTCCCATTCTGACCTGTTGTCAATGAGGTGTTTTTCTAAAAGAATGCATTGTTTTGAAACTACATGCACATGAAATTAAATGATTGTGATGATTAGAGAGGGCCAGTGTGCATGCTGAAATCATATAATTTAGGATTCACAACAATAATACAATACAATAAAATAATGAAGCCTTTCACTTCTGGCAGACTTTCCTAAATGTTAGATAATTACATATAATCAGGCTGCATTGTGAAGTTTCAAAAACTCTTGCTTTCTTCCTGAAATGTTCACCTTCCTCCTTTTATTAGTTTCCCTCTTTCTGTCTCCTTTTAACTTCAGCTCTCCTTTGATTCTACCCTCACTATAGTATGACTTTAGGAAGTTGCACACTTATTAATGTGGATTCTCGAACAGGCCTATCTTTCTAATTTTATGCATCCTGGTTAACATATGTATCTCATACTAATAGATACTAAAACTATACAAGCTTCCCATGCACTTTCATTTACTATGGCCCCAGGAGATTTCACGTACACTTCTAGTTTGGTTATTGTATTAATATCTTTTGAGTTCAGGCAAGAAGTGGTAAATGATCTTCTTTACTCATCTTGGAATATCTTGAGAAATCCTTTTACATTCAGGGATGGCTTCCACAGGACCCATAAGATACAATGTAAATGATGAGGCCGTGGTGACAGTGTGTCATATTATTTTATTTATGCATTATTTTGGCACTGCCAAAGGGCAGGGCCAGATGTGAAACAGAATGACAATCAAGAAGCCAGAAGGTCAGACATCACCATTGACCAGGATATCCTGCTGGTATCAAAGACTTGTACGCAGAGGCTAGAGATAGGAATTCCCTCATTCCCTTACACTCACAACCATACAAAAAATACTCATAGCTGAATAGAAGAGCAGCCAAGATTTAAGATACTAATATTAGAGCTGTTGTAATTTGATCTGTCTCTCTGAAATTGGTTTGTCCAAATACAAGAGGTTAATATTAAGATATAAAATATCCATAGAAGGTTATTAGTTAAACTGAAGTGAGCTCCATATATGTGCTGGTATACATCCATTTGTTACAGTAACTATTTCATTATATCAATATATGATTGCTTAGATTGTAATTATCCATTAACTTTGGCCTCATGTTTGATTGGTGATGGAGATCTAGGGCCAGATCCTGCCTTATACTCCAGCCCTTTTACACTGCTCAGGCAGCGAAAAAGGGCAGAATTCTGGCTGTAATTCCCCAAGACAGAATTCTCTTGGCAGATAGGAACACTCTGCCGGGGGCAAAGCCAACAGGGGTGACTCCTTGTCAGCCCTTTATGGTATAAGGAAATGTGCTGGTAGTAGGGAAGGAGCAGGTAGAAGTTGGAGGCAGAGCATGAAGAACAGCCACTGAACTCTGCCAATATACCACTGGTGTGAGGTCTACTCAGGGACAATATTTCAGTGACAGATTAGTGCAGCCTTTACTCTGCACTTGCATACTTGCCACTCCATAATTGGCTCTCTATTGCATATCCCCATTGTTCTGCTGAGCAGCGCTCTGACCTTTAAGAAGTAATGGGGGTCAGTTATTTTTAAGTGTGCAATGTATCAATTGTATCTAATTATCTAAATACTAGTAATAAAGTAGAACACAGCATACAATACCTGGAATACTTTACTGTGTGTGGACATAACCTAATTAAAATTGGATTTAAATGTTAAGACGAGAGCCTTCCAAAATATATCTATAAAGAAACTTGAATTTAGCTTTTGCCTGTACAATTTACAGCCCACTTTTGTAGTGCATTCTGTGAAGGGTGGTATTACACAGTTCTTAAAAGTTTTGAACAACTTCTGGCACAGTGTAACTTTGGTATTAAAATATATTAGGAATGACATTTATCTATTCTGTTCAGATTAGTAAGACATTGTTTAGTGGCACCACTGTTCCAAGTGCATCAACTTGTGTGACAGTCAGGGTCCAGACACAACTTGTCAAAGAGCATTTTTGAAAACGTCTCAAAATAGACATCTGTCCCTCTTATTCTGAGCCTCAAAAATGACACTGATGAAGTGAAGATGTGATGATAAAGGTAGATGTAACATTACACTCTTGTGTGCTCTATTTCTGAGGGTGAATTCAGAGGTTTGGGTCAGGTCAGCATCCAACAGTTTGGATGCTGATACAAAGCTCATCAGAATTACCCAAACCTCCTCACAATACAGAAATAATCTAGAAATGTCAGGATAAAGGGCTTAAGCAAGGTTTTTCTGGACAAAACATTTTAGAATGCCTATAAAGATAAAATTCAAGGCTGGGTAAAAAAATATGGATGGGATGTTATTTTCTCTGAACCAGTTTGCTGAGCCTCAGTAAACTTCTTTTTTCTTCTCCGGGCACTCCCCAAAAAGGATTCCTGATTGTTTTACTAGTTAAGCACACATATGTGACACTCAGACGTGCAGTATACTATGCAAACCTCCCATTGTCATCCATTGGAGATCCAGGGTGGCTGAAGGATAGTACCACCACCAATGACTTTGCCTTGCTAAAGCAGACATGGCAGAGCTAATGCATTTTAAGGGAGATTTCAGCCCTCTCTGGAGCAAGTACTATAACAAACTCTTTTAAACATCTTCAGTGTTAAATGCCCCAACTTTATAGCCACAACCCAGAGACAATAATTTAAAATGTAATTCGGCCTTCTCCACAAAATGAGTTTGACTCCCTTGCTACAGAAATGAATGCCTCAGCAGTCTTTATTCTTGAGATCAATACAGATTTTTGGGCAGTGGGTTAAGTAATATATTCTGGTCCCCATGGACCACGGGAAAACAAATGTGCAGTGAATGACAGGCAGCATAAACACCTAGATTAACCATAACAGGAAGCTCTGGCATCAATCTTTTGTTTGGAACAGCAACTTTTTAAAATCTACAAAAAGAAAAGGAGGACTTGTGGCACCTTAGAGACTAACCAATTTATTTGAGCATAAGCTTTCGTGAGCTACAGCTCACATGCATCCGATGAAGTGAGCTGTAGCTCACGAAAGCTTATGCTCAAATAAATGTGTTAGTCTCTAAGGTGCCACAAGTCCTCCTTTTCTTTTTGTGGATACAGACTAACACGACTGCTACTCTGAAACCTTTTTAAAATCTAGTTTCTTGTGATTAGAGCATGAAGGTATTCTAAATAAAGAAAGTTATATGAAAACACTAGGTGCCTTGCTATCTTAATCATGTAGAATCTCAGTGCACTGATGTATTTTTAATATGTATATCTTAAAGTATGCATGCCTACTCCCTATCTTCATTTGGTAATCCACATCAAAGCCTTGCCATAATCACAGGAAGGTAATAAGACCTCTGCATTTGGAATGTCTCTATTTATTGATAAGCCACAGAGCAGCAGCAAATCTCTGTCTATCACTACACCATATCACGTCTACCAAGAAGGTATTTTTCATCTTTTGGATGCTGTGAAAGTCTCTTGTGTAGAGCAAAATGCCCTAAAGCCCTTAGACTTCCTTCAGTGATTCATTCATGAGCTTTGTTGTTTGTGAATGAAGAATCAACTGGCAACCATTATGCAGACATTCTTTACAAGGAAATGAAGTTTTTCTGCTGCAGGAAAAGAGCAAAAAAGAAAAAATTAATTAAAGCTAGTGGTACAAAAGAGGATTCTCCATCATAGATATTCACTCTTTATGACAACAATTTGAAAAAGAGAAGTCACAGAAATTACCCTTTGAATTCAATAAGTCAGTGGACTTCTGGATTACCAATAATGAGCAAAAAGTATTTCCATATTATGCTGTCATGCAGCAATGTATTTATTTATTTTAGTATCTCTATATTTAACACAGATACTGTTTTTGTTTGGGCTGTTTGTATGTTTTCACCTTTCACTTGTTTTTTGTTTGTTTGTTTGTTTTTTTAATAAACTTGTACTGATAAAAACCCCTCAGTGGATACTGTAAATGTATTTTCCTACATAAATAGCTCAAAACCTTCTACGTCTCATTGTACTAACTCAGCAGTAGAAATGCCAGTTTGTGAGGGCTCAGGTAGTATTTTGGTAAATAATACCAAATAGTTCAATGCAATGGGGGGCGTAAGTTAATGGGTCTCAGTGGTAAAAACTAGTTCAGATTAAAAATATGTCCTCTCTGAGGTCCCAGTTCAGCAAGGTATATAGACACGTGCAAAGTCCCCCTAAATGCATACTCGACTACCTTCCTAAACTGGGGCTTATAAGCATGTAAATTAGTACTCATCTGGAGGTAGCCACAGAATCTCCATCATAAACTTCTTACTCATCCCTCCTGGAACTTTGCCTCTTTCTCACTATTTCACTCCGGGAGTAAATTATTCAGTGACAATTTGAAAGGAAAAATATAGACAGTCTGAACACAAACACACACCTAACGCCTGTAAACAATATCCCCTGGAATGGCCAGGTAAACAGCACTAAGTGCAAGTATTTAATTAATTACTGCAGAAATTCATGCCGAGAAATGTGAATACTGAAACTGAAGTGACAGCTAAAGAGTCAGTGAAATGTTAACAAACCATGCTCGAGATGCTTTGGTTCCTCTGTTTGGAGTAGACACTAAAGCTATCTGGAGAGCAGAAGTTGTGTTACACAACAAAATTTGGGGTTTCAGAGTAGCAGCCGTGTTAGTCTGTACTCGCAAAAAGAAAAGGAGTACTTGTGGCACCTTAGAGACTAACCAATTTATTTGAGCATTACGAAAGCTTATGCTCAGATAAATTGGTTAGTCTCTAAGGTGCCACAAGTACTCCTTTTCTTTTAACAAAATCTGAGATTTCAAAATATGGTTAAGTTTAGGATCAGAACAAAACCTGAAATTTTTTATATTCTTTACAAAGGAAAAGTCAGGAAACAAGTTTTTTGGATATAAATGTTTTGTTTTGATTTTGGTTTTTATAATATATAATACAAAATTTCAAAAATTCCAAATGAAAAGTCATTTTAAAACAAAACATTGAAATATTTTGATCCAAAAATGTTAAGACCGGATATTTCAGCGTTGTGGAACTTTGCTCTTTCCAAACAAAATATCGGCAAAATCAACATGATTTCGTGAAGTGTTTCAGTTTTGATAGAGCTGCATGTTGTGACAGAAACTGGTTCCCATCTAAGTATTTCCATCCAGCTAGGCACCCTACTGAGAGAGAGAGAGAGAGACAGAGAGAGAGAGGACAAATCTTGTAGTTCAAAATACCAGTCTATATTTATAGGCTTGAAGAGTAAATTGCCTATTCTTTACCAAATGCTCCTGGTTCAGACTTACAGTATGTGGCGTTAATTAATCACACCAGTTCAGCTGATGAATGAACTTGGTTAAGGTGATTGATATAAAATTGCACAACCAACAGGAAAATAAGTTATCAGCCCCTGAAAGGTGGGAGGAGATAATTATTCTTGTGGAAAAAAATCCTCATAAGAGAGAGACTAATCTAAGAGGCTGTCTTCCAATTAAAGTCCTTTAGTTACCAATGAATGACATTTTGGCTTAAGGCAGAAGCAAAATGTAGGTGGATTAAGTAATGGTGCTAATAGAACTGTAGATAAATCTATACAATGACTTGATGAAGTTTCATAAGCCAAAGCCTTAGCAATGAGACAAGAGATTCTTATTTCAAGAAACTCGATGTGCCACAAAGCTCTCTGATTTTCTGCTGATATGCAGAAATTCATCCTTGGACATAACTTCAGAATATATGTTCTCCAAAACACCGTTACTACAGCTGGGGCTGCAGCTAACACAAAGGCAATCTTGTAGTATTTATAATATACACTATTCAACCCACCAGAAAGGTACTTGTACTGAAAACAATTAACCACAAATGATTACTTGATGCCACATGTCTAATTACCATTCAGCACCTATGCCACATGCAGTAAAGAGGAAGGAATTTCCCCTTACAATCTATCTCTGCCATGATGGTTTCAAATCACCATCTAGTACTGGTTATGCAAGTGGCAAGAAAATAGTCATAAGAAAAGGAGAACATTGAGGAGAAAAATCATAGCAATTGGCCAACACGGAGAACTGACAGGACCAATAAGGGAGTTTACTGGGGTTTCACAGTGAAGACGACACAGCTCAAAGCTCAGGACTACTAAGACCTCATACAGATCCCGTTCAAGTCAATAGAAGGACTCCCATTAACTTCATTACAAGCTGGATCAGCCCCTCAGTTTCCAAGTGTATCCCATATGTGATTTTGGCTCACTCTCAATTACAAAGCTGAAACGCTGGGTGAGCAGAAAAAAATCCTGTGAGGAATCACACCCCGCCATAGGCCAGCAGGAAATTCATACTGCTTCAGGAGAAGAGGCCCACTCAAGCTTCTGTAACATAATATTCAGAAGAATCAGCGTCAAGCTTTTGTTTTGAGTTGGAAGGTTTTGCTCTTTCAAGGAAGCCCTAGGGATTAACTGGTACCAAAAAGAAACAAAAAGAGAATGGGAATTGGCAATATGTGCTGAACCCCTAAATTGCAGTTAATTGCTTTCTTTTTTTCTCCCTGGGCAATTTCCACATCAGTTTTAATTAAGCCACAAGCTTGAAAGGTTCCCCCACACACTTCTTTCTTCACGTTTTTTAAACCCACGATGGGGTGTTTTCCAAGATGTAAATTAAAGAAGCCTTTAAAAAAAGAGTTAGAAATGAGGAAAACAACCAAGAAAAAATATTTTATGAAGCCATAAAGATCTGTATAACCTCATAGATTGCCACTATGGAAGGTGATATTTCATCTTTATGAAATGTTAACTGCATCAAATATTGATTGCTTCATGGCGAGAATTTTATGGTTAGCTTTATAATAAGTGTAAATGAGTACTTGGTAATGGTCTGGATAACTTTGACGCAGGATGGTGGCAGGGGGAATTGCTAGAAACCTATGTGAACAGAAATAACTCACACATGAAGAGGACAAACTAACTCTTTGGTGAAAGGAGATACATAAAAGACTTTACATATGTATTAAAATAGAATAATGTTATGTTCTACAGCAGAAGCCTGTAATGCAGGTCTGGAAAACTACCTTAATGAATCACCTAATGGGAAGAGCACTGACACCCGCTCTGTGCTTTAGGGCACCCACACAGGGCTGAAAGATTAGGGTCAGGAGAAGCTGGAAGTGTTAGGGGCTTATGAAATCTCTACAATTTATTTGTTTTGGGGAAACTTGTTTGAGATTTGCAAAATATTTTTGCCTTAACTGAAGCGGTTGTTTTTCAGGAGAAATTGTAATTTTAAAACAAAAAGGCCCATTCATCATTGCCCTGGGGTTGTTGTGCATCAGCTAGAGAGAGGTAAAAGGAGCTGTGGGCCAGGCACAGGGCCAATCTCCCAGGGAACGTCTCCAGTAAACAGTCCCTACCCTAGGCTGAGAACTGGCTCTTACAACTCTGCCACCAACAGAGCAGCACAGTGAGCATTCTGCAGGCAAGGTGGGGAGAACGGGGCAGGCTGGAGTTGGAGGAGGCATGATCAGGATAGACCTGTGCTCCAGAAATTTTGCCTCCCTGGAAAACCTCATAAGGATCATTGAAGCCGAGAAGCAAGTTAAGCCAGGCCTGAGGGCTTCCTCAGTCTGCATCCCAAGCAAAATCAGCTTAAGAGCCTACTATTGCTGTCAGTGTCACAACCTCAGGGGTTCCCCTGTGGAAGGCACATCAGCACTGCATGTTGCTAACGCTGTTGCAAGCATTGCAAAGCATTTTGGGGAGGGTCAAAGGTGTGAGTGAAGAGTGAAATATTCATTTGCAGGCTGCAAGAGGCCAAAGGGGGAAGGAGAAAGAGAGCAAAGAATGGGTTAACTCAACACTGCAGCTAGCAAGCTCAGTCCAACGATAAGACGCGGGCCCCCGTCCAAGGTCATGGAGCTAGACGAGAAGTTTATCTCTCACCCAGCCACAGCCAGCCATGAAAAAAACAGGGCTGCAAAGATGAAAAACACAGGCAAGACGACGAGGCAGGGGAGCAGAGCTTCGCGTCCCTGGAGCCGTTGCGTTTTGGAAAAGCGAAGACCACCACAGAAAGCCGGTTTGGACTGGCACAAACAGCACCAGGAACAGAGGTTGCAGAATGGAACATCCCCAAAGGAACCCAGGACTTAAAACCCTCCTGAGAGCTGGAGTGATTCAGAGATCACAGCGGACCCCGGATGATCTGGGCCTAGGACAGACCTCCCGTCCACCCTTCCCCCTCTTCTGCTTACGTTATACCCAGGCTTGGCCAGCCTCGGGTAGAACGTGTGTGAGTATGAAAGTGGGTTAGGGCTTTAGGCGCTAACGCTTTCTTCCTTTCTCTGAGTGATGTGGGGAGCACCCATCACTCTCCACTGTTATTTTATTATTTTATCAATAAAGCTTTAAAACTCAGTTATGTGGTGTGTTCCGTCATCTCCTCCCTAAAGATCCTGCGGCCTCAGCCTGATCACTTGATGCCCCAGGCAGATTGGTAACATAAATCTGTCACATCCGGACATAGTGTCTCCTCCACAATGCTTCCCCCATAGCTCTCCTCACAGCTGGTGAAAAGCCCACTGTCTTGGCACACTCTGCAATCCCTCCAGCTATATTTCCCTTTCCACACTGAGGCTGTGGTTCAACAGCAGAGAGGGCACTGCATAGCTCTCTGCATAGGCGTGGATTCCACCCTGAGCTCATAATAACCCTCAGTCCAGCAGAAAAGCAAGTCTCCATTGGCATTAACAGGAATAATTTGTTTTTCACCTGTAAGGGAAGGAAAAACAAACCCAATGGTTTTTTAACCGAGTCTCACAGCCTATGAGAACTGAATTATATGTGATGCAAAACAGAGGCTGAACAACATCTCTCCTAACCTTGATTTGAAAGTTAATGACTCTATATTACTCAAGTCATTCTTAAAACATAAAAAAGCAGCACTGCCTGGTTCACGAGTGTCACTCCCGTTTCCCATGCTGGGTCCATGCTATATAGAATTAGCTTCAGAACATTGTAATGCATAAGCAAGGCAATTCAACTGTGATCTCTCTTTTGCCTGGTGATCATTCTAAAAGTCAAAGCAACTCTACTGTGATGGAACATCACAGGAAATCGGGGAGTGAGGGCTAGGGGTGCCCTAGTGCACCCTATTAAAATACTTCGGCTGTAACACTGCACAAGGGAGGAGCGAAAATTAGAAAGGATGGTTTCGGGATTGATTTTTCTGAATTTGTGATGTACGGAATTAATGGGAGCTCGTGCTGACCCCTACTAGCAATTCTTAATGACTGAGCAATGAAACCAAAACCTACAGCTTCAAGTGGGCTCACTAACTTCCGCTGTCAATACGTCACTAGACTATAATGTTTCTGGTTAGGCAGACAGCTTAAAATGAGAATTGTGGGAGAAATGATTGATGGCCTGAGTTCATACTGCCCCTTCAGTTAAACATATTCCATTCCATTTCAAAATATGTTCATTATGAATTATTGCTTTGCTGTTGGACCTGACAAAAGCAAATCAATGTGAACAATGCAGACCTTTGTAGGGGGAAACACTTTAATCAGGCATCATTGCCCTGTGTCTTTTCCATGCTTTAATGACACAGACCTTTAGATAGGTTTTTGTTCTCCATATATAGAGTCATAGAGTCTATAGCTTAGAACAGCTATTTCTCAGTCTTCTCAGGTTGGTGACCCCTGATTCCAAGTCAAAATGTTTGCAACCCCCTTAGACCTTTTTACTTTAATAGTTAATGTATCAGTGAGAACAATGAGATGCCTACATAATTTATTTCTATGTGTGTTTTGAGTGGTTCAGCGAGAATAGTTGATTTTGAAGGGTAAGGGTGTGTGGGGAATGGGGAAGTGAGATTTTCTTTACTTTAGATTATAACAACATTTTCAACTCCTCGCAAGACAGCTAATAGCGTTTCATGACCCCTCTCTGGGTCATGACCCTCCAGTTGAGAAGCAGTGAATTAAAGGATAAACACATTTTCAAAAAGTCGAAGCAATGTCTGGTTCTTTCAGTGACAAAGGGGTTTGGGGTGGCTAATCTGGCCAAAAGCCATGCAGAGAGCAACACTGGATACATAAGAGGGAAAACCGACAGAAGTTGTTTGGTTTGTATTGGGAGGAAGAGTGGGGAGAGAAAGGATAGTCACCATCCCAAACTAGTGTTGATTAATAATTTAGTTAGATGTCCTGTGAGCTACACAATCCATGCCAGGGTTTGTGGCACCCTCCTGAAAGCTTGGTTCTCCCAGCGGCACACTAGTGTGCTTCACACCCACCCTGCAAAAGTCACCACCTTAAAATACTAAGGTTCCCTGGCATATGGAAAAGAAGTCAGCAGTTCAGTCCCAAATACAGCTCTCAGTCAAAGTGACATCCAGCCCTCACCAACACACCTTGAGGCCAGTGCAAAGGGTTATAGCAATTAGACTCAACGTGTTAACATCCAGCATTCAGCAAATTGTTCTCAATGGAGACATTAAGAAAAGATGCTAATGACTGAGGTCACTGAAATGTAGCATTCGTTAAAGCTGCACAGAGGCACGAACACTGTGACTATTCTCCTTTTATCACTCTTTAACATACAGCTCTATTCACCTCCCCTCCATCTCAACTCTGCCCACCTACCATGGGGGAAAATGACAGTCCCACCAGTCCCTCTCAGGGCAGATGATTTGTCACCGTCACCCCACCAGAGCAGGGGCTAGAGAGACTACACAGACCTATTTTATTTCACCTCTCAGCACTCAGTAGCCAGGTAGTAGTGTAATAATTGGGCCTACCAATTCACCCTAATTATGAGTTCAAAGGTAAAAAGTGAGTGAAAGTTCCTAAAATGAGACAATGACTTCTAACAGTTGTTGATGGGAAAAGGTACAAAAGAGAGGTAGAAAGTCCTTTATGTTTGGGTTTGGTGTTTCTTTGGGGGGCCTTGGTGTGTTTCTATCACAGAATGTGGGCATGGAGGCTTCTCCTTACCTCTCGACATGGATATAAAGAGGCCCCTATTATTGAGATGGGACTATACGACTTTGAAGAAAAATATTGTTGTCAAGGTTTTCCCTTCCCCTACCGTGTCCTTGGATATATGTTGGCAGATGAGGAACACCTCTAAGTTAAAGATCCTCCGATAGAGATTGCTTCTTAGAAATAATCCAATCGAAGTATTTGATGTCCTCTCTATTACTGCTCACATATACCATCAAAACCAAAATTATTTACTAAAATATTACCCCTATAGTAAATGGGGAAAACATCTGGTGTCTAGTTATGCCATCCAAATCCCCCTATTCCTCTCCTACCCCAAACTCCCCATTAAAAGAGATGATGTGACTCACATTCCAGATACATCTCCTCATTACTGTCAGACAAGCAACATACATCTGTAAGATCTGCTGGATGATAACAAAACTCAGGAGCTTGCTCTACAATGTTTTTGGAAACCAGAGAGTTTTATTTATTCCTTGTTTTGGATGAGTGCTACCATTATATTTCAAAATACATTGGTATTGGTTACTGTGCACAGGACCCTGGGCTTCACAAACTTCTCTGGTGTCATACAAACAGAATGTTGTGCTTCTCTGGATATAACACACAGCATGTAACACACTGAACAGAGCTGTGACTACAGAGCCCTCTCTGTACGCTTGGCAGGGATTTTATATTTCATTCACAACTTGCTGCACTGTCTTCACAAAGTCAGGTTATACTTAAAGTTTCATGCATGTTAGGTGTTGGACAGAAATGTTTAGACAATCTGATCCAGTCCCTGTGTCACTGCAGGCCTCCTACAACAACTTTATTTGTTCTGAAGGAATATCCACCATAAACCCATGTACAGCATTGTACAAACTCTGAACTGCATTATATTTGGCTTTTCCCTCTGCAGTATCACGTATTTCTGGGAGTATCAGGCAGGAGATTGAATATGATGGTTTAATAGTCTGCTCCAGTACATCAAATATATTTAAGGAATTACAACCCAGAATCTTTCTTGAAAGCTTGTTCTCTTGCCCAATTGTCAGTTGATTGTGTGCATGTATATATGCTGTTGTTCTACAATTCAGTGTATTTTTTTTCCTGTTCTCTTTCTGGGCTAATTTACTGCTGAGACTGATCTCCCCCTTTCCTCTTTGAGTGCACATTCACTGTGGAAAGCTATGTTTAAATATGGTTGTATTCTTGTTTAACACAGGTGGGGACTCTACCAGGGACAAAGAATTTGTTTCAGTTTGACTATATAACATATTTTAATCCCACACAGATAAAAAATGTGTTATAAACCAGCCCCCAACAGTGTTAATCCCATACTTAAACTAGACTGGTTCACTGATATAGTACAGTTCTTCACTGCATTCACTTATTTATATACTATAATCATATCTCCTTGTGTCAGCATCAGCTGCCAAAGCACTCGTTGGGGCCCCCTATTGCACCACGCACTCTGCCTCAGTTTTCCTCTGGGTCTTCAATGGCAAGTAACTGTCTCCAACGTGGTTTGGTGCTGTGGTGACTTAGCCTTGCAGCCAGATCACACCAATATTCCACTCATTCCACAGTATCCAAGTTGCAAAATAAATACAAAATCAAAAAGGCAGGTTGTCCATCCCAGTCCATTGCTGGACCCAGCCCTTTCACTCAGAGTTGGTCTTTTCTAGTTAATACTCACCTGGGCTCCCTGCACCAGGCCTGCCTTCCTTCAGGGAGGGTCTGACAGGCAGCAGTCTCTCTCAGCACCAACAGGCAGCAGAGGAACTCAAAGGATAATCCTTCTTCAGGCCAACATGACCTGAGGGCACCTCTGAAACAGCTTCCAGGTTCCAACCAAGCAACTCTCACCATGTGAAAGCTGGAGATCTGCTTCCCTTCCCAGTCAGCCACCAATCTAGCAAGTTCTCCCTTTTCAGCTTCACTCTCCAGGCCTGACACCTACAGCAGATGTAGCAGGATGGGGCTGACTGAGCCCACAGGCTCTCATTTACCCTTTCCTGGCCAATGTGGGGTTTCTATACCCTATCACAGTTCCTCTTAGTCATCCTTCTTCTCCACAGTACATACCCACTTTCATTTGACCTCATAGGTTATGTTTTCCAACCCCTTTATTCTGAACACTAAGTAAAAAATAAAGAGAGAGAGAGAGAGGGAGAGAGAGAGAGAGAGATTTCCTGAGGTTTTTAAATGTATGTACATTGGGTATAGATTTTCATTTCACAAAATGAATCAAACACAAAATCCATAACAATGGCATGAACAAAGGGAATAGGAAAAAATGTGGTTTTTTTTGAAAGTTAACTGCATGGCTGGGTGCTCTCTGCACACTTTTCATTTCACTAAATCACAACCACAGCTCCTCAACTGCAGTGACAACATAAGTTATTAATAATGAGATTACCACCAGTGTTACTGCTAGTTGCTGTTGTTATTCCATTGGAAACAGTGTTATCATGATATATTGCATGGTATCTTTCAGTGTCTTGGGAAATAATTTATATCCTAATTGTACTGCAATGTCAGCGGTATCACATTGCACACTGCCGTGAACACTTATCTCTACAGCCTGATGACAGAAGACAAGATGTTAGTCCTCAACTAATCTCATTCACAAACTATGTGCCAGGAAGAAATTCAAGGGATCCAACAGGTCCATGGATAGTATTATCACTATGGGCCCAACAAACAAGATTTTCAAGTTCTTCTATCTTAATCAACCCAGCATGAGTTGCAAGAGAAAGCTTCCATCCCTGGCACTGATATTCCAAGTACCTCTGCTCAGTAAAACATCATTGGGGTGGCCACTTTATACAGTATTATTGGAATAGGATAAGCAGCTGATTTAATCATCCAGGGACCCAAATGTTTCGGGCTCTCATATTTAGGTGGGTTTTCTCTATTCATCTACTATATTTCTACCTAAAAATGAATGCTGGGTCCAAAGCCCTTGACCCCCCACCCCCACCCACAAAATCTCTCTCATGATTGGCACTTATCAGTAACCCATGAACCACATGACAAGTTGACAATGCTGTACAATTGCATGTATGCTTGCATTTCCCACTTAACTGCCAAGTTTATTGATCCAGTCCATAAACCAGCTTGCACACTCTGCAGCCAGGAATTAGTCAGTTAAACATCCTGTTGCTAGAGGGCAGTATAGTGTTCTAGCTATCTAATATCCTACCAATTTGCCTGTATTAGTCTAATTAAGAATCTGGCTCGCTAGCAGTCAGACACACACAGTCAAGAGAAAAACTTTCATTTCATTCTGCCATAGGCTGCATTTGCAAGTTACACATGAATGAACCTAAAGATCCATGGCCTGGTTTTGTTCCTCAAGTCTGATTTCATCAGACCTGTATTTGTTTTGTCCTACTACTTGTGTTCTATTGTTAAATTAATTTATTTCATTATCTTTTTTATAACATTTAAGTGGTTTATACTAAGTGGTGGTTGTACCTAAATCTTGACCAGGTGCCTATGAAAATATGGCTACTCTACTGCTTCTATTGGCCTGAAGCTGTTATGGCTAATTAGTTAGTTTTTTATTAGTCTGAGCAAATGTCCCAGTACTAGAAATGTGTTTAAGCTGGGACATAGGTCTGAACCAGCCTAAATGGGGAATTTAGAATCCAGATCTAGACCAAATTTATTCCTCATGATACTTCCTATAATCAAACTAAATCCTCTGACCTTCAGGAAGTTCATATCTGAATTTAACATCTTGAGTTATCTGTACCCAAAACCAAACTATATTGCTTACTTCTTTTTGGTGAATGATCCTGAAAGCTAGAAGAGGGACCCATCTCCATGTATTAAATATTGATTCCTAATGGCAGGGATTCTGGGGAAAATCCCTTTTTCATATAATAGAAATGGACATACTGTCTATTCTTCCCAATAAACTGGTACTTTAAAGTAGCATTACTGGAAAGAGAACTGCTGTGAGGCAGGAAACAAGCCACACCACCTGAGCTTCTGGCAGAAAGAAGATTTCCCTGAAAGAGTTGGTTAATTTAGACTTTAACGTTTTCATAAGGACTGTATATCAGGTTTTTTAAAATTATTATTTAGCACCAATTTGCTTAAGCATGCACTAGGGGGTAACCAAGCCAAAAAGGTTTTTGAGAGATATGCTAACTGGTTCAATAATAATTTGAATACTAGCAGAGTGGAGCTGATGGATAGTAAATGAGGGAAGTACTTATTTTGATAGTAGTCTGCTTATTTGAAAAAATGATGATGTCTGAAATGGAAAAATATATATTTTATTCCCTGGCAAATGACTGCTCTCAATTAGGGTGTCTACTATCCAGCATGAGTTTTCCCTCCCCCTGACTAAAACACATCTATATAAGCAGACTGAACTTTCATGGAAAGTATGCACCATTCATAGGAGGACTAATGACCTCTCTGAATTCTAACTTGGGTAGCAGGCCAAACAGCTCAGCACAGGACTGCCAATTTCTGTGAAGCGTAATTTCAATTCTATACCATAACAAAGAGGCATCAATAGCTCCAGTCCAGCTCCCATTAAAGTCACTGGTAAATTAGGGAAGGACCAGGCCCTAGTCTGCCAATTACTAAGAATTTACCTATGCCCAGGAATGAGACTGATTCTCTTCCTTTTCTCCCTGGCTTGCAGTGGAATTGTTTTCATTCATGGCTGGTAGTTAGACAAATGACCAACTCTTGCTCATCCTCACACCCACTTTAGCATAATAAGTATATGTTACTGATTGTTTTATTAGGAGGTTAGTGGCACATATGTTGCTCCCTGTCCATAATAGATTCACAAGTCTAGTTAGAGAAACTGTTCTGCTCTGCATTATTATAGGAACTAACTTGGATCAACATAGCTTTGTTCTCTCTTGGGTTTTGTGGACACACATTGCTTGTAGTAATCTGATTTATTCCAGAGGGTGATTTGCAGAAGATCATCTAATCTCATTTGTTAGCTGAGGGCTGAAGGGTGTGTAATCCTACCTTTTTTGAGTTTGTATGCCAGTAAATGTACACGTAAAATGATCTGCCATAACTATACATAATAACTACAGTCTATTAATGTACTACACCTGCAGCCAGTTGTTCACCAGTGGTTATGACACAGACGATTAAGTCTCTATAGTTGCATTTCATGTGTATATATATATATGTATATACACACACACATATATATATACACATACACACACACATATATATACACACACACACCTTATCTGTGTGTGTGTGTGTGTATTTAGTAATTGTAGTATTTTCCATTTAAAGATTTCAAAGCACCTTATAAACCTTATTGCATTAAGCCTCAAAACACCTCTGTGAAGTAAATATTAGTTGCCTCATTTTATAGTGTGTGTGTGTGGGGGGGAGAAATAAGACACACAGAGACGATAGCCAAAATATTCAAAAAGCACCCAGTAATTTGGAATGCCTACCTTAATGTAGGTATTAGAGCTGGGCAGGAAAGAATTACTCCATCCGGTAAAAATTTTCACGATTTAAAAAAAAAAAACTAATTTGCAATAGGACGAACCCAAGAAATTTTGAAATTTTTACAGAGAGAGAGAGAGAGAGAGAGAGAGAGAGAGAGAGACACCCAGCCAAGACTCACCTGGGATGTGGAAGACCCAGGTTCAGGCAGAACTGGGTCTTGAACCTGGGTCTCCAACACCCCAAGTAAACATCTTCTAAATGCCAGACAGAGAAACTTTTCTAACTAAAGTTTTCTTGAAATTGATATGTTCCCACAAAAAGTTTCAGTTTCAACAAATCAGTAATTTCCAATGAAAAATAGTTTTGTTGAAAAATTCCCAACCAGCTCTTGTAGGCATCTTCTGTGGGGCAACCAGAAATGAAGGCACCCCAAAATAATTAGACACTTTTGAATATTTTGGTCGAAGTGATTGGAAAAAGGTCCAAACAAGAAGTCGTAGATGGCAGGCCTGGGAATACAGCCCAGATCACTAGAATCCAAAAACTCTAATTTAACTACTACCCCATATTTCCTGTCCTTTCAGTCTTCCTTGTATCTCTTTGAAATGAGATAGGGACCAAACAGAGATTTATAAACTCAGAATAGAACTGCTCATGTTATGTTTTGGAGATTTTTCAGTTACCTTTAGTTAAGCTCCCCTTAAAGCTTGTGAATTTAAAGAGGAAATCCTTCTTTCCACAAGACCTGCACACTCCTCCTCCCATTCCTGTGACTGAAACCAAAAGTTCAAAGAATAATAAAAAACAATGCAAAATAAGAGGTAATCAAGTTTCTTCAACCCCTCCTGACTGCTATCCTATCCTATCCCCTCCCCTCCCTCTCCCAACTGCTATCCTACTAATAACTATCTAAGTTCTTATACGCCCTCCATTGCTATAGCATGGGAGAGTCTGTTTGGGTTTGAGAAAAATTTCAGGTGATGATTTGGAGGGTGGTAGATCTTGTTTTAGCTGAGATGTTTTTTCCATGTATAGGATCCAGATCCTTTTTGAATCCTTTAGAAAGTGGTGATCATGGGAATCAAAAAGAAGAAAAGGTGCTTTGCTTCTACCTTTCATTTAGGCAGATTTGTGTATCTATGTGATTCACTAATCATATTTCTAAGGTATATATTACCTTGGTATTTAAGCTCCAAACTATGCAGGACTGTAAGGGTTCTTTCCCTCCCCTGCCCAGGAAAGAACCAGTGCCATGCCAGAGTTTCTTTCAGGCCCTGTCACAGGACATAGTTTATTATTAAAACACAACACAAAACTAAGCTATTCCTCTCACCACAGCAGGCTCCCAAGGCCTTTCCCCTTGTGTCTCTCACCCACACAGAAAAAGAATGCACCCCTTCCTTTAAACCGCTGCAGAATCATGAGACAGACAGACAGTCCTTAACCATTTCCTGGCGGTTTCTCCCTGTCTCAAACAATAAAACCAAAGTGTTGTTTTTCACTTTTTCAATGCTCCAGGTACAGATGAGTGTAAGCTCATATGTAGACACATATATGCTTGTTTGTTTTCAGTGAGCACATAACTGTTGCCATATAATTACCATCTGGCACATTAGCAGAGGAAAACTGCAGTAAGTAGACTTTTCTCTTTCTTGGTTTGATTTGCATCCGTTCTTCCTGTTTTTGACATAATACATAGTTTATAACAAAGGAGTTAAATTTAACAAAGTATTCCTCTTAGGAACCGTGAACATTCTTACTAATAGCAAAAAATCTCCTGGGGCTCGATCTCACAGTCCCTGCACAAGCAAAACTCCCAGGCCTTTAAGATTAGGCATATGCATTTTAAGAGAAAAGATATTTTGAAAATCAATAAATAAGACTGTCTTTTGCATTTGTTTGAAATTTACAGTGAAGTCTCCTGTGACTTCAATGAACAAATGCTCTTTGCTCTTTAAAGCAGAGAGCCAGATCACAACAGTCTTCTTGAGCTGTGTTCACGATCTTCAGGGATAATAAAAAAGAAAGAAGCTAAGCCAGGGATGGGAATACTGCATAGACAGACGCTGTACAGGTGTCTTCCATACCATTCTGCTAATATATCCCCCAGCCCAGACAAAAAATTACACACCTGCTCTAACCAGCAATGTGCCTCTCTTGAGCAGAGACCACCAATTATTGTGCTGAACTGTGTTAGCGTTTTCTGTCGCTGATAAACATCCTTTAGGGACTAGATAATGAGCACCTGTTAGTGAGGGGCCTTGGAGTTTATTGCATATAAAAGTCATTTGACACCTGTAGTTGTATTTTTAGTGACCTTCATGGTTTATTAGAAGGGTTATTGAATAAATGGTCAGCACTGAAGTGAAACTAGCTTTTATATCCTGTAAACTAGCTTTTCAATCCCAGACATTGTTTGGATGCTTGACTCTTAATGAGATGTACCTTTTTTTTTATTATTGATCTCCATTAAATTAGCTACCTTATATTCAGCCATGTAGTATCACCACTGGACACTCCAGGGCGTGGGACAGAAAATATTCCCAAGCCTCAACAGTCATACAATAATCACAGCATTTCTTACTCACCATGCCTATGTAATCAGGCTCTCCCTGACACTTTAGCAATGGCATGCCATGGAAACCCCTGCAAGTATCACAGAGATGTTGCCTTCTCTTGCTGTTTCCTGCTTACTCCCTGTCTCTCACAGCCTTGCCTAAATGCTTAGGAGCATTTTAGGGGGAAGGAGAGATGTCATTTTTCTAGAGCATCAGATCCTTATTTGGAGGGATGTCACCAGCCTTGATGGACTGAAGCATAATAAAATATGGGAAATATTATGATACCTGGTTCCCACATCAGCTTTCCATTTTTTAATGGTTCTCTCTCAGTTCCTGGTTGCTTCTTCTGGGCTTTGTCTATCCCTCTACATGCACTCTAGCTCTGCTATACTGTCCAGTCACTGCTCCTTGAGGGATAGCACCCAGTTTGACCCTGACATACTCAATTATCTATTTACTAATTCCTTGCCTCATTTTTGTATTTTAGAATGCCTAGAACTAACACATTTTTCCACACTATAAAAATAAACAAAGTGGCCCACTCAGCAGCATTGCGCCCAACCCTGCTGGCTGTGCCCTGTCCATTTAAGGAGCAAACACCGGGGTGCTTCAGCAAGGTGGCATTTGTTTCTAAGTCTCCTTTCAGAATCTCAGCAATGGAGAAGAGTTTCAGCATGGGCTATCAACTTGGAGAGAGACATCAGAGGTGCACTGCCCCAGACACACACACTCACAAGATGAACTGAAAGAAAATTAAAGGAAATTTCATGACGACTGCACCTCATTCACAGCTGTGAATTGCATTCAACAGCCTACTGCTTACTTCAATCAGATGAAAGATTCAGGAGGGCACAGCTTCTCTAGTGCCACAGGTTGTATCGTTCTACTAGGGGGCTCCAAAGCAGCAGCAGGAGAACTATTGGGAAGGCGACTTCATTGCAATGAAAGTTGCATTAGCTAAAGCAAGAAAGAAAAAGGGCATGGCCAAAAGTGTATTTAACTAATGACCATGGGCACAGCTGGGAAGGGTAACCTTGACCCTTCTAAGAACATTTTGATTCACATCTGCCTCCTGAAGACACATCAAGAAAAAAAAGTGATACATTTTGCTAGCCACCAAGGGAAGATGCAATGTATTAGCTTTTATTCATCTCTCACTCATACACTCTATTCATATGTGAGGTGAGGGCCAGGTAATTCCTGGTTTATGTCCAATTCAGCCCCTAGTGGAAATGCCTTCTTTTGCCTAATGCTTTCCCATGAGGTAGCGGAGTTTACGCCCAAAGAAGAATGATTAGGTATCCATCACATCCTGAAGCTCATTTTCACCCATGTCTGGCATAGGTCATCTAAAGGCGAAAGGCACTGACTACTCCCAAGCTCTTTGGCAATTTTTGGGAAATGAAATCCCAAAACAATGGTGACCCCATTTCAGAGACCAATATTACATTTCAACACTGATGGCACTCGACTAAACCTTCATCCAGGGTGAAACAAACATCTCAAAACTGGTATTGAGCACTGACTATCAAATCCAATTTGTTAGACACTGTAACCATCATTTACTAGAGTGCACTCTAATTAAAGCAAATGAAAGAGCAGGACACAGTGACATTGTTAACTTGATGACCCACAGCCAAATTATTTAAAACTTCTCTGAAGTTCAACTTAATTGCTATAGATATAGTATGGAAGAAAATAAAGAATATGGAAATTCTGAATGCCCTGCAGCATAAACTTTGGGATCTTTCTTTGTGTATGAAATTAATTTGGTATTCACATTGATATCATTGATTATAATTAATCTATTTGGTATTTAAGTGGATTACACTTTATATATGGTGCCGCATTCATGGAAAAATGACATCTATGGTCTCCAAACAAATTAACATCTTGTCACGTTTAATATTGTACAAGAGCTGTGCACACACCATCATCTCAATTACAGATGATAGTTGTGACCAGATTTTAAATTCAATGAAATCCGGCCTTACCAGGATATATACAAAGTAGAGCAATGAGACACTCAGCTGGGTCAGCCCTCAAAGGCATTTAAGATTTAAGTTTTGATTTGCAGTGCTAACATTTGCATTAAAATGAAATAAAATTCAATCAACACCACCTTTATAGGGGTCAAAATCTTATAACAACACTAAGTTTTCCATAGTTCGTACCCTACACATTAAGATTACCTCAATTTATTGCATACCACAGTGAAATTTTAGGAGATCCTTCAGGTTGGTCATGAAACACTAAACCAGCTGATTTTTACCTGGTTTGGGATTTCATTAAGTAAGTTTTGCAGAGCATTAATAGATAGCTAAATATGAAACTCTTACCAATTATATAAAATAGGAACAGAAGGAAGAATGGTTACAGCTTGACATCCCAGTTCCAGAATCAGAAATGTGCTTATTTTAGGCTTCCTATATAATTCAGGAGAATGCCAGTTTCAAATCAGCTTTAATGCACTCAATAAGAGCCAGTGTCACATACTTATATTTTCATGCTTTGTGACACCATGAGATTATCTGAGACAGAATCACGTATCACTTTTAACTACTTTAAATTGTCACAGTGGTGATTGTGGAGTAAAGAAATCTGCAGCATATGCAGCAGCAAATTTGAAGCCTTATGAAATACAAAAAGAAAAAACTTAACCAGCCTAGGCCTTTCTGGTTATGTTCTCTCTATGCTAAGCTGCAGGGGAAATAGCAAGTCAATCTGTGGATGGAGAATTCTACTAATTGGTAGGAGATTAGTTTTGGTCGTGATTTTTGGGCATTCTTCTAACACAGTTTGGAGTTCTCCTCACCAGGTGGCTAAATTATGTCTAAGCAGTTCTGCTGCACCCATACAACTGATTTTGAAGCACAGCTACATTCTGAGTACACATGCGCAAACGTACAAGTGCCACACACACTATTAGCACTACAAAATTATTTCAAAATGTATCTTTTATATGTGTTTAAATAAACCCTTTAAATAAACCTAAAAGTGCATAGATGTGTACAAATCATCAAGAATTATCTTTTTCTTCCACATAAAAAAGTAAAAACACAGACACAAAATACCTCTTAACATATTGTTATACTCTGGCTTCAATTTAAACAAAAAGTTAGGAAATTTAGGCCAATAGGCTTTGTAATTAACCCATCCACTATGGATTGCAGGGAGTATCAACAGTGGGTGGTGATTTCACATACCATATGTGTCACAGTACCTAATTATTCTGAATCACTTACTATATTAAACACAATGTGAAAAGGAGAGTAATGGAGTTCCAGCATTAAATTGGAACAGACTTATGGTGCAAGCATAAGTTCTGGAGGAGACAATTAAGAAAAAACAGTGACTGTCATCTGAGTTTTGCAACCTCACTTCCATCTTTTTCTACCTGTTTGTCACTCTACTCTCTAGGTCTTGTAAATGCACCCATCTCCCTCCTCCTTTCACCATTATCTCTCCCACTTTGTATTCCAGTACCACTTTTCCTCTCCAGTTCTTGCATTTTATTCTTCTCTCACCCCACACCGAATCTGCTGCCTATTAAAAGTGATTGGACCCCTAAATCCTGAGTGGCACCAGCACAGTACCCTTCAGAAACTGGGACTTTCCCCCAGTATCAGTGCTCAGGCAGAGCAGAGCACCACGAGATCACAAAGCAGGAACCAGAGACAAGAGGAAGCATGAAGTAGCCTGCTTTAGGTAGGAAACAGGGATATGGAATTTGTAACATTCCTTCCACTCCTCAGTTTATGTCACAGCTACAACTGGTTGAACTTAATTATGAACAATATGTGTTGTTTATTCATCCCTTCATAAGCTAGCAAATCCTTCTCAAACTGTTCCTCTTTGAATATATTCGTTATATGTAGGCTTTGGCAGATTAATTTTAGATAGAGAGATAAAGAGATTATTTTGACAAATAATATTAATGATTAGTTTTAAGCATTTTTTCTTGTTTTATCAATTTAAATGTTCACAGTTGTGGGAAATTGCGAGGGAGGTCATACAATAATTGTTTAATGACCATAGATGTTGAAGTTCCTGACATTCACGCTTTATAACCTTTAAAACAAATTGTAATCACAAAGTCAAAATATATAAACATTCTAAAATCAAACTCTAATAAGTTCTGATTCGGTATTTCTCTTACATAGCCTATCTGAATATTATGGCTAGAAATATTTTATCATGGGGGGGGGTCGTGCATAGTGAAATTGATGTCTACTGACATTTACCAATCAAAAGCTAGTCCTTTCAATCTTAGTTGTTTGTAAGCCATTGGCAAAGACCTTAGATTAATTGTATTTTTGAACTACAGAGTTTTGGGTGTATTTTTTTTAACTGTTTGCTTGAGCTCATCTCAATGACTATCCTTTATTTGTAGTATTTGTTTGCTTGCCTACATCACTTGGTATTATTTCTGCTCGCTGACTGAGCACTTTTAATAAAAAAAATAATATAGTGGATAACTGAGGAGGCTTAATATTAGAGAAGAAAAATGGACAGCACTGGGCTGGTATTCTGGAGATCTGGGTTTAATTTCCACCTCTGCTATAGATGTACTGTGTGACCATGAGCAAGGTACTAAATATCAGTTGTTCATTTGTAAAATGTGAATAGCACTTCCTTTCTTTCACTCTTTGGTCTGTCTTGTCTGTGAGCTCTTCAGGGCAGGATATGTCACTTACTATGTGTATGTCCAATGCTTATCACAAAGGGGTCTGATCTTAAGTGGGGCTATGAAGCACTACAGTAATAAAAATAATGAACTAATGATGCACTTCTGGTGCAAAATTTCAGACAAATAACCCTTCATGCTAGAACATATAAATGTTTAAAAAATATTCAAAGTGGCTGTTATCTGAATACCCGTGAATAATACGACACCGTGAATCCGAGCAAAGTGACCACAGTGCTTTCATTTGCAGGACTTTAACTATTTGACCAGCCCTAGCCACAACTTTAATGTTACTTAAATGCAGATTTTTGTGTGTGCTATGCTTTTATCTTTGTTCATGGAAGGTTTTTATTTTGAAATAGATTGTATGAGTTCCTCTGGAACCATTATAATCTATCATAGCAATCTGCCTTCAGACTTTTACAGGCAGTGGGAGCAGGATCAAGTACCATATTCCCAGAGGCTGGTTGGCTATTGCTTTGTTTTCATATGAACTAGGCTAAGTAGAGATATTAGTGTTTGCAGATCACTTGGGCAAGCCGTACAGTGCTGGTCCCATCAATGTCATTATTTGAACCATGCAAAATAATGACTTGGAAATTTGAAATATTGGAACTTTACCCTTTTAAAAAATGTCAGAGCTTCTGGGGCAGATCCTCAGCTGGCATCACTCAGTATAGCTAAACTGAAGTGAAAGGAGCTACACCAATTTACATCAGTGATGAGCTAGCCCTCCATAAGTATGCAGTATTTTCTACAAATTTCTTTGCTTCAGGGAAATTTTCTCAAAGTTGTGTATAATACACCAGACTCTTCAGTTGGTCTGCATTGCCATCGCTATATTGAAGTTGCCGGAGCTATGCTGATTTATACCCGCTAAGGATCTGATCCAACTTCTTTCCCCATTATTTGGACACTTGTGTAAATATTAATGGAGCTTTGGGATGCATTTTCAAGACACAACATGTTGTTTGTTTTTGTCACATGGTATTTATTTGGGACAGTTGGTAGTCAGTTCCATCCTCTGTAGTCAAACCAGCAGCTCCAGCAATACCCCATACATAGAATCATAGAAGATTAGGGTTGGAAGAGACCGCAAGAGGTCATCTAGTCCAACCCCCTGCTCAAAGCAGGACCAACCCCAGCGAAACCATCCCAGCCAGGGCTTTGTCATATTTTATGGTGTTATCACACATGCCCTTCTTATTCAGTGAGGTCAATTTAACTCTCTGAACTGCCTCTCCTTTTGGGGGAGGATATTTTTTCTGGGCTGCTTTCAGATGTTTTGGAGACAAAACACTTTCTGCACAGAGTGTCTTATTTTTAGAGCTGAAAAAAACATGACAACTTAATAATATGCTGGGACAGCAGAGACAAAAGCACACTCAGAGAAGTACTGGAAAACAATTTAGTGATTATTTTCCCTTTCAGAGTTACAGCACACATAGGAAGATGCTCGCCTTCTGGAGGCTCCATACTCTTTCTGGGATTTCCCTTGCTCTTTGGTCAAGAGTAACCATGGAAAGCAAAGGATCTGCTGTTTTAAAGAGCCCCCAAAACTTGAAGCCCTCTGTGTTTATACAGAACAGTATGGCATCACCAGCCTCACTCAGAAATGCCCTCTCAAGGTATCTGAACCCTGACCTAGAAGGACCAGCTCTCGGATTCAGCCTCCTTTCTCATTCCCACAGCCTCTCTATTGCCTATAAGGATGTCAGGGCCTGTTTTGGGTGGTCTGACCTAGTGGTCAGAGCCCAGAGTAGTGTTGAGGTCATGGTCAGCAGTTACATCAAGAGTCAGAACTCGTACAAAGGGTCAAACTCGAGTCAATACCCAGAGTCAGGGCAAAGAAGCAGGGCCTAGGAATAAGGTGTGGTAACAAGAGCAAGAAGCAAGAACTAGGTGAGGAGGAAGGATCTTGGTCTCAGTGGTCTGGTCAGCAGTAGGCCTAGCAACTAGTTGTTTAGACAAGGGGGTGGACAGGAACACGAAGCTTTAGATTCAGTAGAATCCAATCAGCAGTTTGCAGCTAGTCACCTGGCCACGAGTCAGTGTGTGTAGCCCAGGGGTCGGCAACCTATGGCACGCGCCAAACACAGCACGTGAGTCAATTTTTAATGGTACACTGCTGTCTGCCGGACTTGGGCAGACAGCAGTGTGCCACTAAAAATCCTGCCCAGCCCGGCCCGGCCCGGCCTGCTCTTTTCTGCCCCCCGCTCTCTCCTTGCAGGGCAGACAAGCTTCCCCCTCCCCCCGCCTCTTCCCCCAGCGTGCTGGGTTCCTGCCCCTCCTTCTCTCCCTCCCTGCGGCCGATCAGCTGACGGCCCTTGCTATGGAGGGGGAGAGGTAAAAGCGGAGCCGCAGCGCTCTCTGCTCCCGCTCTCTGCTCCGGGGATCTTGGGGAAGAGAGTGGAATCAGGGCATATCCCCTCCAGCCCCCTGCTGTAAGCTGCTCAGGGCAGGGGGCTCGGAGCACCCCCACGACCCCAGTCCACACCCCCAGCCCTCTGCCCTGACCCCCCCACACACACCCCAGCCCTCTCCCCTGAACCCTCCTCACACACACCCAGCCCTCTGCCTTCACCCTTGCACACCCCACACACCCCAGCCCCGTGCCCTGACTCCTGCACCCCCCCACAACCCCAGCCCTGACTCCGGCACCCCCCACACATACCCAGCCCCCCAAATCCCCTGCCCTGACTCCTGCACCCTTCTCACACATCCCCAGCCCCCTGCCCTGACTCCTACACCCCCCACACATCCCCAGCCCCCATGCCCTGACTCTTGCACCCCCCACATCCCCACTCCCACCCTGAGCACCAAACAGGAGCTCCTGCACACACCCCCCCCACATTCCCACCTGCACCCCTCGCACCAAATGGGAGCTGCCTAGGTAAGCGCTCCACACCCAAACCTCCTGCCCCAACCCTGAGCCACTCTCCCACATTCTAGCTCCTGGCCAGACTCTGCACCCTAACGCCAGCCTGCTCCTTCACCCCCAGCCCTGTTCTCAGCACACTCCCACCCTCATCTCCATGCAGAGAGAGAAAAAGAATGGCTAGAACCAGGGAGAAGGTAGGTACCTACTCTATGTGGACAGGGCCGGGACCCCAGACCGGCAGCGGGCTAAGCAGGGCCAGCAGCCGGGACCCTGGCTGGCAGGAGCCGGCAGTCAGAACCCCAGACCGGCAGCAGGCTGAGCCGCTCAACCCACTGCCAGTCTGGGGTCCCGGATGCCGGACCCGCTCAGCCCACTGCCAGTCTGGGGTTCTGGCTGCCTGCCCCTTGCCAGCCGGGGTCCCAGCCGCAGGCCCCACTCAGCCCGCTGCTGGCCTACGTAAACGGAACCCCAGGCCAGCAACGGGCTGAGCGGTCCGGCGGCGTAAGATCAGCATTTTCATTTAATTTTAAATGAAGCTTCTTAAACATTTTGAAAACCTTGTTTACATTCAACAATAGTTTAGTTATATAATATATAGACTTATAGAGAGAGACCTTCTAAAAAACGTTAAAATGTATTATTGGCACGTGAAACCTTAAAGTGAATAAATGAAGACTTGGCACACCACTTCTAAAAGGTTGCCGACTCCTGGTGTAGCCTCTGGTGGTGGGGTATTAGCTGCGGTTCCCTCACCTGAGCATCCAGTAGACATGGAAAATAAGGCTATTGCTCAACAGCCTTAAGGACCTGGATTTGAAACCTGGGGCACCTGACAAAGGGTGTCAATTGTAATGGTGTTTTTAGTTATCTAGATAACTGTCCGGTTCAAAATGGACTGGAATCGTGAACTCCTCTCCACAAGATAAGAAGTCTTGGTGACTGGTTCTAATCTGGCCCAATAGGAGAGCACTATATTCCCAGTTCCTTGATCCATTCAGTCCCCTCAATGGACAGCCTAAATCTCTATGTTAAAGCTGGCTGTTGTGAAATATGCAGTAGGTACAATTTACATTGTTCAGAGCTTTTAAACAATTTACATTGAACATAAACTCCCAAATTCTGCCCCATCTCCTGTGGCAGCAGAAACGTTTGACAACATAATTATTGCAGTTCAGGAACAGAAAGCAGAGAAAAATTCACCCAGGGAGGCATGTGGCAAGGAGCTTTGGGGGTACACTAGAGACAGAGCAGCTGCAACTACAGGGATCCACTAACCTATTTGCTCTCTGTGGTGGGAGCAGACTAACCCTGATGTTCCAGTAGCAGCTGTGAATCATAGGTTTGGGATTGGACCAAACCCTCAGCAAGATCTCTAGCACAGCCACTTGACCTACATGTTGTGGTCACTAGGAGGACATGAAAACTTTCTTTTCTTAAAGGCACAAGCATGCAAATCCACAGGTACACTATCTAACCACACTGAAACACTATTATCTACCTCAGTGGTTCTCAAACTTTGGGTTGGGACCCCAAAGTGGGTCACAACCCCATTTTAATGGGGTCATCAGGGCCAGTATTTGACTTGCTGGGGCCCAGGCTGAAGCCAAAGGTTGAGCCCCGCCACCCAAGGCTGAAGCTGAAGCCTGAGAGTTTCAGCTTGGGGCGATGTGGTTCAGAATCTTCCTTCCTTCCCTCCCCACACCCCCAGTCATATAGTAATTTTTGTTGTCAGAAGGGGGTTGTGGTGCAATGAAGTTTGAGAGCCGCTGATCTACCGCTACCCTGTGGTGTCCACATTTAGGAAGATTTTATCCTTAATTGTAATTTTTTATGCTTGTGGGATTAAACCCCAGAAAACCCTGTTATGGCTTTCTATGTGAATTATTATGAGTTATATGAGGTCCCTGGTGCTATTAATATTTATATTGTAATCATTACTAACAGAAGTTTAGTGGCAGTGCACTGTGCAGCTATGTGAGGGATGAGTTTGAGACTCAAGGTCGGTCCCTCATTCCCCGGGCCTGCTGGAGCTGGGAGTGCTGAATCATGTTGGTTACTCTCTGCTAAATCTTTTTAATCTCAGCAATGTCCTTTCTATAGAAGTCCACTAACATTGTACACTGTTCTCCACATGGCCTCTCTAATGCTTCATAGCTTGTGCCAACCTAACTCTGGTCAGTTTATTCTGAGAGTTTTTTTCCACATGCATCCTAGCATATTTTTTCCGCAATAATTCTCAAGTGGTTTTAAATTTCTCTCACACGTGCTTACAACCTTCCCAATCTTTTCCCAAATTTGTATGCAGCACTTCAATTTTCTACAAGCCATGTCTATTGCTTAGTTTAAATTCCAGTATATGTCAATGTGCTCAAAAAAGTAAAAAGCATGTGTACGCTCAGCTGCCTACTCTACATTCATCTATTTGTCTCCATTTCTTTTTTAATTTAATGTTGTCAGAAAACTTAGTCACTTTTGAAATCATATACTGCACAAAGTTGCATGTATCCAAAACAGACACGATCTTAGTGATTGAATGAGAGACTTTCAGCTGACAGTTTAGAACACGTCCTCCAGGCTTGTTCTTGAGCTACAGAAACCTACAAGATGTACATAAGCCCAGCCACTGAATGGAAATTTTTGCTTATTAGTTGCCTGTTTTAATATCTGATCAGTAGCAGGTCTGCATATCACATTTATTGGGCAAACCACGTTACTCCTGAAGAAAAATGAGTGAATAATTTTAAGCTAAAAACATGCTCTGTGTATTCAGCCTCCTTTTAAGCTTGGGAATGTCCATGAGTATATATTGATTTCTTGAAAGGGATCCATTATTTATATTTATTCAACACTCAGGGCATGTGTGAGAGGGTAGTATAGATGTTTAAAAATGACTGAAGCATTTTCCTAGAAGAAAAATAGGTTCTGTAAAATGTATTGGTCGGCCGTGGAGTTAAAATTAAATTTTTGATAATCAGATTCACACCTAATAATTGTGTGTGTGTGCATGAACCTAGGTGAAAAGGTTAGAACCTTGTTTAGCTTATTTAATGGTCTCTGTGCCAGGACTCTGGTGAGGGGTAGAGAGAGGTCAGCCTCCTTTTAAGCTCTGGAATGTCCATGAGTATATATTGATTTCCTGAAAGGGATCCATTATTTATATTTATTCAACACTCATGGCGTGTGTGAGAGGGTAGTATAGATGTTTAAAAATGACTGAAGCATTTTCCTAGAAGAAAAATAGGTTCTGTAAAATGTATTAGTCGGGAGTAGAGTTAAAATTTAATTTTTGAACATCAGATTCACACCTAGTAATTGTGTGTGTGTGTACGCATGAACCTAGGTGAAAAGGTTAGAAACTTGTTTAGCTTATTTAATTGTCTCTGTGCCAGGATTCTGGTGAGGGGTAGAGAGAGGTCTGTCTTGATGTTGTGCTGTGGATACTCAGCCATGTGTAACTGAGCGCTCAAGTACACAAGCTTAAAGTCAGTCTTCCACAAGCATTCAGACAAACAAAATCTTGAAAGTAGAATGTTCATAAAACAGAATCAAAGGGGGAAAACTATGAACAAAGCAAATGCAGTTACATTGAATTGAATCATTGTAAAAAAAAAATTGTGTGGTATCACCCAGCTATATTCCTGCCCCATGTCACAAAAGTGTTATTGATATCCTTCATTTCCTGTGCCACTTTTAAATTTAAGCCCATTTTACTATTTCCTCTTACCGTACAGCACTCCATGCTTTGGTGTTATGTTCAATATTTTTGCCTGAATTCCAGACTATTTATGTGAACTTTTCTGTGCCTAAATTTGCTGTGCCCAGCAACTCAGTAAGCTGGACATGTGTGTTTTGTAATCTTGCCTCTATCAAAGTTTCCAATAGCTTTCCATTCCATAACGGAATTCAAGGCAGTAAGTCTATAGTTCCCTTGATATTTATTTAAAATATGGTGACTGCAGAATCAAAATATCCTTTCCATTTCCCTGGCTGCTGTTTCCAGAATTCTGCAATGCAGTTCATTTAAGCCTGCAGTTTCTCAACTTTTAATAAATCACATTGCTTTAATATTTTCTTCAGTGCAATAGTAAAGCCTTGTAACCTTTCAACACTCCACCACCACCCTCCTAGGTTTCCAGGATTCTGTCTACCACTTTGCGAACAATGAGGTTAAAAAAACCATTCAGATATGCAGCACTTGAGTACATTTGTTAGTAACGCTAAACTCTAGACTCTCATTTCCTTATACATTTCACTTCTGGGGGCCTCCAAAAGATCCATTATTTCCACATTTAACTCCCTTCTCCCACATTCTGTATTAGGCTAACATGCAGTTCCAGCCAAAAACAATATCTAGGTGAGAGTACCCCTAAATCCAAACAATGCAGAGATGATCAGGAGAGCAATTCAAGGTATTCCTCACCCAAGGTGCAAGAGAAAAGGCTCTTAAATAGGGATTATTTGCATTGCCCTGAAATATTGGTAACCATACTATTTCTTTCAATTTAGTTCTAAGTCCAGAGAAGTTGTGATCATGTCTCACAGATCCCTGCTTACATTCATCTCAGTGTCACATCTCCCACAAATCCAAACTTAGCATTGCTCCCTTGCTTGTTGATTTTTGAATGCAAATTGATTTAAAATATAACATTTGTACCAGTACCATAAACAAAGGGCACAATCCCTGAATCCAGGCTGGGGACAAAGCTATCTATCCCCTACCTTTTCTCTGACGGGGCTGCTCTATCCTACAGACAGCTGCAATAGTTCTCAAAATGCTGATGCAACAACCAGGAATTACATACATGTAGCAAAAAGAAAAGGAGTACTTGTGGCACCTTAGAGACTAAAAAATTTATTTGAGCATATTGATGCATCAGATGCTACAGCTCACTTCATCGGATGCATCTGATGCATCAATATGCTCAAATAAATTTGTTAGTCTCTAAGGTGCCACAAGTACTCCTTTTCTTTTTGCGAATACAGACTAACACGGCTGATACTCTGAAACCATACATGTAGCAGTGGTCCAACTACACTTGCTCCCCTAGTGCAAGTGGGGACTGCCTGGGGCAGGTGATGCTACTGGTGGATCCCCTTATACCAGGAGAATCATTAGATGGTCAATTAGTTTATGTTAAGTCTCTTTGCATTCCTTGGTACCTCTGTTTTGCACTACTCTGGGACAGCTTTGGATCATCAGTTGTTCAGCCTCCATGTAATACATTTAAAGTGTTTTGACACAAAATGGTGAGTTTAAGACTACCCTGAAGATAGCCCCGGTAGTTTTAAAAACCTTGTCTTCTTAATAATTTGCCTCTACCTTAATGTTACTTTAACATAGCCCTCTTGTAGCATGCCCACTTTTATGACTCTTCATGTTTTATGACTTGCAATGATTAAAAATATGGACTGCAGGGGAAAACATTTTTATTCTTATGTCTACCCTTCTCCGACATTCTGAGCAGAAATATCCTAAGGAAGAAAAAGAAAAGACAGAGGAGGGATGTGAGGACAACTCAGAAAGGGTACAGAAAATACAGTATATAGCTATCCTCCATAACTGGGCAATTTTGCTTACTCATATGCAAACAGTGTATATTACTTCATCACATTTCTATAAATGAGAGACAGAGGCATCTTTTTATTAGAGAAAAATGGTTTCTGTATTCACCTGTCAGATCCTGCTAATTATCATAAACTGGAGGAGGAAGAAAAATATGCTGAGCTAATAAGAGTTGACATGATGTACTGCAATGTTTAACTAGGAACCTGAAAACACAACACACACACACACACACATTAATCAGGTACCCAGACCTCTGATTTTAGGAAGGGTATTTGGTACCTATGAACATTTTTGAGTGATGTAAGTTCCAGTGTGATATTGGGTACCAAAACCTTTATTAAAAATGACTGCCTGTCATTTCATCAGATTTATATTCAGTGTTAAGCATCGCCCATCACAGTAGGGAGAGGTACTGATGATTAAAAGGAGAATTGAGTGTAAAAATGCATGTAGCACCATAGGAACTGACAATGGACAATGCCAATCTAACTCCCTGCATTGCAGGATTTTTCCCTACAATATGCATTGTGGCGAGGGGTGTCTCCTCCCAGTGAGCCTTTGGTAGCTGTCAACATTTTGGATAAGCAGTGGCAAATGTAATTTAGTGTCCATACCTGGCATAAAGGTATTTGAATTCAATACAGATGGCTTTTCAGGGGAAGAGAAGGGGCAAGGAAGATGGGATTTAAGATTAGTCAAAGCCTATCACAGAAAAATGGCAAGCATGAGAATATCCATCCTGATTACATTAGTAATCCCCTCTCCAACACTAGACTAGATGCTGTTCTCCCCATCACCTAGACACAATTCCTATTTGGCATCAAATTCCTCAGCTTTCCCCACTATTGGTTGGCAGGGTAGCATTCCAGTGCTGAGAGCTACAACTGAGTGAGAGTGAGGATTTTGGGGTGCAGCCTCTGTAAGTGGAATAAGCTACACTGGTCAATAATTCACAAGTCAGTATTTGCCAGGGTTACTATACAGTGGTATCTAAGGTCTGGTCTTCACAAACTTAGGTTGACCTAACTATGTCCCTTAGGGGTGTGAAAAATTCTCACTGAGAATTCTCCCTGAGAAACGTAGTTAAGCCACCGTAAGCCATAGAATTGTAGGACTGGAAGGGACCTTGAGAGATCTTTTAGTCCAGTCCCCTACACTCATGGCAGGACTAAGTATTATCTAGACAATCCCTGACAGGTGTTTGTCTAACCTGCTCTTAAAAATCTCCATGATGGAGATTCCACAACCTCCCTAGGTAATTTATTACAGTGCTGAACTACCCTGACAGGAAGTTTTTCCTGATGTCCATCCCAAATCTCCCTTGCTGCAATTTAAGCTTATTGCTTCTTGTCCTATCCTCAGAGATTAAGGAGAAGATTTTTTCTCCCTCCTCCTTGTAACAACCTTTTATGTACTTGAAAACTATTAGCATGTCCCCCCTCAGTCTTCTCTTCTCCAGACTTAACAAACCCATTTTTTTTCAATCTTCCCTCAGAGGTCATGTTTTCTAAACCTTTAATCATTTTTGTTGCTCTTCTTTGGACTTTCTCCAATTTATCCACATCTTTCCTGAAATGTGGCACCCAGAACTGGACACAATACTGCAGATGAGGCTTAATCAGTGTGGAGTAGAGCAGAAGAATTACTTATTGTGTCTTGCTTACAACACTCCTGCATCCCAAAATGATGTTTTCTTTTTTGGCAACAGTATTACACTGTTCACTCATTTAGCTTGTGATCCACTATGACCCCATATCCCTTTCTGCAGTACTTCTTCCTAGGCAGTCATTTCCTATTTTGTATGTGTACAATGGATTGTTCCTTCCTCAGTGGAGTCCTTTCCATTTGTCCTTCTTGAATTTTATCCCATTTACTTCAGACCATTTCTCCAGATTGTCCAGATCATTTTGAATTTTAATCCTATCTTCCAAAGCACTTGCAAACCCTCCCATCTTGGTATCACCCACAAACTTTATAAGTGTACTCTCTATGCCATTATCTAAATCATTGATGAAGATATTGAACAGAACCAGACTCAGAACTGATCCCTGCGGGACCCCACTTGTTATGCCCTTCCAGCATGACTGTGAACCACTGATAACTACTCTCTGGGAACGATTTTCTGACCAGTTATGCACCCACTTTATAGTAGCTCCACCTAGTATTTCCCTAGTTTGTTTATGAGAAGGTCATGCGAGACAGTATCAAAAGCCTCAATAAAGTCAAGATATACCATATCTACCACTTCCCCCCTATTCACAAGGCTTCTTATCCTGTCAAAGAAAGCCATTAGGTTGGTCTGACATGATTTGTTCTTAGCAAATCCATGCTGACTGTTACTTATCACCTTATTATCTCTAGGTGTCTGCAAATGGATTGCTTAATTATTTGCTCCATTATCTTTCCAGATACTGAAGTTAAGCTGACTGGTCTAATTCCATGGGTTGTCCTTATTTCCCTTTTTATAGATTGGCATTTTATTTGCCCTTTTCCAGTCCTCCGGAATCTCACCATTTTCCATGACTTTTCAAAGATAAACGCTAATGGCTCGGATAGCTCCTCAGTCACCTCCCTGAGGATTCGAGGATATATTTAATCAGGCCCTTTTGACTTGAAGATATCTAACTTGTCTAAATAATTTTTTATTGTTACTTCCCTATTTTAGCCTTTGATGAACCCCTAGTTCAACCCCTAGTTCAAAAAGAAAGGTTCTTCCACTGACCTATCTACTCCCCCTAAAGGGTGTATATTTACTGAAAGACCCCTTCTGTCACTGCAGCAAGTGTCTATACTAAAGCTGTACCTGAAGCTGAACCACTGCAGAGCTTGTAGTGTAGACATACTCTAATGTCAGCTGAAGTACCCAGGAAATGGTGGTGTCTCAGATATTTCTATATGCAAACTTTTAGCAAAATATTAAAAAGTAAGAACCAGCCTCTACTCCACATTTTGCATCAAGGGCCTGACCTGAAGCCCACTGAACACAGTGAACAGAATACCACTAACTTAAATAGGTCTTAGATCGAGCTTGAAATGGGCACCTACACCATCTGGTTTTAACACTTGGATATCCACAGGGCTCTGAAGTGAGCATGTGTACAACAGCTTCTTCTTAGCCCGGTCCCTTCCTGCACCCTTTAAACCCCAGTTACCCAGAATAAAATTGTGGTAGAATTGTTATAGACTTAAATACTGCTCTGCTCTCCATTCCATATCCACTGCATTTGAGGCTTTACTGCGTCTGAGCAAAAGGGAACACAGAGCACTTGATAAGTGAGTGAAGGTTTCCAGCATTAGTGGTAATAGAAATCAGAATGCAAATGTATTTGTAATGTCATTGTAGATCGTATTGATGTTTCGAAATTCTTACTCTGGAACACTTTGGGGGCTTGTTATCCCATTTCCCTGATCTGACCGGAATCTGTATGTTATTTGTTAACTTGAAAATGTTCTCTGTTGTAATTTATTTTTCTATGTGCAATGTTTCCATAGTATAAACCAGTGGTTCTCAAAGCCGGTCCGCCACTTGTTCAGGGAAAGCCCCTGGCGCGCCGGACCAGTTTGTTTACCTGCTGTGTCCACAAGTTCGGCCAATCGCAGCTCCCACTAGCTGCGGTTCGCCAATCCAGGCCAATGGGGGCTGCGGGAAGGGTGGCCAGCACGTCCCTTGGCCCGCGCCGCTTCCCGCAGCCCCCATTGGCCTGGAGCGGTGAACTGCGGCCAGTTGGAGCCATGATCAGCCGAACCTGCAGATGTGGCAGGTAAACAAACTGGTCAGGCGTGCCAGGGGCTTTCCCTGAACAAACGGCGGACCGGCTTTGAGAACCACTGGTATGAACAATTACTATGCCACAGGATTCATCCTGTTAAGTGGATTGAAATCTATCCACCCCTCTCCCCACCTTATTAGCAAAGGTTTATTATTAATTATTCTTACCGTCATTTATAATGTCAACACTGTATTAGGTCCTTTATTCAATTTGCACCAGCTGTTGACACCCCATTGTTAACTTATACCCATTAACATAAAATTGCTATGACTTTGCCATGTAACAGTGTGCTTAAGCAAACTTTAGTGTGTTTCCATTGGAGTTTGCCAGCATTCAGACACAGAACTGAATCCCTGGGTTCAGAGAAGAAATGCATAAGGGAAGTTAAGGTAGAAAGAAATGCCAAAATCAAATCTTCATATAGAATCTATAGACCCTTACTTCAAATATGTTTTACACTGACACTGTAATTGACTTCATTAGTCTTGAAAATTGTCACAGCAAGTCAGACAGGCTGACTGCATGGCTCCTGCAGTTAGAAAATAACATTAGAAAATGCTAATTGCTAAATGAAATTTTGAGCTACAATTTATTTCTGTATAGTGTATTTTGGTTAAACACACAAAAAGATTTCAGTAGACTGCTAACATAGAAGTCTGGAAAGAATGAAAGCTCACTAACATCTCAAATTGTTACCAACCTAGACTGGGGAGATCAGGCCCTATCTATATATGATGAGTTTTTAAGATGAACAATAATAAGGTTCCATAGTCTTCAAAATATGAACATGGAAAAGCTAAACCGATCAAGGCCACATTAACTCAGCCATGTTGCTGTTTACTGAATGATGTATATTTTATGATAAATATAATTATTTACTGTTTAGTTATTTAACATGTACTGTAAAACAAACAGCAAGTGCAACATGGCTGAGCAAATATTGCTAGTGGAGCAGTTTTCTTTATTTGTATTCCAGCAGTATCCAGAGACCCCACTGTTCTCCATACTGTATAAATAGGAAACTGTCCGTGCCCTAATGTTTGCAAGTTTGAAGAACTTGAGGCCTCAATCCTGTGAACACTGATGCACTCGTCTCAATGGGATTCTTCATGTGCGGAAAGTTATTCAGGAGGGTAAGTGTTTGCAAAATCAGAGCCTTAACATGATACTAATAAAATAGCAGGATCAGGCCTTTTAAAGGCAAGAGATTTCAAATTTCAGATGAAAAAGTATTCTGCGTTTCTATTAGTGAAGTTTTTTTTTGCCATTTCAGTTGAGTTTGTGTTTTTTGGAATTATTATTTCTGCCTCTGGCTGTCTTATTCTTTCCCCCAATATATCCTCACTGAAACATTACCTTCAATTGAAAATGTGTCATTGAAGCAAACAATTTTTCTATTACGTGCAAGTCTATTCTTGAATGGCTGTATTACATAAGTACTCCATTGTTACTTTATTAAGCCATGTTGACACAATGAAATCCTTTTAGTGCTTCACACTAGCTGTGCTATCAGAGATTTCAAAGAAAACTGGCTCCACATCAAATCAGAAATGGGTAAACCTACTGTATGTCATGAATAGCCACCTGCAAATCACCAGATAAAGAATTGCCATTCACCAAGGTTATGTCACTAAAGCAACAAACTCACCACAACAAGCAAAAAGCCTCCAGGAGACAATTTGTCACCTGGTTTCTGACATGAGGCAAAAAGCGACATTAGCCAAGTTAAACTTTGATGCTGCAAATCTTACAAACAGAGGCTGTTTGGAGAGCTGTCCTAGACATCTGCTTCTTGTCCCAGTCGCAAATGCTGTGACAGCCTCACAATAGTGTTTGGCACTTATGATAGAAGTCCTAGCCAGAAACTAGTATCCAAAAAAAATCTATAGAGCAGCACTATAAAATGGTTGAGTTCCAGAAATGGGTGAAGGTTTGGGGAGGGAGATCACTGAGCCCTAGTCCTTTCTTACAGAAACGGGTGAAGTAGCAGCATCCCAAACTCCATGAGAGTCCACAGGTAAGAGCCAACTGAATAGACAATTTTCCATCCCTTGGGCCCTCTTTTAATTTAGGAGTAAAGCTGCTGCTGGAGATGTGCTGCCGTCAGATGTGTCCCCATGCAACCTCTCAGGGGCATTCATGAAGGTGATCCAGAGGGAGGTTTACAGAGATGTAGACAATATTAACTTCCTTTTAGATTTCCAACCAGCCTACAGGGAATGAGACCATGTAAAGCAACAGTCTCTCAGTTCCTCTCTACCCCTGCCATAAAGGACTGCAACTCTGCAGTGTCACAATGAAGGGGCATCCACAACCCATTGATGGAAAGGGGTTGGGAAGCACTGCTGTGGAGACAGCACTTCCGCTTCCATACTAATGGGGGACCCACCCACAGAGGGTCAACTCTACACATGAACCTGGATGCAATGCTCCAGCTCAGTTATGGCTCAGGATGTATTTAGAAAGTAGACTGTAACTGCCACCACACACCTGTGGAACTTCTGCATTGTATATGGTAAATTAACAATTTGCAATTAACAAAAGAACTACAAATCCATTAAATAAATATAAATGATGTAATGTGTTTAAAAATACCGAGGAGTAGAATAATGATGTACCACCAATCCAAACCACTCGCATTTTGCATGCTTTTTAACATCTGCACATCAATGCTTATCAGCCAAAGATCTCAAAGCACCATGATTCTATATAGACATTAATTAAGCACCACAACAATCCTGCAAAACAGGTATTAGGTCAATTTCCCCTTCCTATACCCCCATGGGCTCTTCGCCAGGTAACAGCAGCAAACACCATTTTTCTGTACATGCTATACCAGACGTTATACATTTTTTAAGGAATACCGGAGTTAAAATTGTTCCCTTTGCAATTGTAAACAATGTCTGAAATGACTCTGACTTTGGAATCCCTCTTTGGGATCCACTTTGCCAGTTGTGTTGAATTTTAGGCCTGCTACAAAGCCTATAGGGGCAAGCATTTGGGGTGGAAGTGTTTGTCTAGGAAAAAAACTAGAGGTTTTGTTTGCAGGGGATTAGGGTTTTCCCACTGACACCTTTGTAAGGGAGAATGGTTGTTGGTTTGCTACCACTCTGTGTCTTTGTTGGATTGCATTTTAATTATATATCAAGGGAACTGCTAGCTTGGGACAGGCACTCTTGTTTGTGTTGGAATCAAAAATAAAGTCAAAGATAGGCCATGTACTAAGTGTTGATGACTCATGGGACTTTAAGAGTCATAGTATCATTCTGTGAGATTTCTAATTAAATTCAACAGAGTGCCACCTTACCACAAGCCATTAATTGCAGTCTGGAATTTTCAACCAGGTCTGTAATGGTATCTCTTCATCTCCCGATAACACCATTAACGCATGTTACTACTCTACAAAACAATTGTAAGCAGAGTCTGAATGAGCTCTCCCCTGCCATCTAGTGGTGAGCTGTGGAAAAGGACTTCAGGAGCTGATCTCGTTTGCATGGGCACACCATCCTGCCTAGGTGCTCAGCATGATGGGATTGCTTGCCCAACTGGTCACTTTTGGCTGGTGCAGGATGCCCAGTCTCCTTGTTATTGAGGCAGGAGTAATAAAGCGTTGTTATCCTTGTTGTGTGAATAAAGGGCAGCAGAACTGTACTTGGCATTTCCTCATTGAGGGACTCACTCTCAACTAAATGACACTCGCTAGGCAGGGGACATGGGTTCCAAAGCCCAGTGAGTTGAGAGAGGTTGGGCACAGGTACTTGTACCTGGTGGTGTGGGTCTTGCCCAAGGGCCTCAGACACCATTTGACCTGTCCTCCACTGTGTAATAACAGACCTAATTTAGACTCAGTTGAGAGTCTTGTTACACTCTGCAGAGCTGAAATCACTGATATCTAGGTCTAAGTATTAGACCTGCTTTGGGAGAGTGGCTCTGATGCAAGAGACTGTCCAGCACGCATCAGCAGTGAGGCTCCCCCACTAACAACTGAAATCACTGAAAGCTGTGTTAAGTGGGGGGCCCTGAAGACATCTTGGTGTGGCCATCAGGGCAGCTGGTGGGGAAGTGTGGTGAGCTGCCCACAGGACGGCTGGCAGAGAGTGCCAGAGCAAAGCCCCGTAGAGAGGGGCAGAGCGAATAAGGTGCCTCCTTACACCTACCCCTCCCCGCCCCTGTTCACCCAGGATGGGAAGTGAACTCTTCAGATGCATCTCTGAACTCTGGGTCTGCACTGTCAAAGGACAGCGACTGTGAGTGGGGTGCAGAGAAGGGGTGGGCACATTAAAGAGACTTTTGGGTTGCTGGATTTAAGAACCTGAGGAGAAAAGGACACTGCCCAACTTACCTGGGGGTGGGTCTTTTGATCATGGTTTATTTTAATAAACCCCGTTTGCGGTGTTTCCCCAAATTAATGTGGCATTATTTCCCTCCTTTTATTAAAAGTTTTTTGCTACACTCTGTTGGGGCTGACCGGAAGTTCCCTTGGGCTATTGTTACAGCATGGTTCAGTGGGAGCTAGTTGTGAGCTGGCTTTGACCGGCCAAGCTGGCTTGCAGCCACTTGGCTAAATAAACAAGTAAAAAAATAAGAAAGGCCTAAAACTGTGAAGTGTGGAAATAGAAAACAGCAGTGTTTCCTGCCAGAGCCTGCTTGTGGGTGGATATGCCCCCCCCCCCCTTAGAAGGAGGTGATAATTAAAAGCAGCTATGAAAATTGCTTTAGACGAACAGTCTCACCTGCGGACCCTGGCTTTGTGGGTGCCCAGGAATTCCCCATGCTGGAGCAGCACCTGCTACGAGCCCTTGAGGACAAGGCAGGAGGGTCCAGGACTGTCCGTAGCAGAAGGGGCTTAAGCACTGATTCTTGCTGACTTGCTTGGTTGCTAAAAAACCTGTATTTAATAATGTGTAAAAGCTAAAAAGCTTATTATACTTTAGCAATAAAACCAGTTATACTTGTGCACCTAGCATGGCTTCACTAAATATGTCCAAGCCTCCCCCTCTTAAAACCAACACACTCAGACTCTGTGCTTGCAAGAGAAGTATTGCCTCTTAAAGGCACCTAAGGTGTGGTGTGTGATTGTTGCAGGTCACCTCCCCGGGTGGGGGCTCAAGCCTGTTTTGTGTTGTATTGTTGAAAAGGAACCCCGAGATACTGAACCTGGCCCTTGTTGCTGCCAACTCTGACTGGCAGAAGGGTTACACAATGTCTGATTGGAGTCAATGTAATCTTTTATTAGATTTTAATTGCTGAATAGTCGTCTTCTAAATATATGAATTTCAATTAATAGAGTCATGCAAGTACAAGAATGTGGATACAACTCCCCCTCCCATGTGTAGAGGAGGTTAGATTTTACTCTCTGAAGTGTGACAAAGCAGAGTGTAAAGTTTTGATTAATTTACTAAATTCTTCTATATTTTCTTGTATTGCACACAACTGTGCATTGTCCATGAATACGACACTGAAATAAAAACACAAACAAGACATTTGTGTTTCTGGAGTTTCTAAACTAAAATTACTGCACTATAAAATGCATTAGTAGTGAACAATTTGTACTGAGATACCAGTGCTGTAGAATATCATGGTTTTATACTGTCACCTACTAACTGACATCACATAAGGTGTGGCAAGGGATTAGTAATAGGCTGGAAGCAATGAAATAGGATTCCAACAGTGCTTTGTAAAATTCTGTAAAAAGATCTGGCTAAGTTCAGATGGGCATGGACAAAATATATTTATAGCAGAAGCCAAAGAAGAAGAATTTTAGGGGAGCCTAGGAATGATCCCTTTACATTTGTGGGTTTTCAATGAAAATTGTTGCAATGAGATCTCAAGAAGAAAGAGTAAAGGCATTGTATTCTGAAATTAAGTACAGCAGGTAGGAAGATCAGGCATGGATTCTCAGCAGGATCACAGTCAAGTGCATTAAAGTATGTTTTGTTTCTTTAAAAACTTGCATACAGTACGTGAAATCATTATTAAATCAATGGCTTGTTAGCAATGTTGTAACATTTCTAAAGGCCACTAAAAATCCTCTAGAAATAGTTTTCTTTAGTCTGAAGTATTTTGTGATTCTACTTATTAATTATTACACTGTAGCTAAGAATCAAGATCATTTATTGTGAACTGCCTTGATATTTCTATGACACTACCAAAATGCATCAACTAATAATCAAAACGAAAAGGAAAAAGGGGATAGGTTAGTAGGGAGAGGAAATTGGTTTGAGGATTCAAGTCATAACATTTGACTAAGTTACAATTCCATGGAGAGCCAATCCAATATATTCTATCATATACATTGTATAAAGTTTGATAAAGCCTCTACTTAACCTCAAGTACAGCAACAATTACCAGAATAGAACAAACCAGAGTCACTGCCTCTGTAAGAGATCACCGCTAACATGAAATGCTTGTAGAATGACTTTAGAGCAAGCAGAGCACTAAGCAATTGTCTTGACATTTTGCAATAAGCAGGAACTGCATTCCTTTGACATGGAGAAGAGGTTGTGTCCCTATCACTAGTTTGCATTCCTTTCTGTCTCCATCCTCAAAAAATGACCTCAAGGCTACCACTTTATTAAGTCTGAGATCTGCAGTTGCAATTTGTTTTGCAAATAGTCTCCCTTGTCTAGACCTCAAGGCTCCTGGCTTAAAGGTACAGCACGTTATGGAAAGCAATAGTTTTTTGGGGGTTTTATTTTTTTTGCCACTCACTGCAAAATTTCAAGTTTGTCTTTCTTTTATGCCTAAAGCTTCTGGTTAAAAAGAAAAACAGAATAAAAACAACATTAGGTTACAAGATTACATCTAGCACTGAGGGGGGATGTTTTTTTCAGAGAAATAAAATGTGCATTAAAAATGTAAAAATAAAATGCTAAAAAATTAGCAAAGTCTACAAAATAACTAGGTTAGCCCTCCCCACCCCCCGCTCCCCCCAGGTGAACAACACAATATTTCAGTTTATGCTAACGGCAGCAATGCACAGAGAGCAAGGGAAGAACATATCCCCAGATGTGGATAAAGTGGGATTTGATTATTCTTGTACATAGTCACAGCACCATAGCAATATCCAGTAAAAAGGTGACCCTTAAACCACTGGAATCTTATTGGGGTTCCAGTTCTACTAAACATATGCTATCCTTTTACAGCTAGCTAAGGGGGCTGTGAATGATGGTTCACACATCTCTATCACCATCCCAATCAGCCAATCAAATTATAATAAATGGACCAGTAGAGGATAGAAAGTATTTGGAGGTGTCAGTTCCAAGTTGCTAGTCATAGGCAACCCCAGCTGTAGTTAAGAGGGGTTGGAATGTTTACGTCCCATTACTGCAAAGAATTATGCACAAGTGTAAGTTTATTCGTGTGAGTAGTCCAATTCATTGGAACTATACATGTGACTTAAGTTAGGCACATGCATAAGTCTTTGCAGGATGCAGACCTTTGTCTGGAAACTGCATAATGAACAGTGATGCAGTGAGCAAAGGAACATGAAGGACCATTGACTTAGAACTATGGAGAAATACCTGAACAAACATCTATGGACTCTTCAAAACAACCCAACAGGTGTAGCTGCCTCAAACACAAATCATCCTTTTAAAAAACGGCAGCAACACTGGTTTTAGTAACGGCTAGATAATGGTTTTCATGTCATTACTACAAGAGATACTGGCTTTAACACAACTTGCTGCCTACCAACCCTCCATTGTCCTACAGTTTCATTTTCAGCACTGTCCTACAATTAAGGTGGCCACTCATGCATTCCTGCAATACAGGACATTTCAATACTTCCAGGAAAGGCATGGGCCCTGCCCCTGTTGACAGGACGTCACAGGTACTCTGCAGACCTGAAGAAGAGCTCGCTGAAACTGGAAAGTTTGACCCTTTCAACAGCGGAAGAATTACCTCATCCACCTTGTGTTTCTCATTATTGCAAGCTGTCATATTTTGGACCATGGGTAGCACAGACTGAGTTGAGCAGTCATACCCCCAGTTTCAGCAAAAAAGGTACATGGAAAATATACAGTCCCCCACTACTTAGATTGTGCCTGCCATAGAATTTGCCCAACATTTATTCATCATATATGCAATTAGCAAGAAGAGAAAACTAAGTGGAAGTTGGCTTTCTACCTCGTGTTGTAATACATGTGATGTAAATTATGTTGTAAAGGTTCCCAATCAATCATGCTAAACAGAATGGTTCATTGTGTCACATCAAATGTGACATAACAGATCTCAGAGTGACTAAACTCAGTTTAACCACAAATAGATGCTTACCCTGATGCGTCATAACCTTTCTCAATCTAATATACTACTGGACGTTGACAATATCCTTGGGTACTTAGAGAAAACTATGGTTTCTTTCCCAAAGACCTCACAATCTCAGGGGTCTGATGATGTGCTGAGAGGTCCCAACTCTCATTGACTTAAGTGGTACAAGGGCCTAGTACTACGCAGTGAAGAAGGATGAATGTGTCACAAAGAGCAGAGTTACATGTTCAAAGGGGGTGGGACTGGAGGTGGAAATTAGTGAAGTTCCTCAGAAATTCCTTTTGGAGCATGAAGAGGTTAGAGAGACCACCACCATGATTTCTGTAATTGGACTTTTCATATTTCCTGAGTAGAATGAGGAGAACATTGCATAAAATCTATTCATTTCCTACGCAGAAGGGAAATCCTAATTCTACCTGTCCGCCTCTTGTACTGAACAGTGTTAATATGTTATATACCTGTGTGCTGAGCAAACAGATCGCTAAAACAGTGACTATTAAAAGTTCATGTTTATAAGAATGCAGTCCATAACCCTGAGCCACCAAACACCTGGAGCAATTTGACATAACTTTAATAGAAATTATAATCTATCTAGAAGATCCCAAAAACTAATTGCAGAGACCAAACAGCTTTTTGATTCGAAGAGGGCATCTTCTACCACAGATAGACATTTAGCCATATGGAGAGTCCCACATCTATAAAGCTGAGTCTATATATAAACTCTGAAGTCATCATAAAAAAAAATCAAAATTTCTTTTGCATTTGGAATGAAAATATCAAGAAGTTGTGAATGGATGCAAACATCTTCAACTTCAAGAAGCATTTGACTCCTAGGAGCATGTAAACAGTTGGAATGGTGTGGTTGCATTGAATTTCTAAACCTCTCTCTACGACTAAGATGCTTCAATGGAATTAAAAAAGTAATGAGGAATACATTGAGAACAAATTCTGCTGGTAGATAATAGCACAGTTCAGTCAATAGTAACAATCCCACTAAGCTTTCAGGGGCTATTATCCTCATTTCGGCATTTCATTTGTTGTTTTATCCCCTCTGTAAAGTACATATTCTTTAATGTAGGCTATTTTTTTTCCTATCACAGATTTTGCTGGAGCTTAAGTGTTACCACAAGTTAATGGATAAACCTCCCTCTTAGCAATCATAGATCACAAAGTTTGTACCACAGATGGCTCTTCATTGTAATAGAAATGCAGTAATTAGAATTTACATTTCCTGTCTTGATCACATGGTTGGACAAGGTGGGGGAGATAATATATTTTACTGGACTAACTTCAGTTGGTAAAGAGTTAAGCTTTAAAGTTTACACTGAGCTTTTCTTCAGGTGACATCTCATTCAGTTTACTAGCTGTATGTTTTCAGTATAGCTATACATGGTCTGCTTCCATGCCCATTAGTTGAGTGCTACAGGATTCCGTTTTAAAAGGCAAGATACAAAACATCAAATCACTTTTACCAAAGCATGGAGAAATAAAGACACAGATTTTTGCATGGGTTTTCCCATTAGAATTACCATGAAGCAAAATCTATATCATTAGTAAAACAAATCTAGTTACTGAAATGTCTTGACTTGTGGTAGAATGGAGGCTTGCAGTACGTATTCTTGTAACTGGAACTAGCTGTTCACTTTGGCTTTACCATTCAACATCACAAACTGAAGTAAACTGAATAAATGAATCTTCTGTTCTGACTTCATACAACTGGTTTACCCAGGAGCTAGCCTTTCATCCAGCCCCAGCACTGCCCTCAATGGATACGACTTTACTCCAGGAAGCAAGACCTTGGGTGCCAGGCTTGTCACAGAGTTATTGACTTTGCCTATTTGCCTTGTATATAACTTAGGGAAATGAAAGAGATCATTTTGTTGTCCTTTGTTGCAGTGAATGACAAAATACAGCTGTCATTTTTCAAACATTAGCACCTTAATAAGACATTTTACATATGTATGGTGTGCAGGGTTTGGATAAGCATACAAGAGCCTAAAGTACTAATTTGGGCTATTAAACTACTATTATTGGAATACTGAGTTCACACGAGCAATGGGTTTTAGAACACAAAGTTACATTGAACCAAATAGTTTGGGGGGAAAGGAGTTGGGGGGGGGAGCAAAGTGTTTGGATCTTGCACTTTGGTTCAGGCCAATCTGTGTGAACAATAAAGTCGAGGGAAATATAGAAACACAACAACATTCTAAAGAGAGAGACCAAACCACACGGCAGAGTTATTCCCCAAATCAGATTTACATTGCATTCCATGCTGCTTCTTTCACACCTTAAGTCCCTTTTTTGTAAGAGGGTGACATATTCACGATCCTCATTGAGCTTTTGTTCACTTTAAATACTTAAGAAACTAGCCTGCACGTTTTATGTTCAGGTACCTGCCCAGATTTTCAATCATTGGATTGCATTGTAGTTGGAGAGATAGCCCCGCTGCTCCATTCTTTGCAATGGTACCATGAAAGGGTGTCAGCAATAGGGAAAGAGAGGGAAAAGTCTGCACATTCCCAGGTTTAGAAATGCACTGGAGCTACAACTTTCAACATGAAATGTCCTGAGCTTTCCTGCTGCAGCCACCACCCCCGCCAGGAGGATCAAAGCGTTACTTTCAATCTAAGGATCCAGACATTTGTTACCTAAGTGCGTAAGGTTAACTTTAACTGGCAGTGCCTGACCCGAGTGACCAGTGAGAAGAAAAGAAGAGCACAGGAACTCTGCCCCTCCCTTCACCCCAAGTTGCCTTATTAATACTAATTGTGAGTTACAATAGTTGAGATAGTGCAATTGTACCTGTGCCAGTGCAGGCCTTTCACCTCTTGCCCTCATTTTGAATGTAGTTCTCACTAAAGCATGTCAAAGGGTACTTTCGGGACCTGGGATTTTAGGAAAATGAGCAATTAGATTTTGTTTTCTTTAAGAAAAGGAGTGAGCTCAGCTTACTTGCTAGTAGTGTCTCTGGTTAGGTTCCATTCCTTTCATTCACCTCCAAAGATTATTTAAAATAAAACAGGGATGATATTTTTTAAGTTTCGGACTATAATCTAGGCTCCAGCAGAGAGTGTCTTTACAAACACTGATGAGCCACATATTCAAATCTAATATTTTTATCTGTATTTTTCTCTTTCATGTAGAGCACTGTTTATCACCTATTTATTGTACAAACAAAAGCTTTCTTCACCAACTCCTCCCCCTGCTGCCTATCAGAGCAGTGACATCATCGTAATGGCAGTGATCATAATCTGTTACCCGGCAACAATTGTGATGATACAGACCAAAGATGAACGGTAATTGCACAGAAGAGGAAATTGTGGATGGAATGGGGAGGAGGTCTTGTTTAGACACCACAGCAGGGTACTCCCCAGTGAGCACTAATGGAAAGCAGCATAGAAGAAAGAAATATGAAAAGTAAATCAAATTTGTTTTCCAAAGAGATTCTAGTAATTAACTCTGAAGTTGCGAGTACAAATTTCAACCTTCTATTTGAAGTGATTTATTCAAAATATGTATTTAATTTTATTCTTTTCCTATAAATGTACATAATAACAACCTACTGTTACATCTTAATAAGCATAATTATCATGGAATCATAGACAGGATCTGAAAGCTAAGCTCTTTGGGTCTGGCTAGGTCTCTGTTATGTGTCTTTCAGTAACTGCCACAGTGGGGCTCTAATCCCTGACTGGGGCTACCATGATACAACACATACATTTATGGAAATAGCCAAATCCTGCCCTGGGGGTGAAGCTTCTCCCCTCCCTCCCTCCCTCAAATGCTCCCAATCAGCAGCACAGCACTGAGGAGCACCTCAACAAATCTCCTCAGCTACCTGTTGACCCCCATGATCATAAAGGGGGTATGATTAGGATAACAGGATATGTTAACCAGGCTCCACACTGCACTTTTTCACTATAGAAGCTGAGTTTGTCCAACAGCGTGTGCCTCCAGCCCACCTAGAGTCATTCTGCTTTGCACCAACAAGATGGACCACGGACCATAAGCATAGCGGTTACTATATGCCCCTTATGCACCTTCCACAAGTGAGGACAAGATTTCACCTACCCTCTACTGTAAAAATAAATCTGCAAACATAACACAACAAGCCAGAAATTCAGCCAATAATTACATGAAGATCAAAACGTGCTTTTACGTCAATGGTGTTTTGTCTGCTGTTTCTCCCCACCCCAGTTTGCAGCAAAGCTAAAAGCAAAAGGTCTTTGTGTTTGTCTGTCTTAGCAGGCAGATCGGGGATGGTGGGTTTTGGGGAAGATTTCACAGAGGGCATCCATAAGTGACTATGGCAGCCCAAGGGTTAAGGAAGCCTTGTGTGTTACCTTGGTACAGTACCTTAAACCTGACAACCCATACTCAAATGTATCATTAGTTTTGAAGAGTGCATGTACCTTTAAGTATTTACTTTGTCTCCATGTATTAATTATACATTTTGCATTGATTCTACAGCTTTTATCTTTGTAACTGAGACCTTTGCAACTGTGATTATAAAGGCAGCACAACAACTTCTAACTTTCCTGGCACTAAGTACCATTAAAAGCCATTTTATGGCTCTCCAGTCATTAGAACCTTGGTATCACTGGGGCACAGAACAGAACTCTTTACCTACTACCTGGGGATAAGTGCTGCCATTATGTTGGAGATTAATGGAGTAGGCAAAGAGGCCAAGCACAACATGGTCTTGTGTTATATTTGACCTTGTGATCATTTAGCACTGGACTGGGAGCAGAGCACAGCTGTCAACTTTTTCTTTCCATAGCACACAGAAAAAGCAGAGAAGCTAAAGCTGTACCCTCTTCCTGCAGCAAGAGAGATTTTTGGAAGTAGATTTAAAAAGTTAGGAAAGGTGAACAAGCTAGAGGAAAAAAAATACTTCTCAGCATGAGAGAAGTTAGTTCTGCATAGAGAAATGAAAACATACGTAATAATAATATGACATCGAGAGTTTTATTCAACATAGTGAATAAACATATTCAACATATTTTCCAATAAGTTGTTTTGGCACAACTTCACAGAACTATTCATCAGAGGTTGTAGTGACAGATGAAAACGATATGAACACAAGGGCAGCATTTCTCTTAAAGACAGTGTGCTCTGAATGTAAGGTGTCCTGACTGTGCAGGTTCTATAACACAGTGAGAAGGAAATGGCACTTGTCAGGGTTCCCTCCCAACTCTGAACTCTAGGGTACAGATGTGGGGGCCCGCATGAAAGATCCCCTAAGCTTATCTCTACCAGCTTAGGTTAAAACTTCCCCAAGGCACAAATTCTTCCTTGTCCTTGAAACGGTATCGCTGCCACCACCAAGTGAGTTAGATAAAGATTTAGGAAAAGGACAACTTGGAGTTCCTATTTCCCCAAAATATCTCCCCAAGCCCCTTCACCCCCTTTCCTGGGAAGGCTTGAGAGTAAACAAGGTGAGCACAGACCAGCCCCTCGGGTTTTTAGGACGCTAAAAAACAGTCAGGTTCTTAAAGGCAGAACTTTATTATAAAGAAAAAGTAAACGAAGCACCTCTGTAAAATCAGGATGGAAGGTAATTTTACAGGGTAATCAGATTCAAAACACAGAGGATTCCCCTCTAGGCAAAACTTTACCGTTACCAAAAAACCAGGAATAAACCTCCCTCCTACCCTAGGGAAAATTCACAAGCTGAAACAAAAGATAATCTAACGCATTTCCTTCCTATTACTTACAATTTGTAATCTTAGATGCTTAGTTCAGGTATGGCTTTAGGAGATGTATTTTCCCTGCCCTGGTTCCTCGCTGTTCCACAGAGAACACAAAGAAGCACAAAACAAAAAACTTCCCCACAGATTTGAAAGTATCTTCTCCCCTTATTGTTCCTTTTGGTCAGGTGCTAACCAGGTTATCTGAGCTTCTTAACCCTTTACAGATAAAGGAGGGATTTTAGTCTACCCTTAGCTATATGTTTATGACAGCACTATTCAATCTAAAATTAAAAATAGGTATTTTTGTTTATTTCTTATATGGTGCCATAGCTTAGTTCAGTGCTTCACAGACCCAAAGTGCTTGCAACCTCAACCAAATGGACAGGATTCAACAATGAAGGCACAAGAGTGGGAGATGACCAAGGGACTTAGATGCTCCATATTTCAGCTGTATTAATTTGGGAGCCATTACTACAAGACTCTCAGCGTGCCTGACTGCCACTAAATGCAGTGCAGGAGATACTCAGCATTTTGCAGGATTTGGGGCCTGGGGAATGGAAAGCCTGGGGAGAAAGGAAGTAGGTTTTAAGGAGAAATTAGATGGAGGGGAGTAAAGAGGCTTGGCAATACGAAGAGGGAGATGATGCTACATAAAGGGAAAGCGTCAAAACAAACAAGAGGTAGAGCCTGAGAAATGGACAAAAGTTGGAAAAGTTTCAGGAGGATTAGGCAGGGCACAGGTTTCTATATACACAGTGTGAGAGAGAGCTAGGCAAGTTCTGCAGTCCTTTCTTAGTCTTTACTAAGGCAAAACTCCCATTGACTTCAGATTCATGTACCCAAGTAGCTATAAGTAAAGGAAATAGGATTTGGGCCCTTAGAAATGCTAAATATTGCAAATATATGACATACCTATTACTTTATCAATTTTACTTTTGAAGTGAGCTATGCAATTTTGCAGAGATGATAGCTTTCTCTTCCCCTCCCCCAGTTGCTCTTCAAATGTTATGATTTAATATCACTCTAAAGGTTTTTACTGCAGCATAAATTATCAGCATTTATAATCAAGCAGAAGCATATTTTAAATTTCTACTTGATATTTTTTTCAATATGTACAGAGTAAGTGTTATTTGTTAAGGTAAACTGGAATGAAGGACTGATGCTAGCAGTAGCTTGGATATACTGTCCCAGATCCTCTGTTGTGGACCAGATCCTTTATACCACGCCACCTGCTTATTCTAGCTGGAGACCTATTGACTCTGGCCCCAGATGGATCACCACAGTGCATGAAGGATTCTCTAATTCTGTAGAGATAATGTATATGATACTATTGCCTCTTATTTAGAGTTGGTGCAGGGAGTGTTACCAGAGTAAAGGGGATATGGTCAGGAAATGCTTACATCAATCCCTGGCTGTGGTTCCAGCTACTTCAGATTGGTAGCCAGAGGAAGTTAGAGCAGCCTCAGGGCTGCTCTAATTTACAGCAGGGGGCTACACCAACACAAAGCAGCTTTAGGATTGGGGTAACTCACTTGGAAGCTTTATACCACATTTGCTCTGCCCCCAACACCATCCTCCCTCCTCTGTGTGAGCTCAGTCAGACAACAGCATCAGCTTCACACAACAGGGACAATGTCTGTTGCTTGAATTAGAAAACAAACTTGATGGGAAATATTTCCAGGCAGCACATTAGAACTCTTGGTGCTACAAGAAGGCAGAAACCCATCCCCAGCAGCTTCAACTGTCTTTGGAGTACCACAGAGTATGAGGCTGGAGTGTAGCATAGAGCCTGCTGCAAATGACAAGCTAAGATTTAATTCCTAGAACTGCTGACCAGTCTAGGCATTGCCTATTATTTACTGTGGCTTTCTCCATCTCGCCTGCTAGACGGCGGAATGCACTTCAGAGTACGTCTCCCCAGGGAGGGAGAATTAAGCACCTTGCCTAGCAAGGACATGCTTCTGGATTAATGGTCAATGGTGAGAGGGCTTTCTCAGGCTGCAGCCAGACTCCAGCCAGCCGACATGTCTGGTTATTTTCTTGGACAAAGACTGCTCTGAGGGGGCAATAAAATCTTTCATGCTAAAGTGAAATGGTAATTCTCATACTAAGGAAATAAGCAGTCTAGCAAGAAACAATGAAGAAGAAAATTCTCTGTGTTATTTAAGAAAAAAGAGCTTTCGAATAATATACGTGAGAACTGAGGACAAAGGATTTTTATTAATATATTTTATATAATGTAAATGTAGTCTCCAAAAAGAAACCTTACCAGATACTGAGTTTTAAGATCATTTTTGGCATTTCTCTTTCCCCACTATGATCACTGGCACCACAATAATAATAATAAATAATAAATTGCACATACAGCATTGTATTTCATCACAGTTTTTGAAGCACTTTACAAACATGATTTAAATAAGCCTCAGATCCCCTTTTGGGGTAGGGAAGGAACATGATCCCTTTTTGAAAAATGTGAAAACTGAAGGATGTTAAGGCAACACAGAAGTTAAGACTAAATTATTCAAAAGCGTCCACTATTTAACTGTGTGCCCCCGACTTGAGATGCCAAGGGGCCTGATTTTCAGAGGTGCTGAGCACCTGCAGCTTCCAGTGATCCATTGTCCTCCAATCTATGCACCTGAAAAAATTGAGGTACCCCTAAATTTCAACCCAAATAACTTGCCAACGGTCACAGTGGAAGTCTGTGGCAGACCTGGGAATATACCTTAGGTGTTCAGCATACTTGGCACCATAGTGATGAGTATGGTGTAAATGTGTAGATAATTAGAACACAAATATCCTGATTTCTCATCTTGTGCCTTAGCTACAGAAGCATGTGAATTAAGTCATTTTCTGTTCTTTGTCTTACAATCTGTCACACAAATGAAAAACTGACTGAGAAATTCCCTGCCTCTCACAGTCTAATAGGATCATCTATTAGATCATCTAATCCATGATACAGTTTACTACCAGAAGATATGTCAGAAATTAAATGATACCACATGTGATCTTAGCCAAAAGGCCAAGAAAGGCAATAACCTCAATTCCCCGCCCCCGATTTGCCCACATTGATTAGAAAGTCCTGTAAAGGAAAAGAAAAGGAGTACTTGTGGCACCTTAGAGACTAACCAATTTATTTGAGCATAAGCTTTCGTGAGCTACAGCTCACTTCATCGGATGCATACTGTGGAAAATACAGAAGATGTTTATATACATACAAACCATGAAAAAATGGGTGTTTACCACTACAAAAGGTTTTCTCTCCCTCTACCCCACTCTTCTGCTGGTAATAGCTTATCTAAAGTGATCACTCTCCTTACAATGTGTATGATAATCAAGGTGGGCCATTTCCAGCACAAATCCAGGGTCAAACTGGACAGTCTCTACGTAAAAGAATAAATGGACACAAATCAGATGTCAAGAATTATAACATTCATAAACCAGTCGGAGAACACTTCAGTCTCTCTGGTCACGCGATTACAGACATGAAAGTTGCGATATTACAAGAGAAAAACTTTAAAACCAGACTCCAGCGAGAGACTGTTGAATTGGAATTCATTTGCAAATTGGATACAATTAACTTAGGCTTGAATAGAGACTGGGAGTGGCTAAGTCATTATGCAAGGTAACCTATTTCCCCTTGTTTTTCCTACCCGCCCCCCCCCGTTCCTCAGACGTTCTTGTTAAACCCTGGATTTGTGCTGGAAATGGCCCACCTTGATTATCATACACATTGTAAGGAGAGTGATCACTTTAGATAAGCTATTACCAACAGGAGAGTGGGTTTGTGTGTGTGGGGGAAAAAAAAAGGCGGGGGGGGGAGAGAAAACCTGGATTTGTGCTGGAAATGGCCCACCTTGATTATCATACACATTGTAAGGAGAGTGATCACTTTAGATAAGCTATTACCAGCAGGAGAGTGGGGTAGGGGGAGAGAAAACCTCTTGTAGTGGTAAACACCCATTTTTTCATGGTTTGTATGTATATAAACATCTTCTGTATTTTCCACAGTATGCATCCGATGAAGTGAGCTGTAGCTCACGAAAGCTTATGCTCAGATAAATTGGTTAGTCTCTAAGGTGCCACAAGTACTCCTTTTCTTTTTGAGAATACAGACTAACACGGCTGTTACTCTGAAACCTGTAAAGGAAAGGTTGGATGTAATTGGCAAAGCATTAGTCCTTCTAATCTTCTAGTACAGTCATTGAATTACAATAATCTGGCTCTCCTCAGATGCCAGTCAGGTGTATGTCTCCAAATTATCCAACTTGAGAGGAAAGCAAAACACAGAGGACCCAATCCTAAACTGGTATAAACCATTGAAGTTATACTGATTTACACCAAGAAGAATTAGCCAAGAAATATGAACCACTGTAACTAACCTTGCATAAAACTTTCTCATGACACTACTGAAAATAAACTGCAAGCCCAAGTACTTTTACCCTCAAAAGTCAGCTAAAAGAAACATCTCCCACATGACACAAGGAAAAAAAACCCCAAACACATCAGTTATCTCCCTGTGTTCAAAAGTTTGTCATCTTAGCAATGTTTTTTCTTCTTTTCTATAGAGTGCTTTGGGGAGATTGCCAGGAAAGGGACACAGTATGGCATGACTGTCTCACTCATCAGAATAAATTAGTTGCTTTGTTTTAGAACTAATCATAAATGAACCACCAGATGCTGGCATCTTTTGTGTGGGGAAAAAAAAAAGACTCCTGTAAAGTAGAATAAATAATTTCACGTTCTTTTGGGACTTGTTTAAAACTTGCAAAAGGGTAAATGATGCCTTTGAAAAATCAAGGACATTTTTTGTCACCATTTTATCACTAATTTTGAGATAATTTAACCAACATGGTTAAGCAGATTTTTATTCAGCTCAAATTACAGTTTGAGGCCTCTGGACAAACTACTATCTTCCATGGAATCATCTCTCAGAGGAACCAGAAGCTTTGCTTTCATTGTCTTTAAGGAAGCCAACTATATATTTCACCAAAGTGGTGGTGGTGGGAAGGGCTGGTTTTGTTTTGTTTTTTTGTTTTGTTTTCCGGAGACAAGATATTTTATATTGATAGTTTTATGTAAAACAATAAATGGTTTACTATGTTCATTTTATTACCAAGGGCTGCTTTCAAGCATTATGGGGAGAACAGTAACAAAAATAATGCTATTTGTAAGGAGGACTTCATTTCTCAGTCATCATTTTGGCAATTACTACATTGGTGAGCTAGCTGAACAGAAAATTGTCAGATAAAGACATAGATAAAGCCACAGGAACTAAATTGGTAAAAACAACAGAATAGTAAATGCTTAAGAAATCAGCAAGCTTTTTAGACAGAGAAACAAAAAATATTAATCTTTGTTCATAACAGTACAGCCCCACTCTTTGGGTTCACCTAAGCTGCTTTTGGTGTGAAACATTAGGGGAGGGGAAGAGAAGCTGTAAGCCACCTTTGTACTCTATCAATTCCTAGGACTTGCAAGAGAGAGAGAGAGACATTTCTTTAGTGTAAGTTAAAGCAGCCGCAATGCTGCTCTAACCTACACTGACTGATTATTGCCCGAAGGGGCTGTTACATCAATCAGGTGTTGCTGGATCATAACAGTGTTTCAGCCGTACTTGCTCCTCCCCTTTGTGCGGGTAAAGTGGTAGCAAAGGAAGGTGTAGAATTATCCTGGCTCTGTGCCTGCTAGGCATTCCCCCGTCCTGCCTGTTAGGGACATTTTGTTATCAGGATTGTTTGTCATTTAACATTATATTGCAGTAGTGCCTCTGTTTCCAGAGTATTGAAAAGGAGCTATGTTATACATCAGGATCTTGCCCTAAATACGTCCATCACCTCATTCTTAAAATGTGTTGTGGGGCATTCAATGGTTGTTTTTCCCAGTCCTTTGAAAGGTACTAACTTTTGGAAATTGGGTGTAGTGCCTTTAAATTCTTTTTTACAACACTCCTGCTGGGCATACACCATGTGGTTATTATGTAAGACTTGGATCTCTGACTTCACCATGCCAGCACTCAGCAGTCTCACAAAGGCTCTTTGTAACTATTAAATTTGCATATATCTGACACTGTACTGACTATGTAGATGGTGCCTCTAGATTTGCATGTTTGTCCCAGGCTCAGCACAGTTGTTGATTCTATGTCTGTAAATGAGTTTACTTAGCTTCAACTATTCTGTTTTAATGCAAATGTCAGAAAATCTTTTTTTTTTCCCTAGACACATAGACATTGTTTAGAATTGTCCTTGTAGATACAAGAACAGAAGCATATTTGTACCTAGGCAAGTGCTGGAGAATTCTACTATCTAAGATGATGTGCAGCATCTTGATGATATTGACCATGAATGTCCATAGTTAATGTGAAGTAATTCCCTTGGTACCCCAACTATGCTCCACAGAGAGCACTGAGGACAAAATAGTCTGCATAATCCATTACTTCAGGAATGAAAGGTAGAACAAAAAGCCTTGGGTTATATTTTATGGGCTTTGGGGACAGGGAGTTAGCTTGCTTTTTTGGTGTCACGATAAATGTTCTTTTGTGATACTTTAGATGAAATATACTGGAGAGCATTTTTTTAAAACCAGAAACACATCATGCATTCAGCATGGCACGTGGCTTTCTCAGATCTATGTCTCTACAAACAGAAGGCCTTTTCCTTAATGGCAATGGAGCATGAACCCCAAGAGGAGGAAGAGCACTGAAATAACTGTGGCTTGTCAAACTGGGATGGTCTCATGCTCAGTTTAACCCACAGTCACTCCTCTGGTGGCTGCTTTTTAGAGTCTAGCTGGAATGTTTGAATCAGTCACTTTTGCAGACTGGCTAAGTGAAAACAAGGAGGGTGGGAATATAAGGGGGAAAAAATCAAACCCTTAAATAAGGTAAGGTAAGGTATTGAATACTTGAGAAGCCAGTGCTGAAGACAGACATTCAATTACATTACAATTGGGTGTATTTATATTTTGTCCATCACTGTGAAACCCAGGCACACACCACATGTTTTAAGATCCACTAACATTCCCAAATGTAGGGAGCAGTGCCACAACTTTAATGAGCAGATGATAGAGAAAACCTATCTTGGGACTCTAGAGCTGGTGGCAGAAAACCTAGACAAAATTATTATTCTTGTAATGTGCTCTGCTGTAATAGTGGCCAAGTTTAGGTGTATTTCTGTCAGAAGGAAACTCCAAAGTCAGAGGATGGCTACAGAAAATGACCTACCTCTGGTTTCTGTGAATTTCACCCTTTGAGGACACAGCTTAAACAATGAACACAGTATCTCGCTCATCTAGTGTGGTGGACACAGCCTGCCTATGTTAACAAGTTCTTATTGTTGCTCCTCCTGCCCTACATCCTACACTTTCTTATAATCACTGTTGCAACCTGTTTAAAATTAAATTACTACTTTTTGGGAGCAAGGACTGTTCTTTCAGTCTGTGACTTCCATCACAATGACCCTTACGTCTATTGATGTCAGCAAAATTACACATATGCCTGAGTTTGCAGAAGTGGGACTTAAGTCTGTATAGTACCTAGTACAATGGAAGCATCAGATGCCATCTTAATACAGATAATGAATGTGGTATGTGAGAGACAGAGGTTCTTTGGGGTGGGGGGTAGATTGACAGGCATTGTAGAACATGCAAACATGTGAGGGAGATTTTTCATGGATGGCCCAACACAGGAGGTGACCAACAATCTAGCTCAAATCTAACCAAAACTTTCAGCTAGTTAGTTAGTTCCAAGTAAGGCGAGTTGCAGTAATCAAGACTAGTGGTAAAAACATTTCGGTCCTGATATTTCTTCTTTCAGTTCCTCCTATTGCTCACTGAACCTAGCTGAATATCTATGAGAAAGATATTCCTTGGCATCCCATATTGAGAAACAAACCATAGCCTAGCCAGTCCAGATGGACTGTCAGTAATGAGAGGCCTTATACTGTTGCTGATTTACAAAGACCAAAAATTCAAGGACAGGCTCATTAAAAAAAAAAAAAAATCACAGTTCCTGTCTCTGTGTGCCTCTCTCTTCTCAAAATGCACCGTGTATCGAACAGGGCAACATGCACTGCAAAGTTTTGATTTAAACAAGCAAAGCTACAATACATACTCCAGACCAGGCAGTGATTTTCTACACAAAGAATTATGGATGCCTACAAAAGCAGTGAGTGGTAAACATGTGTGCGCACACAGACAGACAGACAGACAGAGTAAGGATTCAGCAAAATAATGCCAAATTAGCAAGACTACGGCAGAAAAAATATTTTTCTTTGACCCACAAAATCTGAACTGGCTGTCACAATGATTGCTACCTGGTGTTCTCTGAAAATCCTAGATTTGTTACAGAATACTGTGATTAATGAAAGACAGAATTGCTTAGAGAATCTTAAGCCCCAACACCAACTCTTTATTTGAATGCCAAGGAGCAAAACTGTGAGTTTCTCTTTAAATTTAAAAACAAAATTCAAATGTAATCGATGTTGTTTTTACCACCAACCACGATAGCATATGCAATCCCTACCCTCTGGGCCGTTCTTTCCTTCTTATCTTCTCATTGTAGTTGATAACAAACACAGTGTATAATTGGACTCTGATTTTGTGTAAACTCGTTAAGATGTAGCCCCGGGTAACTCAGTCACAGTGCTTTTAACTCCTTGCACTGTTTTAAACCATGAAAAGCCTTTTTCCTAACTATGAATTTTTTAAAAAAAATCTAGGTCAAAAGGGGGGGGGGGAAGGGAAGAGAAATAAGTAGCACACACTTCAAGTGTTGAAAAGGAATGTCAGTAACAACCAGCATTTAAAAATGACCAGGAAAATACTCCAAGGGTATAGCAGCATCATGACCAACAATACCATAAACATGATGTTGCCTCAATTGCATGAGAAGACGGAAAGGCTAAGAAAAGCCTTTACTAGCCTATTTCCAGAATGTGGGCTAAGGCTCTGGGAGTTATCTGAACTCCGCACAGCACCATGACATCACCAACTCTGCACTGAATGGTTCTGGTGTGGAAATAGTTCAGGAAAAAAAAGCACAGAATCAGTATTCAGATACCTCCTTCCTTTTTTAAACTACTTCAGATCACCACCTTGTGGGGAGGCAGTGTGGCCCAATAGTTAAGATTACAGGACATCAGAAATATCTGAATGGCCTGGAGCTAGAAAGCTAGGCACAAATTTTTAGAACTGATAGAGTGCCTTAGTTTTTAGGTGGTCAACTTGAATTACCAAAATCAGTGAAAAATTTAGGCACTTATGTGTCTCATAATGGGCACACAAAATTAACAAACACTTCTGATGGTTTCGCTGTTAGCTTCTGTGTTACTTGGAGTCCCCATCTCTGAAATGGGGATAATAATGTGCTTTGTAAAGTGCTTTACAACCCGTGCACAAACATTTAAATTCAAGTGCCATATTAGTGAGGTTGTAACAGGTTGAGCATTCTTGAATTTGTAAACATTTTCATATCTTTTCTGATCTGGTTCTACAGCTGACAATGATCTGCCAGGAACCAATACTGTGTTTAATTCACTTGCTTTAACAAATCACTCAAACTAGGAAGTATAGTGTTATGGATGTGAAATAGATAGAGGCAACTGCCTACCTCTTCTGTCTCCCAACTGTCTCCAACTGCCTACCTGTTCTGTTTCCCAGGTCCTAGATTTCAGGTTCTGTCTCCCAGAGCAGGTCCTGGATTTCAGTCTCTTTTCTACCAGCCTAAATTTGGCCTCTAGGATGTCTCTCCTACCCTTCCCTACATCATTGGTACCTACATGTACCACGACCATCAGCTCCTCTCCAGCACTACACATAAGTCTATCTCGATGCCTTGAGAGATCTGCAACCTTCACACCAGGCACACAAGTCACTATACAGTTCGCCCAGTCATCAGAAACCCAGCTATCTATCTTTCTAATGATCAAATCTCCCATTACTAACACCTGCCTTTTCCTGCCTCCCATTACTAACATCTGCCTTAACCTTACAGCTACCATTGGTTTAGGAAATACCTCACCTAAACACAACTTTTTTGTGTGTGTAGGCAGCTGCTGGGGCGGGGGGGGAGGAATATAGGGGAGGGAATAATTTTCTCAAGCCAAGCTTAACTAGTTTTTTCAGTGAGATGTTAACGGGGAGGAAAATATCAGTTTTCACCATAAAAGAATTAGTGCAAAAGCATAATGCTTTTGTTTTTGAGAATCTATTGAAAATATCAATTTTCCCCAGTTCTTCCACTGTTGGAATATACGTTTTGCAAAGCTTAACTGGAAAGGACATACTTGCCAGATTAAACTTCCTTTACTCTTGACAGTCCAGAAATTCTGGGATTCTGGAAAGATATCAAGTTTCTCGAGTATGGTCAGTTCAAGAACCACACATGAATTTGAAGAACAGTAACATATACTAGGCAAGAAAAATATCTACAACATAGCCACAGTGCACTCTATTGAGTGTTCAGACACAGAGTCTCAGGGTTCAGAATTCTTAGTCAGCTAATTCTAACATGAGAAAGACATGCAATTTCCATCAATTTGTTACACATGTGAAAAATGCCTTCAAAATAGCAAGGACGAGAATTGGCTGGCTCCAGGAGCTGCTAACGGCATACAAACCTTTCACTTCTAGATCACCAGTTGAAATCCAACCCAGCTTGGAGGTAATCAAAAGTCATTTCTAGAGCTGATTGAAAATTTTCCAATATTTTAATTATTATTATTTTTTATTTGATTTTAGGTAACTCCCTTCTCTCCATCTACTCCCCCAACTGAAAGTGTTAGGGTTTTTCAACCAGCCCTATCCATTACCATCTGACAGCTATTTGATCTACAGGATATAGGTTTGGTGTTCTCAGACCAGCTCCGAATGGACAAACTTTCTTTTAGACTGAGGTTGCTGGTATTATAGTTGGGACACAACTGTTTTGTTTTTCTGCTGATACATTTGTGGCAAATCCAGAAATTTTCACAGAATGCATGGATTATTTTATTTATTTATTTTGCAATGCAATTCAGCAGCATTGTGTAAAACCTTCCAACAAGTTAGCTTTCTTCCTTTTTATTTTTAGCTGGGGGAGAGAGAGGGTGGGTGGATGGGTGGAGTGTGTGGGAGTTCTGAGAACATTCATTATGTAACTCAGCAGGGAAGAGAAATTAAAGAAGCCAGGGAGATGCCAACAGAATGAGCAATGAAGTCAACAGCATCTGAGGGTGGTCTTCTGCACTCAGGGAGGCTGTGATCTTTGTATCCACCCCCCCAATAAAGTCATCACATTTTAGGAGATTCAAGGAGAGAAAACGGTAGAAATGATTTTTAGAAAACCTTACGCCACAATTTAGTATTAGTAATGGGTAAACATTATAAGGTGCAACAGTTTGACTTGGGTAGGACTTCAAAAGTAAAACCTGCTTATCAAAGCTACCAGAACCTCTTGAGTTCATTTTGGCTATATATGGGTCTGCACGAGCACTCTAATCAGAAGATACCCAACCTTGAAGAAAGTTAGGATTTGGGTGGTTCGGACCGGTCTGAAATATATCATTCACAACAACAGGAACCCCAAATCCTCTGAACCTGGGAAAAGTCTGGATCCAAACTTTGTGATTTGGTTTCATCTATAATTTCACCATAGAGCCATTCCTTGGGCACATTCAGTGTGTCAGGTTGGTAGGGGTTCCTTTTTAATATTTCCTATTACTCTTAAAAAGAAATTGCTTTTGCTGACTAACTGGCACCACTAAAGGAATCTTTACCCATTTTTGGAAAAGCTGTAAGAGCTTTTTTGGTGTTTCCTGTTCTTGTCCCATGTGAACAAGTTATACAGAGAGTCCTGAACATAAGAGTTTACACTTCCATAATCCCTTCCATTTGAGGATCTCAAAATATTGTGACAGAAATGCCCATCTCAACACACCCTGTGAGGTAGGCAAATAGTATTGTCTAGAGAGAGAAATTGAGGCAAGAGACATTAGGGCCCCAATTTTCAAAAATGGAGTCAAAATTTGGACACCTCTAGAAAAAGTCAGCAATGTTGACTCAGGAGGGCATAACATAAAACCAGGAATATCCTGTATAAATATTGTATAAATCTGCTACCAATTTGGAAAAGATCCCTACTCCTCATCTTCAGGATGCTACATGACTAATCTGATAGATTTTTATGCCCTGTTACATCTGTGGTGGGAGGAATGATTGAGGGTTGATAGATAGTATCTGGATTTGGAGCTGCTCTGTAATCATTTCTGAAAATTGTATGTTGGAGTCTTTTCTGTATGACTATATTGATTCTGTATGACAACAGGAGTCTGCCTGGAAAAGAGGTAAGAAGGGAAAGAATGGCTCAAAATAAGCCACCTCTCAGCAAACACCTGAGAGCTGTTAAAGGACAAGGCCAGTACCATTGGCACAGAGGATTCCACTCAATTTCCTGCAGAGCCTACTGGTTTTGAGAAGGGTCAAGGCCAGAGAGCACAGAAGAACAAAAGAACAGCATCAGGGTTTAAAAGGATCACTTTCGCAAGAAAGGGTAGTTAATGGTCAAGGGAACCAGACTGAGATTCAAGGACACTGTCCCCCGCCTTCTCCACACACACACTGACAACGTCTGATGAGGTCAGATCTGCCTATGTGACCATCATGGAATCATAAGACTTTAGGTAAGACAGACATGTGAACTGTGTATTGTTTTAAAATTCTCTCTCTAAAAGCTTTGTTTTTAACTGTTGAAATAAACAAGTCTTGTGTTTTAAGAAGGTCGTTTTGTCACTGTAGATCACTGGTCACAGTCTCATGAAGAGAAGAACCACAGGTGCCAAATTCCATTGGGTTAACATGGTTGATACACAGAGTACTATAGCACAAGGCCCAGTGTTAGAGTGGGAGAATTGCAGAATTCCACCTCCAGTAGGTACAGGCATGAGACCTAACACCTGAGGAGGTGCACTCAGAGAGACTGGAAAGGGGACAGAGGTTCAGGCAGCTCTTCAACCATGACAATATCATTAGCTTTTATTTTTTAAACCACGAAGCACAAGACATCATTGAGACCAAGGGCTTGACAGGGTTTTTAAAAATGGGACATTTAAAATGGATATCAAGAATATCCAAAGCTACATCAATAAGTATTTAAAAATGAATTTTGGAAGAGATATAAACCTATGCCAACCTCCAACTATTGGGGTATGGGGAAACTTACCTATGAGCAGGTAATGATATTACTGTCCATTACAGGATTACTTTCACGTTTCTCTTTTTAGCATGGGCCACTGTGAGATGCAGGATAGTGGTCTAAATGTTCTGCTCGGAGATTGCAGTGCCTATATTCCTGTGAATCCAGACTCAATGTCTTGCCTCTTGAAGAGTGCTGGTTGCCCAGAGTGTGCCAAGACAAATGAATCCTATAAAGACTTAGGATACCTCACTACCACCGTTGAGAAAATCACATGTAGCCATCATATTCAGCACGCAGACAGACTTTCTGCACTTGTATGCAGCATTAGCTTTTATAGGTTCCCTCAGATATGAATGTAATTAATTAAAATACCAAAACTAAAATTTAAAAAAGGATCCAATGAATTTCTGAGACTGTCTGAAAAGGGTAAGTTCAGATTTGATTTGATTTCTGAGCAAAAGATCTTGTTTATTTTTCTCCCATCCTCCTTTTTTGCACACTCCACAGTGAATCTGACTATGGGGCTGTAACAGGGTGCCAGCCAGGAGATCCTGAGCCAGCCCTCTGTTAGCCCAGCTCCAATTAAGAAGCATTAATTGGGGCTGGCTGAGTATGACATGCCTAATTGATAGAAGGGAAGCACCTGTGGGACTCATTAGCCGGGGGCTATATAGGGCTGGCAGGAAGGAAGTGAAGGTGGTGGGAGCTGACACTGTAAATAAAAAGGCAATGGTGATTGCACCCAAAAGAGGTCTCTGGCTGATTTGTGCGCTTAGAGGGTTGGGGGTTCCCCTGGGAAGAGAGACCCAGAGGCAGGGGGTAATGCTGTGGGCAGAACCCCAAGGTAAAGGTCACTGGGGTCTGGGAGGGACATGGGGGCCTGAGGCAGGAGAGACACTGGCCAGCAGGAGGTGCTCTGAGTGCTGGAATTGAGCTAATTCCTGGACGACCAGCAGGAGGCGCTGCAGCCATGAGGCCTCGATGTGTTACAGGGATCCAGTACTTCATTACTCTACATGGAGAACTTTAACAACTCCAGCGGGAGTTTAGCCTATGAACAGAATACGGGATTGCCAACAATCCATTGAATACTAGCACATTACAGATTTTATTCCAGAACAGTCATCAATATTCTATACACATAGCACTTTAAATCTTTCTGGAAGTAAACATTTTTAGACAAGACGGCCAATGATAGAATACTAATGTGTCTGTAACAGTTATCTAAGGAGCAAGAGAGGGAGCAGGAGTGTTCATCCATGCCATTTAGTTAATGATTATTTACACTAACACAAACCAAGGTAAAGCTAACAGTCATAATTAATTTGCTTCCCTCTGTTTTGTCTGTATTGTGCAATTATTTTACTGAACATTCATAAACATTAAATATAGAAAAGTCAGTCCACTGGGTTTATTGTTTTTTGTTTGTTTTTTCCCCAAATAGAGGCACATTCAGCTCTTAGTATGAATAAATAAAAAACTGAATGTGGATGGTCTGAACAATATTAATCAGATCACTGAAGCCTCATAAAAGGGCAAAAAACAGTTAGTTAGTTAGTTAGTTTCCAGGATCAATTATCACCCATGCATTGCTGTAAGGTTCAGGTTGCACTGACCTGTGTCTATACTTAGTGCCTCTAATCATAAGTGAGATGCTGCCTCCTTATGTACCATTGCTCCATGCTTAATGCGGAATGGGAGTACATTAAAAGATAAAACCAAGGAAGTATCAAAATAGCATTCTTCCACTGACCAACATCCTTAAGATTTTATCTATAGTTTCGGAACTATTGGATCAGAGTGAATAATTTCAAATTATAAATTTGTTCATTAAATTTCACCTTTCTCCTCTTTGTGAAACAAGTTAGTGAAATTCCCAAATCTATTTGTTATGCAGATTTATTTGGGAATCTCTTCAGCAAATATTTCTGGGTCTAATCATTATGTATAAAGAGTTTGCTCTGAGCATTCAGAATCCTGAGATTTGGATTTGCCAGTTTCAGAAGTATTGGACTATTCTTTGTCATCCCTGATTGGATGGCTTTTTATGGAATTCACCAACACAGGAGTATTGCAAATATTATAAATGGTTATACAATTCAAAATCATCATTGTGTTGATCAGTTACATTAACCGTAGGGTGCAGTTTCTGTTCCCTCACAAAATTTTACATAAAATTGACTATAAATTTCATTTTTTTCTTTTGGATAATATTTCAATTCTTTAGGTCAAAATACACTTTTTAGGAGTACTTCAAGTCTTGACCCCACCAATATTTGTGGAAACTTAACACAAGAGAGGCTTGGACACCATTGAATAAAAATTTGCATTTGAGTTTCAATGAAAGTTTACAAACATTTTTTTTACACTATGTTCTGAGCTGTAGAAAATACACCTTGCAGAACAAACTGCACACAACAGTCAGATCATTTAATGCACTATTGCAGTGGTTCTCAAACTTTTGTGCTGGTGACCCCTTTCACATAGCAAGCCTCTGAGTGACCCCCCCTATAAAATATAAAAAGTTTTTTAATTTAACACCATTATAAATGCTGGAGGCAAAGCAGAGTTTGGGGTGGAGGCTGACAGCTTGCGACCCCCCATGTAATAACCTCGCGACCCCTGAGGGGTCACGACCCCCAGTTTGAGAACCCCTGCACTATTGGAAAGACCTGAGAGCAATGTAAGAACGTGTACAGGAAATAGAAAGCAATCTAATTCTGTATCAAGGAGAAATTGACAGTAACTTGTCTACCTATCAATACTAAAAAATATCTAACTTCATTATTACTTAATATCTACTTTATTATGCAAGTGGATTTGTACATAGTGATACATAGAAACTGTTGGGATGACTCTCACAAAATACCGTGGCTCACAAACAGAGGTCTTTCTGCTTTATTTTAAGAAATCAGCCAAGATCTGGATACATAACAGAGCCACATGACTGCCCTATTGTTAGACATTTTACCATTCAGATCATCACAAAGATTTGGTATTCAAAGGGCTGATGAAGTGCTTTCTACTTGACATATTCTGTAATTATAAATTGAACTGAATGCAATAGAATCTTCTCTTGTACTGTCATGGCATGGACATATTATTTCTAACAGTACATGTAGCTACCAGAATAATTTCAGCGGGCTACTGGAATTAATACTGTTTCCTGCAATTAGATATACTTGATTTGTTATAGAAATGTACTTCCACATAATGCCTCACAAATTGGTACAATAAATCTCAGAAAAAGCACAGTGTACTTTGTGAACAATTCCTACTCGTAATCCTGGAAATCTTCCACCCGTGTGAAATGTTTCTAGGTTACCTCACCCACAGGGCAATGTTTGAGAGATGCTGCTGCAACCCGATCTGACTAAAATCAGTTATTCTTCTCATACTGTTTTGAAAATGAAAAATACATCTCAAAAGAAGCTGTAAACACCACATAAAATAATGGTGCCTTGTTTCCTGTGGCACTGAGTGCCAGGAAAGCTCTTGGCAACATGGCACAATTTTTCCCCCTGCTAATTTTTAGCTCATACCTGAAAGGTTTATAAGTGTTTCAAAAATATCTAATCTTATTTTTAGATTCTAGTATCTCAATCTCATGGCTGAAATGAATCACTATCCTTTCCGGATATAGTTACTTGCTGAATGTTCAATTTCAGAGACCTTCTAATTGCTTTTCAATATGAAGGGCTGAATTGGATATTTACAATTTATTCTGTGTGTTCAGAGAGGTATAATTCCTTCTCTGGTCCTCCATTGTTTTAAGAGGTTAGAAATCTGCCACTCTTCTTTATCACTAGCTGATTAATACTCCCCCTACTCATATTGACTGAGTTTTGCTGGCCAACATCAGAAGTCAGAGCCAAGGCTCCACCCATGTTCTGCCCCTCCTCACATGCTCCCTGTCCACCTATAAATTAATTAATGCATTCTCTCTCTCCCTAACAGCTTTCTGTAGCCTTAACATTTGGAGTACTATGATTATTTGGGGGATATTTATACAGGCTTCATATCATGATTCCAAGTGACTGTAAGCATCTGCAAAATTCTTGTCTTCCCCTTTTTTAGTGCTGACTAGGTGATTACAGTGGTTCCTTTGGGCCTTGGAAGCTATGAATCTGTAACCCTCAGAGTCAGACAGTAAACATTTGAGTTCTTGATCCTAATGACATAGGATGCTGCCCACTGATTTCACCAACATTCCAACAAGCAAAATAAATAAATAAAAAGTAGAAACTGGCAACAGGAATCCCAGAGTGTGACTGGTTTTCATTCCAAAGCCAATGGGGATCAGATGCCCCAATGTCCCATACTGGATCAGAGATTTCTGGGAGCTCCCTTCTTCCTCAACATTTTTCTTTGATGTGGAGGAAATGGCAGTGCTGCTTTCTAAACGCATTTATGATCATGACAGAAAACAAGTTACAGACCCTTTTATGGAGCTGACAAGATGTTGGACTGTATTCGTCCCACAGAGAAAGAATGGGCATGGCCTGAAGTGCTTGTCTCCAAAAATCTTCTCCCTTCCTCTCTCTCACACTCCTTTTGCACCTTGCTCTGCTCTCAGTCATACCTGCTTATCTCCCTTTTTCCTGACTCTTCATCCTTCTTGCACCTCTCTTTCTGGCTGCCTCTTTCTCCCTTGTTTTTGTCATTCTTCCCCATCCCTTCCTATACCTTGACTTCCCATCTTCCTCAATCACAAACTCTCACTGAATGTGTTACACACACAAAGTTGCACTCACCCTTCTTAAGTATTTTTCTCGTGGAAGGTTATATACATCAAATGGGGGGTGGGGGAACCAAATTCTACCCTAACCCACACTGGCAGCTGCCTCTGCCACCAGACTTCTGATGGGAATTAACATGTATGGGCCATGTCATTCAAACTTCTCTGATGCTCCTGAGGAGTCATGGCACATGTCAGAAGAAGAAGCAACATCTAATAGTTCTGGCAGACATGCCTCATGGTCACCATTGCTGTCATAACTCACTATAAGTGTACTAGTCCCATGATTGCTCTAGTTAACGATAATTGAGATTTTGTCTAGTAAGAGTTTGCTGGAGAAGACTAGCTTGATCTTGGTGATATACAATATTTGTAAATATTGTCCTTTTAGACATGAGCCCCCTGAAACAGGAGACTACTGTCTGCCTTTTGGACAGCATTCTTCAGAAAACATTTCTGCAGTGATGCAAGAGTGATCTCAATGTGCAATGGTCCTACAACAAACTACAGCACTGCACAACAACAGAAACACATGCTTAAGACATAACAGTTGGAATCCATCAGTGGAAGGAGGCTCTGTCCCTATCTTTTATCGAAGGGTCAAACCTTGCTCCACCCTACTGCATGAATGCAGAAGGCTCTGATTTAAGTGGATCTGCAACAGTTCTCTTCAAAGAGAGCAGTAGCCATTGGAGATGGTGGTAACTCTCAGTGGGTTGTGAATCCATGGTGGTCCAGAGAACATTTCCAGGTGGTCTCCAGACCTGTTCCCATTACACTGGCTAAGCCTTCAATAAAACGGGGACACTTGCTGCTAGCTGTAACCCAGCCCATGACTTCCTTGGGTTTTCCAGAAACTCTGCTTTTCTTTTTTTTTGCTTTTCTTTTCTTTTTTTTAAACTATGTGAAGTAATAAAAGCAAAGTCTCCTGAATGACTTCTCTATGGTTCTCTTTGTCATGTGCTTCTTTGATGTAAATTTGCGGTAGGAGCCAAAAAAGTAGAGGGACAGCAAGTGCATTGCAAAGGGATCTGGAGAGATTAGAGCCGTGAAAGCTACAAGCAATGAGAGAAGGTTCAGTATTAATACATGTAACGTCCCACACCTGGGGAGAAGAGATCAGCACAGATACAAAATGAGGGAGAAACAGCTTGTTGCACCCAATCCATTACATTGGAGTTTATTTTTATCTTGTCTCCTTGTTGCTATCCTAATAATACTTTTACATGCAGCTACCCTAAGGAGGTAAGATGGGAAGGCATTAAATCAGGATCAGGAGGTTGGGAAGATGGGAAATGAACCATGACAGGGCACCTATTTCAAGAGGGGTCCACAATATGAACATGTTTGAGAAGAATCTGTGAGCCCTTTGGAAGCTGGAGGTTCTCATTTCCAGCCCTCCAAGTATTCCTTCGCAATGTCAAAGTATAGCCAAGGAAACTACTGAACTCTGTAAAAGAAATGATAAATAGTTCTGTGAATGTGCACTCTGACAACATTTGAAACTTTCTACCAGTACTGCCTGCATATAAAACAAGGACAAAAGAAGAGGCATTCCTTTTTTTACTCAAGCAGCTACAGTGGAAGAAAGCCCTCTATGTAGCCATTAGTATAACCGCACAGACAGCTGGGTTCGTTTACCTGTTAATGAGTCTGAAAATGAAGAAACAAAAACAAATTAGAAATTAGACCAACTTTTAATCTTTTACACTTTACGACGACAGTAAGAACTACTGCTGTCATAAGAAAGGTTTATAGGGAATTTACTGATGGTACATCATCATCTTTGGTTACAAGACAAAGCCAAGTCACATTTTGGGGCATTATCTTGCTCCCAGTATTCTCAGCCAACTGGATTGGAGACTCTCTCAGCAGGAGCAAGGACAAGAGAATCATACCTTCATCCTCTTCCATGACTATTACATTACACTTCTGAGACTGCTTGCAGGCTAATTGACCCAGATTCAACCTTTAGGGACATATTGATAGATACCGTTTGTGTTTTTGTGTGTTTACATATATACTGTTAGAGGTTAACAATGAAATCAAACAGTCCCTGTCTGTGCTGTACTCTGTTAATTCAGAGATCAAAAGGAAATCTTAACATTTAAATAAAATGTAATTATAGTGATAGCACTGTATTCATCTCTCTTTGAAATGTATAGCAAATCACCTCCAAATGGTGGAAAACAAGCAATTGCCTTATGTTAATCCATGTAACTAATTACCAGTGATGCTTAGGAAATAGGTCTACTTCAAAGTCTCCATGATTGCCTATTGTTTGCCTAAGAACTCCGAGCTGTCAAGAGAAGGCCTGAATTGTATAAAGCTGTCTTCGGTCCTGATCCTTTTTAACTTAGATCTGCTTGATGCTTCATGCAGGGGAAGCTTAAGCTGTAAGACTGAGATCTCCAGTCCTACCTGGATCACCCTGAATATGGACATTGGACTATAATCTGTGGACTAATTCTGAAAGAACTCTTTGCATCTACAAAGCGCACTACCTGTACTATGAATCTGATCTCAGAACTGTACTCATGTCTATATGTATACTGATCTTTTAACCAATACTCTCTCTTTTTTAATAAATTTTAGTTAATAAGAATTGGTTGTAAGTGTGTATTTGGGTAAGATCTGGAATATTCATTAACCTGAGAGTTAATGTCTCCTTTGGGATTGGTAGAACTTTCTTATATGATTAATCAGATTTTCAGTAATGCTCATCATATTTGAGTTGGGTATCTGGGTGGAGGCCTAAGGCTGGGTTGCTTTAAGGGAACTGTTTTGTTGGTGCTGGGTAACCAGTAAGGTATGATAGAAGCTGTTTTGTGCATGCTTGGTAAATCTAAGGACTGGACTATCCACCAGCTTTGGGGATTGTCTGCCCCATTCTTTGCAGTTTACCCTAATTGAGTAACCTCAGTGTGGCTCCCCTAGGATTCTGGTCACAGTCATGCACAAGAACCACTGGTCATGCTCCTATAATAGAAATCCATGATATTGTCATCACCATTTATCTCTAGGTTCTACCACACTACAGTATCTGAGTTGCCATAGGGTTTGAACCAATACTTGTTAAAGTCAATGGTAGCCTTTCCATTGACTTTAATAATTACTGGATCAGGCCAACTGTTGCCAACTATTTTCAGTAGAGGGAACAAATAGGGTTCCTCAGATACAACTGTGTGGCCACATTAGATAAGAAATCGTAAAGGAGTAAGAGAGAGGGGTTGTAAGGGTGTGGGAAGAAGGGTTGCACAATATGCAAAGTTTTAGTTGCATACAGTGATCATCATTTATCTAACCTGACTGTACAGGCCACACGTGACCTGGGTGCAGTCACGCAACAGCTCTGTTTACCTTTTCTATCAAGGGACAGAACAGATTGCTCCAAGAGCCAGCTGCTGAAGGTCACTGAATTTGCTACAAATTGTCTGTCTCTGTTCTCACTCTGTACTTGCTCTGTACAAATAGAAAACGGGATGAAAAACCCCACTGAAATAAAAGAAAGAAATGTGTGAAGCTGTGCACAGTGCCGCTGACCTCAGGCTTGAAAGCATTCTTGACTCTGACCGTGCATTTATCCCAACAACAGTCCAACAGGCGTGCTCAAGTAACCCTATGATTCTCTAGTACTGTAGAAGTTGAATCCGGTGGTCTAGAACATAATGAGCATATGTTTTTAGGTGGTAACAGTCAAAATAAAATATTAACTGGTTTCTGAGCAGCACAAGGTTTGTGACAAAAAGGAAATTGAAGCAGACTAATTTCTTTCACTGGAATTCTCTCAAGTTTTAATCAAGGTTTTCTATATACTGTACAAATGCATACCAGTAAGCCTTTAGCATCTAAAAACAAAGCATGCTATTTCTTAATGGTGTTCAAACTATGTGAGCAGAAGCCTTTTAAAAGATAAAGCGGACTTTGTGCAACATACAGAGCTGCAGCTCTTTTGTTCAGGGGGTTGAGTGTTTTTATTCAGCTATTTTAAACAGGAAAGACCGACAAGTTTCTTAAATACAAAGCACCATGAGGGTGACTGCGTGGGGGTGAACTCCATGTGTGTACGAACACATGTGGCTCTAAAGAAGTCTAATACTGGCATCAAATAATACTCCCACAGGTGGTAAGCATAGGCCATACTCAAAGAGCTAATGAGCACATTATTTGGGTCATTGTATTTTAATTAACTTTATTTTCTTGGTTTGTCTACTTTTTAAATTTAACAAGTGCTAGGGATGGTGTAGGAGTCTCAACTCAGGTGTTTGTTTTTGTTTGTTTGCTTGTTTTTTAGGGGGTAGGGTGTGTGTCTCATGAACTCCTCGGTGCTAATCCTGACTCTGACATTGCCTTCCCTTGTGTCCTTAATTCCTTACACACCTCTCAGCTTCAGTGTCCCCATCTGTAAAATAGGGAGTGCGGCACTATGCCCCATATTCTTCACAGAGATATTATTGTGATAGGATTATGGCATAACTATGATGGACTTCATGCAAGATAGGTCATGTGAGAGATCATTGAAAAGGTTATGATTTACTGAATATGATTATCCTATTTGCATGCATGTATCATTTTGATATCTGAAGTTAGGAATATTGTCTATGCATCTATTACAAATGTGTTCACACCTGGGGAATGCTCACTAGGCAGAATGCAATCAGTCAAGATGACTGGCTGGGAAGGGTCATTAGGGAAAACAACAGGTTTTAGAAGATGCTAATCTCCCATTGGGGAGCCTTCCTGAGGATGCTACAAACAGCCTCCGAGTCATGGTTGCTATGGCCCTACAGAGACATGTGATGAAGTCACTTGGTATTAGACTCCGTCTTGGAATACCAGTGTTTTTCCACTGAAAGGCATGGGAACCAACTAAGCCTGGAGACAAAGGGTTCCCACCATATGCAAAAGCTATTTAAGGCAGGGGAGTGAGATCATTGTGCTTCTTCTTCACTGACTCCCCGCCCAAGATGACTGCTGGAAACACCTAAGTAACAAGGACTGAACTGGGGGAGAAGGGCTGAACCCAGGCTAGAGGGATTTCTGGCCTGTGAAAGGAATACCTGTAGTGTTAAGATGCAAGCAAATGCAGCTTGCCCTCAGGAATCTCTGCAAACTGCCTAAACCAACAATTAGGGTGAGAATTTGCTACTCACATCCAATCTCTTTAGTATATTAAACTTAGACTGCATTTTTGATTATTTGCAAGGTAATCTGCTTTTATCTGTTTGCTATCGCTTAAAAATCTACCTTTTGTAGTTAATAAACTTGTTTTGTTTTGTCTAAAACCAGTGTGTGAAAATCATAATCTGGGGCAGAAAGCTGTGTATATTCCTCTCCACATTGAGGGAGGGGACAAATTTCATGAGTTTAGGCTGTACAGTTCTATGCCCAGGGCAAGATGGTATAATTTTGGGTTTACACTCCAGAGGGGGGTGCGTGCCTTAGGAACTGGAAGGTGCCTTAGCTGAGCCTTCCCATGCAGTGCTGCTCTAAGCATCTGTGTGTGTAGCTGCAGCTGAGTGTGTCCCTAACCATATGTGTGCTGGTAAAGAGCAGCCTGAAGTCTGGGGGAGGGCTTGGCAGGCTGCACAGTAGTGCAGTGTAAAGGGAGCCCAGGCTGGTGGATCAGGTGGGCTCAGTGGTATCCCAGTTCCAGGCAAGGAATCCATCACAGGGAGATACTTACAGAACCAGCCTCACGGGGGTGCTGTGAGGACTAATTAGTTAACACTTATTAACAAATCAAATGCATAAAATATAAAAACTTCCTGCCGTTGTGAAACTATGCTCTCCAAAGCACTGATGAGGGCACCAAGGGAGAAAGGAGTTAAGGAGAACATGGACTAAATACAACCCCCTATAGGATGAGGGGATGAGCACAAGGAGCCAGGGTCCGTTTCCTGCTTCAGAGGAAAGTGCAAACAAAACAGGAGTTCTTTTCCCATAGTTAGCTTCTTCCTAGTTCTTTTAGTTACAGGTTTGCTTATGCCCTGAAACATGAAGATTTATATCCCTTGCCTTTTTTTCTTTTATTCTCACAAATTTAATTTGGAATGACCTTTATTTCAGTTCTTTATTTGGAAGCCTGTTACATTCTCAATGGTATATTGCGGAAATGAGTTCCACAGACAGATTGATTTTTTTAGATATTCTGCCTTTCCATTACTTTAGCTTTCCTGTTGTTCTTGAATTGTCAGAAAGGGAGAATGGAAGTCTCCAGTCCATGTTTCTTTGCCATGAGGTATACCTCTCTCTTCTCCTCCTAAAGCAAACAATCTTGACCTTTTCAATCTCTCTTCAAAACTCTCTCTACTAAGTGCTGTGACAGACTCCTGTAACTGAGGGAGGAGAAGCAGGATTGCTTGGTGGAGCTGAGAGAAGAGAGGATGGAGAAAATTATTTAAGACAAAGGATCTCCTCCAGAGGTGCTTATTGGAAGAGGAGCTTGAAGAAAGGCACAGCAAAGGCAAGGAGAAGGTCCATGTTGGACAAGGGCAGGCTGAAACAGCTTGGTAGGAGAATGAAAACTTTCTTTCTTCAGAGCAAGTACTGGCCTTTATAAGTAATTAACAAGGAAACTGAAACGTGTCAGATGGATCACTTTCGTTCTGCGTTAAGTGATTTGCCTTGTCTTGTGAATAGGGTACTAATTAGCCCCTTTGAATGCAAACTGAAGTTAGAGATAGGATTACCAGCTACCAACTGTGAAAAAACGGGATGGGAGTGGGGAGTAATAGGCGCCTATATAAGAAAAAGTCCCAAAAAATGGGACTGTCCCTTTAAAAATGGGACATCTGGTCACCCTAGATAGGATAAAACTGGAAATCTGGACATGTCCACATTCTGTATGTGCATATGAATGTGTGAGAGACTAAGGAAGTAAGCTAAACAGAAATTCCAAATCCCAGTCTCCCTGAACTTTGGGGATATAGGAGGCATTCAAATCTACAGGCAGAGTTTAGACTGAATTTTGTGGCAATGCCTAACTATTGGACCGAGATCCATCTCTAGTTTAAAGGTATATTTTGACTTCATCATGTTACATAGAATCTGAGGGCCAGATCCTCAGCTGGTGTAAGTTGGTTAGCTTCAAGGAAGGCAACAATACACATTGCATCTTAGGATCCCAAATCATCCTCTTAATATTTAGAAAAGAAAACTTGAAACTTATCAACAATGCTTTTTTACACTCTAGAAAATACCTTATTCTAAGGTGCTACCACAAAGGAGCAGACAGAGGGCTGATAAATAATTAATAGATGTTTAAAAAAGGGCTATCAAGTGATTACAAAATTATATGCAATTAATCGCACGATTAAAAATTATTTGTGATTATCGCATTGTTAAACAATAATAGAATACCATTTATTTAAATATTTTGGATGATTTCTACATTTTCAAATATATGGATTTCAATTACAACACAGAATAAAAAGTGTACAGTGCTCACTTTATATTTATTTTTATTACAAGTATTTGCACTGTAAAAACACAAAAGAAATAATATTTTTCAATTCACCTAAGTCAAGTACTGTAGTGCAATATATCAGAGGGGTAGCCGTGTTAGTCTGTATCTACAAAAACAATGAGGAGTCCAGTGGCACCTTAAAGACTAACAGATTTATTTGGGCATAAGCTTTCGTGGGTGAAAAACCCACTTCTTCAGATGGATGGAGTGAAATTTACAGATACAGGCACATGACGAGAAGGGAGCTACCTTACAAGTGGAGAACCAGTGTTGACAATGCCAATTCAGTCCACTCCCAATAATTGATGACGAGGTGTCAACACCAAGAGAGGGAAAATTGCGTTTGTAGCGAGCCAGCCACTCCCAGTCCCTATTCAAGTCCAAATTAATGGTATTAAGTTTGCCTCTGCAGTTGTTTTGTTTTTGAGTGCAGTTATGTAACAAAAAAAAATCTACATTTGTAAGCTGCACTTTCATGACAAAGATATTGCACTACAGCACTTGTATGAGGTGAATTGAAAAATACTATTTCTTTTGTTTATCATTTTACAGTGCAAATATTTGCAATCAAAAATAATATACACTTTGATTTCAATTACAACATAGAATACAATATATATGAAAATGTAGAAAAATATCCAAAATATTTAATACATTTCAATTTGTATTCTATTGTTTAATAGTGCAATTAAAACTGCAATTAATCGTGATTATTTTTAATCGTGTGAGTTAAATGGGATTAATCGACAGCCCTTGTTTAAACTAATGGATAATCAATTGTTAAAGATTATAATAGAGTCCAGCAGATCAAGAGGTTGATTATTAATAACTATAACTCCGTCTACAGATGTGCTATTATTTTTACACATATTTCTGTATCTGTAACAACCTTATTATTTCTATTGACCTTTTATAAATGGAACCTTAATACATAGTGTGACATTTCTGGTTAACTTTATATTCTTCCTGTCTTCTCTCCCGACAAAGAGGAATGGACTTACATTGGGGAAAGGATATCTCACTTGGCTGTATACTCACAGCTCACCTTTTCAAAGGTACATAAGTGTGTGCACATGTTTGCATTCATGTTATTTGTAAAATCAGGTGCTAATTAGAGACATCTGGGACTATACTTCTGGGCATCCAGCTGCACATATCCAATTTTCAAAATTTGAGCCACGGTGTTTTCTTTGTATTAATAGGGTTTTGTTGTTATGTACACTAATATAAAATGCCTTCAAGCATATTTTTCAGTTTATTAAATATTCAAGTTAATAAATAAAAAGAAAATAAACAAATAAAATGCTTAAGAGGAAAGCAGGAATGGTCTGTTCCAGTGGCCTGGTGGCTAATACATAGCCAAAGAGGAAATCGGAATTCAGGAGCAGCTCCTCTTCAGATAAATGAGGATAGATTTTAAATCCAGAAGAGACTATTATGATCATCTAGACTGACCTCCTGTGTAATACAAGCTCTGTAGACATGTCCTTTGGGTTCCCTAAAAACCATCCCTTTGCTTTCACTGTTAGGTCAGCAATTACAATGAGGCAATTCCATTCTCTTTCATCAATAGCTAATGTGGTCTCAAAGGCAGAGGCACTCTCTGGGCACTGGAGCCACTGAGGAGGAACCTGACTTGCCGATAGAGCTGCAGTCAGCTGTTTGCCTGAGATTCCGACTCTGATGAACAAGCTTCTCTAAACTCATAGGTGCAATGAGTGATTGCCTTTTCACTTCCATTCAGCTTGTCCTGCTCCTTCACAGTGAGCTTATCTGATTCCTTCACAGGGGTGCAAGAGAGGAACTATGGCATTATCACTGAGTAGACGTATTAATCATAGCTTGGAACAATGACAGGAGCAAAACGCAGTTGGGAGTACAACTGGAAAATTGGATTTTTAAAAAAAAATTAGTTCATAAATCAGGTACAAATGGGGGAAGTGGATTGGGAATTAAAGAGAAGTGGAATAATTTCTGAAATATTTCAGTATCACTGAAAATGACCCTGTCTGCCTATAAGAGAGAAATTTGCTCCTTTCCACTGCCTACCTGAAGCGTGTGCGCTGCTTACTTAACTAACTAATCACAAAATTCCCACTGAAGTTAAAGGTGACAGAATCTTGCTAACCTTTCAAACAGGTTACAAATTTTAAACTACTGAGAGATTTTCTATATTGCTCATGCCTTGTATAGCATCTAACTAGTCCTAATTAATCTTTTCTTCTCCTTCAGTGTAGATACTCAGGTGATTAAAGAATTCCAAAGCTGCAGATGAAAATGAAACACTTTAAAAGTTCAGTTTGGTTTAAATAGTTCTATCCATCACCCAATCAACAGCCAAATCCATTGCCAAATATGCCCTGCAGATGCAGTATACTACAAGGAAACTAAGTGCAATGTGTTGTATGAGATAGTGGTTTCAAATCCATCATGTATCCAGTTCAGGGTGCATTTGTATATCTGTGAAATACATTATTAAGACTTATTTCCCATGGCTTTAAGTATATTTAACAACATAAGCATTTTTTTCCTTTAAAAATATAAATTAGGGAATGTTAACAACAAATCAAAAGACTAGGCAATGGCATAATATGATATGTGGAAGCCTTCTTTATCAAGAGGGAGAGTAGTTTGCATCATAGGAAGCACAATATACTATATAAAGTCGAGGCACCCAAAATCAGGCTGGCTACTTCTGAAATTCTTGGCCCAAGTCTTGACCTAAAGCCCATAGGTATCACTGGAAAGTGTCTCATTGAGGCTTTGGGACAAGTCCTTAGTCAAGATCTAGTCACTCTACAATCACAAAAAAATAATTATAATTGCTGCCTCTGCAGTGGAGAAATGTACAACTAAAGCACACACAAAAAAACTTCTTTGGCTTAATTTATTGTATACTTTGTTTCACAATTTTAAAAAGTGAAGTCTGTTTTACATGGAATTTTACATGCACGTGGACCTTGATATGAAACAGGTAGAGTTGGCTGCATTATTCATTAAAAATAATTTATCTGAAAAACGTGGGCATTTTTCATCAAATATAATATTCAAAAATAAATCTTTTCACTATTCTCCAAGCTCTAAGGATGGCTGGGTAATATACTGCAGACAATTTCTCCACCAATCATTGAATAAATTATTGGTGAGTAATTCTATTCATTATTCTGCAAGCTTAGAAAGAGAGAGAAGTCTTTATTCAAACTCTATAGACCACACAGTAGTATCATACGCTGTTGGCTGTTTTCAACTTTTAGGGGATATTTAGTGCTTGTGAAACATGATGAATAGATAGCCCAGAAAAGCAAAATCCTCTCTTTATTTACAAAACAAGCATAGTCTCCCCTTCCAAAGTGTCTTGCCTGACCTAGAGGGCTTATTTCTGTAGGTAAGCATGTAGTGCCCAATGTTGTCACACCACATATTGCTCTGCTAAGGCTGCCAAGAAGGAGGTCAATAAGTGTTAATTGTGATAGTTGTTTTTGTGATGTGGACGTCTGCCCATTACGAACTGGGCTGAAAGTATCATGATAGTTTGCTGTATCGCCATTAGTCACATATAGACCTGGGTTGGATTTAACCTAGGATGGGCAGCATTTTCTGTGTAGCACTCAGCATGTTTCTTTCGCAGTCAGAGAGTAATATGAGATATTTAGAGTAATTTGAAATGTATATATTAACAGAAAATTTGAACTAAAGAAAAACTGTCCACTTTATTTTGCAAAGGTAGCAAATGGGCTGAATGCTTGGCTGCTGTTCTTGTTGCTTTGTGCTGTTGAGTGCAAACTGTCCTGAAAGGGCAGCCAGTGATTCCCCTAACACAGGGAAATACTTCAGTGATGAAAAGATAGCATAGACAGCTCTATGCCACTTGTTGCCCAAGCCCCCACACCCACCAGGACATGGCAGGGTGGGGCGGTGATGTGTCAGGGCTAGAAGGGGGCGGGTCGGAGCATACAATACTCTGCCATATTCTTAGCTGGCTGCAGCCAGGGTAACAGAGCAGTCTGGGGACTGCTCTAGCTTATGCTAGAGACTATTTCAAACACCTGACTGACCCAAGATAGAAGGACAAGAAAGGTGACTTGGCATGAGTTGTGAGCTCCTTACCACCACGTGTCCTTGGCATTAAGAAGTCTTGTCTGTACCCCAGGAAATGTCACAAGGGCTCTGCAGGGATTTACAGGGATCCCCTGGGTCTGACACATACATAATAGTGTGCCAAAGAGTGGCATGTGATGTCTCTGTCAATAGCCTGTAACTCACTGGTTGTCCTCATCACTGTGAGATGTTTGTAGAGATGATATTTAAGAAGTTATGTAACTATACTGACAAGTATGTTCTTAACGTGTGTTAATTCACATAGGTCACCACAGAGTGATAAACAGGCTCTGTTCAGGCAGGGGATAGCAGATGCTTTTCTCTCTGGATGGTCAGTGTGTGGCCTACAATGAATGTCTATTTGCACTAATGAGCCTGATGCTAATGAAAAGATTGTGAATTCACATGAGAGAATCTCTGCAGGATAACCAAAAACCAGTAGGGGGTGTCCTGTTTATGAGGAAAGACAATCGCTTTGGGGATTATAACTGCAGCTACTGAGGCATACCTAGGATTCCTCATCAAGGAGATGAACAGTCAGTGTGTTTTGCCTTATCAAAGGAGGGTCACAGCCAACCTCCCTGGAAAACATTGCAAAGACTTTGGGTGAGCTAAACTTCAGTAGACAAGACAGTATCTTGTTAATGAAGGCTTGGCTCTAGAAGGCATGTTATGATTTTTATTTTACACGTAACCATTTGTTTCCAATACTTTCACTTGCTACTTCTAGAATCTCTAGAGTTTGTTAAATAAACGTATACTTGTTTTCACCATAAACATAGCTAAATGCTGTGTGCTAAGCGGAGCAGTGATCCCAAGGTAAAACTTACAAGAGGATGTGCACTGTTCCTTTGGGAGCAGTGAATTTGTGAATCCTGTTAGAGTCCAGTGGACCAGCAGCTGGGCACTCCAGGGGGGCGTTCCGAGGGCTGGAGGGTTAGTGTGCGCCCATCGCTAACCTGCAGAGAGCACATGGGGCCTATGTAGGGCTGGAGGGGAGTGCTTGCGTTACCAGTGGAATTGGGGAGCTGCCCTTTGGTAGGCACAGACAAGGCATCATCATGATAAAGGCAGGTGGTAACAAGGTGCCTCACAGCCCTGGGTACCCCCGGGAAGCATCACAGCAAACTGCAGGATGAACGATGAGAAATGGAGGCACTGGTCGTTTGGGAGGGAAAGCAGTCAATGAGAAGCGCCTTTTCTTCCCAAATGTTCTCCCGAACAAAACTTTTCTCTAGGGCACATTGAGATATTTGGTATTCAGATTATGCCACCCGGAGACTGAGAAGAGTTCATTCTATTCATGCCCCTGCATCACAAAGATATTCTGCAGTCTATTTCAATGTGAAATTTGACTAGAGCTACACTAACACAGAATTCTCTCATCTGCATGTGTCCGTGTCTCTGTGGTTTTGTTATAAATAACCATTTTGTTTCCCTGGGCCTCTGCCACATTTTCATCAATCTTATTCAAACTTCAGTCATCTTACCCAAACACGTCACTTGATGAAGATGCCTCAGACACAAGATAGCCACCCGAGAAATATGAACAGTCACACAGGGTTCAGGGGATATGGGCTGAGTATGAATGAGTGACTGTACAGGATTTGCAGTATCTGTGTCCCTGTCTGCATTCTGAATGGAAAGCCATCGAAGTTGCATTGTTTATATGGGTGCTTGCCTACATTTGGGATTCTTACTATAGGATGACTATTTCAATGGTCTGGAATGGAAACTATGTCAGTATATCACTGTCATTTGTACATTAGTGCTGCTACCACGAGCTTTTGGGCTAATTTAATGTATGTGCCAAAGTTATTACGGTTAGCTTCTGAACTGAGAATTAAACCTCATAAAGTCAGCTAACTGTGTAGAATATTTTACTATATCACTGCCTATGAATCTAGAAGACTATCGCCCCCTGAGTGTTTTGATTATCTTGAGAAACAGAGAGCAAGTTTAATTTACATAATAGTTGAGATTAAAAGGTAGTTATATGGTGCACCTATGGTGCGTTTAAGCTTCACAATCACAGGGCACAAGATTTTCCATAGTTTCCTGCTTCCTGTGCTATGTAGCTGATAAGATTTTATTGGGGGCATCACAGAATAACATCAGTATCTAAGGTGACCAGAAGAGATCCCTAAGAAAGTTTCCTGAAGCCAAGGCAAGGTGTCCAATCATTTAGGAAAGCAGAAGCCTACACGATGCTTACACACAGCCAAGTCTTTTGGTAAAATTTTGGTTAGTGTTGTTATTTATATTAATGCTAGACAGGTATGTTCTGTGAGGGAATGGCTTGCTCTGTTATAAAGCATGCTCGTTCCATAGTATGGGAGGTTCCTGTAAGTGTGTATAGACATTGCCAGTTTGTATTTTTAACAGTCTTAACCCTCAGCTGCCAATTTAGGGATGGTTTATTGTCCCCTCCCATTCACTCCATGGGGTGTCAGTGGGGGTTGAGGATCTGGCCCTCTGCCTGTAACTACCTCATTACTCATATAGCTCCATCTCCATACTATTTGAGTGCCTTACAAGTATTTATAGATTTAACCTTACAGCAGCCCTGTGAGGTAGCGAAGTATTATCAAGATTTTACATATGCAGAAAATGAGGCAAAGAGATGAAGTCACTTGCCAAAGGGGACACAGGCAGTATGTCACAGTGCCAAGAATTGAACCCTGACCTTCTGAATTACAGTCTACTGTATTAACTAGAAAACTTTTTGCTTGTCCTCCTCTACATTTCCCTCAGTTGCTTCCCCCTCTTCCATGCCCCCACCCCCATTCTCTGTACCCTCCTCCATCCCTCACCAGTTTCCTACACCTTCTCTACACACCCCTTCATCCTGTCTCTCCCACACACATACACAATCCGAGATCATGAACCAAGGCTGCACGTTTACCCAAGTCCCCTAAACTCAATCACATTAGGGAAAAGCCTAATTCCCAGAAGACCAGGACAAGTAGAAGTGGTATTTGGATAAAAGAAAGTGACAGGTTCTCTGCCTATTGCATAAGAGGAGACTGGGGGGTCCTAAGGGGACACCAGGGGCAGGCTGAGTGACATACGGCAGAGCAGCGCTGAGCAGCCAGTCAGAAAGAGGGTGGCCAGAGAGGCTGAATAGTCAGGATTGAGCACAAAGAACTGAGGTGTCTCATGACAAGAGGGGTTTCCTAGGTGTAAAAGTGCAGAGATGGAGGAAGGAAATAGGGCACAGAGCATATTTAAGCAGCTGAATTTGTCTGAGATGTGAGAAAGGACCTGGAAAGGCACAGGCACAAGACCTCGGCTTGAGAGAAAACGGCAGCAGTGTTTTATCTGAGGGTTTCGCAAAAAGCAGTTGCCTGTGTGCACTTTGTTACCACCCCATGCAGGAAAACAGGCTTTGTGCACATTGTTGTAAATAAACAAATTACACTAAGAAAATGCCTAATGTTATGTCACAGATTTCTGCTCCAAATGGATAACTGACCTGCAAGGCAATGAGTTCTGCGACTGCTCAGCAAAGGGGTAACAATACTACAGCTTTGAAACTGCAAACTTAGCTGCTGCTGGCAGGGTTAGGAAGTTTAATTTGCAAATACAGCACATCTCTAACAGCCAAAGACAATGTAAAGTGTCAGGGAAATATGGCAAAAGTGCATGACAAAGTTCTTTAAATGTCACTGTGACTCTCACAAAGTTTAGAAAACAAACAACTAAATAATTCAGCATGTTGGCAAAGCCAGTATTAAGCCATCTACCCCTCTCCATAGAGTTGCATTAATCTATTAGGTCTGCTATAGTGCAATATTTCTGTTATTTTCATTCATTCAGAGAAAATACCAAATTTACTGAATCCCATTATCAAGCTGTTCTTCACTTACCAGCTGAATCCTCAGTTTCCCTATAGAGCAATACAGATAATTGCTTTTTGCTATTATTAATTTATAGGTACTTGTTCTGAAGTATTTTGGTTTGTAGATACATTTTGTGGTTTGCCACTAAATTGTTACAATCTCCCAGAATCATTCCTAAAAGAAGTTGCCTAGCAAAATGCTGAGTAGAAGTGGGGTGATAGCATCATATCAAATAATGACTGTTATATAGAACCATTTCTTTTTGTAACTTTTTGTACTTGTTTCATTTATAATCTGGAAACACAGAACATTAATAAATCCTTCTTTCACAATATGATCTTTCTAGATTATTTTCATAATATTTTCTAATTTTCTTGTGTTTCTTAACACATTCTAGTAATTCTCACCTCACCCTGTTATATAACATGGCAACAGAAATACTCTGTAGCTGAATTCGGTGTCTAGACCATTTTTGCAGAAAAAATAGAGCCCTAATCTGTTAGTACTGATGTAGAGGAGAGATTTTTTCCACTGAATTAAATGAAGCCAGGCTTGGGTCCATGAAGACTTGTGAACATGAACTGCTTTCAGTAGACAGAGGGACACATTTGCAAACAAAAAGAAAAGGACTTGTGGCACCTTAGAGACAAACCAATTTATTTGAGCATAAGCTTTCGTGAGCTGTAGCTCATGAAAGCTTATGCTCAAATTAATTGGTTAGTCTTTAAGGTGCCACAAGTCCTCCTATTTTTTTTTGCGAATACAGACTAACACAGCTGCTACTCTGAAACCTGTCAAAATTTTCAAACAAGAGTCCCTAGAATTAGGGAACTAAATCCAGAATTAAGTACCTAAATATCAGGTGAGAAGAACATGTGAGCTGTGTATTATTTTTATTAATACTGTGGGAACCTCCATTTTTTGGATTATGAGTGGGTGATAGCTGTAGAAAAGCCTAAATTATGGGGTTCTGTAGGATTACAATAGATGTACGTTAACCCCATTCTCCCATATTTGACCAAAAAATGCCACCATGGCTAAACAACGGAGTAAAAGGTGGCCAGGGACCAAAAGACATTCTTTAAAAATTGGAAGTCAAATCCTATTGAGGAAAATAGAAAGGAGCAAAAACTCTAGCAAGTCAAGGGTAAAAGTATAATTAGGCAGGCCAAAAAATTATTTGAAAAGTTACTAGCAATAGACACAAACACTAACAGCAAAAATGTTTTAAGTTTATCTGAAGCAGGATGCCTACCATACCACACAAACTAACCGTAGTATGCAACCTATTGCTTAAAATCAGCTTCCAGGCCAGATTACTGGGGGACAATTTATGTAACACCATTTTTTTAAAAAGCCTCCAGAGATGATCCTGGCAATTACAGGCCAGTAAGCCTAACTTCAGTACCAGGCAAACTGGGTGAAACTATAGTAAAGAACAGAATTATAGATGAACACAATGTGTTGGGAAAGAGTCTACATGGCTTTTCTAAAGGGAAATCATGCTTCGCCAATCTATTTGAATTCTTTGAGAGTGTCAACCAACATGTGGATACAGTGTACTTGGAATTTCAGAAAGCTTTCAACAAAGTCCATCATCAAAGTATTTTAATCAAAGTAAGTCATCATGGGATAAGTCACTTCTCATGGATCAGTAACTGTTTAAAAGACAGGAAACAAAGGGTAGGAATAGAGGGTCAGTTTTTTCAATGGAGAGAAGTGACTGGCAGGGTCCTCCAAGGAACCGTACTGGGACATGTACTGTTCAACATATTCATTAATGATCTGGAAAAGAGGGTGAACAGTCAAGTGCTAAAGTTTCCAGTCAATACAAAAATTATTCAAGGTAGTTAAATCCAAAGCAGGCTGTGAGGAATTACAAAGAGACCTTACAAAACTGCTGACTGGGCAACAAAATGGTAGATGAAATTCAATACTGATAAGTGCAAAGAAATGCTCACTGGAAAAAAGAATCCCAACTATGCATATACAGTGATGGTTTCTAAATTACCCATTACCACCCGAGAAAGATATCTTTGACTCTCAGTGGATAGTTCTCTGCAAACTTTCATCCAATACACAGCAGCAGTCAAAAAGGTTAGCAGTATGTTAGGAACTTTTAGGAAAGAGATAGGAAATAAGATAGAAAATATCAGAATGCCACTATATAAATCCCAGGTGCGCCCACAGCTTGAATACTGTGTCCAGTTCTGGTTCCCCCATCTCAAAAATAATATAGTAGAACTGGAAAAATTTCAGAAAAGAGCAAAAAATATGTTCAAGGGTATAGAACGGCTATGAGAGGAGAGATTAAAAAGATTAGGGCTGTTCAGCTTAGAAAAGAGATGAATAAAGAGGAATATGGTAGAGGTCTATAAAATTGTGAATGGTGTAGAAAAAGTGAATAGAGAAGTTGTATTTACCGTTTCCTCCAAAAGGGAAATCAGGGGTCACCCAAAGAAATTAATAGGCAGCAGATTTAATATAAACAAGAGGAAGAACTTTTTCCACACAACGCACAACCAACCTGTGGAACTCATTGCCATGGGATGTTGTGACAGCCAAAAAAGAACTTGAGTTTCTGAAGGATAGGTCCATCAATGGGTATTAGTCTTGATGGCCAAGGACGCAACCCCATGCTCAGTGCTCACGGTGACCATGAACCTCTGACTACCACAAACCTTGAGTGGAAGACAGAGTTCCAGCACTCCATAATTGCCCTGTTCTGTACACTCTCCCTGAAGCTCTGGCACAGACCACTGTCTGAAACAGGATACTAGGCAGGACAGATCATGGTCTGACCCAGTATGGCAGCTCTTACGCTGAAAGAAAGAAAAAGATCCTATATTCAGAGTCTGATAATAGCCCCAACATTTTGTAATCCAATCTTACTAATTATTAGTCAGTACTAATAATGGTTTATTCCTTCTCTAATGCAATTAACATTGATTCTGTCACTACAACTGTTTCCTACGTTTCATTCTGTGAGAATTTCATCTGTTGCATCATACCGTGTTTTTTTTCTGGTTTTGACATTAATGCATTTCTTACCTTGAGATTATCTAATTTCTATTTAGTGATTTTAAGGCTATAACATTTACTTTCAATGCTTCCCTCTCAAAAGAATGTGGTTATAGAAACAACATAGTGTTTATGCAAATATATTTCATATGTATAGGTACATTATGATTTCTCAGTATAACTTCTTTAGATGAGTAAAATTGTACATTTTATTATTGAGCCTTTTTTTGCATCAGATTGAGATTATGATATTTGTATTCATTTTTTCTGATTGTTTTAATTGATTTTCATGATCTTTGCATGCATGCATACACACACACAGCAGTGTTCATCCATAGATCTCAAAGGGCTTTGCAAACAAATGAAAATCAATATATCCTGATTTCATATATGAGGATGTTGAGATGACTTGCTGGAGGTCACATAGCAGATCAGCAGCAAAGCCAAGAATAGAACCCAGCTCTCCTGACTACCTTACTCACTGGACCACACCATCTCCCATATAAATACATAGACACACATCTTATCTAAAGTAGCCCCATAACTGCAGTATCTGAGCACATCACATAATTCCTGTGAGGCAGGGGTGTACTACCATCCCAATTTTAGAAATGAGGAACTGATACTAAATGACTTGCACACAGGAAAACAGTAGTGGGGCAGGACATTGAATCATAGAATATCAGGGTTGGAAGCATAGAATATCAGGGTTGGAAGGGACCTCAGGAGATCATCTAGTCCAACCCCCTGCTCAAAGCAGGACCAATCCCCAATTTTTGCCCCAATCCCTAAATGGCCCCCTCAAGGATTGAACTCACAACCCTGGGTTTAGCAGGCCAATGCTCAAACCACTGAGCTATCCCTCCCCCCCAGTCTCTCAAGTCCCAGGCTGGAAATTAGCCACTGGAGCATCCTTCCTGTCTAGACCACTTGTTGACAAATATATGCTGGTGAGTATGGGTGTGTGTATATATATGGGTGTATACATATATACACACACACAAAGCACCAATAACATTAAGCACAAATACTGTAACAGTGATAGAATCTAAATTGGCCTATACCATAATCTGATTCACTTATGCCAAGTATCCCATAACTCCTCACATTTGCTGAAGTAAGCATTTGGCATAAGTAGATAGGAAACTTGTCAAAATCAAGATACATTCATTGTGTCTCTTAGGGAAGTACCTTCATGAACCAGTACCTGGAATGGTAGTATCCAAAAGAAATATAAGGAAGGTACAGAACAAGAAGTTAGGGAACTGATACAAACTGATGGGTTGGATTTAGTAACAGGTAAAGAGATGTATAACTGGTAAAATCACCATATAAATAATACCAGTTGAAATGTGCAAGTCTGGGAACATACTTTCTGTGTAAGGTGTACATAACATCACTGTACAAGATGGCTTCCCAAACACTGGCATCATAGAGAACCTTTTTTCACCCTGTACTAGGTTTATTGCTCTAAGCCAATCATAATAGGACTGGCATTGGTTATTTGGCCTCTTAAATATATGCAGTAACAAATCAGTGTGGTCAAGCAGTTGACTATACAATTTATCAATGCCACTATTATGATGCTATATGCATACACACTCTAGAACACAACTGTATAATGTATAACTGTAAATTATGTCTATATATTTGTCTACAAACACACAAAATCACTGGAGAGAGAGAAATAAGTACTGGTGTTCCACGACCCTCCCTCTTTCCTAACACACACACACACACACACACACACACACTTTTTAATAGAATAGAGAACAGCCACTAATCAAAATGGAAAAGTGAAGTAGTTTGTGGCCTATTTTTTGGACAAAAACTATTTCTCTTTCACCATTTTATTTATGCTTTCTTTTTTCCCCCATCAGGAATGTCTTTGCGAGCTCCCTCCCCTTCCCCCCCCCCACCCTGTGCATTTCAGTGATGTTTCTCACATGGGTATATTTAGCTGTGCTACAGAAAGCAGATTTTACCCTTTGACCTTTAGGGCATACCCTTCACTATCATTGACAGGTTTCCTGTTCCCTTTGCACAAAGCAGTTTTACCTGCAAATCCCAAGGTGATAATGAGTCATGTTCAAATGGCAAAAAAGTGATTTGTTGCCTTTTGAATAAAACCCTAAAAGTACAGTTCATAACTTCAACTATCATAAATGCCCACAGAGATCACTGGAAAAGACTCCCATTGACTTAAGTGCTCTTAAATCAGGACCTACAACAACAGGCATTTTGACAACATTTAGGCAAATCCAAAATCCTGCTACACTGACCTTCGGAACTCACCTGATTCTAGTACAGGAAGAGATACAGGAATTCAGGGGTTTCAAGCATCCCGGTGCACAGGGAGTGAAGGAGGAAAATGGAACCAGTATGGGGGAGAAACAGGGTAGGAGCAGCGAATGGGTAAGGAATTGTTCCCCCTTCAACTGATTTATGGAACCCCAGCACACGGATGCTATGCTCCAGAATCTGACCTTAAAAACACCAACATATTAAGATGGGCCCAAGACAAAAAATTTGGATTAGGATCCAGAGTAGAGTTGCCCCAACAGTTCTGGGGCATTTTCTTCTGAAGATTTGGTTTAGCCCATTGTAGACAGAGTGCCGCTCTAAAATTCATAACCATGAACAGCTGTGGGGGTTTGGTACAGGGCCCATTTCTAGTCAAAGTAAACTACGAATGATGATTTTTTTTCCTAGATTCCATTTTCTTTGATATATAAATATCAATAACTTCAAGGGAGACATTAAAAAGGTATGCCCTTTTCTCATACTAAGCAGTAAATCAGCAGCAATAGCTCATCTGCACAGGAAAATATGTTTCTGTGCATTATTTAAAGGGATAACTTATAGCAGACCAAATCAGAAATCACACTGAGAATTTAACATTTATCTTTAGCAATAGTTAAGGGCTCATACTTTAGAAGGCTGCTGAATACGGCAGCTTGAATCTACTGACTGCTTGTTATGTAGTTAGAAACTTCATTATTATCATCAGACACCAGACTTAATGCAGAATGACAGAATGATACTTGTCTGAGTTGTTAAAACTCTACCTCTCATCTAACCTCCATTAATCTCAAACACTGGTGCTACTGCAGTCCTCATTTTGTTAGAAAATTGCCAACAAGAGCGCCTTTAATGAATGATGCAATTGCTAACCACTGTAAGCAGCAGAGTTTGATTAGTTTCATAAAAGCAGATGATGAGTTGTCCTAGGCACAGCATAGTGTCATGAAAGGCAGAGTGACTTTGCTGCTATCTTGATGTTTCATTGATAATGAAACTGGGAAATAATTAAAGCAGATGACTGGGCCATTCACATAGGACCGTGACTTATCAAAGCAGGGCTATGTGGTGACAATGAAAAAACACCAGTGGCTTAGATGAGGTAGGAGGATCGGAGAAGTGTGTAGAGCTGGGGTAAATAGTAAATATCTAGTAGTAAATATCTGAAAATATTGTTAACGCTTAAATTTGTAAAACAGACTAACATACTTCAAAAAGGCTGGTATAGCAAGTAGAGAAGGTCTATCTGAGCAAAATTTCAACATCTATTCATTGCTGAAAGATGTCATTTAACAGCCCCAACCCAAGCTGTAATAATTTAACAAATGTTTAGAAACCACTTGGGGCCCCTGGACAACCGAGATACAAAAAGAGCATTTAAAGACGATAAAGTCATTGCAGAGAAACTAAATAAATTCTTTGCTTCAGTCTTCACGGCTGAGGACATTAGGGAGATTCCCAAACCTGAGCAGTCTTCTGTAGGTGACAAATCTGAGGAATTGTCACAGATTGAAGTATCACTAAAAGAGGTTTTGGAATTAATTGAGAAACTTAACAGTAACAAGTCACCGGGACCAGATGGCATTCACCCAACAGTTCTGAAAGAACTCAAAATTTGCGGAACTATTCACTATGGTTTGTAACCTGTCCTTTAAATCACCTGCTGTACCCAATGACTGGAAGATAGCTAATGTAATGCCAATATTTAAGAAGGGCTCTAGAGGTGATCCTGGCAATTACAGACCAGTAAGTACCAGGCAAATTAGTTGAAACAATAGTAAAGAATAAAATTCTCAGACATATAGAAGAGCACAGATTGTTGCGCAAAAGTCAACATGGTTTCTGTAAAGGGAGATCATGTCTTACTAATCTATTAGAGTTCCTTGAGGGGGTCAACAAACATGTGGACAAGGAGGATCCAGTGGACATAGTGTACTTAGATTTCCAGAAAGCCTTTGACAAGGTCCCTCACCAAAGGCTCTTATGTAAATTAAGCCGTCATGAGATAAGAGGGAAGATCCTGTCACAGATTGAGAACTGGTTAAAAGACAGGGAACAAAGGGTAGGAATAAATGGTAGATTTTCAGAATGGAAAGGTGTTCCCCAAGGGTCAGTCCTAGGACCAATCCTATTCAACTTATTCATAAATGATCTGGAGAAAGGGGTAAACAGTGAGGTGGCAAAGTTTGCAGATGACACTAAACTGTTCAAGCTAGTTAAGACCAAAACAGACTGTGAAGAACTTCAAAAAGATCTCACAAAACTAGGTGATTGGGCAACAAAATGGCAAATGAAATTTAATGTGGATAAATGTAAAGTAATGCACATTGGAAAAAATAACCCCAACTATACATACAATATGATGGGGGCTAATTTAGCTACAACTAATCAGGAAAGAGATCTTGGAATCATCGTGGATAGTTCTCTGAAGACGTCCACACAGTGTGCAGCGGCGGTCAAAAAAGCAAACGGGATGTTAGGAATCATTAAAGAAGGGATAGAGAATAAGATGAAGAATATCTTATTGCCCTTATATAAATCCATGGTACATCCACATCTTGAATACTGTGTACAGATATGGTCCCCTCATCTCAAAAAAGATATACTGGCATTAGAAAAGGTTCAGAAAAGGGCAACTAAAATGATTAGGGGTTTGGAACAGATCCCATATAAGGTGAGATTAAAGAGACTATGACCTTTCAGCTTGGAAAAGAGGAGACTATGGGGGATATGATAGAGGTATATAAAATCATGAGTGGTGTGGAGAAAGTGAATAAGGAAAAGTTATTTACTTGTTCCCATAATATAAGAACTAGGGGCCACCAAATGAAATTAATGGGTAGCAGGTTTAAAACAAATAAAAGGAAGTTCTTCTTCACTCAGCGCACAGTCAACCTGTGGAACTCCTTGCCTGAGGAAGTTGTGAAGGCTAGAACTATAACAGGGTTTAAAAGAGAACTGGATAAATTCATGAAAGTTAAGTCCATTAATGGCTATTAGCCAGGATGGGTAAGGAATGGCGTCCCTAGCCTCTGTTTGTCAGAGGGTGGAGATGGATGGCAGGAGAGAGATCACTTGATCATTACCTGTTAGGTTCACTCCCTCTGGGGCACTTGGCGTTGGCCACAAGTCGGTAGACAGGATACTGGGCTGGATGGACCTTTGGTCTGACCCAGTATGGCCATTCTTATGTTTCTTATGCTTCACTTCTTTGTAGCTTGATCAAGTATTTTTTGTTTTAAGAAAGTATTTGCATCTGGAAGATTTGCAACCAGAAGAAATATGAGTTCTTATGAGAGTTCTTAGAGACTTAGGGACTAACAAGAAGAATTTTTGTTATAAGCTGGGAATATGTCAGTTGGAAGCGATGGAGGAGGAGAAAGACCTGGGTGTATTGGTTGATCAAAAGCTGAATATGAGCCGCCAGTGCGATGCAGCCATGAAAATGGCTAATGCAATTCAAGGATGCATCAGATGAGGTATTTCCAGGAGAAACAGGGAAGTGTTAGTACCATTATACAAGGCACTGGTGAGTCCTCATCTGGAATTCTGTGTACAATTCTGGTCTTCCATAAGATGAATTCAGACTGGAACAGGTCAAGAAAAAGGCTCCTACGATGATCAGAGGAATCGAAACCTACCTTAGGAGAGGAGACAAAGAACTTTGGCTTATTTAGTCTAACCAAAAGAAGGCTGAGGGGAGATACTCTTGCTCTCTATAAATACATCTGTGGGAAAATACTAGGGATGGAAAGGAATTGTTTAAGTTAAGTGCCAATGTGGACACAAGAACAAATGGTCATCAACAAGTGTAGGCTCAAAATTAGGTGAAGGTTTCTAACCATCAAGGGAGTGAAGTTCTGGAACAAACTTCCAAGGGGAGCAGTGGGGACAAAAAAATCTAACTTGTTTCAAGACTGAGCTTGATAAGTTTATGTAGGGGATGGTAGGATGGGACTGCTTACAATGGCATGTAGCAGATCTGCAACTTCTGGTAGCAAATATCTCCAATGGCTGGTGATGGGACACTAGATGGGGAGGACTCTGAGTTACTACAGAAAATTCTTTCCCAAGTGTCTGGCTGGTGGGTCTTGCCCACATGCTCAGGGTCTAACTGATCACCATATTTGGGATTGGGAAGGAATCTTCCCCTAGGTCAGATTGGCAGAGACTCAGGGAGGAGGGGGTATTTTGCTTTCCTCTGCAGCATGGAGCACAGGTCACTTGCAGATTTAAACTAGTGTAAACAGTGGATTCTCTGTAACTTGAAATCTTTACATCAGTGGTCACCAATTGGTCAATTGTGATCGACTGCTCAATCCTAGAGGATCCCCATACCCCCTCCTGCACCCCAAGCCGCACCCTGAGCCCCCTTCTGGAGCCAGCACCCCATGTTCTCTTCTGCACCCTGATCCCCTTCCTGCACCCCAAGGCCCAGCCCTAACCCCCCTCCCAGAGCCAGCACCCCATACCCCTCCTGCACCCCAACTCTCTTCCTCCAGTACTGACCCCCTCCCAGAGCCAGCACCCTACACCCCCCTCCTGCACCCCAACACTCTGCCCCAGTCCGGAACCCCTTCCAGCACCCAACTCCCTCCCAGAGCCTGCACCCCAATACTCTGCCCCAGCTTAGAGCCCCCTCCTGCACCCAAACTCCCTCTTAGAGCTTGCACCCCTCACCCCCTACTGCACCCCAAACCCTCTGCCCCAGGCTCAGCCCAGAGCCTCCCCTCACACTGCAAACCCCTCAGCCCCAGCCCAGAGCCCGCACCCCCTCCTGAACCCCAAACCCCTGCCCCATCTGGGTGAAAGTGAGGGAGGGTGGGGGAGAGTGAGCAACAGAGAGAGGGGGGAATGGAGTGAGTGAGGTAGGGCTTTGGAGGAAGGGACAGAGTAGATCCTGAGCTGCCCTTAGATTCAAAAAGTGATCTTGGGTGTAAAAAAGTTGGAGACCACTGCTTTACATCATGATTTGAGGACTTCAGTAACTCGGACAGAGGTTGTGGGTCTATTACAGGATTGGGTGGGTGAGGTTATGTGGCCTGCAACGTGCAGGAGGTCAGACTAGATGATCATGATGGTCCCTTCTGCCTTGAAAGTCTATGAGTCTTATCCCAAAGCTTAGCTAACTCAATACAAACAGAACACTAATATACCTTGCAATAGGACACAAGCCAATTCATGGGGTGCAGGACAGAGAAAGCCTCTACTGTAGCCATCTCTCTCCTCCCACCTGCAATCTGGAGTGTGGATTCTTCTAGGTGGGCATCATAACATGGGGATATTTTAAAACTGTGCCACTCCAGCACAAAAATTTGGATGTCTTTCAAAGGACTCAAACTGGGCTAGTTCAGAATGGGTTTTTTTTCCATGTAAACTGTTCATCTAGCTTGAATGCACCAATAACTACTATTGAATGGTAAAGTGCTTCCTAGCTAGGACCTCTGTGGACCATATTGCTATGGCTGTAATTACATTACTGCTGTTTTCCATGACTCAGAGGAATGTTATTGACTATTTTCTAGAGAAAAACCTCACTATCCATACATTTGAGACCAACATATCAAAGCAGAAAAAAATGTATGGGTACAGAAAGCTTCTTAGTCAGAGTAGTTGTTGAGTATATTGAAAAAAGAGTTGATAAAGTGGTTAAGGAGAGTTTCCTATAGAAAATGGATGTTTTTTGTCTTCATATGTCCTATCTTCCATAAAATACACCACTACCTACATGTGTCCAATGTGATAAAATTCCACATGCAATATATCTACTGACCTCTCAAAATTAACAGCTTTACCCAAGGACAGCGATTAACCCAGAACAACACAACAATGAAAGTGAGGTGTCTTGAGATGTGATTTTTTTCAATCCATATCTATTTTTTATGCTGTAATTGTGGTGTTAATCTATTTTCTGTCACAAAAAGATACCTCCAAGTTAAGGGTAACTGATATCTCTAAATCTTTATTTTAAAATAAATAAATAAATAAAATAACGTATGCCCTAATAATGTCATTCGACTGGGGCTGTGCTCATTGAATAGAGGCTCAGTGCACGTTGATGTTTATTTTCTCTTGGCAAATGATTTATGGGTGGCTTAATTAAAGCCTGAACAGTCTCTGAAGAGTGTTGGGTAAAAGGCAATGGGTGGGAGAGGGTCAGAAGTAAAGAACCAAAAAATCAGCAATTGCTGAGCTGAAGAGATAAGCCCATTTCTATGAGCTCTCTCTCTCTGGGTGACTCAGCAACTTTGGAGGCAAAGTTCTTTTCTGGAGGAGTGAGGTGGATCAGAGTTGGCCTCCACTGCATATCAACCCTTCCCCTGAATACATCAAACTACAAGAGCCAGGATCTTAGACTGCAAAGCCCATGAGTATTTTCTAGATGGGTCAGGCAGCAAAGAAGAAAATGCATAACTGATAGTGCAAAATCATCATTCCTCTCCATTCAGTACTTAAATGTTACATACACACATGTAGAGCACGTACACACAGAGCACACATTCAAAAATTCATCATCTGGCAATAGTTACCACCCTCTGATATGTGTGATGCCATGACTTTCCCTGTACTTAGATACGTAGGTAACTGCAATTTCCCAAATAGCACAGTGATAATGATGAAGCTGCAGAATGAATATCTGAGCTAACTAACTGCCTTAATAGAGAAACTCTATTTAATAGGAGAAATAAGAGGAAAATACATGATTAAATGTGGAGCTCATATGATTAGCATACTGAGAGTGTTAGGTGAGCACTCCCATTTTGAAAGTGATACCACACCACTAATCTTCAGTTAAGGATAGGGTTTTATATGAGTGAGAATGTGATGAATTTTTCCTTCTTATTTGTGCTGCTATAGAGTGAATCCAAAGCATGCTTTCCTATAGATTTTATATTATTGTCTGTTCTCTTGTTTTTACTAGCCCTTGGGGACAAGTCCCATCAAATTTAAGAGAGAATGATAACCTTTTTAAACCACCAGCTACAGCAGGCGTATAATTCTCTATTGAATTTCATATCATAATTTAAAAATTCTATAAAAAAATCTCATCCTCTTCTAAGTTCTATTTCTTACTGTTTACAATGCTACTAAGTATCATAGTACTTGTCCAAAAGGGAAAATTTAAATAAATTATTTTTACAAATTATGCAAAGACATGCTAAGTATCAAGGAGAGAATGAATGATCAAATGAGCAAGTGAATCCTATCACGTAAAGATCCTTTTCTTCTCTTTTCTTTTCTTTTCTAAATGATTGTGTACTGATAAGGTACTGGCTACCCAGGCTGACATTCCATTCTCATTCTGTTCACCTATTGATTCCAGAGAATCACAGTGTTCTGTGAATGAGAATACGGTTCTGAATAAATTGATCACAAAATTCATGCTAAGCTAGATCCTTGATGGTTCCCAGTGGCCACGTATGTTCTGCACAAATAAATGCAACATTTCAATGACCTTACAAACCTCCCGCACCTCTGCAAATGGGTTAGTGGGAGGCATTCCTGGATTTTGCACGCGCGTGCACACACACACCCTTTCCGAATGTAGACTAAACATCACATCATCCCTGCTGCGTAATTGAGTCTAATAATAATTGCAGCTGTGCCTTTGATGCTCTGGATTAAAAGATCTTTCCAAACTCAGTGAATTTCCCTCTACTTTGCTCCTGTAGTTGACCTATGAATAGGCATAGCAGAATTTATTTTTATTTTATTTTATTATTTTTTGTAATTGACATACCAATATTTATTTTTAATCAGTTTAAATGTTCACAGTTTCATAGCAGAGCTGCAGAGGGCTCCCTGTGTGGACAAGGGGCCCGGGATACGGGATCCCTGTGGGCGCTAGGGAGGTTGTGCTCACTGGATGGAGCAGAGACCCTCATATGATTACACCTAATGGGTATCTTTTCATCAATGTCTGTGTGTAAGGTCAAACCAATGTTTAACAACAATTAACAATATAAATCAAGTGTTACCCATGAATTATCTTAGGGCCACAGCATGGCTCCCCTGCGTACAAGCTGAGTAAACAGGGAACTATGCAGGGCTCACAAGAAGAAAATACCTCTATGGGCTGCATTAATGGATGAATTGCCAATCCATGCCTCATACCCAGGGCTGTTTCCATAGTATACAGTTACTGAGAAACAGCTGTATTCACTATGCAATTCAGACAGCTAGAAGCAACCAGAATGTAGAGAACGGCATAAATGAGGAAAAAAAGATACTTTATCCCTCACTATCTGTACATCATTGCTGTGTTTATTAGTTCCTGGGCTGACTGCTCTATTCCTGATTTCTGTCAGAGAAAGCCGTCTGCCTTTCATTCCTCTAGCATTGGTTGGGAGGTAGAGACCCTTCTTGATTGGCTGTGAACATTCCATTTCAGTATAATAATACAGTCATTTAGATTAATCTGAAAATATGCTTTCTATTACAGGGCTTCGATTTCCTAGTAGAAAAGTCGTAGGCTTGTTATTGCCAACAAGCTGTTCAACACCACTTAGCATGGATTCTGGTTCCTCACTGCAATCTCCTATTATGAAAAAGCATGAGGGAACAGCTTTGGAAAATTAAGAACTAGCTCAGCCTCACACACCCAGAGGAACCTGAGCAGCGTGTGGAGAGGCTGAAGAGTCCATCAAAAAGCCCTGAAAGTCCTCTGTCTTCAGAGATAGAAAGGGTAAAATTCAACAGATCTGGTGCGGTTTTAGAGAGCCCTTAATCATGGCCGTTGCACTGTGCTCTAAAGATGGTTCACCTTCTAGAGGGCATACTCTTCCTATACTCTATACTGGGGCTCTGTCAGAGTGGAGGGGGCACAGCTGTTTCAGTCAGGACCCCCACAGGGGAGCTCTGCAGTCACACACCTACTGAATCACTCTCTCCCTACCCCCTTCTTTATTACCAGCTCCACCAGCTGTTTCAAGATATGCTTTCTTCTCTCTCAAGTGGAGATACATATGTTTTGTGCTGCAACACCATGGGCCCTTGGTGCAGCATCCACCCTAAGGGGCCTCTGCAACTGCTTATTCTGGCATACACTGGAGCAAACCCTTCTGCCAGCATTCACCTCAACAGAAGATCTGTCTCAGGGTCAGCAGCCACTCAAACACTTAGTAGTGAAAGTTGCAAGAGAGGAAGGGGTGATGTTAATAAATTAGGAATACCTGACCACCACTGCATTATTACCATGACTATTATTAATTATATTGTAGTATGCCCCATAGGATGTTAGCTCTCCAACCCCAGCAAATTATATACAGTCCTTGTCCTAAAGATCCCTTTTGTCTTTTTAGACTGTGTGGAGAGGATGGGGAGAGATAAAAATATATCCTCAAAAGTTCTTGTATTGCTTACTGGGTTAACAGTTGGCTTCAAATTTTTCTGAATCTCAGAGGAGAACAATGCATTCTGGAGCACCACTCATGAACCATGAAAGCTCTCATATCTGCGACATTTTTTATTCTTTTTTTCAATTTAAGAGATCTTAGTGCTTGTGAAAGGCGCATCATAGACTGTCACATGCAATCAAGTACTCTATTTATACTCGGAACAGGTACCACACAGACAGAGCAATGAATCTTTGAATTCAGTCCTGACCAAGAGAAAAAGACCTACAGAACTGGTCAAGTCTACCAGTGATAAACATTTACTTACCTTCCGTGTTGCCAGATCACTGCAAGACATTAGCCTCTTACCTTTCATCTGTCTTAGCTCATCTGTATACCACGGAATGTCTTTTTGGGAACCACTATATCAGTGGCTGAGCACAAAGGATAATCATCATATACTATGCTGTTGATGATTGAACAGTATTCTCTGAAATCCTGATGAGTCCTCTCAGTTTCTTTAGGCAAACCCAGAGCAAAAGTAACTGCATCAAAACAAAGGAAATAATGCTCTGACCTCTGTAAACCATACAGGATCCAGAGTACATCCACTAATATGAGCTGAGCCTGAAATGACCTGCTGGGACTGCTTCCTGGTGATCACAGAATCCAGATTTAACCCTCAAATGTTAGCTTCATGGATACTAAAGTTACTCAAGACAATAAGATGTAGCAAGTCCAACACCAGGCCAGGGAAAACTATGTCAATTTAGTCAACAGAGATACAGGAGGGCAACCTAAACACACTGCTATTCCCCTTTACCCTAGGATCCCTTGATCAGGTGGGCAAACTCAAATTAATCAGATTTTTCAGTGGGAGATCACCTGCACTGGAAGTCAGATTTAACAACAGTTATAATACTATAATAATAAATTATTATTATTTGTAATATGTATATGTATGTATTATAATATAATATATATAATAATCAGGATTAAACAGTTTCATGATACCCTCTTGGCTCAAGCTAAAATCAAGCCCCTATCGGTAGACAGCTGAGTTAACAAAGATGTACTCCATGTTTAAAGCTAGATTTCAGATTTAGACCCAGTTCTAAGAGACTGAGATTAATCATCCTTAAGGGACCCCAGGAGTAGTGGGGTGAAGGGAAAAGAGAAAGAGGCATTTCTGTTATTGGTGTCATCCAGGCTTATTGTCTCTTGGTACATTCAATGCACAAGTATATTTGGGGACTAAGGAGACTGATTTTTAAGAGGCCTGCCCACTCTCATTTGCTACAGGGACATAGTTAGTCTTTGCAAGGTGTCAAATCGAATACAGATGGTAATTTCTGTTCTAACCTAGTTACTGACCAGTTTACCTAGGGTACTTTCTATGATCCAATCCCTTTCCAGATAATTCAACACATCCACAGTTTACAGGTTTCAACTTGTCATTTTCTCAATTTTTCTGTGACTGCCATTTATTGGACTCTTATAGAGCAAGCCATGAAAATCCATAACCAGAGGTTAATTTCTCCAGTATTTATCTTTTTCAAAAAGTTAGCAAGTAAGCGGCAAAGAAAAAAAAATCAAAGCATATTGTAATTTCCTTATGCAAACAATGTCCCATGGAATATACAGCAATTCCTTTCCAGTCATATAAACTGTCCCTAGAAAAAGGAGCTGCTGCAAAGTGTTAATGCCCTTGTTCAAACAGGACACTCAGAACTCTAATAAAAAGACGGTTTCTGCAGGTTGAGTGAGACCAGAACTACTGAACTATTCAAGGAAGTAAAGGTAAGCCATAGTCATTGCTTGTTCCCAGTCCATTAAGCATCTGGTAGCAGAAACATTTAACAGGCAAGCTAATGAAGGGGAACAGAAAGGTCTGGGCAGTCTGAGATGTAATTTATGATGAGGAAATGCACTATCACAAAGGTGATGGCTGTGGGAGTAAAAGCTTTGCTAAATTACAGCATGATCATTTATAGGAATAAAAGTCTGCTAGAATAAGCTCTCAGCATAAGAATGGGGAATTCACACACACAGAGCATGGCAATGTCAGTCACTTATGGATTCTGGGCCAGATCCTCAGCTAATGTAAACTGGCATAGGTCCACTGAAGTCAATAACACTGTACTGATTTATACTAGCGGAGGATCTGGTCCTCTAGCTCTGGGACTAGAAAATTCTCCTTTACCTAAGTGGGGCTCCTGGCTACCATTTCTTGGCCTTAACCACTTTGATCTGATGTAGCACCATTATTCCCCACTAAGGTCTAGATCCTGAAAAATGCTCAAGACCCTTAGTTTCCACTAATTTCAACTGGAGTGGAGAATGTGTTCAGCACCTTGCAGGACAGAGCCCTAAATAGCTTTGTTGTAGCTCTTTTTCAGAGAGAGCTGCTGCTTGCTTTAATTGTCCATCATGCTCATGTTTACTCACAGTTTTGACATCACCTTTGTTTATAAAAATATTTTCTTGTCTTTCTCAGCATGAGCAAAGAAACCAAAGTACGTAGTAGGGTAAACAAGTACTGCTCCATAGATAACATTTATGCTTCTCTCTCTCTCTTTTTCAGTATCTCATTTAATTTTCATTTACAGTATGCCAGTGAATATTTCTCTTCCCCATCCCACCTCCTCCAGGACAGGGTGTATTCCTTTATCTCCTCTCATTCTCCAAACTTTCCAGTGTAAGTAAAGATTATTGTGTTGTCATTATGTGAGGTGACTGCCTAAGGGATCAATATATTCCTTGGTTTGGCTTGTTGTCTGCCTTTAACATCAGTTATTTTTTTCTTCTCCTTCATTAGAACTCTCAGACTGATAAGTTTGTGATCAGTGAGGAATTTTGTTCAGTTAGTAAGTAACTGAAGGACATCCTTCTAATTCTAACAGGCTGGGTAGGAGCCAACTGTAATAGAGGCACAGGGCTGAGACTCTGGAGACCTGGGTTCTATTCTCAACCTCCCAGCAGACTTTGTGTGTTACCTTGGTTTAGTCACTTACTTCTGCAGAAGGTGCATATGACCTAAAAACAGTGTGAGCCTGTTCCCTCAGGGGACGTACAGGGAGTAAGCACCCCCAGTGAATGATGGACTCCTGAACTGTAAAGGCTCCTTGCATGTTGGTGGGAGAGTATGGTGCATGGACAAGGGCAAAGGATTTCCTTCTATGCAAGTTGTCCAGTTCTCCTCTGCAAAATGGCCCCAGAGAAACCCTGACATCTGGGCAGAAATGGACTCTGCCCAGCATCTGGTCTGGCTACTCATACGTAGTGCTGAGCTCAGGATTTATTTCTCTGGGCCTCAGTTTCCTCATTTGTACAGTGTGGTGGAGGTGATGACAATATTTCCCAACTCACAGGGGTGCGGTGAAGCTAAATTCATAAAGATTTGTAAAGTGCTCGAACAGTCACAAACAAAACATGCTCTAGGAGGGTAAAGGAAGATTACATGGTATATTAAAAAAAAACAGTTTTAATACCAGCACATTAGGGTTAATGCTAGAGCTCCTACAGTCACACCCAGCCAGGATCTCATTACAGTTGGGCTGTTTGTTTGTAGGGTGCATGCTTCCCTAATATTAATGCATTCCATGTTATTCAAAAGCTATCAAAGCTGAGTTCCCATATTTAGAGAATACTCTACTAAGGAGCAATTTAAATTTCCATGAGTGCAGTCTGATCTCAAATATTAGGACAACTCCATCCTAAAACTTTGTTCTATTTCTATGGAATTTTTACCACACAGTTTGTGAACACAGTTACTTTAGTGGAATGAAAATTTCCACCCAACATGATACAAAACTGTAAAAGGCAATTACCTCTTTCTTATATAATGCCATATTATGCTTTCAGGATGTGTTCTACTCTTGAAGGAAGAAGGTACACAAGTTCATTCTCAAGCTTGATAAGACTACAAACATTATGAAATACCCAGGGCCATACCGTGCCATCAGTTTTTAGGCAGGAATCTTCATTGAGTTCAGTGGGCCCTTCTGCTTAAAAAATGTTGGTACAGTATGGCTCCAAATGTCTCACACCATTTGTAGCATTAAGTGCTTGAGAATAAACTTGTGTACATCACCCAGATGCAGTGATGTGAAACACACTCATGAATGCTTCTTAGAAAGATCAGATTCCTTACTTTGTTCAGTTGGGGGGCAGAGGGGGATGGAATGGTTTTGGCATGTTCTCTCTGAGCCTCAGAAAATACTCCTAGACTAACAGTATATGGTCTTTCACTTCATGGTGAAGGAGAAATCAGCTGCATGTAAGTGCTCAAGCTAACTAAGTATGTGTTTCATCTAAAGACTCCAGCTTTTATATCAAAGAAACCCAGTAAGAATAACCTATTACTAGCCAAAATTTTCTTGCAGCATGTAACAGGGCATGGCACTCACCTCTTGCAAGCTCCCCCTTCTGGTTGGGTGCATCTGCGGTCTTTCAGTTTATGGTGAGCCATCAGTGGTTTCTCAGGCAGTTTTTCAGTGACTCAGCCCTCCAGCTGAGTCACACACCCACAGTCTGCATGTGAAACAGAACAAATCCCTTTTGGGATATGCAGTCTTTAACTTTCCCCAGCCCTGGTATGGGGCCATAACCCCAGGGCTTCTTCCTTGGAGACACTGTCTTCTTGTGGCCCTCCCTAGGCTCAGTCCTTACTCAGTCCCAGCAGCCATCCAGGAGCTCCTCCTTAGTTCTCCTGGTCCCTGCCCACACTGAGCTGTCCGTGGTCCTCCTGCTCTTTCAGCCAGCCAGGAATACAGACCTCTCTCCTCCAGCTCCAAGCAGCAACTGACTGTTGTTGAGTTCTACTGTTCATTTTACATGGCCCTGCCGAACTGCTCCTACAGGGTCTCTCATGGGCTGCTTTCCCACAACCACTCTAGGCCACTTGGAGGACTTCTCTTCTGCTCCTCTCTGGGATGGGGTGTGGCAAGACCCTGATACCTCCAGCATGGGGCCTCTGGGCCTAGTCCACCCCCTCACACAGCAAAAATAATTTGCTAGTCCATTTTTGAAAATTCATACTGCTGAGACATCACATTCATGACATCTCAAGCTGAAGCCAAATTTTGTTCATTGGCTCCATTACTGAAGCCATATCAACATATGAATTGCTGTACTAGAGGTTACAACTTATTGGAGTAAATCAATTATGGGGTCTTTGTGTTTTTTTTTAAAGTATCATCATTACTGATTATTTTAGAGCACCCAAAAGTGTTCTAGATTCTCCACATAAGAAAATGAAAGGTACAGTCATTGATCTCATGATCTTGTAGGGGCCACAGATACAGTGATAAGACTATACAGTTACTCATTTTAAGCATCACATCATGGTGATACACTTAATAAACACAACCAACCTTTAATTGTAAACATTAAGATAATTTATAAGAAAGTAAATGTTAACTGACTTACTGAAGGCATCCTGCATGAGGAGAGCTTTTAAGAGGAATCAGTGACCCTGGATTCAGTAACGCTCCCTATTCAGTAAAGCCCCCAAGCAGATGTATACATTTAACTGTGTGCTTATGTCCATCCCAATAGAAATAGGAATGTATGCAAACATGTGTTTAAGTGTTTTGCTGAATTGTGGTTTAAATGAAGAGAGGATGGAGGATTAGCAGAGAAGAGTATGGAAGATGTTCCATCCTTAGTTGGAGGCAGCATGAAAACAGAATCAGAAAGAGGGGAATCTACAGGCTTGATACAACACCCCCTAAAGTCACTTGGAGTCTTTCTATTGGCTTAGCGGGGCTTTGGATCAGGCCATCGAGTAGAAAATATGTTTACATTTTCAGTTTTTAAGAAGTATTAATGAAAACCAGCCCCTTCTAGGTGAGATTTCACTTGAGCATTATACTTGTCACACTCTGTGACCATGCCATTAAACCAGAGTTAAAATTTTGTACATTTAAATAAAAATTATGACGTTTGCTTGATGAACACATGTTTGGGAGTAAGTGGCAGCGGAAGAGGTCCTTTTCTCCTATCAAGCTCAACACCATTAGCATAACATGTAATTACCATCACATTGTGAGCCAAGTTGGTTACAGCATAAAAGTGTCAATGATGACAGTTTACATTAAACTGTTCCTCAGATTCTGATGAAATTACAACTTGATGCTAATGATCAAGTCACTAATGAAATGCAGAAATCTGGTGGGTCGGCAAAACACGCATAAAATAAACTCTTCCAGTCACTGCACTTTTTTCCAAATGATGTCAAAAATGACACCGAAAAAATTTGCAATAATACTCTTATCCATTTAGAACGCCTTTGAAGAGGTTTTAACTGTTTCCTGCTTTTTAATATTAGTGCAATTATAATGGGGAATATTTTCGTATGCTGGCCATGCCACGAAATTGGTATTTGTAGAAAGAAATTTTACTGTCATTTTCTGTAGGACATTTGGAGAACCTGATTGGCTAAAATTGCAAAATCCATTGTAATTTTCCCTTTATGAAAATGGTTAAATCAATCTAAATTGAATCACCATTTAGATAAATGAATTTTTAATCCCATTCAACCCCCCCCCCCCACACACACACACTCACACTCCCGATCGTGATGATCATTTACTGGCTGCCCTTAAAATTAATGATTGACCTTCAACCCAATCCTGGTGGCATTGAAGTTAGTGAAGATTTTCCATTCACTTCAGTGGGAACAGAACTGGGATTTTTACTTCTGATTCTGTTGTAGAATTTAAGCTCATCAGATGCTCTTGTACTTCAGATTCTACTTATCAGAGATAAATTATGGCCTGCTCCTGCTCCCATTGAAGTTAACTGCAAAGCTCCTACTGAGTCCAATGAGAACAGAATCAGGCCATCAATGAACAAGCAACTGCAATTCTGTATACAAGAGGAAGAAGCACTGCCATTGAGAGAAGACTGCTATGCAGAGTAAAGTTGTTGTAAAAGCAATTTATACTGTACCTAGTCCTGAAAACCAAAAATAAAAGTTAAACTTCAAGTGGGATGCTAAACATTTTCAATGATAATATAGGTTAATATTATTGGGAAATACTGAAATTCTGTTCTCTTATATTTAAGTGCCATTTTAAAGGGGTGGTTTATAAAGTGTGAAATGAAAGTCAGTTGTTTAGTGTCAGTCTTCTACAGGGAGATCCATTAGGATCTCTTTTTAGAAATTATTCAAGAAACTTTTGCATTATTTAATTACGGAAACACTGCAGCCAATAAATATTTACAGTAGCTTAAAAATCAATTTGAAAGTTTATAGCCACAGAAGTGGTCATTAAAAAGATGCCAGTGTGTCTGTGAATCCAAGAATTGTTGCACAAAAGGTACTTCTAGTGTGTTAAATAATGTGTTTTTTATGTTTGTCTTTTTTAAATTTCCTTTTAGAAGTTTATAATGGAAAGTACAGAAAGGGGCAACACAAATGATAAATTGTCTGTAAGGACTGAGCTGCAGTGAAAGATTAAAGGAATTAGATATGCAGAGCTTGGGGAGAAGCTAATGGCAGAGTGGACAGTGTTTATAGGTTACCAGTATAGAAAAGGAACTGTTTATGTTACTGTATTGGCGTCTATCACCAGAGCATCTCAGTACATCCTGAGAGATAAATCACCCAAATCCCAAGTGGCCAGTGGCTTTATTTTTCTCCTTACTTCCCAAAGGTAGTATTTTCTTTAAAAAAAAATATCTCCCCCTTTTCCCTGCTACTCCTCTTTTTACTTCTTTTCCTCCTCTTCCTATCCTTGCCATGAGAAAGCTAAGTGGAAGAAGAGAATTTTACACTCCATTCCAAAAGCAGTGAAACTGGTTGTCATTCTAACCAAAGTGCCAAAGCCTGAGCCCTGTTCCCAAGATAGTTTTGTCTGCCCCTCTCACCTGCTGCAATCTTGAGGCTGACAGCTTCTTGAAGAATGATCCATTTCAGGAGATGATTGGCACAAAGACAGAAGTACTTACTAAGAAATCTGAGGCCAGCACTATAGGGGATCTTGAAGATTAACAAGGAGACCTTAAATTTGACCCAGTGTTCTATGGAGAGCCTGTGTTGTTAATGGTAATGTGGCCCTGTGACTAGTGGTGCTGCTCCATTTTGGGCTAATGGAAGCTTTTGCAATTCTGGGGTGCTCTTATTTAAATATAGTGAGTTGCAAAAGTCTGGCTCGGAAGCCCAAAAAGTATGGATTGCTGTGATTTGATCTGTGTTTGATAAGATGGGGCCCAATCTTCTGGCTAGTCTAGCTGGAAGGAAGCAGAAGGATATAGAGAAAGATAAGGGGTTTAGAGATAGGTGACAAAAAGTAGTTGAAGCTTGGGAAAAATTCCAAAAGGAGAACTTGAAGAGATAGGACTGGTTAGTTTAGGGTGGGGACACAGTAGAAGTATACAAAATACTGAATAGTATAGGTGAATCTGATGGTATTTATTCTTGTATTACAAAAGAACAAAGTACCATTCAATGAAACAAAGGCAACAATTTATAAAAGGAAATGCTTTTTTCTATACTGTGCACAATTATCCTGTGGAACTCATTGCGACAAGGTACCACTGATGTAAGGAGTTTAGTAGGATTCAAAACAGAAAAGGAAATTTATACGGATAATGAACACATCCAGAGTAACTCAATATAAGGTTTATCCCTGCTATTTTAACATGTAGGGAAGAAACAAACCTTTAGCAAAGGTGGTTAGGATGAAATTTCCTAGATGGGTAGATAAAGTCATATTGTTCATTCTGGGGATTCTTGCACCTTCCCCCTAATCATCTGGGGAAGCATTGTCAGCAGGATGGTGGAGTGATGGACCACTGATCTAATCTGGTATGGCACTTCCTATGCTCCAAATAAATTCAATAATTTCTAAAGTACGTTGAGGATAAGCGATTGGGTAGTCACAGGATTATAATGCCAAACAGCATGCACAAATACACCCTGCAATCTGGGCACCTGCAAGAAGTATCACATTTTTCTTATGTATGTATGCGCAAGCTTCCCAAATTTCTTGTTCTTTCACCCTCCCATCACCTCCTCCCACCCCCTACTCCACACACAAAATTTCATTTTCTCTCCAGTGCCACATTCTCCATCCCTGCCCAACACAATGCTCTCATCTGATTCAGCTGATAATACAGGGATGGGTGGGAACACTCAGTTTTGGCAGTAGATGAAGCTGTCTTGCTTAGGTGCTGAGGGCCTAACCAACTCTCTTGCTTGCAGGACAAAAAGGGTTGGGTCCTTCTATCACTTTTCTTCTCTACTCCAGCCCCTGAATATAGTGAACTGATTGGTACTTAATCTAATCAAGAGGCTGAAGAGTAGAATCAATTCTGTCACAGTTCATACATGTGGTTGCGAGGAGTCTAGATATTTCAGATGTGATGCTTAGATCACTAACCTCTAAATCAACATGTGTACTTGCTGTGGATGTTCAAGCTCAGTATATCTAAGTACATTTTTGCTACAATATGCTTCCAAAGCTTGCAACTAGAGAACACCTACTGTACAGGATAGGGTGACCAGACAACATATGTGAAAAATCACGACAGGGGTTGGGGGTAATATGAGCCTATATAAGAAAAAGACCCCAAAATCAGGACAGTCCCTATGAAATCACGACATCTGGTCACCCTAGTACAGGAAGACATGAAGCATCTTGCAGAAGGCATTCAAAATCATCTAAGATAAAAGCATTTTTCTCACTATCTTAGTGGCGCTACTTAGAGGGAGACAGGTGAGGTTGAGAAATTAGCTGTTGTAGAAAGGTGGGGTAGACAGATGATAAATGTCTCTGTGCAGAGAAGGGAAAGCTGGGAACCTTCCTTACAGGGGCTTGCTGCAGATATTGCAATACTACACAGTAGTGACAGTTATAAAGAATTTTTTTCAACAAGATATTCCAGTCTCTCTTCTCCTGTAACCTGGTTCTGTTTGATTCCAGGACAGAAAATTAAATCCAAGGCTCTCCATCAGAAATAGGCAGCAGCCCTAAAACACATCAAGCATGCTAATTTTATTTATCTCACATTCAGAATTAGAGAACTTATATTCATTTCTGATAGGGACATGTGTTAATAATACCTCATCTGCTCCTTCTGAACATTACTGCAATCACTACTCATAAATCTTGGCTTGCGAAAGCACAGTTATATCCATTTCTGCAGCCAATGTATATCACCCGCAGAGCCTCAGAACATAACTTTGGGAACGAGCAAGACAATGAGGTGAATTAGGAGGCCTTTTTTTTTTTTTTAAGGAAAACTGCAATAAAAGCAAATGGTTTTAAAGTCTGTTGGGATCCAAGTTAAGTATTATGGCCCTGGGCATAATTCTCAAGACATTAACAACCCACCAGTGTTTGTTTTACAAGATCAACCCATGCTTCTCCCTCTGTGTGCACAACACATTAGAATCCCTAAACATCTCCAGTGCACATTTACAAGCCTTTCTCTGATACTAAAGTAGCTGGTTTTTTAGATTTCAGAGTAGTAGACTGTCCTGACATACCATTTAACAAACATATCCAGCTCTGTTCAAGTCTATTTTTCTCCCTTGTCTATACCCTTCCCCGCCCCCCTCCAATTCTCTGCTATTTAACTCTGTGAAATGTTTCCCAATATAGTGTTTGTGTGGAAGATGTTATCTGCAAATGCACTTACCCAAAATCCAAAGTCAGGTGGTAGGTGCTTGCCATGCCAGCTGCTTTGCTTCTAGCCAATGGCAGCATGCCTGTAACCCCAACTGCAAACAAATTGGCTGGAGTTCTGGCTGTGGTCCTAATAAAAGCTCGTGGCCATCAGTCACAGGATATAGCCTGTTCCCGGAGCCATATTTCACCATGGTTTGCCAAGGCAGGGGCCCTGAGAGCGGATAGGTTGTTGTGTCCCCTTTAGCAGAGCTTAGGAGTGTGGGAGATATTACTGAGGCAGCATGCAGACTGTCATACACCCCCCCCCCACCATAGAGTATATGGGGGGGGGGGCTCTGTGTTTCCCCAGGGGTTCTACTAACTTGATTTCTGCCCTGTCTGTTTTGCAAGTGAACCGCCATGAGACAAAATCAAACAGAAGACTCTAGAAGTGTTCATAAAGTTTATTTTCCATTTGATTTTTGCATCCCCCTGTGCTGTGAAGGGCAGAGCTGATACCACCTGGGCACTCAGTAGGCTGTCCTTGTGCCTGCGTGTTGCTCATATAACGCAGACAGACCCCGGTCGGCGGCGGGTGGAATCGAACCTGGGAGCTTAGTGCATGAGCCTCTACTGCATGAGCTAAAAGCCAACTGGCTGTTAGCTGGCTATAGAGCAGACTCATTTAACTCTCTCTCAGTGGTCTCGGTGGCACTAGATGGGACAGAACCCCACACCCAGAAGATGTGTGGGTTACACTAGCAGGTGTTTGGTTTGACACAAGAGACACCCGGTGCTCCTATATGTCAAAGCTTTCACTGACAGGTGGGCAGGAGCGTGAACATCGCACTGGATGGATCAGATGCACCACTGCAGCTGCTGCACAGGTGCTGGCCTTCTGACAACGGTGCTGTAACAGCATGCAGTGACCCAGCTCAGGCTGACGTTATGCCTAGCAACCGCAGGCACAGTGGTGGTGTAAACAATCTGCACCACTGCAAGTACTGTTATTTGGTTAGCTATTTAATAAAAGCTGCCACTAATTTAACTCCCATATCATATGCCTGTATAATTGTGACTTTGCAGTTGTATTGAAGCAGCACAGTCCTATATCAGTGTTCTGAAAACATCACTACACATAAAATCAGAGGCCCTATTGACTCCCTGAATGAGCTTGCTATTCTCTATTTGCATACTTCTGAACACAACAGAGAATAAGGCCTATTATATATATTTGGCAATCTGACTGTTCTGTCTTGACATCTAATATTTAAAGAATAAGTAATTGAAATAATTATTACTTTACCAAAAAGGTGTCAGAGCTATGATAATGGAACTTCTTCATAGTGAAAGAGGCTGTGACCATTACATTTAAGGTTGCATGAAAGTTTTCATTCTAATCCCTTTGCTTTCACCTGCTTATTACTTTAAGCAATTTCTATCTTTTGTGCTGAAATTTCCTAATCTTGGTTTCCATCTGAAATCAAAGATGTTTTTTTCCAGAAAGTTTGAGCAAGAGTGGTTTGACCATGTGGAACTAGGAGGAGAGTGGGAAAAAATACACTGTCCTCATTATAAGTATATATCTGTGGAGTTGGCAATAGCTTGGGTAGGAAGATGAAATTCTGTACAGTCAAAGCCCACGTTGAGAAGTGACTAAGGGTTATGGCAGAAATTGTGTTTGATTTTATTGTGTCATGAACCCATTTGTTAGCCAATGCATATATGTTAGGCATAGTATACACCACATTAAGTAGGTATTATGTGCATAGTATTAGATATAAAATGTACATTTTATTAAAGTATTCAGAAATTATGTTACCTGAATGCATTATGCCCTCTCCACAATTCTGTCCACCCATGTCAAGTATCCCACAATACTCTGCAAAGCTGCTTTGGCATTAGAAAAAAGGAAACTTGTCAAAGGCAAAATACATTCATGTTCTGCCATGGTACAAATTGGAGCAGTACCTTCACAGACCGGTACCTGGAACATTAGAATCCAAAACAAAGCTAAGGAAGATACAGAACAATAGGTCAGAGAAGTGGTAAGAACTGCTGGGTTGCATTTTAGTTACACAAAGAGTTTTGTAGTATGATTTTACAAGTTACAACTACTGCTACCTGATATGCACATCTCTGAAGAATAACTTCTGTGTAAAATAAACATGCTGTGAGAATTTGCTTCCCAGAAGGAGGGCATGTCTCCTTTTCATATTCTACTATTTTGTCTTTAGACAAAACATTTGGCTAAGTGCAGTTATTTGGTCTCATGAACATTTTTAAGAACAAAATGCAAGTGCAGTCAAACAATTGGCTACGCTTTTGAGTCAATACACTGAAAGCACTTGCTGTATGCACAGTACATTTTGTACAAAAGTTCTCTCCCTAAAACTCTGATCCGAATCTCACAGAAGTAAATGGAAATAATCTGATTGGCTTTTCATCAACTTCAGTAGGCTTTGGATCTGGTAATATACAGATTTAAAGCTGTTGCATCACTAACTCACCTCTGCAGCATGTAGTGATTGAGGTAATGGCTGTTCATTCCAGTGGTATCTAGCCTAATACTCAGATTCAGGACTCCCCGCCCGCCCCAACTCTATTATTCTTTTTGGAAGACCCAGAAAATTTCACCAAAACCATCCCTACTTTCAAAATGTTAAAGTTGCATATCAAAGCATCCAAAAAGTCAGGAAGTGACAAAGTTAAGATTGCACATGCAACCTTAACACTTGTCTCCTTGTGTGTATGCAATACAATTAAGTCTTTAAATCATCACTTACTGCTTCAAAATGAAGATACAATACAATGCATTTTTTCAATAACCTTAAGATTCACATGTGTAGCAACAATTAACATGTGTACTGTGTTCTACTATATACATATGCCAGACAAGTTCATTTAGGTCATTTATATGACAAATACAGAGTTAACAATTCTTACAGATTCAATATAACAATACAGAACATTTTTGTATGAGATAGGACACCTACTGCATAGTTTATTTGGCTTCATAGTTATCTGCCTCATCCTGTGAATTGAATCAAATGAAAGCTATGCTGCTGGTTGAAAATAAAATGTATACCATGCAGCAGCCATGAAAAGTACGAAAAACACATAACTTAGAGAGAAACAAACTTATCATATAAAAAAAAAGCCTACAGGAAGTCAATAGAGATATACTGGAACCTCGTGACAATGAAATTGTGTAAGTATTCAAGAATGAAAAAAAAATTGCAACTGCCACAAGAATATTGGAAATGCAAGTGCAGGTTGTAATAAAAATGTACAATATTAGATTGTATTTGTACGTGTTTTTGTCAACACTATTGTAATGCGGGCACACACAGGGGAAGAGTTAAGGTTGCAATGTGTGACCTTAACTATATTATTTTCTGACCGCTGAGTGATCAACTATGTAACTAATATTCTCCAAGTAATTTTAACATTTTTTAAATGAAGTAGTGATGACATTTCACAAGCTTCGTTGTCAGACAGCTTAAACTGATAAAAATGAAAATGCACTTGCCCTTTCCATTGAATATAGTTGGGGTTGCACAGATAAAACAGATGACCAAATATGACCTTATGCCTTTGTATTGTACAAATATCTAGACATACTGCCTGTCTGTTTTTAAAAACGTGAACCATTTTTTGTGCCCGCAAGGGTTTCTAGTAATGGTGGTTTTGAGCTTTTTGTAATTTTGCTTTTTAAACTCAACCATAAATAATTGATCGGACTCTAAGATGGGACTGGCCATATATAGAGACAACTCTGTCAAAGGGTGTTAAACCCAGATGAGCTCCACACTCACCAGGCTGCTGTAATGAACTGAAACCTTGGGTCCAGTGTGCTTTTGGCTTGCTGGGGCTGGGCAGTGTGGAGGCACTCTCTCCAGACCTCCAGACCACTCCAGGTGCAGACCCCATGTCTGACACCCCTCTTGCAGCTGGGGACCCCGCAGTCCAATTGCCTAGGCCCTGAAACTGGCACCAGTTCTCGCAAGCCTCCCCAGTAGGTATTACACTCTCCTGATCAGCCTCAAAGTCCCCGTCCCCCACCTCCTTAGTTGCTCAAGGTCCCACATCAGGTGATCCATTGCTTGGTTACCACCCACCTCAAATCCAGATTGGAAAACATGATTTCTTGCAGCTTGGCCACCCTCCTTAGCATACTCATTGGATTGCCAAGACACAGTCATTCAATATGAATGACCATTGAACACGCTGCCCTCTGTCAACACCTCCAATGCAAAAGGAAGGCAAAAAAGACAACAGGGAAAGCCCATTATGGCCTCAGAACCAAAACAGTGCTCACGAAACAAAATGGAGTGTATAATTAGTTATAGACAGAACAGACAGATGCTACATCATCACAAAGAGAAAACCAGGCCCCAAGCCACAGAAACTAGCCAGCAGGAGCGAACTCAAGAAGCAGACACTGATGATGTCCTCACACTGTTTTCTACAATTTTTACTCTAGATATTCTCTCACCTGTGCTGATTGGCTGTTGGCTCTAGTTCCCTCCCTCACAGTCTCTTCCTCTCAGCCTCACTCTTCCTGCCCTTAATGCTCCTCTCCTACTCTCCTCTTTTCCCTCACCCTATCCTACATAACCCCCTCCCTTTATTGTTGCCTCTTCCCTTCCCATGCCTTTCCACTTGGATAATCCCTCCCAACAAAACTGCATGCAAAACATTAAAGGGGGGAAAAACATAAAAATCACAGGGCTAACATGCTATTTGCAAACCATCACTGTGTTCATTCTGCTTGGCCATTCTATCCCTTTCCCCCACCCAGTGTCTGATTTGTATGTTGAGATTGTAAGCTCTTCAAATCAGGAGTTGGCTATATCCTGTGTGCAGTGCTTAGCACAGCTAGGCTCAGTTCTCAGTGGATTCCTAGGAACTACACTCAAACGTAATAAATAATTGAAAAACACTAAGCATGCACAGCCATGTGCTGGTGCATATCTGAGGTTCTCTCTTTAGGAAGGGTACCGTGCCGCCCACCTAAATTGACCAATAGCAGCCTTCTTAACAAGGGAGGGCTACCAACAATGACAAAGTACTGTGTCACCACTTCCTAGACTATGCCCCCTACCTCTGCCACAATACAGTACTGTGGGTATAGCAAGGGCTGAAAAGTCGATCTTGAGAAAATGCTAAGAGACTCATTTGCTAAACCAGAAAGCGAAACTGACCAGATACATTTCAAGGAATAGTTTTATAAGTCAGTAATGAACCTAGCTACACAGTGTCTAGACTTCATTGGGGTCTCAAAAAACAATTATGCTTATCAATGCTTTAGGAAGCTTAAAACAGAATCAAGGGCCTGAACAAAGAAAACTTCCAATCTCAGAATAACCACCAATCACTAAGCAAGTTGAAAGAGATTTCAATACACAGCAGAGACCAATATAAAAATGTCACACTGACTGGGAAGGGAATTTGAGCGTCACTCAGAAGAGCAAAATAGGACTGTTCCTCACTCTGTGAAATTGTTACACTGTTTAAGATTCAACAGTAGGAACACTGGGCAAAATCCAGCTCTTCCTGCTAGGAGTTGCATTAGGGGAAAAGGGAATGGAGTAGGGCTGCCTCTGCTAGGGTTCCAACAGCCATTCTGTTAGCTATCTCCAGCATTCACATGGGGACAGAGCACCTCACTGTGTCTTTGAAGTACCACTGGGCCCGTTAAGTACTCCCTCAGCCTCGTACTCATAGGAATGCTAGGAGCTTATTGTCTTGCACAAGAATGGGTGCAGTGACACTGGAGAGAGACCTCTGTCTGCAAGATTGCTATGCAACAAAAAATAGGACCTAGCCCATTGTACATAGCGTCTATCTTACTTCAAATGATAGTGATTTATTTACAGTGTTTACTTGTCTAAAACTCCTGTCATAAATATAAAGGGAAGGGTAAACACCTTTAAATCCCTCCTGGCCAAAGGAAAAACCCTTTCACCTGTAAAGGGTTAAGAAGCTAAGATAACCTTGCTGGCGCCTGACCAAAATGACTAATGAGGAGACAAGATACTTTCAAAGCTGGAGGGGGGAGAAACAAAGGGTTCTCTCTGTCTGTGTGTTGCTTTTGCCCGGGACCAGAGCAGGAATGCAGGTCAGAACTCCTGTAAAGAGTTAATAAGCAATCTAGTTAGATATGCGTTAGATTCTGTTTTGTTTAAATGGCTGATAAAATAAGCTGTGCTGAATGGAATGGATATTCCTGCTTTTGTGTCTTTTTGTAACTTAAGGTTTTGCCTAGAGGGATTCTCTATGTTTTGAATCTGATTACCCTGTAAGGTATTTACCATCCTGATTTTACAGAGGTGATTCTTTTACTTTTTCTTTAATTAAAATTCTTCTTTTAAGAACCTGATTGCTTTTTCATTGTTCTTAAGATCCAAGGGTTTGGGTCTGTGTTCATCTATGCAAATTGGTGAGGATTTTTATCAAGCCTTCCCCAGGAAAGGGGGTGTAGGGCTTGGGGGGATTTTGGGGGAAAAGACATTTCCAAGTGGGCTCTTTCCCTGTTATTTTTGTTAGACGCTGGGTGGTGGCAGCAATAAGGTCCAGGGACAAAAGGTAAAATAGTTTGTACCTTGAGGAAGGTTTAACCTAAGCTGGTAAAAATAAGCTTAGGGGGGTTTTCATGCAGGTCCCCACATCTGTACCCTAGAGTTCAGAGTGGGGAAGGAACCTTGACAACTCCCAATCATTTATGTATTGAAATAAACAGGCTTAAATATATCTATTACACACATCATGTTGCTTGAATTTTACCTGGAATGCCATTTTCCCTTAACAGCATTCAGTAATACTTTTGCCAATTCCATGCTTTGTCCTAAGATGATCTGATTTGTACTAACTGGATTCCTTCCCCCATTTAGTTTTATGTGTTGTTCCAGCTCCAAGATTCTGAATCTCTTTGGTCTTTTTTTTTTTTTTAAACTCGTGGGCAAATCCCTTCTAAGGCTAAAAATGTTGTAGAGAGATTCTCTCTCTACCTATATCCTCCTTGATCAACTGCCCATTGTCTATCACCATAGATGTAATTTTTTTTTCAAACCAACAGTCTGGAACCCCTTCTGACCAATCAGTTGGAGTCCTCTTGTTGTCAACATGGTTTTTCTTCCTATGGAGAGTTCTGCTTGGAATTTGGCCAGCCCTTGAAATTTAGACTGTTCTTCTCACACATGCTGCTAATGACTAAACCCTGAATTTGTGCTGGAAATGGCCCACCTTGATTATCATACACATTGTAAGGAGAGTGATCACTTTAGATAAGCTATTACCAACAGGAGAGTGGGTTTATGTGTTGGGGGGTGGGAGAAAACCTGGATTTGTGCTGGAAATGGCCCACCTTGATTATCATACACATTGTAAGGAGAGTGATCACTTTAGATAAGCTATTACCAACAGGAGAGTGGGTTTGTGTGGGGGGCGGGGGGGTGGGGAGAAAACCTGGATTTGTGCTAGAAATGGCCCACCTTGATTATCATGCACATTGTAAGGAGAGTGATCACTTTACATAAGCTATTACCAGCAGGAGAGTGGGGTGGGGGGGAGAGAAAACCTTTTGTAGTGATAAACACCCATTTTTTCATGGTTTGTGTATATAAAAACATCTTCTGTATTTTCCACAGTATGCATCCGATGAAGTGAGCTGTAGCTCACGAAAGCTTATGCTCAAATAAATTGGTTAGTCTCTAAGGTGCCACAAGTACTCCTTTTCTTTTTGCGAATACAGACTAACACAGGCTGTTACTCTGAAACCTGTGGTATCAGTTACCTTCTCCTATTAATCTTTTCTTTTTGTATGGAACTGAAGTTTTCAACACAATAAATCATGAAATACTGTTTGACTAAGTGAGACCAGATTCTCTCAGAGACCTGGCTCCTCTCCTAGTGGTACCCTTCTGTATACTATGGGTATTAGAAATTTACTTTTATATCTACATAACAGAGACTCAGCTCACATGATAGAGGGCTCTGTCCTAGGTTTGGGTCTTCATCAAAACAGTCTAACTGAAGATGTTATGCAGAATCAACGATTAATAGTTCTTCTTTTCTATGTCGATTGCCAACGCATCATTATAAGTTTCCATGAGATATTCTGAATGTAAGATTATGTAAGGCATCTCCACTTGTGTTTCAGATGATAGAGCCTGAATGAGTGGAGGCTTTTTACTCTTTATTGTCAACAACACATATACCTTGTAACAATTACTGGATCCTGCACATCACACAAAGCAAAGTTCTATCCATTATTTGATGTATGAGGTATGTTTTCAGAAACTAAACACCATTGTGAAGAAATATGGTTTCCTTTTTGATTTATTTATACCTCAGCTTAGCTGCTCATCTGTGTCCTTTTCAAAACTTATTTCAAAAGATCCATAATGTACCCAAAGTACAGATTTGTGCCTGCTGAGTCTCTACCCCATCTTTAACTCAAGCGGCATTTGCCAACACCACAATAGTTGCAGGCATGACAGAGATTCTATTAGAAACTCCATTGTTATTCAGGGTCTTATAATTCAACCACAATATTGATATAAGCAACAAAACAAACACGTATTCATACATTTTCTATTAAAACAATCTTTTTGACTATTTTTTTAATCTAAAAACAGTGTGGGGGAAAGATGATAGTTACTTTTTAGAATGTGTTCAGTGCTCCAGCAAGCCAGAAAAAACTTTGGGACAAATGTTCACCTCCTGAGGTGAACTGAAGGAGTAGAACCTGCAGAGTGTTTCCCCTCATGTCTGGAGTCTTATGGATGGAGAAGGGGCTTCCATCGTTGAAACATGAAGAGCCAATGGACCTGTGGGGAACTCAATTTATCAATAAAGACAGATGACCCCTCCATCCAGTTCCCTGTCTTCTGGCAGCATAGCTGCCTTAGAAGCTTGCTGCTGCTTCCTCCTGCTTTGCATTCAGGAAACATCTGCAGTCACCTGGGGGAAACTGGTCAGCTATAAAGGCAGAAAGTTGCCTTTCCCAAGATTGGCAGTGCAATTTGATAAACTGAAATGCCTTCCTTAAAGTCACATAATTGTGCCTCGTATATCATGTAGCTGGATCCTTTAGGGCTTCAGCTAACTCACAGCCCGATGTAAACTTTGTTAATTTTCTAATAAATGAGGTTATTGGTGGGCATATTCATTGAAACCTTGAATCATAAGCAAATATTGGTGGGAAAACAGATTTTGGATTTGCATCTGCCCTGGAATCCAGTCAAAGTTATGCTTCTCCATCCAAAATATCTCTGATGTCAAGTACTGAATACTCGCAGTGCAAACAAGACACACACAGAGAACATTTCATAGAACCTATTCAGCAAATTATTTGAAATAATGAATAAATTTGAGAATCCTTTCACTGACAATTTTCAAAAAGAAAAAAAAATTGCTAAAAGTTAGTTTAAAACGTGAACAATGAAATACTTGTTTCTAATTATTCACCCAGCTCTGATCAGGTGTAAGGGCCTCCTTAACTGATAGCAGAAAAGCACTAGGAAGATGAAAAATGTGACATAAATGATGACTCATTGTTGTTAAGTATAAATCTGTAATATGAAACCTTACATCACATATACTGCAGTATCCTCAGGTAAGGGATGGGGAGGATTATTATTAAATAACTGTCCTAAATATCCAAAATCTTATACTGGCACACAGTACTACATTATCTGAGAACCCGACAAGAGCATAATAGTAGCAATGTCATCTTTGTTCCACGCTAACCAGTCCAGCTTGGGGTGGAGGTTGGGGGTTTTTGTCATACGTTTTGTTTAGGGCTGTCGATTAATCGCAGTTAACTCACACGATTAACTCAAAATAATTAATTGTGATTACATGCAGTTTCAATCGCACTGTTAATAGAATACCAATTGAAATTTAATATTTTGAATATTTTTCTACATTTTCAAATATATTGATTTCAATTACTAAACAGAATATAAAGTATACAGTGCTCACTTTATATTATTTTTGATTACACACATTTTCACTGTAAAAACAAACAAAAACCAGTATTTTTCAATTCACCTAGTACAAGTATTCAGTGCAATCTCTTTATTGTGAAAGTGCAACTTACAAATGTAGATTTTTTTTGTTTATATAACTGCACTCAAAAAAACAAAACAATGTAAAACTTTCGAGTCTATAAGTCCATTCAGTCCTACTTCTTGTTCAGCCAATCACTCAGACAAACAAGTCTATTTACATTTACGGGAGATAATACTGCTGGCTTCTTCTTTACAATGTCACCTGAAAGTAAGAACAGGCATTCGCATGGCACTTTTGTAGCCAGCATTGCAAGGTATTTATGTGCCAGACATGCTAAACATTCGTATGCCCCTTCATGCTTCAGCCACCATTCCAGAGGAAATGCTTCAATGCTGTTGATGCTGTCATAAATATAAAGGGAAGGGTAACCACCGTTCTGTATACAGTGCTATAAAATCCCTCCTGGCCAGAGGCAACATCCTGTTACCTGTAAAGGGTTAAGAAGCTCAGCTAACTTGGCTGGCACCTGACCAAAAGGACCAATAAGGGGACAAGATACTTTCAAATCTTGGGGAGGGGGGAAGGCTTTTGTTTGTGCTCTTTGTTTATGTGGTTGTTCTTTCTTGGGACTGAGAGAGGCCAGATAGAAATCCATCTTCTCCAACCCATCCTAATCCAAGTCTCCAATATTGAAACCAGTATAGGTAAGCCAGGCAAGGTGGATTAGTTTATCTTTTGTTTTATGTGAATTTTGCCTGTGTTAAGAGGGAGGTTTATTCCTGTTTTCTGTAACTTTAACGTTTTGCCCAGGGGGGGATCCTCTGTGGTTTGAATCTGAATACCCTGTAAAGTATTTTCCATCCTGATTTTACAGAGATGATTTTTACCTTTTTTTTTTTAATAAAATCCTTCTTTTAAGAACCTGACTGATTTTTCCATTGTTCCAAGATCCAGGGTTTGGGTCTTTGATCATTTTGTAACCAATTGGTTAAGATATTATTCTCAAGCCTCCCCAGGAAAGTGGGTGTGTAGGGCTTGGGGGGATATTTTGGGAGGAAGATGTCTCCAAGTGGTCTCTTTCCCTGTTCTTTGTTTAAAACACTTGGTGATGGCAGCATACTGTTCAAGGACAAGGCAAAGTTTGTACCTTGGGGAAGTTTTTAAACTAAGCTGGTAAGAATAAGCTTAGGGGGTCTTTCATGTGGGTCCCCACATCTGTACCCTAGAGTTCAGAGTGGAGAAGGAACCCTGACAGATGCATTAATTAAATTTGTGACTGAACTCCTTGGGGGAGAACTGTATGTCTCCTGCTGTTTTACTCACATTCTGCCATAAATTTCATGTTATAACAATCTCAGATGATGACCCAGCACATATTGTTCATTTTAACAACACTTTCACTACAGATTTGACAAAATGCAAAGAGGGTACCAATGTGACATGTACTTTGGAATGGTGGTTGAAGCACGAAGGGACATATGAATGTTTAGCGCATCTGGCACGTAGATATCAGGTAACGCCGGCAACAACAGTGCCATTCGAACGCCTGTTCTCACTTTCAGGTGACACTGTAAATAAGAAGCAGGCAGCATTATTTCCTGCAAATGTAAACAAACTTGTTTCTCTGAACGATTGGCTGAACAAGAAGTAGGACTGTGTGGACTTGTAGGCTCTAAAGTTTTACACTGTTTTATTTTTGAATGCAGTTTTTTTTGTACATAATTCTACATTTGTAAGTTCAATTTTCGTGATAAAGAAATTACACTACAGTACTTGTATTAGGTGAAATGAAATACTATTGCTTTTGTTTTTTTACATTGCAAATATTTGTAATAAAAAATAAATATCAAGTGAGCACTATATACTTTGTATTCTGTTATAATTAAAATTAATATATTTGAAAATGTAGAACCAAAATATTTAAATAAATGGTATTCTATTATTGTTCAGTGTGATTAATTATGATTAATTTTTTTAATTGCATGATTAATTGTGATTCATTTCTTATTCTTTTAAATAATATTTACAGATTGGTGCATCTTGGACCATCTACAGCCCTTGATATCCTTTTACAAAGATCCAAACTGCACACACATCAAACAGTCAGCATGGAAAATTTCAGTCCAAGTGGTTAAAGTTTGGCAAAGTTATAAGCAATTGAAAACAAAAATGAAAAAAACGTTAGGCAGCCTTAGCATGTTCTATAGCAGGCATCACTCAATCTTCCACTGAAACATAGCCACCCATGCATTTAATTATAATGGTTCTTTCTCCAAACTGCATAATCTTTTAGTTCCTGGATTCCCTTTATATTTGTATGGTATCTAGTACAACGGGGTCTTGATGTCGATCAGACCTGGGAGCACTATTAGTTTATAAATATCCAGTAAAAACTAGGGATAGGCAGAAATTCTTGACATTTTAATCAGTTTTTTTTCCAGAAGTGTTCCCCATTTTATGACCAGCTCTAACGACTTTGGTGGGGGGGAAGTGCACTTTGGCAGTTTAAGCCACACAGTTACTTATATTGAAATGTACCTCTTGTGTGCAGATTAATCTGAGGATAATGTTGCCGTCTTCCCCACCTCCCACTCCAAAATCTGATCATCCCTGAAAGCTTCAGTACAGAAAAGCCACAGATCTACTGCTATTTTCTTTATTTTTACTTCACACAATATAAATTAAAGCCCTGGGATCACATTTACCAAGCCTTACCAGGTTTACATTGGCTTCCTGTCATTCACAAAGCAGATTATTAGAGTCTTATTCTGGTTTATGAAATCTTTCAAGAGCAAACTTCTGAAATTTGAGCCTAATTCAATTCAGGACCATGTTTCTACCTATTCATCACACTCTATGGATATTTATTTCCTTTGAACTCCTTATAGTTGGAAAGAGGAGGATTATTTTGTAGTCTGTATGCACTTCCTACCCTACTCCAGAGAGCTCTTTTCAAGGGGTCTCAGGAGTGCTGAAGCCTTCTCTTTGTTTCAAAACTTGTGTCAGAAATATTTGCCATTGTGAATCTCCTATTAACTCATAAATATGTCATAATAGTCACAAAAAGTAAAGGTTCACTCCAGCTCAGCTACAACTGGGCATGGGATTATATGCAAGTTTAAACACATGCACACATCTCACCTCAGTTTCCTGAATACACACTGGGTAATTGTCTTTCCCTACTGTCACCCAACCTCCCCCTTAAAATCACATCCTATAGTGTTAGTTTCTTCTTGTTCCTTATACAGGGGCAAGGAGCTTCATCTAATGCACAAGGGCCAGGGACTGCTGCAGTCTCTACACGTGAGGAGAAGTCAGACTGTTTTCCATAGCACCCTCACAAATATCAATTTCCCCCAAAGTGGAAGGGAGTAGAAAAAGATAAACCACTCCACCTGTGCACTAGTCCAGGCACATTGTTGCAGAGTCGTCAACACCATCCAAAGGAAGGACGGACTTTCTTACAGAGCTCCAATTTGTTGGCTACTGGGCTTTTTTTGCACATTGAAGGCAGATGCTATTCTAATTAAATATGACTGGAAGAGGAGAGAGTTTGGTCTTCTCAGGGAAGGCTAGACTTGAAGGGAAGCAAATTAGAAATGGAAGGAGAGGGAAAAAACAGACATACACAGCATGGGATTTTCAGAAGGACCTACCTTTGTGATTTAGGAGCAAAAGCTTCATTGATTTTCCTACTGAAAACATTAGCTTTAAACTCTTTTTTCCTCTTTTTTTTTCCTCTTTTTTCCTCCATTTGTAAAGCTGACCTGAACTGGGACTTGTCCTCCTAAACCTTAAATCCCACATGTTTCCCGAAAGAAAATAGAGTAAGTACGGAAGGAAAAGCTTTTTGTATTGTAGTTATTTGGGAGAAATAAATGCTGAACATGTCTAAGATAAATTGCCCTCCAATTTTATTTTTTCTCTTTACTTTTGCTTGTATGTTTCTTATTCCTTCATTTTAATGCAGAGTCATTAGGTGAAAACATATATTTGTCTAAATACATCACATGTCAGACATATTTGTATCAAAAGTGAGATATAAAAAGGCATCTTTTAAAAAGTGGAAGTCAAATCCTAATGAGGTAAATAGAAAGGAGCATAAACACTGCCAAATTAAATGTAAAAATGTAATAAGAAAAGCCAAAAAGAAGTTTGAAGAACAGCTAGCCAAAAACTCAAAAGGTAACAACAAAACGTTTTTTAAGTACATCAGAAGCAGGAAGCCTGCTAAACCAACAGTGGGACCCCTGGACAATCGAGATACAAAAGGAGCACTTAAAGATGATAAAGTCATCGCAGAGAAACTAACCGAATTCTTTGCTTCAGTCTTCATGGCTGACGATGTTAGGGAGATTCCCAAACCTGAGCCGTCTTCTGTAGGTGACAAATCTGATGAACTGTCACAGACTGAAGTATCACTAAAAGAGGTTATGGAATTAATTGAGAAAATTAACAGTAACAAGTCACCGGGACCAGATGACATTCACCCAAGAGTTCTGAAAGAACTCAAATGTAAAACTGCGGAACTATTAACTATGGTTTGTAACCTGTCCTTTAAATCAGCTACTGTACCCAATGACTGGAAGATAGCTAATGCAACGCCAATATTTAAGAAGGCCTCTAGAGGTGATCCTGGCAATTACAGACCGGTAAGTTTAACGTCGGTACCGGGCAAATTAGTTGAAGCAATGGTAAAGAATGGTTTCAGAGTAGCAGCCGTGTTAGTCTGTATTTGCAAAAAGAAAAGGAGTACTTGTGGCACCTTAGAGACTAACAAATTTATTTGAGCATAAGCTTTTGTGAGCTACAGCTCACTTCATCGGATGCATTCAGTGGAAAATATAGTGGGGAGATTTATATACACAGAGAACATGAAACAATGGGTGTTGCCATACACACTGTAAGGAGAGTGATCACTTAAGGTGAGATATTACCAGCAGGAGAGCGGGGTGGGGGGTGGTGGGAACCTTTTGCAGTGATAATCAAGGTGGGCCATTTCCAGCAGTTGACAAGAACGTCTGAGGAATGGTGGGGGGTGGAATAAACATGGGGAAATAGTTTTACTTTGTGTAATGACCCATCCACTCCCAGTCTCTATTCAAGCCTAAGTTAACTGTATCCAGTTTGCAAATTAATTCCAATTCAGTCTCTCCTTGGAGTCTGTTTTTGAAGTTTTTTTGTTGAAGAATTGCCACTTTTAGGTCTGTAATCGAGTGACCAAAGAGATTGAAGTGTTCTCCGACTGGTTTATGAATGTTATAATTCTTGACATCTGATTTGTGTCCATTTATTCTTTTACGTAGAGACTGTCCAGTTTGACCAATGTACATGGCAGAGGGGCATTTCTGTCACATGATGGCATATATCACATTGGTAGATGTGCAGGTGAACGAGCCTCTGATAGCGCGGCTGATGTGATTAGGCCCTATGATGGTGTCCCCTGAATAGATATGTGGACACAGTTGGCAATGGGCTTTGTTGCAAGGATAGGTTCCTGGGTTAGTGGTTTTGTTGTGTGGTGTGTGGTTGCTGGTGAGTATTTGCTTCAGGTTGGGGGGCTGTCTGTAAGCAAGGACTGGCCTGTCTCCCAAGATCTGTGAGAGTGATGGGTCGTCCTTCAGGATAGGTTGTAGATCCTTGATGATGCGTTGGAGAGGTTTTAGTTGGGGGCTGAAGGTGATGGCTAGTGGCGTTCTGTTATTTTCTTTGTTGGGCCTGTCCTGTAGTCGGTGACTTCTGGGTACTCTTCTGGCTCTGTCAATCTGTTTCTTCACTTCAGCAGGTGGGTATTGTAGTTGTAAGAATGCTTGACAGAGATCTTGTAGGTGTTAGTCTCTGTCTGAGGGGTTGGAGCAAATGCGGTTGTATCGCAGAGCTTGGCTGTAGACAATGGATCGTGTGGTGTGGTCTGGATGAAAGCTGGAGGCATGTAGGTAGGCATAGCGGTCAGTAGGTTTCCGGTATAGGGTGGTGTTTATGTGACCATCGCTTATTAGCACCGCGCGTCCAGGCAGTGGATCTCTTGTGTGGACTGGTCCAGGCTGAGGTTGATGGTGGGATGGAAATTGTTGAAATCATGGTGGAATTCCTCAAGGGCTTCTTTTCCATGCGTCCAGATGATGAAGATGTCTTCTCAGACACATAGAAGAGCATAAATTGTTGCGCAAAAGTCAACATGGTTTCTGTAAAGGGAGATCATGTCTCAATCTATTAGAGTTCTTTGAGGGGGTCAACAAACATGTGGACAAGGAGGCTCCAGTGGACTTAGTGTACTTAGATTTCCAGAAAGCCTTTGACAAGGTCCCTCACCAAAGGCTCTTATGTAAATTAAGTTGTCATGAGATAAGAGGGAAGATCCTTTCACAGATTGAGAACTGGTTAAAAGACACGGAACAAAGGATAGGAATAAATGGTAAATTTTCAGAATGAAAAGGTGTTCCCCAAGTGGTGTTCCCCAAGGGTCAGTCCTAGGACCAGTCCTATTCAACTTATTCATAAATGATCTGGAGAAAAGGGTAAACAGTGAGGTGGCAAAGTTTGCAGAGGATACTAAACTGCTCAAGATAGTTGAAACCAAAGCAGACTGTGAAGAACTTCAAAAAGATCTCACAAAACTAAGTGATTGGGCAACAAAATGGCAAATGAAATTTAATGTGGATAAATGTAAAGTAATGCACATTGGAAAAAATAACCCCAACTATACATACAATATGATGGAGGCTAATTTAGCTACAACTAATCAGGATAGAGATCTTGGAGTCATCATGGATAGTTCTCTGAAGACGTCCATGCAGTGTGCAGCGGGAGTCAAAAAAGAAAATGGGATGTTAGGAATCATTAAAGAAGGATAGAGAATAAGACGGAGAATATCTTATTGCCCTTATATAAGCCCATGGTACGCCCACATCTTGAATGCTGTGTACAGATGTGGTCCCCTCATCTCGAAAAAGATATACTGGCATTAGAAAAGGTTCAGAAAAGGGCAACTAAAATGATTAGGGGTTTGGAACAGATCCCATATGAGGGGAGATTAAAGAGGCTAGGACTTTTCAGCTTGGAAAAGAGGAGACCAAGGGGGGTTATGATAGAGGTATATAAAATCATGAGTGGTGTGGAGAAAGTGAATAAGGAAAAGTTATTTACTTGTTCCTATAATATAAGAACTAGAGGCCACCAAATGAAATTAATGGGTAGCAGGTTTAAAACAAATAAAAGGAAGTTCTTCTTCACTCAGCGCACAGTCAACCTGTGGAACTCCTTGCCTGAGGAGGTTGTGAAAGCTAGGACTATAACAGGGTTTAAAAGAGAACTGGATAAATTCATGGAGGTTAAGTCCATTAATGGCTATTAGCCAGGATGGGTAAGGAATGGCGTCCCTAGCCTCTGTTTGTCAGAGGGTGGAGATGGATGGCAGGAGAGAGATCACTTGATCATTACCTGTTAGGTTCACTCCCTCTGGGGCACCTGGCATTGGCCACTGTCAGGAGACAGGATATTTGGCTGGATGAACCTTTGGTCTGACCCTGTATGGCCATTCTTATGTTCTTAAATGAGCTGTTACCATTCAAGAAATTATACGGTGTGTAGTTTTAGTTTTTCCAATGGTGTAAAAACAAGAAAAAATGTTTCAACAAGTGCAACTAATTAAATTTCCTACACAGCATCACTTTTCAGTAGTCAACTTCCTAGCTGCGTTTCTACAAAAGTAAACATATATCTACCTACATCTATGTCACAAACACATATGTATGTTATATGCTTATACTATTTACTGTATGAAATACATCTCTTATGGCAGTCATTTGTGATTTGGTCAGATTTGTTTCTACCAAATAATCCAGTGAATGGAACAGAAACCTAGATATTTTAAATCTGTAACAACAAAAAGCAAAAAAATATATTTCCAAATTGTTTTTCTTTTCTTGGTTATATCTGGAGCTTATATTTATTACATGCTAATCCTCCAATCTTCACTCATGTAGTCCCATCAATGCCAAGGGAAAGAATTGGGCCCTCTGGGGAAATTCAACCATGTGCAGAGGGCCAGGATGAGGCCCATGCACTACTTAAGTTCCACTTAAGCCTTGTTCTGAGGAAGCGAATAGTAGGCCTTGTACTGGGTCCTTCACACAGGGGTGAATTTCACCTGGGGTGCAATATTGACCATGGAAGTTTGCTTAGTTAGTAACTGGTGATTAATTTTAAAATGTTGCTGTAGAATATAATCATATCCAGACATATTGGAGCTGTGCAAAATTTTCCATTTTTAAATTGTATGAATTTAAAAAAACCCTCACACTTCATTAAATTTTGCAAAACTGAATTTTATCAAGAGCACAGGAATTGCTACACAGGATCAGATCAATGGTCCATTTCATCTCATGTCACGTACATGATACTTAATTCAAATTCACAAAACCCCAATTTTTGCCATTTCCAGGCTTCCCACATGTGATAGGATTTAGGTGAAAAACATGAAGATGGAGTGATAAATACCTCTTCCCATTCCCCGCATTGACATTTGGGTTTTTGCTTTTGGGAGACAGGTGGGAAGATTTTGAGACTATTACAAATTTCAGGAATTAAAAAATCTACTGTGTTTGTAATGAAAGTCAAGAGTGGAATCTGCAGGAGGACAACCACCTAGGACTCGTTATTCACAAAAACAGGTAAAGCAAGTGTAATGCATTCCCTTGAATTATAATGGTCATCCCAGCTATAAACACATACCACAGGCTCCTTACCACATACTTTATATGCATCTAGGCAATGACTGTGGTGTCAGTTTTTGCTATTAAAATTTTACGAGCTAAGACTGATCATTTTTATACTGAACTTGTGAAATCACTAAAGTGAAATTGAATGAAACCAAATCAGGGAGTAATTCTGGCAGAGAAGCATAAATAAAGCAGAAGGGCCAGCTTCAGTTCTCAGTTAATCCTAGGCTATACACCTGTAATAAGCAGCAATGGGATCAAAATTTACTGAGAAGAATGAAGCTGTCTAGAGAAGCTCTAGAAGATACTAGAATGGGGAGAAACATAAGAATCTGAAAGTCTGGTAAAAAGAATCTGTTCTGAGAACCATTAAAATAATCTCAGACTTCATATTTTCAGTGTTGAGTATTCATGTAAATGTCTTCCTTTATATAGGCAAACCACCTTGTATACCAATGAGTAGTGAGGAGCAGAGGTGTCTGGATGCTAATAATGTACAGCAGTGAAGCCCTTGGAATTGTCCAAAAAAAGTTACCCATCAGGGGACAGCATTCTACCTGATTATGTGTCATCTGTAAAGATTGATACTTACAATGTCTAAGAATCAATTTGTTCATTGGATGCGGCTTTGGACAAAGAAACCAAGTTCCCTAGCCTTTCATATGAAACTTTCATTTCAGAAAAGGGAGAATTCCTTACCATAGTGACCTGTTTCATGACTTTTTAGCATCTCACCTTGAAATTTCTATATGCACTTCAATATTTCCAGGACATGATTTCCTTTGCAGATTTCAGGCAGGATCCTCCATTTCCCGACACTCTGAAACTATTTGCTGATATCAATGGGAGTTTGAGATGTGCAAGAAATGCTGGATTGAGGCTTCAAAAACATTACCTCAATAATGTTGGGGGTGGGGAGAGGGCTGGCCCATGCTATGAACTGCAGCCATTTTAGGGATACTAATGTTACAGATCTTGGCTGTTGGCACAAGTACCCCTACCTTGCAAAGAGATGCAAGCAGATACAAGGGTCACCTGCATACCTCTCCTTGTATGATCATGGACTAGTTTAAGTCAATAGGGCTCTTGTAGGATCTACCATGAGGCATTCTTTGTAGGATGGGGGGGACTTTGTTTGTATTCATATTATTCATTATTCATATCGAAGTTAGAAATCTATACATGATCTTCAAAGTACTAAATAAAATCACAGACTTGTAGGACTGGAAGGGACCTCGAGAGGTCTTCTAGTCCAGTCCCCTGCAGTCAAGGCAGGACTAAGTATTATCTAGACCATCCCTGACAGGTGTTTGTCTAACCTGCTCTTAAAAATCTTCAATGACCGAGATTCCACAACCTCCTAGGCAATTTATTACAGTGCTTAACCACTCTGACAGTTAGGAAGATTTTCCTAATGTACAATTTAAGCCCAACGCTGCTGCTTCTATCCCCAGAGGTTAAAGAACATTTTTTCTCTCCCTCCTCCTTGCAAGAATCTTTTATGTACTTGAAAACTGTTAACATGTCCCCTCTAAGTCTTCTCTTCTCAAGATTGAAAAAAATTGGGTTTGTTTAATCGTCCCTCATATGTCATGTTTTCTAGACCTTTAATCATTTTTGTTGCTCTTCTCTGGACTTTCTCCAATTTGTCTACATCTTTCCTGAAATGTGGTTCCCAGAACTGGACACAATACTGCAGTTGAGACCTATTGAATATGGAATAGAGCAGAAAAATTATTTCTTTTGTCTTTCTTACAACACTCCCACTAATACATCCCACAATTATAGTTGCTTTTTTTTTTTGTGAAACAGAGTTACTGTTCGCTCATATTTAGTTTGTAATCCACTCTGACCCCCAGATCTCTTTCCACAGTAATCACCACTAGGCAGTCATTTCCCATTTTGTATGTGTTCAACTGATTGTTCCTTCCTCAGTGGAGTGCTTTGCATTGGTCCTTATTGAATTTTATCCTATTTACTTCAGACCATTTTTCCAGATTGCCCAGATTATTTTGAATTTTAATCCTATCCTCCTAAGCACTTGCAGCTTCTCACAGCTTGGTATCGTCTGCAAACTTCATAAGTGTATTCTCTATGCCATTATCTAAATTATTGATGAAGATATTGAACAGAACCGGACCCAGGATCCCTGCGGGACCCTAATGGATATGCCCTTCCAGCTTGACTGTGAACCACTGATAACTACTCTGTGGGAACAGTTTTCCAAGTAGTTATGCACCCACCTTATAGTAGCTAGGTTGTATTTCCCTAGTTTGTTTATGAGAAGGTCATGCGAGACAGTATCAAAAGCCTTACTAAAGTCAAGATATACCACATCTACCACTTCCCCCCACCCACAAGGCTTGTTAACCTGTCAAAGAATGCTGTTAGGCTGGTGTGAAATGAGGGGAAATGAAGAGCAATTATATCTTCTGCTCACATTTGTCTTGTATAGAAGGTGATAAAAAACTGAATATCAATTATAGAAAAAATTTCAGCGTTTCAGCCTTTTCTGTTCACAAGTTCAAAATGGAACATTGTTGGGAGGTGGTTCATAAATTTTTCTTTTAATTTAATTTTTTTTTTAATTCCACCACACATACTTTTTCTCCCCCATTACTCATTTATGTTCTTTTTTGGTCACTGAATGCAATAAAATAAAAGACACTCAAGGGTTTGATTTTGTTTAAAAATTCATATTTCTTTTTTCTTCCCAATTTTAGTTTTTGTGTTCCTCTAACTTCTCAAAAAAACTTCTCTTACTTTGTGAAAGTGGCTGAGTGACAAAATGAAACATTGGGGGGAAAAGAGGGAGAAAAGGGGAAAACAAAACATTTGAAATTTCAAATTTGTTATTGATGTTTGAAACTCAACTAAAATTTCTTTCATTTTGAAATTTCCCATCAACAAACAAAAAATTCATTTTTGATTAATCCCTATTTTTGGGCAGGAATTTTTTTCAGATGAAAAACATTAAACAGTTCTAATTTTGACCATGTGCTTCTTTTTCCAACTTGTGCTGAAATCTCTCTGAATTTATGGATGTTTAGATGCGGCTTTCATTCCCCTTCAACACAGTCACAGATTATGATGCCCAAGGCTGGAAATTTTCCTAAAGGAGCTGAAAATATATATCATTACCTGTCATTCTGAAAAATAAAGCCCTGTGCTCTATATTTCAGACTCACTGGCTATTGCTGTATTGTGCGTGTGGCCAGCTTATGATGCTGAACAATACACCCAGTAATTTACAGGAGCCGGATGGTCTGCTTTTTGTAAGAAGTTACTTATTAGATAACCTTTTAGAAATGATTCCATAGCTTTAAAATGTCTCCCTTTGACTAAACAAAGCTTCTACATTATAATGAAATGGTAATATTTGCCTACTTCAAAGAAGATATAGGGGAGACTGAGGAAGAACAAAATGAATAGAATTTTAACTTTTAATAATAACTTACATTTATACAAACACCTTACCCTCCCAAATTGCTTTACAAAGTTAACTAATGAAAATGCAAGCCATACATAAGGACCATTTAATCCAGCCAAGGAAATGTGGCAGCTTTTTAACAGTGTACAGGAAAAATATACAACTGTAAAGAGAAAGAAATGAATACCACCATATCCATTTTCTAGTCAAGTAGTGATCATGGGTTACCCAGAGTATTAGGGGGTGGAGCCATTATCCATCCCTCCTTACTTTCTGTTTGTCAGTGGGAGTTCCCCCCTACACACTGTGACAGTGTGTCTAAGGGTAGACACGTCTAGTAGTAAACATATGTATAAGAAGTCTTTCAAAACATCACAGATTCAAGTTTAGGATTTCTCCTGCCTGATGGAATCCATTGCATTAAGGACAGAAATTACATATTAACTTTTGAGTGACAGTTAACAAATGGCGTGAAGAGTAGAGTGGGTGAGGAACTTTTTGAAAAATGCCAATTTGTAGAAACTGAAACTGTTCTTAAAACAGGGCCAGATTTGAAACATTTCCCAACTCAAATGTGGAGAAAAAAAAATTTCAAAATTGTGTGAACATTCCTTTTTACCATTTTTTAAATTAAAAAAATCCTGTTTTCTGATTCAAAAACTTATCATTTCTATAGTTAAGCTAATTAGATTTTTAGAGGTTGACGACAAAAAGGTGGATATCTAAATGAAATGTTTCGATTGATCCAAAATGGGGGTGGGGCGGGGGGAGAAATCAGGTTTTTTTGTTCACAAATAATTTTGAGGTCTTGACTTTTCATCCCCAACTCAAAACAAAAAATTTTTGAACTCTCAAAAATATTTGTGGACTAAGAAAATTGTTTCTTTTCCATCCTAGTGAAGTGCCTACTTAATGATTGGCGGTAACTTCAGATAAGGCTACTTTACTATTTCAGTTTAATGTGGGGAAAGAATGCCATATAAATTTATCCTTATGCCCTTAAAGCACATTTGAAAGGGGATAACACACAATTTCATTTCAGACAATTCAGCACTCAGAATCAATGGGCAGGTGGTCAATCCAATTTTTTTCCATTTTCTGGTGCTCAATTAAACACAAGAATAAATTTCACTTCACTTTTCACAGGCAATGCTGTCATCCACTTAATTTCTGTAATTAAACTTCTTTAGAAATATCCAGATGACTAAACATTTGTTTCAAAGCTCAAAAGCCACCACAGCATGTATTGTCATAAAATAACTAAGGGGATGGATTCAGCAGTAGCTTTTGGTAGCAGCTGGGATTGCATTAAAATGGAGAAAAAGCATTAAGAGTCAATGGGAAATACAGATATAGAAGATAAAACAATACTTTGTTAGCTACACATAATTATAATTTTGGTTGCCTGTAGAAACAGCTCTCAACATATTAAGCAATCGTCCTCATTTTAATTGAATTTTGTATTGCACGCCTCCTTTAATCTTTGTCGGATAATTAACTGATTGCTTGTACTATGGCACCCAAAGAAATGTCTGGGTTTTAAATTAAAATGTTGCAGAGTTCATGTGAGCCTCCAGTGGACACACACAAAAAAAAACAGGCAATAAAAGGGGGGAGGCTGTGGAGTGGGGAGCCAATACTGGAGAAACTAAAATTAATTGTGCTATGTGGATATGTAATGCTCAAAATAATTTTATTTTATTTAATTAAATTTCACTGGAGTCAGTATGCCTTTTATCTTTGCTTCATAATGGAGCCTGTGTATGGTCTCAGCTGTAAGTGAAGTATGGAATTTGCAAGGGTTTATGGAAAACAAATGAATATTTTAATTAAAAATTAAACTAAAAGTTTTAGGGCCTTAAGATTCCCTGTGCTGAGTGGTAAAATGCACCTACAGTGAAGGTGGGGGAAGCCTTGCAGAGAGGATAGGCAGGTATAAGGAATGTTCCAGAGCCCAGACACTCCTGTCACCCATAGCCACTCGCATCGTGAATTCTCTATAGGGCCCATATGTCATACAGAAAAACCATGGCAACAACATTGGGCAGAGAACAGGGAAACAAACAGTCTAAGTCATATGCTTCTCCTAGGCACCACCAAACACACAGAAAATAAGAGGGATTAATGCTGCTTGGAGCAATATTAATTTTTCTTCTGTGTTTCGGACCTGATTCAAAGCCCAGTTAAGCCATTAGAAAGACTCCCATTGACTTCAGTGGGCTTTGGGGCAGGTGCTCTGCGAGTTCTATTAGAGACCACACATTGAGTGCAAGCACCGCTCAGAAGATAACAGCAGCGTAGCTACTGGTACTGCGCTGGCCATGTTGCCATCGCTGGCTTGGAGGGGGCTGGAGGAGGCATGGAAAAAAAGACACTTTCTACATAGCTAATTGTCAGATCCTGGATGCTGATCCGTCCACAGAGTGGCCTTAGACAGAGGAGGGGGCATTGTACTGGAAATGCTTCTCCCACATGATTGGGCACTCTTTTAAGTAACTGTTCCACTCCTTCAGCTTTGCAGGGGAGGAACAGGTGTATTTGCCATCAGCTGTAAATATTTGTGGTATCTAAGTCGCTGGGGGGACACAAAAGTTTGTGTTCAAAAATACTTTCCTTGTTATACTTTCAATAGTGATTTATTTGTTCAATTCCCAGAGATACTGAGAGGCCTTGAAGTTGTGGAGCAAAGTAAATAATGTATGTTAATAGACAATGAAACTAATGTGGGTTCCTCCCCTCCTTCCAGGGCCACACAGAGGTTTTGGGGACCCTGGGGCAAAATCTAAAACTGAGGCTCTCAATCCTTTCAAAAAGCTTTCCCCCCCTCCACCCTAGCCCATGAGGCCCTGCACCCACCCCCACCCTGGAGACGCAGCCCTCAAGGGAACCATTCTAATGTCCCATACTAGAAGTTCCTGCCTATCCCACCTCACCTTACCCATCCTGGCTGGCAAGCCTCACCCTCCCCAGCACAGCTTCCTGCCTGATTCCCAGGGCTAACAGGAGCCACCATGGTTTCAGCAGCCAGCAGGTGATAGTCTAGCACAGGGCACACTGCATGCAGGAGCTGCTCTAGCTATAATGGTGCTAAACATCATGCATCAGGTCATTACACCATTCTCTCAAATTTGGCTTGAATATCCCTCTGTCATGACAGAGCGGCCACTGAGCCACACCTGAATGGTGCTGTGACCCTGCGTGCCAGGGCACAACACTGCTCCTTGAAGTTCAGCCTGGCTGTCTGTTGCTTTCTCCCCCATTTTATTATTCCACAGGTTTGGGGGCACCCTAAAAGAGGGGGCTGGGTCAAACTGCCCCTTTCAATTCCCCTCTGGGTGACCTTGCCTCCTACGCACAACTAGCCATACCCCAACCCACACAGAAAATAAAATAAGTTAAAAAGAGTTCCTTGATTGGAAACTTTTCCTTACTTAAGAGAGTAGTTCCATTGCACTCCGTGGGAATATGCATGCAAGCAAGCATTACAAGAGAAGGCTCTCAGTTGTTGTCTCCGAGTCTCCATTTTGTGCTACAGTTTTTTACAGGCACTCTAGAAAATTTCTACAATATCATCTTGGAACTACTCTATTAAAACAAGTGCTGTGGCAGCCTCATGATTAAAGTAAACCCAACCCAATTACCATTAAAAGTTTTCTAAAGCATGGAAACAAAGTCCTGATTTCTACAAATAATTTGTCAAGCTCTCGCCTCCAGAGATGTGTCACGACTCTTTAAGCCAGTGATTTGTTAGTAATGGATAACCCAGGGAAAACTCTCTGTTCCCTGGTTCTAAATGTTCAACAACTTCTCGCTCAAGAAATGTAATTTACTCATCGTTCAGTTATCTGTGTTGTGAGTTATCATTCACTACAGCCTATTTTACCTTAGTCTTCAACTTCAGGATTGTTGTATGGCTTCTTACTTCTAGTATAGTCATAGATAATCACTGTGTGAAACATGCTAAGGAGTGGAAAGGCTGCACACTTCTATGTCTGCCCAGATAAGCCGTGATATATGATGCCATTAGCACCCTGAAAGCTTGGGGGAACCCCTCGTGATAAAGAAATATGGAGGTTTTCTTTCCTCTTTTGTTTTGCACAGATGCAATTATGGAAGGTCAGATCCTGCCCTCACCTCCACATACAGAATGGGAGCTCAGCCACCTCAGTGGCACCATCCTTCCCCACCACAGAGGTCTTTCTGTGAAATCCATGAACCACGAGGGGAGAGGATATAGAGGGCAGGCAGGGTGGTGGAAAAGTGGATGGCTGGGGGATTGGAGAGTGCCCATCGTCCCCCTTCCAGCCCCATGGACTATCCCTGTAGAGAATGATATAGCCCAGGGGTGTTTATTCAGTTCAACTTCCCCTATTTTAGGGGGCTCCAATCAAGGGGGAAGCCCTGGTAGCACGTCCACTCTGGAGCCACAATGCTAGGTCAATGACAAGAGCTGGTGCAGCTGCACAGACTCTCTGAAGGAACAGCTCTAACTCCTCACAAATCCCTGTAGATCTACCAGGCACAGCCCTTTCCTCAGAGGAATGACATGGTGGGATCTAGATCGGGGTGGCCAACCTGAGCCTGAGAAGGAGCCAAACTTTACCAAAGACCCACAGTGATACTCAGCAGCCCCCATCAGCTCCCCCACCCTGCTCCCAACACCTCCCACCCACCAGCAGCCCCGCCGATCAACGCTTTCCCCTTTCTTCCCCGCACCTCCCAATGCTGTTTCGTGGCTTTGCGCGGGAGGCTCTGCAGGGGAGGGGGAGGAGCGAGGGCACGGCAGGCTCAGGGGAGGGGGTAGGAAGGGGTGGAGTGGGGGCAGGGCCTGTGGCAAAGCCAGGGGTGAGCAGTAATCACCCCCTGGCACATTGGAAAATTGACACCTGTAGCTCCAGCCCCAGAGTCAGTGCCTATACAAGGAGCCGCATATTAACTTTTAAAGAGCCGTATGTGGATCCGGAGCCACAGGTTGGCCACCTCTGATCTAGATGGAGGAATCCTTCCTCAGATCTCCTCTCTCAAAGGACCCTCCAATGGGTTTTACTGAAAGAGGTGTGAGCTCAGCCATCAATATTGATTTTTTGGTGTGCCTCTGATTTAGCATTCTAGGCCCTTCACAGAAACATTTAAATCATGAATCCTAGGAAGGCTTACACCCGTTTGGCAGTTACTGAGTGGCATTATCCATATCTGAAGCTCTCTCAACAGCTGTAGCATCAGCACCTTCAAGATGAAAAGGAAATTAGAAAGAAGAAACATTTCTTAATTATGCTGTAGGCAACCTTCTACTAATACATCCCTTCAGTCCCACCCCAAGTGAAGAAGCTGACACATTGCATGTCCTACAGGCAAATTCGCAGCTGTCTGAGCCGTGCCCATCACTGTACGTATTTGCACACAGGTGTGTATGTTTTTTGCTTCTGGCTAGCAGCCAGAGATTTATATTTTACTCACAGCTCTTTCCCTGGAAGAGTGGGAGCAGGTGATAGTAATCTCTCACCCCCCACAGCGGGCTCAGTGCTTGCTGGTATGGCCAACAACTCTGACAGACACTTGGTCACTACTAGACTTAACATCTTAATTAAAAAATACCCAAAGCATACATAGTATATGATGCCTTTTAATCCCATAGGATCTCAACATACTTCACAGCTCTGGGCCTGATCTAGTTCCCAATGAAGTAACTAGGAGTATCGCTACTGACTCCAGTGGGCACAGCATTGTTGCATAAAAAGAGGGTCCTAACCAGAGTATGCATTTGTTCTCCACCTAGCAAAATGGGTGCTATAAGGAGGGCTTTGGGATGTATGGCCACTGGGAGGCATTCATGGACAGAGGACAGTTCTCTTGGGATGGATTTCATCTGAGCAGAGAAGGAAATAGACTTCTAGGATGGAGGCTGGCACAACTCATTAAGAGAGCTTTAAACTAGGAATTTGGGGGGAGATGGTTGGGAGATGTCCAGGTAATCTCCACGCCGGATTTTAACATTGAGAGGGAAGAAAACAAAGTAAGAAAGGATACAGCCATGGGTAGGAGAATGGATATAAGGAGGAAGGGCAGTGTGGATACCAGTCTAATAGGTCATACTGGCTGTAGAATGTCTGTGCCTAATTGGCCTCGCTCACATTCTTTACCCAAACAGCAAAAATTAAGATGTTTGTACACCAATGCGAGGAGCCTACGTAACAAAATGGAGGAACTAGAGCTACTGGTTCAGGAAGTGAAACCAGATATTATAGGGATAATAGAAACATGGTGGAATAGTAGTCATGACCGGACTACAGGTATTGAAGGGTATGTGCTGTTTAGGTAAAGACAGAAATAAAGGTGGTGGAGTAGCATTGGAAATCAGGGATGAGGTAGAATGTAAAGAAATAAGAAGCGATGGGATGGATAAGACAGAGTCCGCCTGGGCAAAAATCACATTGGGGAAGAAAACTACTAGAACCTCCCCTTTGTTAGTGCTTGGGGTCTGCTATAGACCGCCGGGATCTAATTTGGATATGGATAGAGCCCTTTTTAATGTTTTAATGAAGTAAATACTAATGAAAAATGCATGATCATGGGAGACTTTAACTTCCCAGACATAGACTGGAGGACAAGTGCTAGTAATAATAATAGGGCTCAGGTTTTCCTAGATGCAATAGCTGATGGATTCCTTCATCAAATAGTTGCTGAACCGACTAGAGGGGATGCCATTTTAGATTTGGTTTTGGTGAGTAGTGAGGATCTCATAGAAGAAATGGTTGTAGTGGACAACCTTGGTTCAAGTGATCATGAGCTAATTCAGCTCAAACTGAATGGAAGGGTAAACAAAAAATAAATCTGTGACTAGGGTTTTTGATTTCAAAAGGGCTGACTTCCAAAAATTAAGGAAATTAGTTAGGTAAGTGGATTGGATTGAAGAATTTATGGATCTAAAGACAGAGGAGACTTCAAGTCAAAGTTGCAGACGCTATCGGAAGCCTGCATCCCAAGAAAGGGGAAAAAATTCATAGGCAGGAGTTGTAGACCAAGCTGGATAAGCAAGCATCTCAGAGAGGTGATTAAGAAAAAGCAGAAAGCATACAGGGAGTGGAAGATGGGAGGGATCAGCAAGGAAAGCTACCTTATTGAGGTCAAAACATGTAGGGATAAAGTGAGAAAGGCTAAAAGTCAAGTAGAGTTGGACCTTTCAAAGGGTATTAAAACCAACAGTAAAAGGTTCTACAGCCATATAAATAAGAAGAAAACAAAGAAAGAAGAAGTGGGACTGTTAAACACTGAGGAGTGGAGGTTAAGGATAATCTAGGTATGACCCAATATTTAAACAAATACTTTGCCTCAGTCTTTAATAAGGCTAAAGAGGATCTTAGGGATAATGGTAGCATGACAAATGGGAATGAGGATATGGAGGTAGATATTACCATATCTGAGGTAGAAGCGAAACTCGAACAGCTTAATGGGACTAAATCAGGGGGCCCTGATAATCTTCATCCAAGAATATTAAAGGAATTGGCACATGAAATTGCAAGCCCATTAACAAGAATTTTTAATGAATCTGTAAACTCAGGGATTGTACCGTATGACTGGAGAATTGCTAACATAGTTCCTATTTTTAAGAAAGGGAAAAAAAGTGATCCAGATAACTACAGGCCTGTTAGTTTGACATCTGTAGTATGCAAGGTCTTGGAAAAAGTTTTGAAGGAGAAAGTAGTTAAGGACATTGAGGTCAATGGTAAATGGGACAAAATACAACATGGTTTTACAAAAGATAGATCATGCCAAGCCAACCTGATCTCCTTCTTTGAGAAAGTAACAGATTTTTTAGACAAAGGAAACGCAGTGGATCTAATTTACCTAGATTTCATAAGGCATTTGATATGGTGCCACATGGGGAATTATTAAATTGGAAAAGATGGGGATCAATATGAAAATTGAAAGGTGGATAAGGAATTGATTAAAGGGGGGACTACAGCGGGTCATACTGAAAGGTGAACTGTCAGGCTGGAGGGAGGTTACCAGTGGAGTTCCTCAGGGATCGGTTTTGGGACCACTCTCATTTAATCTTTTTATTACTGACCTCGGCACAAAAAGTGGGAGTGTGCTAATAAAGTTTGCGGATGATACAAAGCTGGGAGGTATTGTCAATACAGAGAAGGACCGGGATATCATACAGGAGGATCTGGATGACCTTGTAAACTGGAGTAATAGTAATAGGATGAAATTTAATAGTGAGAAGTGTAAGGTCATGCATTTAGGGATTAATAACAAGAATTTTAGCTATAAGCTGGGGATGCATCAATTAGAAGTAACGGAGGAGGAGAAGGACCTTGGAGTATTGGTTGACCACAGGATGACTATGAGCCCCCAATGTGATATGGCTGTGAAAAAAGCTAATGCGGTCTTGGGATGCATCAGGCGAGGTATTTCCAGTAGAGATAAAGAGGTCTTAGTACCGTTATACAAGGCACTGGTGAGACCTCATCTGGAATACTGTGTGCAGTTCTGGTGTCCCATGTTTAAGAAGGATGAATTCAAACTGGAACAGGTACAGAGAAGGGCTACTAGGCTGATCCGAGGAATGGAAAACCTGTCTTATGAAAGGAGACTCAAGGAGCTTGGCTTGTTTAGCCTAACCAAAAGGCTGAGGGGAGATATGATTGCTCTCTATAAATATATCAGAGGGATAAATACCAGAGAGGGAGACTAATTATTTAAGCTCAGTACCAATGTGGACACAAGAACAAATGGATATAAACTGGCCATCAGGAAGTTTAGACTTGAAATTAGATGAAGGTTTCTAACCATCAGAGGAGTGAAGTTCTGGAACAGCCTTCCAAGGGAAGCAGTGGGGGCAAAATGTTGGATCATATTAAAGAAGTTCTGTATTAAAATCACAAATGAGTTTGATTCCCCATAGTTTAAATTCCAGGGTATTACTAATTAAGAGGTCTCTTGGTTTTTGGTACTGTTTCTCTCCCTCTATGCGTGAAACTTGCAAGCTGCTAATTGTGTTAGTACATTCTAAGACAGAGTCTGTTCTCAAAGCAATTCTTTGTAACAACTACTCACACAGAGAGAGATTCAAAGCAATACTGTGTAACAACAGAAACAGCACCCAGAGACTCCCCGCACTTTTGTTGTATTCATCTCTCTTTGTTAACAATTGTGATTAAAATAGAGATAGAGGATGTATGTGGATGGATGCTTGGTGTGGATAACAACTGAATGATCAGGGAGGTGCCAGCCTAAGAATCCAGTGTCCATCGGCTGAAGAAGGCGTCAAGTGAAAATAACCAGAGGACCCCCGGAGGGCAGACTGGAATCCACCCAACAGCCTCAAGAATGGGAGAACCAAAGAACAAGATAACATCTGGCAGCACGGAGCCGTCAGGAATATGCCATCTGCTGATTGATTCAACAACAGCATGATGAAGCAATTCCCATAGACTGGCATAGGAAGAAATTCCTATAAAAATGGACTCTAGAAATTGAGAACTTTGGGGTCTGATTCTCCAAACCAACTTCCAGGAGCACCAGATGAGCATCTGACAAGGTCCTGCTCCCTCATGTCCAGGCCACCTGGCCAGGGGCTTGGCATGAGCAACTCTAAGGCTGGTAACTATGATAACAACCTTGCAGAACGTACGTGTGTGTGTGTGTGTGTGTGAGTGAATGTGAATGTGTGAATAAATATGAAATTGAATAGAATGTTATAGCTATAACTGCTTACTATGATTCTTTCTGTATTCACAATACATGTGGCATTTTGCCTTATTCCTTTTAATAAGATCTTGAAGGTTTTTATTTTATTGGTATAACAAAAAGACATATCTGGCTTCAAGATTAAACTTGATAAGTTTATGGAGGAGATGGTATGATGGGATAACATGACTTTGGCAATTAACTGATCTTTAACTATTCATGGTAAATAGGCCCAATGGCCTGTGATATTAGATGGGGTGGGATCTGAGTTACTACAGAGAATTCTTTCCTGGGTATCTGGCTGGTGAATCTTGATCGCCATATTTGGGGTCGGGAAGGAATTTTCCTCCAGGGCAGATTGGAAGAGGCCCTGGGGGTTTTTCGCCTTCCTCTGCAGCATGGGGCACGGGTCACTTGCTGGAGGATTCTCTGCACCTTGAAGTCTTTAAACCATGATTTGAGGACTTCAATAGCTCAGACATAGGTGAGAAGTTTATTGCAGGAGTGGTGGGTGAGATTCGGTGGCCTGCATTGTGCAGGAGGTCAGACTAGATAATCATAATGGTCCCTCCTGACCTTAATAGCTAAGAGTCTATAATCCTTGACTGGAGCACCTCAGTGCTACCATAACACAAACAAACAATAATACCCAGACAGCTCACTTCACTCACTGCTGTAGGGCAGACACCTCTCAGTAAGACCTAACAACTGTTTAACAACGTACCCTACTGCTACACAGAAGGAAGAGGAAAATATTCTATCCATTTGAAACTGTTGGGGAGTTTAGGAAGGTAGAATCTAATTATCAGAGATTAAATTTGTTTTTAGAAACTGTAGTCAATGCCCTGCTCTTTCAAAAAGAGCCATGTGATCAGACAGAAGACATGGTCACTGTTTGATTTTTCACTCAGGAGTTATCACTATCAGCAGGACATCGTCCCCTGCAAATGTGCTGGTGTCAGTGGTTCCATAATAACGCGGCAGGCAGGGGAGCACACACATCACTCCTAGGTAGGTCTCCTTATCCAACTAATGGAGCCCATCTTAGCTTGTCAGATCTGATGGAATTGCAGCACAAAGGTGGTTACAGCTGAAGTAAACAATCTATCAACCCAGCCGTTTGCTACCAATCCTTCCTAGTTATACCCCAAATGTTTGGAGACCTATTCACTTAGAGTGCGGCACAGCTTCTGTCTGTAAGAATCACACTGGTACCAGCTCAGGTTATTAATTTGTTTACTTATAGCCAATTTTCTCCTGTTCTTCCAGCTGCTTATTCTCTCATGCTTTGCCAGCGTGAGAAAGCCAAAATATTCTGACACAGTAAATCCCACCATTGTCATCGCTTGACAGCACTTTAAAGGCTAAGCAAACCACAAGTACAGTAGGTGCCTTTAAAAATTCAGTGTTTGCCACTTCTCAATGATTGTGGCATCTGAGTTTTTCCTGTTCTGAATACAGAAAGATTGGTCTCAGATCCTGAGCTGCTTCGTGCTGAATTGCTAGCACAACATGCCCGTCAAGCCACCTGAAGATGATCACTCCCGTGCAAGAGGATCTGCCAGCGGCACAGAGCCGGAGGCATGGTTAGACAAACGGTAGCGAGTTCAAGACTGTTCAACCCTAGTGGTGGGTGGCTGCAGTGTTAACCCAGTGGGGCTGTTGGCAGTCAGTATTACTCAGATCAGCCTGCTCTACGTGACCTTGCTGAGTGGAGCAGCAAACACCCAGCCCAGGATTGGGTGAGTGGAAATACCACATTTGTAACCTCTTCTCTCCTCCTTCCTGAACTGCGCTATATGCTCTTTATCTTTAATCAACACTCTGACACTGTCACTGTAGGTACCTGAAGTGGGGACAGCTGAGTTTTTAATGACAACCATTTTAGCCAGTATTTTTCATGTATACAGGGTATCAATATGCTCAATCATCAAACTAATTACTCAAAACAGAAGGTAGGAAGTGTAACCTCCATTTCACAAATGGGTAAACTGAGCCACAGACAACCCTTCCTCCCAATTTCCTACTCTAGCACTGAGCAACACTGCCTATATATATATATATAAAATCAAACACACACACACACCCCTAAATGTTTAGATATTTTTAAACCACTTCCAAAGTTACCAACAGCATTCCTTTTACATAGGAATGAGCTTATCTACAATCCCCAGGGGACCAAATTGCCTTGTGGCATAACCCAATAAGACTACTGAATTCACAAGCAGTGAATTTGGCCTATGTCGACTGAAGACCATAATTAAAATTGGGGTAGTTTACTTTAGAACATTTCAAGTTAGCATTTTTTTTTTTACTGGAGCAACCTCTTCCTATTTTCTCCTCTTAATTTGCACAAGTAATTGCTGACTAATTAGTGCTCATTAGGAACACAGAAAAACATGAGATTAAACAAGTCTTGGAAAGCCCAACAGCAAAGGGTTTCTGTTTTTGAGATCATTCGCTTCTACTAAATAGATTCAAAGTTACAGGTTAAAGAAATATAATAAATCTAAAATTTGTAAAAAGTAAAAAGCCCAAACCACATCCTATATATTGGATTGTAAACAGACAAACAAGCATATGATACAGAACAGTTCTATTACTGCACGTCTTTCTTGTATATAAATGTATATTTTAGGTTTTTATATATAACTAAGTGGCATTTTTAGCATTCTAAATGAAGGGAAAATATTACTATGTCAGCAAAGAATCTAACAAATGTGATCACCAGCACCCAACACCTCTCTTCTGCTTTGTGTTAATTAGCTTCCTCTGTAGATCAGCTGCCAAGGAACAAAACACTGCTATGTAAATAAGTAACTTGGAAAAAGCTGTATACTGCTGTCACTCCAATAATTTAAAACAAGAGATTGAAAGGCAGTGGATGCGATGTGAACAACGAGAATAACTAACCAATGATTAAATCTTGCGATCCCTACACAGTTCTTCCTTCAGTTAAACTCCCATTGACTGCAATGGGACTTTGCAGAATAAGGACTTCTGGATTTATAGATATAGTGAAGCTCAGACTCAATGCACTGTTAATCTCTTTATAGTTCTGTCTTTCTAATGCTTACTCAATGAGTTGTGCCCAGAATTAAATCTTTCATACAGCTATAAAGATGTTTGTCACCAAGACGCAGCATGACAATGGGACATGTTTTGACCCCAGTTACATCAGTGGAAATCGGGGAGAGTAACTCTGCTGAAGAAACTGAGATAAGAATCACACTCCATTCTCTTTAACTGTTAGGTTGTGTTGGTTATTACAATGGAACAGATGTTACCAGGGAGATGATCTGAGGTTCTTGAGCACATGAAAACAATTAACAACTATCTATAGTTTCTCTAAAAAGATTCTACAGATCAAACAAGTCTTGGGAATTTATGAAGTCAAGTCTCCAACTTTGCAGTGTTTTCTAGCTTCTGCATTTATCCATCATTAAACTGCATTTTTTTTAAAAAAAAATCTAGTTAAGAGTTAATTAGAAGAAAACTGTGCTGGACAGATGGCTTTATTAGTGAAGATTTCTCAGGAAAAGCTTTGTGAATTCTTAAATTGACATTTTAAACAATCACTTTACATTTGTTAAAAGAAACGTTAAATATAGTAAGATTTTCTGTGTAGACATTCCAGACTGTGCAGTGATAAAGCATCTCTGTAGAAGAGGCTCTAGCATTAGCTATGTGGAGACAGCTGGGTCACAGCAATATCCAAGTAGGATTAAGCAAACATATGCAATGCCATGAACTGCATGATAACTTATGATTTACACTGGCAACAGTCTTCGATAACTTAAGTGTCTGGAAAGATGATAAATTATATTTTCTCCCAGGTCATTAGCATCTTGAATCAACTCAAAGCCAGTCCACTCAAACAGTCTTCAGTTATTGCATCACATCAGTAGTTTCTCAGGTGAACAAGTGTAGATGCAGAACGTTCTGGAATAGCTGTAGTCTGTGTTGGCAATATATGGATACTGGGTCCCACTACTCTAGAGATTCAGTAATGTGTGGGAAATGGCCTGCTCTCCTTCTCAGTACCTCCCCATTGTTGCCACGCCATAGAATCCATGAGTAAAACTTCCAAAGTGCCTAAGTGATTTAAGACCCTCAGTCCCGTTTTCAAAAGTCACTTATGTACTTAGACAACTGAGTCCTGGTCTACACAAGGAATTTACGATGGTTTATCTACATCTCCCAGGGATTTGAAAAATCCACACCTCCGAGAGATGTAGCTATACCAACCTAACCCACAGTGTAGACCCTACAGTGTAGATGCCCAGTTAAGCACCACAAGTCTTCCTCTCTCTGGAGGAGTGGGGGTAACATGGTGGCTCTCAGTCCGAGGCACCCTGAAAGCCATCACCCATAGATACAGTGCTCCAAGGTGTGAAAAATCCACACCCCTGAACATCACAGCTATACCCAAGAGACCCCTAATGTAGACACAGCTACAGAAGAATCCTTCTGCCAGTCAACCTAGTGACTGTCACTCAGGAAGGCGGAGTTCCACAGAGCAGAAAAGCACAGTCTATTGCTGAAGTCTGCGTCTACACTACGAAGTTAGAACCACATAGCTACCGCACTATAGCTATGCTACTGTAGCACGCCTAGTAGAGTACATGTTTAAAGTTTTCTTCACTGTACATATATTTTACTTAAAGGTTAGATTTCTTCTCTGTGTTGTCCCTGATAATGGTATAGTATGGATTTACTTGATTTCCTAGTTAATACCAAGACTGTTAAAAATGGTGTCTGTACAGGTATGTTAACACTCTGCTGTATGTTACTGGTGGGAGTTTAAAGTTTATAATTTTCTGTTTTGTTTGCTTTTGTAGTGTGAGGTTTGTATTGAAAAGCAAAATGAATCAAAAACCCTTAACCAAAAAAATTAAAGGGTTGATTTTACAGATGTCTATGAAGATCATGAAAAGGGGATAGGTTGTGAGGCAGGGTGAAGTGCCACCTTCCTTTCTCACCATATCTGATCTGCCACCGTACTCCTTCTATATAAATACATATATCTGCAGTGCTTGTATTGAGGGAGACATTTGTACTTTAATGAAGTACTTAAAATGAGATGCCAATTTCCAACACATACACACACCACAAAACTGATCATTATAATTTCTCTTTATTCTCACACATTTGCTATCCAATTTTAAACCTGTCTCTTTTAAAAGTGGCTTCAGCGTCCCACAATTTTCTCTGAAAGGATAAAGTTTCACAGTGACCCATCCATAGGTCCCTTACAATCTTCTTTCCTCTTTGATAACAGCAGGAAAGAGTCAAAGTTTTGTATTCAGAATTATATTAGGTTTAATATGTGGAAAAAACAAAAAGAAGGGGAAAATTAAAGATCACAATAAAAGAAGTCACAGGAATCTCACTTCCAGTTTTGTCCAAAGCATTTTCCCTTAATGGAATGTTACTTGGGGTGGTGTATTCTAATGGTGGCCAAGAGCATTTTAGCCCATAAGAGGAATTACCTCATTCATCAATCAGTCCTGAAGTGACCTTAGAGCCTGTGGGTCATTATGACCTTGGAAAGTCTTCATGTATGTGGAAACACCAAATACAGAGATTATGGGCCAGAGGTCTGCTAGTGTAAATGGATAAGCTTCACAGATTTCAGTGGATCTAAAGATGATTTACATCAGCTGAGGATTTGTTTCTATAGTCATGTTTTTTCTCTCTCTGATGTATGCCTATTCTGAGCATGGTAGCACCAACATGACTAAACCACAAACCCAGCTGAGATTTGCTTCTGTCTGTTTTATTTGCTGAAGATCTTATTTGTTCCTTTCTCCTAACACATCCCTGGGCTCAAATGCTCTAACTCCGTGTATAGGTATATAAGTAATGCCAATTAGTAATCAGAAGGGCCATCTGTTCTAACGTTGTGAAACAAAGCTGCAAGGCAACGGAAACACAAAGTAGAGCTATCATGAATCATTCATGGGAGGGCCTACATGGTGGGGTGAGAGATTCTGGGACAATTTGTTGGATTGGAGAAGGGATAAGAGTACAGAATTGACAGATCTTATGGGGAAACAGTTTGTCATAGATGGGTTTTGTTAGAGAAGGAAGAATAAGAGTGTTAGACTGGTGGCTGAATTGAGGGTGAAGAGTAATTCACCCAGGAAATGTGACACACAACACTGAAAGGCAAAACATTTAGAGTGAGCCTCTGGCAGCAGCACCTCACAGCACCAATGCACACCTAGAGTAACTGAAGTGTATGGAAAGCACATGAAGTGAATTCAGCTAATCCAGATTTACACCAGTGTACAGTATATATACATACAATGTACAGGGAGCATATTTGCCTAATTCCTTACTCTTGCAAACTATATTTTATTATGATCATGTAGTCTTATGTTTTAGCTGAAGTCTCCGATCAGTAGTATAAGACAAAGAGCTTTCAGTAACTGTAACCTTTTCAAAATGCATTAATCCATTTTATTTTTAGAAACAAGAGTATTAATAATTTTGTAAGAGAAAAGATAATTCATTTCTGAAGAAATTTAATGAATCTGAACAGTAGCATGCCTTTTTCTCCCTGCTAACAGTGAAAGTAGCCCATATATAGTTCAGGTATATTTAGTTTTCATTGCTACTTCATCATTCATTTTTCATCTCTGTTCATTAATATTTGAGTGTCTTATTGTAACATGAGGCCCTGACAGCCTGATCCAAAGCCTACTGAAATGAATGGGAGTCTTTCAACTGACTTTGATGGGTGCTGGATCAGGCCCTTTATGCACAGGGCGGAGTTTTTCTGCCATCTGTTACTGATTTTCATGTTATTTTATTTTATTTTGACCATTTTCTCCTGTTTTGCATTCCCCCCCACCAATACTGTGTTGTATGAGTAATAAGAGCATACCCTTGAAACTCTCCGCAGTTTCCTGACCATCCTTAACTTGCAAGTTCTGAAGAAACATCTGTGTTTATTCATTTTCTAATGTTTCACAGCAGTCCCAAGAGCAAGCTAGATGTTATAAGACCAGAAGAAGAGCAAACACCAAAATCTTCTAAAGCAGCTGCTCTAAAGCAAGTGAGTCTGCTTGAAATGGCAACCATGGAAGCAAATACATAGTGCAAACAACTTATCAACATGACTGTGTGGTTTCTCACAAACCATTCATAAAATTCATAGCTGCAGCGGACTCCCCTTGCCCTCTATTCATATTACCAAGAGTCAGCTGCGGCCAAGAATCTGATGCATTGTTTGTTGGAAACCGCAAGTGGCATGGCCAGTTAACACTAGAGCTAAATATATGCTTTAAGACTGTGAACTTTTAAGGACACAGTAAAAAAAAACACCCTCTATAATTGTACATCACCTAGTACAATGAGGCCCTGACTGGTTGAGACCTCTACAACAACTACAAGTATAATTATTTAGCATTTATAGGTGCTTAGATACCACGGGTCTGAATATGGCTAGCTGTAAAACATAATTCTGGAGGGAAAACACAGAAATGAGATTTTGAATAAAATTTAACAAAACGTGTTTCAGAGTTCCAAAGAGGGCTGG